>NC_135545.1:28011022-28632064 GCF_045843805.1 Urocitellus parryii | reverse complement strand
TTGTGTATACTGGAGATTAAGGCTCTATCTGAGGTGCAGGTGGCAAAGATTTTCTCCCATTCTGTAGGCTCTGGATTTATGTTCTTGGTTGTTTCCTTTGCTATGAAGAGCTTTGTAGTTTGATACCATCCCATTTGTTGATTCTTGGTTTTACTTCTTGCACTTTAGTAGTCTTCTTGGGGAAGTCGGTTCCTAAGCCAACCTGATGGAGATTTGGGTCTACTTTTTCCTCTAGTAGTCACAGGGTCTCTGGTCTAATGCCTAGATCCTTGATCCACTTAGAGTTGAGTTCATGCAGGGTGAGAGACAGAGGTCTAATTTCATTTTATTACATATGGATTTCCAGTTGTTCCAGCACCATTTGTAGAAGAGGCTATCTTTTCTTCAATGCATATTTATGATGACTTTGTCTAATATGAGATAACAGTGTTTATGTGGCTTGTTTCCATGGGTTCTATTCTGTACCATTGGTCTTCATGTCTGTTTTGGTGCCAATACTATGCTGTTTTCTGTCATTATCGCTCTGTAGTACAATTTAAGGTCTGTATTGTGATGCCTTCTGCTTCACTTTTCTCATTGAGGATTGCTTTGGATTTCTGGGCTTCTTATTTTTCCAAGTGAATATCAAGACTGTGTTTTCTACTTCTATGAAGAATGTCATTGGAACCTTAATAGGAATTACATTAAATCTGTATAGTGCTTTTGGTAGTATGGCCGTTTTGACAATATTAATTGGGAAGTCTTTATTGGGCTGCCTGAGTCTATAATTTGCATACCCTCTGACCTATGTACATTTTTATAAGCCTTCAGTAGAAATATCCTTGTTTGTGCAAAGATGTATTATGAGAATTTTTAATTGCAGAATCACAATAACAAAAATTGTGACAACATAAATTTCTATCAACGGGAAACAGGTTAAGTTGATTATGGTTTTTCCAATGGTAGAATGATCTGTGACTGTTTTTTTTTTTTAAATGGAGGTATGTTCTGAGAGAGAAATATTAATAAGTGAGAAAATCAAGTCAAAGCATAAGCTGTGAGATGTGGCTTCATTTCTCATGATTGAAGAGACTTTGAATAAATCAAATAAACTCCTGGGATCTCAATTTCCTCATTTGGAGAGAATTCCTCCCATTTAATGATTCAGATGCTGAATTATTAAAAGTGATAACAGATGTAAATGATTCTATAAACTTTAAAGAGTTGTGAAATTCCACCACTTTAATACATTAAGCGGAGGGAAACTGTTGAGGGCCTCCATGCATGGCTTTCTGTAGATTGTCTTTCATTCTGGAAATGTCTTACTGTCTATTAAAGGTTTCTTAAAGAAAGATGACTCATTGACTCTGTGCTGGAGCTGACTGTCACACAGCACAGACAGGTTAAAGCACATCTAACAAGTGCCTGGTGCACAGTAATCATTCAGGGGATACTTTTGGAGTTGTCATGGGAGAAGAGGTGTCTCCTAAGAAAGGTTCGAAGAATTTCCAGAGAGAAGGGGGAACTGGATCCAGAACCAGCATGGTTCTTGGCATACCTGAAGGAAAAGAATTTCAGCAGGAAACACTCAAAGGCACGGACAGAGGTTTATTTAGGAATGTAGATACACATTCAGAGAGAATGGAGGAATGGAGAGATGCCTTTGGGGTCAAGCAAGGACCATGAATGAATTCAAGGGAGAATACTGGCCATCTCAAGAGGGAGAGACAGCAACCCATTGGTGTCAGGTGTCAATATTTATAGAGGGACAGTTGCAAGAGGTGTAGCCAGGGTGGGGCTACATAATTCTGCACCAGTTTTCCCTGAGTTTCCACATTGCTTTTATGCTACAAGGGTCAAGTGCCAAGGCCACAATGCTCCTGGACACTTTTTTGCTAGTTAGTGGTTCACAGGTGTTTCCTTTGAGCCTCAATATACCTCTATCCCCAAATTCCTATCTCAGAATGAGTGACTAAGTCTCTCAATGGGAGAAGGATGCCAAACCAGGATGTGTTGACAGAAAAGACTTTGCTAGAAGGTTCTAGAAGGCTTTGCTAATGCCAGAGTCATGCTGCTGACCCAAGGATGCTAGGCAAGACTCCTTGATGGTGGAATAGTGCTGTGGCATGAGCATGATGTTTTCAGGATGAAATATGAATTGGAAAGAACCAGATACCAATTATATACTATGTTTATAACTCTGTGGAAATGAAGTATTTTCAAGAGAGGCAAATGCAAAATTGAAGACAGTTGGTCTTGTTTAATGTGGTGATATTGTGAGCAAATTTTTATTTTTCACTTCTAGGACTGTTATAATGTTATTTCAAGACACTACCTATTTTGCTTCCTTAAATTTCTTTTAAAAATAAATATCTTTCCATTGCAAGAAGAATGGGCACACATAGAAAATTAGGAAACTGGAGAAAAACTGAATGGAAACAAGAGTCCATGTGGCAATTCTTGACACAAGCTTACCTTTCCTTTGAGTCTTACCCTATTTCTATTTTTAATATTTGGAAGGAGATAGTTTACATATTCGAGTCTTATACCTCCTATTTGGGAGGAGGCTTCTTCTTTTTTCTTAATCATTCAAAGGTTAAATGTCATGCTGAAGAGTTTATATTTGGAGTTGCTGAAGTCTGATTTTGTTAATTCGCCAGTTCTCCCACATCCTGGGTCAAGTACTTACTCTCTGAACTTTAGGCTCCCCATTTGTAAAATAAGGATATTCTTAGCACATACTTTGTAAGTGAATCATTTTATGTAAACCGTATGGATCGATTCCAGACATGTAGTAGGTGTTTCAGAGAGATCATTTTGGAATAAAGCATGAATAAATCAAATCAAGCAATATGACTTGGTAATTCAGGAATTCAGGAGAGTCTTTCCAGAAGGAATGCCATTTGATCTGGGCTTTGAAGGATGAGTTAGAGTTTACCAGGCAGAGAGAGAGAGAGGCAGGGGGTTGAGAAGAATGGAAGCGAGAAGGAATCATTACTGGTCAAAAAATTAGAATATACCCAAATTCACATGGGGAATTGGAAAAAGAAGGGACTCAAAAGAAGGTCAATGCAAAACCAGGCCAGGGAGCAAGATATGTGGCATGAAATACAGAGAGACCGGGGAGGTTATCAAAGGTAAGATATTGCAGAACCCTTGAGCCCATGATGAAGAGGTTGGCCTTTTTCTTAGAGAACAGAGGGAGACCCTGGCAAGCAATGGTCATGGATTGAGCTGGTGGGTCCTTCAACTATGAGTTCCCTCTATGCATAAGTAAACACCAAAACTGGTTTTGTTACTGGTTGCTTCTGATGCGTCAAAAAATGCACCTTGCTCAGCCTACCTTGCAGTCCGGTGCTTAGATTCTGCAGGTGTTCAAAAGCTGGAGGAATGAGGAATGAGACTTATTTCTGCTGAGCTGAAGAAAGTACAGTAAGTCTATCCCGGACTGAGAGGGCTGACCTTCAGGCATGTAGCAAACACCCCTGGTTTATATTCCAGACCACCAGCCACTGTAATTATCCATTCCGCGGGCCTCAGTAAGGCACAGTATAGATGCTTGCAGCCAGGGTCTCTGTTATAAAGGCTCTGGTCTTGGTTGGTTATTAACTATACTGTACGAAGCCTCATAAACACCTTTTTACACATACAGTGCAACCTTTCAATACAACAATCAAATGCTTTTCAACAAATTACAGTCTCCCAGAAAAGGGATCCCTTGATTGCTTCCCAGAAAGAGGTGGAAGGAAACTTTAGACAGGACTTGTTCGAAGCCTGATGTTTAGAAGCGTGTTTGCTTTGGGCTGGAAATGCTAGCCTGGAGTTCAGACGTGGAGTGGCTCTGGGGAAATCAGTGCTAATTAATCCAAACCTGGCCAGAGGTGAAATCAAACCACAGAAATAATTTAACCCACACGATCTGCTATTTGGATGAGCATTACTGTTTCAGAGGGAACAGAGCTTTTGAAGGTAACCTGGGAACTCAGAAATGAAACCAGAACAAGAATTTTAGGATCAGCTTCTCACACCTCCTTGGATATCACTGACAGTTATTTTCAGGTGCTTTCTTGGGTCCACTCTGTTGGCTTGGAGGCTGCCATCTTGTAAATGTAACATTGAGTCTTTATCCCCAATACTTTCTCCTCCCCATAATGTTTTCTCTTAAATGCCCAATCAAGCACATTATTTCTGCTCTTGTAGAAATAGGTCTTTAGATTTCATAGACCAGTAAAATTTGCAGGCCTAACGTTGTGAATTTTTTATTTTACCAAGCAAGGACATTGGAGACGAACAAGCAAGAAAGACAACCACCAGACCATGTGCAATTTGTGATCAGCAATTTTCTGCAAGGAGCAAACATTATTATCTGAAGAGAAGGAAATATAAAGGAGGGAGAGGAGGAGAGAGGGAGGGAAACCTAGAAATTATATTGACCTAGGAACACTAGGGAACTTTCTGGGGGAGATGGGAATATTCTCTATTTTGATAGGGTGAATTCATGAATATAGCAGTGAGTCAAAATCACTGCTATTTCTGGGTGTGGTGGCACACACCTGTTATCCCAGCAGCTTGGGAGGCTAAGGCAGGAGGATCGTACGTTCAAAGCCAACTTCAGGAACTCAGTGAGATCCTGTCTCTAAATAAATAAAAAAAAAAAAAGAGCTGGGGATGTGGCTCAGTGGTTAAGCACCCCTGAATTCACTCCCTAGTACCAAAAAAAAAATTGCTACTTATTAGTGTTCCTTATGTTTTTAAAATGCAAATATCCTGGTTAGGCATGTCCTTCTTGGACCCAGATCTGTTTCTGAATTTGGAGTTGAACTGAAGGATACGAGAAGGAAGGACGCATAGGTGACTCCCTAATGGAGCTTTCTCCTGCACCCTCGCTGCCCACAGCCGGCCCGAGAATGCTGCATCAGATGTGTTTCTACTCGGGGTCTCTGACAATAATCAGCCAAGGACAGAGCCAAGTCTCCATCTTTGACTTCATCATAGGGCCTTTAGAAAGGACCTTGGCCACTCTGGGCCTTGGCCCACCAGAAAGTCGTTGCTCTCCAGGGTAAATGTGGGAACCACACCCAAGCGAGGTGAGTAAAGCCACCATGACTGCTTTCCTTGGTTTGAGCCTCCATGGCTTTGCTCATAGAACATGAGGCTCACAGGGGAAGAACAGGGTGCTGACTTAGGCACAGAGAGGCTTAGATATGAATTCTGGCTCAGGTACCAGCTCTGATGTGACATGGGAGAGTAGCTGCACACTGATAAGGCTCCATGTCCTCTGCTGTCAGGAGGCATCACAACACTGACCTTGAAGAGACATAGTGAGGAGGGAATAAAATGCCCAGTAGATTTGGTGAATGGTAGGTTCTGAAGACATGCACAGACGTGATTCTAACTCTCCCAGGCATTCCCTCATGTTTCCTGGCATCTAGAGGAGTGGACAAGCTTGCCCAAGGGAAAGCATTTGCAGACTTGGTTTCCTCAACTCTGAAGCAGGGAGGATAGAAAGGTGTGACCCGTGTGGAATGCTCATTCCCTTGCCTGGCACATAGTAAGTGCTCACTAAACAAGAGCCAGAACTGCCTCCACCAAAAGCTCAGCCTCCCTTTTGGCCGAATGTGGCCAACCATGAGGTAGTCACTAACTGTACCACCTTTGTATAAGTCATTGAAAATTTTCCTGAAAATTTTAAAAAGGTTAAATAGAAATGACAAGAGCTGTTATATGCCAAAACAGGTTTAAAACCAGAACTTTGTTTTCAGTTTTCTGTTGTTAGGAAGACAGGAGTGTCCTGCTGTTGCTAATTGTCAGCTGCTCCCTCAATACCAGAAATAGTACTGAGCACATAACAGATGCTCAATAAATATCTGTTGAATGAATGAACGAGTTCACTAATAAAAGAAAGAATGAAAATAATGTGGCTGAGACCCTCCAAGTCCTTCACGCAGCCAAATAGCGTTATCTGTAAACACCAAACTAAGGCAAGGAAGTAGTATAAACATTTCAGAGTGATTCCCAAGTGAAAGGCTGCAGTTAAGAGATCTAAGCTCAGTGTTGCTTTTTTTTTTTTAAGAGTCGAACCTGGTTTGGGTTTGGTGTGGGTTTTAGGCAGACTGAGAGAAATGCACACTGTGTCTTTGGAATCCCCAAGTACTTTTCACATGAGAACATTGCAGGATCAATGTCCCCAAGTGACCAAAAAATGGTTCCAGCCTGGTGTTATCCTCCCCCCTACCTTAAACCCAAATATAAAATTAAACTCAGGAAATTTTACAAAAATATGGCTGGTGATGGTGCATAAAACCAAACCAAAGCCAACAATCAACAAAAATTTAAAAAAATCAAAACTAGTGAGCATTTTCAGCTTTCCAGAACTCCTTGTTATTTACACTTGGGTTTTTAGGAAAAAAAACCAAAAAAACAAAAAACTCCGCAAGACAGCAGGAGTATTCTAATTGGAGCCTGAGAGGAGGTACAGCATGGCCAGTTGCTAGTAAAACCGAAAGCATTTATTTATTATTTAATTTGTTTGCCCAGGAGACTTTGCTCCTGATGGAACATCTGGTTTTCATTGTAGCCCAACTTTTACCTAATTGTACAGCTGGGGAGATTAAGGCACAAGGGGTCACAGGCCGAGCCCAGCCAGGACCCAGCCCCCTATGAGAGTTTGCTCCTTGCTGCAGGGTAGAGACCACACTCCTCGCCTCTGGTCCTCCGGTGGAGACCTATAAATAAGAAAGGAATTACTCTTTCAAGTCCCTGCGCTCCCTCCTTCTGATTCTCATTAATGGTGGGCCGAGGGGTGAGGGTTGAAGAGGGGGCCTGGGGAGATGGAAGATGCCAGAGGACGGGGCAGCCACCACGCGCTCCCAGACCACAGGCTAGGGTGTGCGGCTGCGGCAGAGACTGGAGCTGCTCTTCCGAGATCCTCTGTCAAATCTCAGCTCCTCCGCCTGGCACAGAGCAGGCAGGGTCCATTTCCTAGCTCCAAGAGTGTCAAGGAAGAATTAGACATCAAGTGGAACATCAGGAGGTGGGCATGGACAAGGAAGAAATTCCTACCCAGAGTAGATGCCACCCACCAAGGGCTCAGGGTAACGTTCCTTGTTGGATTCACATCCCATCTTTAGTATCCCCCAGGGTGACCCTGTGTAAGTTGCTGAACCTCTCGGAACCTCTGATCCCAAATCTCATGTGACTGTTGGGGGTGGGGATGAAGTGAGATAATTTCTATCAAGTACCTAATACAAATAGTGGATCCTCAGTGAGTACGTAAAAAATTTTAAAAATTAAGGATAAAAAAATAGTAATACCTTGTCTAAAAAAAAAAAAAAAACACTCAAGAAACTGTCTTCTTTGGCCATTTCAAGAAATGAGCTTCCCTTTAGGTTAACTTTGAGAAAGTGGTGCAAGAAGCAAAGATTGAACATGTATCAAGCACTGGTTGGAGCTTAAACCTGTGCTAACCACTGGTCGGTGGTGACACAGAACCTTGAAAATATATAACAATCAAGGAACTTAAAATCTGTCTCATGTGACCACAGTTGCTCACAAGGAAGCTTCTGGTAATCATTCAGGGCTGAGTACCTGCTGCAGCCACAGAGAAGGTGATTCCTAAGTTAAACTCAGAATTCTCAGGGCTAGAGTTAGGGAGCACATCAGAGATATATAAGACTAGATCAGGGTTTTGAGGGATGAGTAGGAGTTAGAGAGGAGAGTGGCTGCAGCCCAGCATTTCAGAAAGTAGTGCTCCACAGTGACACGGTGCTGGGTTTAGGAGAACATGGGCTGGAGATGGTGTAGGAGATGGCCAACTTGCCTGGAGGAACCTCACAGAAGGGTACTACCCTCTGGGGAGCCTTGGGAAAAAGGTGGAGTGTGCCTCCTAGGCTTATGGGCAACTAAGGGGTACTGTGTTAGGAGGACCCTGGTTCGAGATCCTGGAGGAGGCCCATGTGGGCAGACCATGTGGACAGGACGCTGATAGCCCGAAAATGAAGTTGTCTCTGTGATCTTGTGGTCATCCTTCCTCACCAAGGCTCAGTGCACACAGGTCAGCCCAGGACCCTTCAAGAGCCAGGGGATTTCTCTCCTTGCTAGGCCCAGAATCCTGTTCTGTTTCTCCGCATTTCTTACACACCCCTCCAACCTTTTCTGGTCCAAGTTCAGTGTATCTGTTCTGGCATCGTAGCCTCCTGGCCAGATGTAACTCGGCTTCGATGCAGCCCAAGACTGCTCTGAGGACCCGGCTCATTGATTAGTGATAGAAGTTTAAAATTTTCTCTGAGGCTGGGCACGAAGGTGCATGCCTGTCATAGCAGTGCCTCAGGAGGCTGAGACAGGAAGACCTCGAGTTCAATGCCAGTCTCAGCAAAAATGCAAGTTGCTAAGCAACTCAGTGAGACCCTGATTCTAAATAAAATACAAAATAGGGCTGGGGATGTGGCTCAGTGGTTGAATGCCCCTGAGTTCAATCCCCAGTACAAACAAAAAAATTACTCTGAAGGTTTAATAATTTGAGTATGAGAAATAAAATGACAATGAATAGATTTGATGGGAAAACAAGCAAAGCACACACTTTTATTAATATGCAAAAAAAAAAAATGGGAGCCATACTGAAAGTAGGAAACTCAATGGGGGGCCAGATAATTGAAATTTAAATAGCACTGTGAGCTCCAGAGGGAAATAGGGACTTGAGGCTAATGGGGGAAAGGGGTCATTTAGGATGCAGCCATGATTGGGTAAGGGGAAGAATATGCAGTAAACAAAGGCCATCTTTGCTCAGATGAAGTCTCCCAGGTCATAATCATCAGCAGGCCCCCTGTGGTCATTTCTGTCTAGTCCAAGTGTCAGACTCCCAGTCTCTTCTCCCTGTCAGACCTTTCCAAGGAGCTAAGAACATAATAAGTTTCAAACATTAAGAATGTGAAGTGAGAAAATTCAGACTGGGAACCACAGACCCCACTTAGCTGGTATGTGCATCGGTACTTTAGATGACAGAGTTGGACCCCATCCCTGAGCCTAGCCTGGTAAAGAACTCTTATAGTGGGTGTTCAGAGAAAGTGGCGGTGTGGAGAAGAGTGGAGGAAGGCCAGGCGGAATGACAGATTCCTTTCTCAGCAGCTTCTTGGAGAGGTAGAATAGACAGATGATGGTGTATTTCCCAAAGCGTACTCTACAGAGAGCCAAATAAGGGGATTGTTATGGTTTAGATAATAGGATGAACTTGATCCCAGAGGATATCAGCCTTGTGATCAATGGTGTCCCCCAAAAGCTCAGGTGTGAGACAATACAAGAAAGTTTAGGGGTGAAATGATTGAGTTATGAGAGCGGTTCACCTAAGCAGTTGCGTTAATCTCCTGACAGGAATTAACAGGGTAGTAACTCCAGGCAGGCAGGCTGTGGCTGGAAGAGGTCAGTTCCTGGGGCCATGCCTTTGGGGTATATATTTTGTCATTCTTGAGCCGAGTTCTCTATCTCTCTCTGCTTCCTAGTGCATATCCTGAGCTGCTTTCTCCCACCACACTCTTCCACCATGGTGTTCTGCCACACCTTGGGCCTAGAGCCACGGAGCCTGCTGTCCATGGACTGAAACTGTGAGCCCCCAGATAAACTTTTCCTCCTCCACAATTGTTCTTGTCAGGTCTTTTGGTCACCGAAGTGCAAAGCTGACTAAAACAGGGATATCACCTGAATACACTTGCCATCCTCACACAGTGTGCTACGTGCTGCGTGACTTCAAGACCCCTCCACAGAAGTCACATGCTAGGTACGTTGCAATATTAAAAGGAAATAAGAATAGCTCAGTTTAAAGTGGATGTGACACCCACCCTCTGTCCTGAGCAACTGGATGATTCTGAGTTATGCCTGTGACCTTATGACAGCAAAGACATGCTGTCCTCCTCGTAGCCAACAGCGTCAGTTTTCAATCCATTTCACCCTTGTAACAAATGTCTCAAGAGACACCCAGATAGCTCAAATAAAAAGACCTTTAACTCAGCTTATTAGGAAAGAGAAAGCCATTGGATGCATTTTTTTTTAAATCAATCATGATTTTGAGTATTTATTTGATAACACAAATGCTGAAGATGGTACTTTAAGGCTAGAGATTATAGGGGAAATATTCTGAGTAGCTTTTTTTTTTCTTTTTTTTCCGGATTTTATTTCTCATTTATGACTTAACCCTGCCTCTGGCCTACGCAAGCACCTCATTCTTACTGGGACCAGTCAAAAGAGTGGTCAGCAACATCCAGAGATGAACTTGATCCAAGAGTAAATCAGCCTTGTGACCAATAGTATCACACAGACTGGTTCTCCTTTTTTTACTAAATTATGATACAAAAGAGTAGGTCTTAGTGTCTCATTTCCACGACTTGAACAAATTTGCATGGTTTCCCTGCAATTAGAAACTTGATCTAATTTTCCATAATCTAACTGGTTTCCTCCTTGTATATCTAAGAGAAAGATCAGCATCTCAAGGTGTCCAGGGTTAAGACTGGCCTTTCTCTTTCAACCCCATCCCAGACAATGACCAAGGGTAAAGGTGAACTTCAGCCTTAAATATTTGATCATGTTCATCTCTGGGAGGGGAAAGGTTAATCTGTTCTGGAACTTTCTCCCAAAAGGTCAGTGAGGATTATTAAACACATCTATTATGGTGGACAAACCAGGTGCATTTCATGATCCTGGATGGGAAGGCCTGAGTCCAAGCCAGTGAGACTTGGGAAGACCTTCCCTGGGAATTCTTGCTGAGATCATCTGGCCTTGCTCAGGCTATTCCCATATCAACTTGAAGGTTGTCTAGAGAATTAAGATGAATGTATAGAGAACATATTTCTACTACCCTTTATAAAACGTAGCACATTGAAGTCGCTTTGGAAGCAAAAATACCTTCACCAATCCACCACACCTTCAGGAGTGAGCATGCCAGATGGCTCCTAAAAATAGTGTGTCAGTGTGCAGGATGGAGCCTCTTCCCAACCAAGATGAGGAAAAGCAGCAACCCTTCTGGCCCACCTGGGTCTTACCTAAACAAGACACTTGTAATCTCCTGTTATTTTAGCCTTGCAGTTCAGCTCCTAAATCTGACTTTCCTCATTTTACTCTCCTTCCCCTGATTCTGAATATGACCAGCACCTGGCAGCAGAAGCACTATCTTTTCTTCTGATTATCTTGGACACACCAGCTTTGCATGTCTAAACTTGGCTGCGAGTTCCACATGGTTACCACTTAATCTCCCCGACCACCGGCAGTCCCTGACTCAATGGAGGATACACGGTGTGCTCTAGCCAGGTATTGATTCCTTTGGTGGGGTGCGCGGAGGGGGGTCCTATCATCCAAGCATCTGGAGAAGGAAATAGTTGCTAGTTCAATAGCATCATTATTTATTTGTCTCAAGCAATAGAACTTGAGTTAGGAGGAACAAACCAAAGGGCCATCTTGCTGTTTCCTGACCATCTCCACTCCAACCTGAATTACATTAATATTTACTCCTTTCACCTCTCCGTCCAATAACACTGTTTAAAAATGATTCCAGAAACACAGGATCACACACACACACACACACACACACACACACACACACACACCTCAGTCATAATCCTTTTTTGTTTTGCTTTTCCTGAGCAAGAACCACCAAAGGACCTAGTTCTCTGATTCTCATTGTGCTCAGGGTTTAAAATGTATGAGAAAGGATAATGTTATAGATAGCGGGTCTGATTGTAGGAGGGAGGAGAACTCTGTACTTTTCCTTGGACAATTTGGTCTGCATAGGAAAAAGTGTCATGCGTTGTAGAGAGAGAAAATGCTAAATCTGCCCTTCAGATAATACATCTCTGCTTAGGGAAGTAGAGATTGGGGGGCAAACACATTGAATCACTCCTTCTTTCATTATTTTTGACATTGATTTGTCATTAGGAAAATTTATTAGGCTCTAGATTAAATTGATTTGAAGAATCATTAATTCATGGGATGAAGCGAGAGTCATTTGGCCTCCCCACGCTGAAATGAAGCAGTATTGATAAAACAAAGGGGAAAAGAGCAGAGCACTTTCAAATCCATCTTTTCCTACCTGGAGGAATACTCTGGCCATAAATTGGGGAGGTGGATATTCTAACAGTCAATCGCCTTCAACTTGTAGCCAGAGGAAAAAAAAAGATTTTTTTTTTCAGTATTTAAATCAGGTTAAAGATAGATATTAATTTCAGAGATTATTTAGGAAAAAAGTACCCATTTACCTACTTGCTCACATACAGACAAAAGCCCAGATTTCCTCCTGCCCCTGAGAAAAAGAGGCAGCATCCCACTTTCCTGCACCTGAGTCCTGCTCCTTCCAGACTAACTTCCCTTTCGCCACCTCTCAGTCACGCCAGGGGACCCACCTCATGTGTGGCAGCTTATCCTAGACTATTGCTGTTTGTGATTACTTCTCCAACCCTTGAAAATTACTGTGGGATATAAATTGCCATGAAACATATAAAATACACCTTTCCCTGTCTATTCTCTTTGTCATCTGCTGCTATGATTTTCAAAAGAAAATCCAAAAAATAATATCCATCTGCATCATTGTATTAAGCAGGACTGTTGTTTACAAATGACTAAAAAGACTTGGGGGTGGGGGAGGAAAATTATTGGTCTAGAAAAGTCCAGAGGTGTGCATGGCTCAGGCAGAACAGGACACAGGTGTTGGGACAATGTCATCGGATTGGATTCCTCTCTCCGGCTCTCCCGCTCCTTTACTCCTCTCCTCTAACCTCTTATCCCCCTTATTCTCTGTTTCCCTCTATCTCTGTCTCTTTCTCTCTCTCCCACTTCCTGCCTCCCTCATTTCTGGACTCAAGCAGGCTTTCTATTTTTGTTTTTATTGTTTTGTTTTGGTTTTGATTTTCAATTTATTTATTTATTCTGATTAGGTCTATATGGTAGCAGAAGGCATTTTGATTCATTGTACACAAATGGAGCATAGCTTTGCATTTCTCTGGTTGTACACGATGGAGCTTTGCACCCTATGTGCAGTCATAACATACCTAGGTAATGATGTCCGCCTCATTCCACCATCTTTTCTGCCCCCATTCCTCCTCCCCTCCTTGCCCTCCCCTTTGCTCAAAGTTCCTCCATTCTTCCCATCGCCCCCACCCCGTTATGGATCAGCATCCACGTATCAGAGAGAACATTCAGCCTTTGCTTTTTTGGGATTGGTTTACTTCACTTAGCATGATACTCTCCAACTCCCTTTATTTACCTGCAAATGCCATGATTTTATTCTCTTTTCATGTCAAGCAGGCTCTTTTAAGTAGAGGCTCCCAATAAACTCTGGGGTGGTTTTGGTAACTAATAATCCCCATGGGTTATCTTTTCCAAAAGTTCCAGTACAAGTCCATAATTGAGTTGCTTTGTTCAGAAGGGAACTTTAAATCCTCATGGACTCACTCATCCATTTAATTTTCTTCTTGTCCACCTCTAACCCACTCTCCCTCCCTGTACTAAGTTTTAGGGACTAGATGCCGCAGCCCTTTCCTTCGAACAACCTTTCTCTGTGATGCTCTGAGAGCAGAGCCTGAAAGTGCAGCTGTTGCAAGGACCCTTGAGGCATAATAAATGTGGTTCATGATGCTGTGGTCATTTTTTTTTTTCTTCTTCTTCTTCCCTAGAAATCTCTCAAAATGGCTTAGCTTTCCAACCAAATGAAGAAAGGCCTGGAAGTCATGGCTTGGCTCTAAGAAAGGGTGAAGACTTTGCAGGGGTGGGGGGGGCTGGGGTTGTGTCTCAGTGTTAGAGCTCTTGCCTAGCATGTGTGAGGCACTGGGTTCCATCCTCAGCACCATTTATTTATAAAATTAATTAATTAATTAAGGTTTACTAATTTTTTAAAAATCTTTAAAAAAAAAAAAAAGAAAGAGTTTGAAACCTTAAGTTCAAGATGACCTCTGTCACTCCTGACATTTAGAATCTTCTGAATGCACAGAAGCAGAGAGTGCTTCTTGAATGCTGCCCGTGGCGTTGACGTTGGGTGTCTGCACCACTCAGCCTAAAGCCAGAGATGGTCCAGAGAAGAGTCAGGAATGCAATGGCACTTACCTGTGACCAAATAAAAAGTTGACACATAGACACCCACTTTGGAATTTCAGCACACTGCACTCTCCCCAGGCTTCACTTAGATTCAGTGAGCTCTTGAGTGTGTGTCTGTGTGTGTTCATTCATCTGAAAGTCTGGACGTCCAGAAGACTCAACCATGGCCCCAGCCCAAGGCAGGCAAAGGGGAGTATGCTTTCCCCTTGTCGCTTAGCTGGATCCTTCCGGCACCTTCATTCTGGATCTGCCTAGAAGCTTTTAGCACCTTGGGTGGCTTTTCCTGCTTCATTTGGAGGATGTGTGCTCCTTGGAGATGAAAGGGGAGACCTAACTCAGGGGGCCTCACTGAAACTTTCCAGAGTATATCTTGGAGACCTCAGTCTCTGGAAAAAGTCGTGGAACCAAAGACAACCTATGAATGGAGAGAACTCTACAACCCCCACACCACCTTGGGTCCGATATTTGCAAAAGTTAAAATATTTGCTAATGTTAAAAATCCCTGATGATTAAGCTTTGACTATGTGCTAAGCTCTGTATTCCGTAAATTCTCTGTTTTGTCTTGTTTCATCCAGTTCAATCACCTACCAGGCCAGAAGAAATATTATTGCTCTCACTTGACAAATGAACAAGCCGGGTGTCACAGAGGTTCAACGACTTGTCCAAAGTCACGTGTCTCATTAGCATCAAAGTCAAGATTCTGACTCCTATCACTGTTCTCGTTCTAAAAATATGAACACTTTCAGCACAGGGAAGCTGAGCGAATTGCTTGTTGAATGAATAAAGGAGCAAATAAATGAGACATTTCGCTCATGCTTATATGGGTTCATTATCTCCTATCGCGACCCTGGATCTGAGGCACCAGTAAGGTCGAGGCCCTCTAGATTACTCTAGCAGATTCATCCCACCCCCATCCTGTCTCTTAGGAACCATTGACAAGCTGAGTCTCAGGCTGGGATCCTTAGCTGAGCCTTATGGATGGAGGCTGGGTTCATTAATGCCATTGTGGTTCAAAGACGGTCAATACTCCAGCCGCTGCCTCTGATCAGACTGCATTAAAAAAAAAAAAAAAAAAAAAAAAAGGAATTCAACTTCTTGTGTTTTGCCGATGCACGGTATGTTGTGTGGGTAATTTCTGGTCTGGCCAGTAAAAACCTCCGGGAGCCTTCCTTTAGGTCTTTAATTATGAACTGTAGGGGACACCACAAAATAAATACTTAAAATGTCTAGACAACCAGTCATCAGAGTAGGATAATTAACTTCAAACATTCTAAATTGTTGAAGGAGTCGTTATTCACCTTCTGTAGTTCCTTTCTATATCCTTCCCCGGCCAGTATGTTTGCAGCAATGAGGCCGGGGGACCCCTTGAAACCTTCTCCTGATACAAAGCAGTCTCTTTCTCAAGCTCTTAAATGACAAGTCACAAAATGACCAGAGAACATACAATAAAGGGACATAAATGGAGACCATTAGTTTTTCCAAGGAAGGAAAAAAATCTCTCCACTTTTTAGTGACATCAAAACACAAAACAGCCCCAAAACAGATTTGGAGAAGAAGTACTATTTTATTTATTGAATTCATGTTCATGTATTTCTGTCTTAATTTTCTGGTGACTAAAAACAAGAATCAAGCCATCCTGATTTGTCCCCTGACATCTAAATAGGATTAGGCTGCTCTTGATCTTGTGTCTCTGCTCCTACCCATCCTCCCCACCCACAAACTTCCTTCAAGGAAGCAGTTTTAGAACAGAATGTACATTATTTTATTTTATTTTTCAATCTAAAAGTCAAGCACATTGTAAAAGAGATGTGGGTTTCACAATGGAAACTTGCTAACACCGGTGTCTCTCCTGCCCTTGCTTTGGAGTGAGCCAGTGTGGATCCTGGAGACCTTATAGTTAATGTCAAAAACCTGAATCCTTGCTTGGAGCAAGGAGTGGATCTTACAACTTCAAGCCCTGTGAGTGTGGAGCTGAGCTTGGCTGAGAGGCAGAAGAAAGCTCTTCCCCATGTCAAAGGCTTCCTTGCCCACACCTCTTCACCTCCACCTCCGGTAGACCATCTAGGACACCAAATAATTAATATGCATTCCTCTTGTTTGCATCTCATGTCATAATTCTTTTAAGTCAAAGAAATGCCATGTCCACTGTTATTTAATGAAAATTTTACAGTATTATATTTATAATGACCCTATTTAATTGCAATGACTCTAAATAAACATGATAACTGATTGCATTGCATGTACATTTAAAAAGCCATAATTGTCTTGTGCAAGCCACTGAACAGACTTGGGAAACTTCAATAATAAAACCACATTTCTAACATCTGTGATTTATTATGATCCGTGGCAGAACTGGACCCTGCTTGGTTCTCTACTGCACACGAGTACACGCTGCTTTGAAGATGGCACAAGTGTCAACAAGAAAGCCAGGAAAGATGGGCAGGTGCCAACAAGGTCTGTCCTTCCCCAAAGAAAGGACAACATCTTAGTAAAAACAAAAGGCTCCTCTCGCATTTGTGTGCCAGGCTAGATGGGTTGGTGGAAACTCACTCCTCTGGCTCCTCTGTGCAGCAATCCTGCCCTGGGAGAGGCCCGAGGAGCACATGAGGCTGGAAGGTCCTTCAGGGTGGGCAGCCTTGTTTGGGAAGGTCCCTTGCAGTTGCCATCTCCAATAAGAGGTGTCACCTTTGGGGCACTCGGCACCAGCCCGCAGCAAGACTGCCCTTAACATGGAGATGTGATGGTGTATATGCCCCAGATCTTCCATGACCTTTGACCTCAAGAGTCTCCATGGAACTAGTGACTCTGAGCAGGGCTAACTAACATAAGAGTAGAGAATTCAGGGAGATGCTAGATTCCAAGATCTATGATGTGAGCTAGGACCAAAGTGATAAATTACAATAGAAGAGGGAGAACAAAGGGTACCAAATGTGTATGGCAGAGTTTCCCCCCATTTACTCCTCATTTCCTGTTGAGGCTCAGGGACAGGAAACAACCTTGGACCTTCAGACTCTAAACCTCACAATTTTTCTGACTACAGCACACACATCAAGGGTCTGTTGTACTTTGGATTTAATACAGGGTTGGGTTCCCCAGGTTCTGCTTATGGATCTATGGAAAGGATCCCTTACTGAGAAGGGCAAGGGTCGCTAAACCATGTTGGGAGAGCACTCCAGTAAATATTTGCTGATGGGCAGCAGAGATCAAGCCTTGATGTTTATGGAGCATTGCTCAGAATCTAGTGAAGAAGTATGCAGATGTGAAATTATTTGCAAGACAGCACTGAGCTTTCTTATGGGGCAGCAGCCTGTTCAGTCGCTCTTGCTCTTCTGCCTTCTTGGCTCTGGTTGGGATAAAGGAGAGAGAAGGAAACTCCAGAGCCCTAGATTCACCTGTGGATGGTCCCTTTCTCCAACTGTTGATAATGGTGGCTACAGTTGCTGGATACACTGGTCCTCAACATCCCCTAGGATCTGCACAAGGGATTTTATGCTCCAAATCTCATTGACTTCTCAAGGAAGCAAGAACTAGTATAGTTTTCTTTGCTGAGAAACTGAGCATCCAGGAAGTTGGCCACGTGTACCAGGTTTCATGGGCCATGTCAAGAGTCAGCCCTTGAACTCAGGACCAGCTGATTTGGCAGGTCTTGCTCCAAAGATGCACAGTCTCACAAGAAAAAATGGCTGAAATTTTGAAAGCTCACCCTTCCCTGTAGCCTGAAAGATGCGTAGACTGTGCTTTAGGTGCCCTGGTTTGTTTGCCTGAAACTAGTCTCATGAATGTTTATTGATACAAGCTCATTTCTGTTCACTGCATTGATTCTTGGCCAAATGGGGAGGCACAGTTTTCACCATAAGAACAGGCAAAAGGGCAGAGAATACTTTGGAAGTCAGCCCTCCATTGTGTACCTTGCCTCCTCCTTATGGATCAGGTGGAAAGGTCCAGATCAACTTCTTCCTGCCTCCACTCACAAGATACTTAAGGTCCTGGTTTAATGCCCATCTATTAGACGTCATGCCCTGACCCTCAAATCACGCAAAGATGGTGCCAATATAAACCAGAGCAGAGATGAGATTTCTGGGTCACTTAAGTCTCCAAATGCTAGACAGCCAAACCACATCCCTGCTGGGCAGAGACAAGGGGAATGAGAAAAACCTGACTTGTGATCCATTTTAAAGGAAAAGTGTGATTCACATGAGAAAGAATTCTAATGGCTGATAAACCTATAAAGAAATAGTTCATCCCATTAGTAATCCAATGAATGTAAATTTTTAAAAGAAAAAAAATGTCTTTTTTTCTGATGCAATTAACAAAGATTTGAATGAAATGTCTATTGCACAGCAATAAAAAAGAATGAGCGATTGCTCCACAATGCAACGGAGGTGAATGTCAAATGTACTACGCTAAGGGAAGAAGCCAGGTTCAAAAAGCTCTACACTGTATGATTTGCATTTATGCTACGTTTTGTTAAAATTGAAGGGATAGGGACAGAAAATAGGGGTTGATGGTGAGAGGGGAGCTGAACACAAAGGAGGAAGGGAGAATATTCTGGGTGGTGGGACTATCCTCTAGCTCCAATACGGTAGCAGTTTCCAGACTACATATATATGTGAAAACCTGGAAAATGTGACACTAAAAACACAGAATTTTTCAGTTGCTAACCCTACAGAACTAGTATGATCTCAATTTTGTAAGAAATAAAACATTCTAGAAAGTAATATGCAAGATTTTAATAGTTCTTCTATGTGGCAGAGGGTATGGGTGCTCTTTATTTCCTTTTTTGATCTCTCTAAACTATATGAAATTGTTTATAGTAATCACATATTGTCAAAGATGATCCTGCCTGGGGAGATTTATTTGTTTTCTGAATTTCTATGAGAGCATGAATAAAGTAAAGTTATTGTTCTCGTGCTCATTAAAAAGGGAGAAAGGGAGATTACGTCCAGTGTTGATGAGTGGGTAATAAGATATGCATCCTTACACTCCACAGGGAAAAGTTTATACTGATGATAGAGATTTATCTCAAAGGAATTCTACTACGTATGTCTTTTAGCTGTTTATAATAGGAAAAGTGAAAGAGTCCTTCGCATGTGGATATTCACTGGATTATTTATAATAAAGAAAACGTTGAGGAAGTCTAAAAACCTGATTATAAAAGACTGGTTAAATAAATGATGTTACATTCTTTCCACAGTGCACTTCAAATCTAATAATCATGAGTATAATGTAGATGATCGATACATATGTTAGTGATAAAGAAACATATTTATTATATAACTGTGCATATGCAAATTCTTGTTACACATTTTCAAATGTTGAGTTTATTATGTCCCAGAAATAACATTCATTCAGTCCATTATTAGGTTTTCAATATTTTAATACCTAAGTTTTGAAATATATATATATATATATATATATATATATATATATATATATATATATAAAATCCTTTGGAGTTTTTTTTTTCCAATATGGGACTGTTAAAACTGCCTGTCTGGAAATATTTAATTTTTTTCTCACTCTGTATATATAATTTAGCTAGATATGAGGATCTGGATATTTCATAATTTTCTTCAGCAATTTGAAACTATGGTGCTTATCTAAGAGGAATTTGGGGTTTACTATTCCTCTTAGCAGTTCATGGAGACTATTCTCTGGCAACTAAGGACTTTCTTTAGATTTAGAAAAATTTCAACCATTATCTTTTCAAATATTGCATCTTCACTATAGGTACCCACTATCTTTTTCCTCCTGGAACCCTTTTCCTGAGTCTTCTGGAACTTCTCAATGCATCATATAATTTAACTGCTGTTTTTTTTTTTTTTTCACTTCTTTATTACCCTGGGCTGTCTACTGAATGAATTCCTCAATTCTATGCCATCAGTTTTTTTTGATAATTATTTCAAGTCAAAGATTATCCTGCCTGTGGATATCTTCTTTGTTTTCTGGATTTCTAATTGTTTCTTTCACACATCTTCCTTTCCTATTCTATCTCTGCCTGTTTTTACTTCATAATTACATTTCATTTATTATATAGACAGTATGCTTTTCTTGATCTTGTTTATGGTTCAAAGTATACTTATTTTAAAGCATTTCTCAGATGTTTCTATGTTCCTTTCTTAGTTCGCTTTGGATCAATTTCTTTACTAAATAATTGGTTTTGTTGGCTTCTAATTCTTCATTCATGTTTAGGATTCCTGTCCACATGTTCATTTGGAGCATTAATCCCTTATTTTAACATTTGTGTTTCCTTTGGCCTATGAGTCACCCAGTAGGTGTTTGTATTTATCTCTGTCTGGGTCCCCACAACCCTTAGACCCATGTCTTACACTGGTAACTGAGGACATACTATCCAAGTTTTCTGTGAAGAGTGAGTCTATTCTCACTCCCTTTAAAAACTGATGCTTTTGTAAAATTTAATAAAAATTAATTACTAGGAAAAGGACCACCTGTTTGTATGCCCTGGCCATACAAACTAGTTTAGCAGATTTATTGTCATTAGTAGATGGGCATTTCTAAATTGTCCTCAACTCTATCCAAAATGTATTTAGTGTCTGTTAAATCCCTATGCCCATTATAGAAGCTGTGAATATTATTTTATCTATTTACATTGTTGTTTTTTATCAGTGTATTTCAATTATAGAAAATAGTTGGTATTTTGGTGGCATGTCCATAGCTGCATGTCACATGTGACCATATCAACCTCCCCTATTACCCACCCTTGCCCTCTGCCACCCTCACCCCCAGAGCCCCTCCCTCCTCTATAAGAGTTATTCGAGAAGGTAAAGACAGGTATTTCCCCTTGAGGAATCTAATGAGGGATACAAGACTTATGCTAACAATATGAAATAGAACAATCTGTCCAAATGAAAAAGACCTACTGTAGATTACGTAAAGAATCAGAAAAAAAGTACAAGCAGAGTTGTTGTGAGTAGTCTCAGTGGATGTTTGTTTGCATTGGTCTCTTGGTTACCAGATTTTTTTTTTCTCTACTGATCATAGTTAAACTTCACCATGCCCATACTCAAATAAATGTTGAACTAAAGTAGAACAGACTGTTAGAGATTTTCTTTATATAGCTAGATAAAACTACAGACTTATTTCCAACTAGTCTCAGAAATCTCTAGTTAACATGTCTTTGAATGCCGGTGAAGCAGTTATCAAATTTGAAGAAATATTCCTTAGGGTGGTGTGTTCATTAAATGTGTAACTTTGTCAGAGTGCCACCGCATTCAAGATTTTTTTTACAGCCAAGTGGTGAGAAAAGTACCTTTGGAATAGTTACTCACTGACAACATATAAAGTGAAAATTGTGCGTGTTCTCAAATCTTTACACATTTCTCTGACTGATCATTGGTTCCTTAGAGTGCTGGAGATTTGTGTGAAGCATGCCCGCAGGCTACATATGTTAAAAGTTAATAGGAAAATGTGTACCAGAAATCACATGTAAGTTGCTCTTAGATACTCCGTGTTCTTGCTTGCTGAAGGAGGTGAAGTTTAGGTAAAAATGGAGCAGTATTTTTACAGTGTTTGCAAAAATATCTGCAGAGCTGATCCGTCTACAGTTGGTGGTGAAAATCAATACTTGTATTTTTATTTTATCCATGTATATTGAAGTTTCATCTGAGTCTATTAAATTTTGAGAAAACTGTTTTATTCTTTCAAAGCTAGAATAGAAAAAAAAAAAGAATACACGAGAAGGATAAGTGTTTTGGTTCTCTTTGTTGTCACTGTGGCCAAAAAAAACATGATAAGAACAACTTAGAGGAGGAGAAGTTTATTTTGGCTCACAGTTTTGAGGTCTCAGCTTCTAAACGGTGCATGCATAGATCTGGGCCCCAGGTGAGGAAGAGCATCGTAGCAGAAAAAACAAGCTGAGAGAGAGAGAGAGAGAGAGAGAGAGAGAGAGAGAGAGAGCGAGCTCTCTGCTCACCAGGAACAAAATAAGTATCCCAAAGTCACATCCCCAATGATCCACCTTCTCCAGCCACACACTACATGCCTGCAGTTACCACCCAGGTAATCCCTATCTGCAGATTATGTTAACACTCTCATAAACCAATCATTTCACCTCTAAACTTTCTTATATTCTCTCTCACAATGAGTTTTGGGGGGCCACCTCATATCTAAAGCATAACAAATGTCTAACCAATATGTAGGCAGTAATGTATTTTAATATTTTTATAACAAAGATATTTCCAAGTCCCAGTCAATAGCTGCTTGATTCTGAGAAGGTAGCATGACACCGAAAGAAAGAAAGAAAGAAAGAAAGAAAGAAAGAAAGAAAGAAAGAAAGAAAGAAAGAAAGAAAGAAAGAAAGAAAGAGAAATACAATATAGGCAAAGACACATCCGAAGTTCTACTCAGTGGATGCCAAACCATTGGCTGCTCCTCCAATCAATTATCTTTGTTCAGCAGACCTAACCTGCATTTCCAGCACCATCAACACAGATATCAAGACTGGAAGCAGCTGGTCAGGAGAACAAATAAGGAAAAGACAGCTCAAAAATCCACACAGGCTCTGATACAGAGAAATAATTAAGGAAGAACTGCTAAACTGACCAGAGTGGCGATTGGTATAGTTGTGTCAAAAGGTGAGGAATTCATACACATCTTTTAAAATGGGAAGTGAGCTTGCTCTATGTTCCAGAAACTCATTTCTGGAAAAAGGCAAGGGCACAAAAGCAAGCCCAAGACAGTGTTGTAAAATAACTTGTAAAAGACAAAAAGTAGGCAACAGCCATGCCTGTTAACACAAGAATGGTTCAGTAAGCTATGAAGCATACAGGGCAGGTAAATGTCATGAAAGAGACTTGCCTCTGTCAGTGTGGTCTTTTGGAAGGCATGAGTAGGGTGCAGGGGATTTAAAACAAAAAAACAACAACTTCAGAATAATATATACAGCCAAACACTCTGCTGTAGTTTGAATTCCCCTGAAGGCCCAAGAGTCAAAGGCTTGTACCCAGGGTGATACTATTAGGAAGTAATGGAACCTTTAAGTGATGGGGTCAAATGGAGGCCTTTAAGTCATTGAGAGTGTACGCTTTAAGAGATTTGGGACCCCAGCCCTCTGCCCACTCTTTTTTTTTTCTCTTGGCAATGAGATGAGTAGTTGGGTTCTACCATGTATTTGTACTATGATGTGCTGTCTCACCACAGGTCCAAAGCAGTGGGCCAATCCATCATGGACAGGAACCCTCAAAAATGAGATCCAAAGTAAACCTTTTTCTCTTTTTAAGTTGATTATCTCAGATATTTTGTTACAGTGGTACAAAACGGTCTACCACAGTCTGTATGTTAAATGCATTGATCATAGAATACTACTACTTATTGTCTAGGAATACATAATTTATTTGCAAATCATAGAAGACTGGTTAACAGCGTCTACCTCTGTGAGATAAGAGACTAGGATCGAAAAGAAACATTTTTCAAGGGGCACTCTACATTGAAATAAGGTTTTCCATTTGCTTATCTAGAAGCTTTAGTTTTATATACATTTTGCACATGAGTCATACCATTAAATTAAGGAAATAAACACCCGTGCCACTCTACGTGGTTCAAATTTAAACCTGTCACGTATGCAAAAAGAATTTGCTCAAAGTCCTCTGTCAACTTCCTTGAGCTGTTGTCATGATTCTGGGCACTGGGGATTCTTCAAAAGAAGAACAGTTGGTGATGCAGGGAAAGCCTCTTCCCTCTCTCCTTTGTGCCTCTTTGGAGGCAAAAATTGAACTACTCTGCAGACATGCAGGAGCCCCATGAATCTCTGCCTGTTCAGTGCATCTTGGTGTGAAGACATCACTGTGTGGGCTATGTCACACGCACCCCCTTGCTGCCTTCAAGACTTCTAAGTCAGCCATGGGTTCTAGAAACATCCTTTGATGTATTGAGATGGAACAGAAGATAATGCAAGACCAAGGCAGCAAAGGGGGTCAGAGAATGTTCGATGGACCAACGATCCATGGGCTGGACTCGGAATTTCCCAGTTCCCTTGTGAAAGATCAGTGGATTGTAAATATACTGGCTAGAGATCCAGTTAAAATAGGGATGGTTCTGAGTTATTGGGAAAGGGAGGTTCTTTATATTATAATTGCTGAACTACCAGTTGCCATAAGGTTACTACAAGGGAAGAGAGATCTGAAATTAAAGCCAAATACAGTAGAAAAATGAGACATGGTAAAGAGGGAAACATTTTCCATGGTCTTCTAGATCCAACTATGTGCTCAGGTAGAAATACCCTTGGACTTTTTAGTTATGTGCACCAATAGCATCCTTGTTATTTTTTTGCTCCCAACTGTCTACATGTGTATGTATATAAACATGTGTGTGTATTTACATTACACAGATACATATGAGCACTGATCCAAGGGATTGGCCTATGTAGTTGTAGGCACTGGGAAGTCCAATATCTAGAGCAGCTCAGCCAAGTGGAAACTCCTAGATAGGAGCTGATACTACAATCCACAAAAACACTCTTTTTATTTCACAGGGACTCCTCTGTTCTGCTAAGGTCTTTCAACTGATTGGATGAAATCCACCTAGATTGTCAAGAATTTTTTTTTTTTTTTTTACATAAAATCAACTGACTTCAAACCTATAGCACACCTCCACAGCAGTATGCCTAGATCACTTATTTAATTAAAAGACTGGAGTACCGTAAGCCTACCCAAGATGGTGTGTAAAATGGACAATCACAACCAGTTCTCCTTCCATCCTTCTTTCCCCATTGGGAGGAAAAGGTCCTTGAGGACAGAGGTCTCATCTGTAATGCTCTTTGTTTTGTCCCTGGGATTGTGTTGAGTAAGCCAATGAGCAACAAGGTAACCATTTTCCTCAGGGTGTCTCAGATAAGCCAAAGTGACACCACAGGGTGGCCACAAGGTGGCATCCACTGGAGAGATCCTGAGAAGCTGCTTGCTTATCCCTGATTCAAGGATGCAGAAACTGGGTACCAGGAGTCTACAAAGAGCTATCCTGGGCAGCTGCCATTTGGGCCCTTTCTTCACTTAGTGACATGGGGCCAGAATGCACATTTACCCTCTTGGCTTAGACCCGTCAACCTCGCTCAAGAAGTTACCCCAAGATAAATTCCGAACTGTTCAGAAAGTCTGCAATGGTGGAGTCCTGCGAGCAGGCAGTGAGGCAGCAGGGCATGGGCCCAGGGACTTAAGCACCCAGATCTGCTCCGTGGGTGGGCCAAGGCCTGCTGCTCTTTCTCACCAAGGCCCGAAGTGCTAAGAGGCCCCTCAGCTGCATGCTCTTGTGCCCTTCCCAGGGGCAAAGGGGCACCACCCAGCTGCTTTAGGAACCCTCTCCCCAGGGTGAGGGGAGTCAAGAGAGGAAGACACCCAGCTGAGGGAGGTAATATGGGCTTCTTCATTCTATGTAATAATTTGCACCATCATTATGGTGGCTGATTTATATGAGTGTATATTTATTGTACATCTTCCCAGTAGAATGGGGAGACCTTAAGAACAGGAATCTCATGGAACTTTCCACCACCGCTAGAACCACGATCAGCCATAGTAAGTGCTCAAGAGATCCTAGGGAAAAAAGAAGGAAGGAAAGAAGGAGGGAAGGAAGTGAGGGGGGGGGGACCCTCAGAGACTTAGGTGTCTCTGAAATTTGGACATGAGAGACCAGAGAGGCTCAGGAGCAGGATGATTTTGATCCCCACATCTGGGGCACTACTTCTTTTTATTCTGTTCCTGTGTCAAAGTGTTGTCATGGGGCCACACAGTGGCCAGAATCGTCAAAAACTGAGCACTAGTCTAACATAGTAGATTTTAAAGTGAATCCAGATATTGTTGTTGTCATCTTTTTGGTTTTCATCCCAGAGGTCAGGCATAAATTGGCCACACTGATTCTGAATAGGGAGAGGAAGGAAGGTGCACACAGAGAAAAGTGGTCCCAGTTCTGCACTGACTGATGGAGACGCTGCTGAACAGTTACGAGCTAGAACTCTAGAGTTGACGATGTGGGTTTGACTCCTACCGTCTCAGTTTGCTTTTTTACTGCTGCAACCAAAAGACCTGATAATTTTAGAAAAGAAAAAGTTTATTTGGGGGCTCATGGTTTCAGAGGTCTCAGTCCATAGGTGGCTGGCTCCATAGCTCTGGGCCCAAGATATGGCAGAACATCATCATGGTAGAAGAGTGTGGCAGAGGAAAGTGGCTCAGGACGTGACACCAGGAAGCAGAGAGAGACTCCCCTGACTAGGGACAAAATGTATACCCCCAAGGAATGCCCCCAGAACTCACTTCCTCCAGTAACACCCTACCTGCCTGAAGTTACTGCCCAGTTAATCTTGATCGGGGAATTAACACTGTGATTTGGGTAAGGCTCTCATAAAGCCATTTCACCTCTAAACATTTTTGCATTACCTCACACATGAGCTCTTTGGGGACGCCTTATATCTAAACCATAACACCCAACTTGCCCTTTACTTTCCGCAGCCCATGAAAAACATCTTTACATCTCTAAGAGTAAGTTTACCCTTTTATAAAGTACACCTAGAGTCACATCTTCAAACTTGGGGGCTGAAGAAAATAATTCTGGCTTTGTTTTTTAAAGAATGAAATCTTCCAAGGAACTTCAACATACAAAACATACAAAAACAAAACTTATTATATATGGACATTACATACTCAAATCTATAGAATTTATTTATGCAATTAAGAAAAGCAATATGCCTTGCTAATCTGAAGTCTAGGAAATGGAAGAAAATGACAAATTCATATCATTTATATCAAATTTATATCATTTGTTTTTTATTTTCGCTTCCAGGTAAAGTCAGGGAAATTTCCCAGATTAGCACTTATAAATACTCAATGCTCATTTTATAATTCAAAGTCTTCAGTTTAATGAAAATGCAAATGAAGCCTTATTCCAAGTCTTCAAAGAAGTGAGTTATCCTAGCAACTCGATTGAACATGTTCGGGATCACCAATAAGCTAAAATATATTTCATTGACCTAGGATCAGCTGAATTATATTTTTTTATATTTCTACAAATATAGTTAACAAATATCCACAAGAATGTTTTCAGATCCACTGAAACACCTCCAAGAAAATAGTTGCAACATCATTAAACTAGAGACTTTGAAAAAGTCCCTCTATTTCTATATGCCTGTAAGTCAGATTGTGTGTATCAAACATGTACCCTTGTGCTGCTGCCCATGGGTACAAGTAGCTTTGGGGCACAGTCCCACAACACTCTTTTTTAAAATTTTTTAATTATGCTGAGGGTTAAGCTCAGGGCCTTGCACATGTGAAGCAAACCCTCTACCACTGAGCATAGGTCTCTTTTATATGGAACTTTATTCCAAAGACATTCTTTTGGTATGCTCACTGTAAGGCAAAGGTTTTCATCTATTATTTGATTTCATCTTTCCAAATAAAGCTGTGATGGACACACTATTATTTTCTCATTATAGAAATGGAGCAGGGCGCAGTGGCGCCTGTAATCCCAGTGGCTCTGGAGGCTGAGATAGGAGGATCGTGAGTTCAAAGCCAGCCTCAGCAAAAGTGAAACACTAAGCCACTCAGTGAGACCCTGTCTCTAAATAAAATACAAAATAGGGGTGGGGACGTGGCTCAGTAGTCGAGTGCCCCTGAGTTCAATCCCCAGTACCAAAATAAAATAAAAAATAAAATAAAATAAAATGGGGGGACTGAGGCTTAGAGATTTCAATGAAGGCTATCCCCAAGCGCTAGTCAATGACAATACTGAAGTCAAATCCATATCGGTCAACTCTGGATTTCTGACTTGTAACCAACCATTCGGCAACATTTTCTGAATTTACTCAGACCCTGGTACAGGGAAGAAGGGCTCATCCGTGAGCAGTGAGCAGTGGTACAGCAGCCATGCCTCTGCAGTTCCTTGCTCCTCTGGTGTGCTCTGGGTGAGCTGCTGTCCTCCTGGCCCTGCAGCCAGCCCGGCCCACCCCACCCGCCCGGCTCCTGTGGTGGCTGCCAGCTTTCCTGGGCTGGGAAGGAGAAAGCCTCCATTAGCAGGAGGCTGCGGCTCCCAGCGTCCCTGGGACAAGAAGCATCTGTTGCTACTCCCCATTGTTCCAGCCGAGAGCACACTAATTGTCCTCTCCAAAGTTGGACTGCAGTCTCTTGCCAGAGGGAAATTAGGGGCCGATTTTCAGCAGGCGCTGTCCTTTCCACAGCTGTCAGCTGAACGGCCCCAGGAGGGACGGGCTGATTTGAGGGGTGGGGGAGAGAAGTCCATCCTGCATCCTGATCCACACAGCCAAAGGAAAGTTAGCCTGGCCCTGAGAGGGAGCAGGAGACCCACCAGACGGCCACCACTCAAGAAATCACAGGCAGCCTGGCGGCAACTTCTCTGGAAAGTTCCATAGGATTTCATGGCATGCATGTAGGTAGGTAGGTATGGTGGCTTGTGCTGCTCTTGGGTCATTCAGGAGCTTGGATGGAGGCAGCCTTTTGGAGTAAAATGTGGCAGAGCCCGATTGGCAGTCACACTAGGCTGGGTTCAAATTCAGTTTTGCCACTCATTAGCTTTGACCTTGAACAAATCATTGTTACTTATTCATTCACCATACAGGGCAACTGGGAGGCATATGGAAGCCAATAAATAACTATAAAATATCTAGCAGCCATTTCAGCATACAGCCAGGGTTGAATAAGTGTGATTTATTTTTATTATTAATAGAAGTACTATTATTACTGTAACTCTTAAGGATTAGATCACACATGTGGAGCTGGCTCGCATCCAGGAAGTATCCTAGGTAAAAAGATGCAGGAAGGGAATAGTAACTTTATTCATGTGTATTCAAAGAATTCGTTGTTATCAACCACATCCCAGGTACCGTGCTGGTTGCTAAGCATCCAACTGCCAGTAGGAGAGACCTAGTTCTACTAGGAAGTCACACAGGATGGGTGTCTTGATGTGCGGCTGGAGAAGGAGCCAGTACTGGAAGAGTTGGAAGCTTCAACAAAATGCTGTTGGAAGACACTGAGCCTCAGCTGCCTTGTGGCTCCCAGGCCACTGTTTTCTGCAAGGAACTCTAAGGTCCCAGGGCCACAAGACCTTGCATCAGGAAGAACAGAGGCTTGAGGGCGAATCCTGGTTTCCACACTTCCCTCTCTCAGGTGCAATAGGAGAAGATAGGGTGGATTGCTTGTCCGTATGGAGGAAAGGACAATCAGTGGTGGAGGAACACCAGCAACCTCCGTTACAGCAACCCATACAGGCAAATGCTCGCCTCTTTCTGTCTTTGGACTTCAATCTTCTCCTGAATTGGGACACAGTTGTGCACCCCTCCCCAGATGCCCTCCACTGCTTCCTGTCTTTGTTCTCTGGTCTATGTCCTGTGTCCTCCCTCCTCGGTCAGACTGACAAACAAACACTGGGGAGGGAAATGGCTCTCTGGGTGGCCACCAAGGGGCCAGATCATGTGACATGGAAGCATTGAGTCTTGACCAGGGGGTAACAGGAGAAGGAGATAGACAGGTACATTCCCCTTCTTTCTCTCTCCCGTGGACTGTACTGGCATGCAGTCCGTCCTTGCCACATGGAGGCAGCCTGCTGTCCTAGGGGGTAGCAGCTAAGGTGGTAGCAATGCATTAGAGCCCTGACTGAATCATTTCACATCTTGCTTGCATCTCACCCTCACCAGGCTGAGTCAATATTTCCCATTTAAAGTGCTGCATCTCAATCCCGGCCACAGATTCTATTTGCTAGATGCCCAGGGCAAACCATTCTGTCCTTCCATTATTAACTGTCTATTCTCTTCTGGATCCCTCCACTCTAAAGTTTCTGATTTCTGACTCTATTAGTTGTATTGGTCTATTTTCTGATGCTATACCAAATTCCTGGAGGTGGGAACTTAAAAAGGAAAGAGGTTTATTTAGCTCACAGTTTTAGAGATTCAAGAGTGTGGTGACAGCATCTGCTCAGCTCTATGAATACGCCTTCGGCTGGGTCATAACATGGCAGAAAAATGGAAAGGGTAGTGACTGCATGAAGGACCCCAGCACATGAAGGGGGCTTACTTTATAACAAGACATTCTCAGGCAGCTAACCAGGGTCCCTTGAGAGACATTAATCCCTTCTGAGGGCAGCCTCACCACCAGTGACCTAATATCATTCCTCTAGACCCCACCTCTTAACACTTCTTAGCATCAGCATGCTGGGGACCAAGCTTACACCACAGGGACATCTGGGGGACATAGTGTTGTCTTACTTTTGGGTCCTTCAGCAAAGCATTTCTTGCTCCTTATTATCTCTGAAACTGCCCAGTTTTTTTTCTCGGGGACCCTCTTTACTGGAGAATTCAGTCCTACTTCTCATTATCTCACTATTACCAGGTGCACCTTCTTCAGGGAATCCCAAGTTGTCCTCATATCAGGTTTGCTCAGAGCCTCTCTTTGTCCTTTGGTAACAACCCATACTTCACCTCAGCACTCCCTGCCATGTGGAATCATCTGTGAATATGTGAATGATATCCGTTTTCCCTACTCTGAGCTCGATGCTATAGGAAAGAACATTGTTCTGTTTTGCTCTTCTCTCTTTTACCTGCACATAGGAGATAGTTCCTGGAACAAGACAGAAACGCAAGAAATATTTGTGGCTGATTCTAGTCAATGGAACCTAGGCAGAAATAGCGGCTTCTAGACCATTGTTTATCTCTGTGGTAGGAAAAACCTCCTGCGATCTCTTCCACCACTTTCTCTCTCAAACAGATGTGGAACTAGATAACAAGACTTCAAGACTCTAGAAGATGGCCTGGAAAAGTCACAGAGTGGAGGAATCCAGGATCCTCAAGATGCCCCAGGAAGGGGGTCATTCTGGGAGGCTGCCCCACCACCAACACCCTCCACGGTACTTGGAGAAATAAACTTAGATTGTCTTAAGGCACTGAGATGAGGGCTGCATGTTACAGGGGGCAAAATTGACTGTACTTTGATGGATACCCAAGCCTGTGATATCCCACAGATTCTGTGATAAATGACCCCACGTGAACATCACAACCCTACAATAAAGAATTATCATCCCCGTTGTCCAAGTGAATAAACTGAGACCCAGAGAGATTGGCACTTGGCGAAGGTCATGTGGCAAGTCCAAGGAGGGCTTGGAACGAACCTAGTCTTGCCGTGTTCCTTCCCCTGAGTCCCTCTGCCCTTTCCTCTGGACTGGTGATGGTTGTGGGAAGAGAATATGGAGTAAGGTGCACCTGGAGCCCCTGGCTGAGTCTGGGCCAGAGCATTCCTGTGGAAGGATTCCAAACCCCGGAGTTACTGTCATTCCTACTCCACGGAAAACCAGAGTCACCTGCCACGGAGAGACTCTAGAGAAACCATAGGAAAGACTCGGTCCCTGGGAGTTTCCTCCTGTGTGCTTCATGGACAGAGGGAGGGAGGATTTAGGCAGGGCCTTCTAATTAGCAACAAAAGGAACTAAATTAAAAAAACAAACAAACAAACAAAAAACACCATTTAACCACAGTCAATGAAATTAGATAAAAATTATCTGCTAGCCTTTATGCAAGGATCTAATGCTGCCCTTCACAATAAAGGCTTGCAAGATACAGTAAAATTAATTTTATATTGGGCTGCCAGGCGCTGTTAGAATAGCATGTTTATATAAGGTAGTCCCAGAGCCTCAAATGTGGAGTCGTAAAGACGGAGCCTCACTAGTGGCATGGTGAAGAGACGCTCAGGTCCCTGCCTTCTCCCTGGGGCTAAGTCCAAGCCAAGTTTATGGCTGTGCACCCTATTGGTGTTTTGCCCTAAACAGCCCCTCCTGACAACACCTGGCAGGGCTCAGAATGTGACTGGTGTGATCTGTCTCTGGGTTTTTACTCCATGACTAGTGACAGAGAGTTGGAAACCGGTGCCGTTACCTGAAAACCAGGTGAGGATCATTCCAATATAGAGCCAAACCACATATATCCAGGGGTTGTGTACCCCAGGATTTAACCAACTACAGGTTGAAAATATTTTATTTTTAATTTTTATAAATTTCCAAATTTTAAATATTTTAATATTTTTTTCCAGAAAGATCTAAGAAACAAAACTTGAATTTGCTGGGTACTATATAGAGTGCATATGAATGAACTACAGGAACAGCTTGCAGTAGCCCAACCCGCCTATCACAGAGGATCTCAGCCTCCCTCCAACTCTCCTCATATCTCATTTGCTCGTTATGTGGTTGGGACTGTGATGGTTTCATCTGAACTGATGGCTTTGTCTAATCATTATTCCCTAATCAAAACAAAGTAACAGCTATTTACATAGCATTTCCATTGTAGTAGGTATTAAAAGTAATCTAGGGATGATCTAAAGTATAGGAATTGATCATATGCAAATGATTCATTATTTTATATACGGAACTTGAACACCCACAGATTTCAGTATTTGAGAGAGTCCTGGGATCAATCCCTCAAAGATGCCAAGGGACAACTTTATATGGAAACAGACTGTCTAAAGAAACCGAGCTCAGTACAGAGAAGATAAAAGTTAACTCCAGCGGGATGGATGGGAAGAAATTAGAACACTAAAGAGTCGATGCCCTATCCACCAAAGCCACTTCCTAACAGAACCATATTTCCCAGTTTGCCTTGCGTCTAGGTGCTGTCATAGGATGCTATCAGTGGAATCTGAGCAAAGGCATAAGTGATACTTTCAGACCAAAGAGCTTAAAAAGCAGGAGTACCTGTAACCCCTGACTTTTTACTTTAGATGGTTTCTTGCAGAAAGGCACAACTGTCTAGAAACCACATGTTAAAAATCATGGAACTGCAGTGTAGAAGGGCCTGGATCCCTGAATCACCACCTGGAGATGTCATTCTGGATTCTAAGTAAATGCAAAATGAACTTCCATGATGTTTAAGCTTCATATTTGGGGGAAACAATTAGTGCATCTGGTATCATACCAATACAGTGATATTAGGCCTCTGGACTGGAAGATTACCTTCTACCTTACATTCCTGAATATGTAGTAAATATGTTTCTGTTCTTGCCTACCAAACCCACTGGAAATGTTTATGATGACATTTTTTACTAACCTTTAGGTAGCCTCAGAATCCTTCTTAATATGACAACAATTACCAATTTACTGGCCCTCAGGAAAAAAAAAAAACATATATTTGCTATGCCAGAATGACTAAAGGATTCTTGAGATGAGGGTTTAGATATCCATCTCATAGCACATTTCCAACACATAGCCACAGATCAAAAATGATAGTGAATAAATAAATGCATGAATTACAGGATAGATGTTCCACAAAGACCTTTGATGTATTTTCAACATTCATAATAGCCAGAGCTATTATAAAAATGATAGCTATAAAGACAACTCTAAGAATAATCCCATTTGGGTAGTGGGGCTCCCAACAGACCTCAGGAAACCACACCAGGATGATAGATCTGCATTCACTGTCAGTCCCTCACCTTTTCCTTCACCTCAATCCAAATTGTTCATGTCTACTTGGAAATCTATTGTCATGAGAGGTCATGGGGGATAGCCCCACTGTTTAAATGGCATCTTGAGTATCTTTAAGTAGATAATTTAACTGGAGTTCTCCAAGAATATATATAAATATTACCTGTGATAATGACTATCTTTCCTATGTATCACACCTACTCCAATGGTTGGGGTCCTGCACCTTAATCCCACATAGTTATTTCATCTGTTTAAGTAAAGAAAATAGAAATGTCCATTTAACAGATGAAGAGAGGATCCTGGAGAGGATGTGACTTGACAGCGTCATGGAATATCATAGGCAAGGTCAGGTCAAGAGCCCAGGACTCTCAATAGTTCATTCGCCCATTCATTAATTATTCAGCTAATCGTCATTGAATCCTTCTTTGCCAAGTTCCATAAACAGCTTTTATGACTGCAAACTCTGACAGAATCAGAGATAAACAGGGGACCATCCCACGTGGAACCAGCCACTTGGGCACTTCCACTGGCACTTTGGGATACTCTGATTCAGATGCTGGCTTCTGTCCTAGGCTGTTCCCATCACAGTGTAAAACATGGCCACCACGGGGCCTTTCCTTCCACCCTTGCCAGCTGTGCATAAATGTCAGTTTCTTGAATTATCTTGACTTTTTCTTGAATTCTCCTGGAAGGAGCATGGTGGTATCGTGAGGTGAAAGTTAATTTTCACAGAAAGTTTCAGAGATAGTGAAGCACAGACTAGTAATTTGTGTTGTCGTTTTAAAGAAGTCTTTGAAAAAAAAAAAAAAAAAAACTTGCTTTTACTCCAAGATTGGCTGCTTCTCCAAAACTTGTTCCAAGACTCCTTATCCAGGTTCGTTTTCCTACCTCCTCCCAAAAAACTTTTAGTTTCACTCCTTATAAACCCTGAAGCACACCATTTTTATTCCTGCTTTCACAACTTTGCATAAACAAACCGGATCTTTCCCTCTATCTTTTTAAGCCAGTCCTACTGACTCTCCTAAGTCAGTGCCAACTTTGGCATGTGACTATTCCTTTCCCCTTAACTTACTGCATCCCAGACAGAGGAATTCACATGTACCTTCTCCCTTTGTTTTTTTCTTATTTTATATGTCTTTGTCTCATCTCCACTCTATGACGGTAAACCTTGTTCAGAATAGGCAATGAGCTATGCTTTCTTAAACAATTTCTTAAAAATTAAAAATTATCACTGTTCTTGTTTTTCAGGTAATGAATGAGGTTTCGGGCTTCATGCAACGATGCTCTGTTCTCAGGAGGTAATCCAGATTTTGAATTTAAGTGGATTTGCCATTTGCTAGGTATGGCTTTAAATGGACAATTTATACATATATGGAAGGCTTTGGGCATCTGGTCAACCCTCACAGCCTTCCAAGATGGCGCCATACACAGGTCAGGGAAACAGAAATGGCGAGCTATGCATAGAGTGTGTTCCTCAAAAGCTCATATGTTGGAAAATTAATTCCTCAATGCAGCAATGTTGGAAGGTGTTGGGGTCCTGGATATAGAGCCCTCATGAATGGATTAATGTCTTTCTGGAGTGAGCAAATTCTTGCTCTCTGAGGACGGAGTTACCTTGAGTGGATTGTTATAAAGCAAGCCCACCCCTCATGCTCTCTCCCCCCAGTATGCACCTGCTTGTCCCCCATTTGCTATCCACTATGAGTTAAAGCAGCCAGAAGGCCCAAACCAAAAGCCAAGCCGATGTCAGTGCCATGCTCTTGGACTTCCCAGCCTCCAGACTGTGTGATACAATAAACCTTTATTCTTGAATCAACTATCCAGTCTTGGGTATTTTGTGATAGCAACAGAAAATGTTCTAAGACAGGTGGCATCTTAGAAATGAAGTGGCCTAAATGAAAGTAAAGAAATACAGTCTCTTCCTCTCTAAGTATCTTTTGAAAGTCTTAGGGGAGAGACTACCGATAGGAAGGTCCAAAATACAAATGCTAGTCTTCCCCAGTGGGCATGCAGGCTGTCAGCGAGCAAGTCTGGATTGTGGCAGTGGGTGGCATATGTGTGTGCTGTGCCGACCAGCTTGTGAAAGGGACCTCAATCAATTGTCCCAGTTCTCTCACACCCCAGGCCGGCTGAGGGCCAGGCAGATCTCCACCAGCAAATGTGGTCTGGGCCTTGATATCCCCCCACCCTTTTCCTCCCTCAAAGAGGATTCTGGTGCCAGCACCATATGTCAAAAGACCCAAGCACAATCCTATTACCATGGCAGGAGGCATTAAATAATTACATTAATTTACCTAAATATGGAAAAAAAATCTTTACAAATCAGGGACACTTGGCAGGTTCTCCGGCTGCACATTTTCTGCTTGGCAAAGCTTACTGTCCTGTTGGGCTCCTATTGCTACTTAGAGTGTTTCCTTTAATTGTGGGGCACATGGCTTCTCTTGTTCTGTTTAATTTTCTTGAAGCTGGTTCCACATTCTGGCTACAAACATATTATAGGGGGAAAAAAAATGCCCACAAAAGTATGGATTGTACTTGAGCATACCCTAAGGGAGAAGTGCATAAAAATAGTAATTTCTTGTATATGAAACCTTCCAAGGGGCGGTCTTTTCACTAGATGGCTTTGCAAAAAAAAAAAAAAAAAAAAAAAAAAATATATATATATATATATATATATATATAAAATAAAATAAAAATAAAGTCTGAAGGAATGGAAAAGGAAGAAGGCAAAGGAAAGCAGGAATTAGAACAGGGAGAAAGAGAGGGAATCGTGCTGTAGAGGGGGAGGTGGGCCATCTGAGTTCCATGCACATGACTCTAAGCCACTGGACCTCTCTGGGTGGCATTTTAGTAGAAAATGTCCATCAAAGACAAGCTTCATTTGGGCTTCCAGGGCTTGCTTTGTCTAGATCATGGAGCTTTCTGGAGGATGCTGCTGAGTTCAAGGGCTGCAGTAGAAGATAGACCCTCAGTCCCAGCCTCCTGACTCAGTGTGTCCCCTGTAGGGAAGCCAGGCAGAGTGACTGCCGCCCACGTGGCCCAACTTCAGAAGCTGAAGAGCGGGAGGCCCTGGCCCCTTACGAGTTCCTTTGGCCCGGGGACTGCTGAGCTTTCCTTTTAGGGCCAAGGCCCTCTGGAAGGAAGTTGTTTTTCAAATGCTCTGCGAAGGACCAGACTTGTGTCTTCTTTTTCTGGTCCATTGCAGGCCAATATCTGCAATATCCTACTTATTTATTTATTTAGCTCAGCACTTAAATGTTTCAGTGAGATCAGATGGCTAGAAATTTTTCTAAATGCTTTCTCTTCATTTCAAGGCTCAGAACCATAGCAAAGAGCGCCAGGCCACTCTGTTTCCGACACAGGATGAGGGGATGTCATTAAAACAGCTCCTCCCAAGACAGGCTGCCCAGGGAGATCCAATGGCCACTGTCACATCCTGTGTTCAGGATAGAAAATTCAAAAGCAGCAACTAAGACCCCTGAAGATGAGCCTTCCCAGCCCCCTGGAATTGATAGAAGCTCAGTTAGCCTCAAGTTAGGGCTGGCTGCTGATCCTTGGTCACTGCTGCTAAGCCCTTAGGGAAGACCAGGCCTCAGATATGTCCAGGATTGCTCTACAGGGTGAAGCGCTCTTTTTAAAGGTGGTAAGTGTTGCCTTTTAAAGAGGTAATGAAATATAGTTAAGATTCTAGTGAAAAGATGTTGGAGAAAGCAAAGAAGCGTGTTTTGACATTGTTGTTACTTTTTAATTTGACACGGGGTCTTGCTATGTTGTTGCCTAGTCTGGTCTCAAACTCCTGAGCCCGAGTGCTCCTCCTGCCTCACCGGTGGCTGGGACCCCAGGTGCGCACCACTGCACCTGGATCTCTCTTCTCGGTTCTTGCTTCCCTACCTGGAAGTGTTCTGGGCCTCATCCCACCCAACAGAGCGTTCCTTGGCTCTAGACATTATAGAAGACTTCATGTTCCTGGCTCGACCACACTCCTGCCACCTCCAGTCCCCCCAGTGTGCATTGTGATTTCTTTCTTCCCTGTTGCCAATGACTAGGGTTGGTCTGATGCCACTTCCTCTTGTAGCCTCAGCCTCACTGACGATGAGGTTGATAGAAATGCAGAGTCTGAGGCCGGGCCCTGCCCCCAAATCTATTTTTTATCCTGTTCTCCATGTTAACTACTTCCTCAAGGGGTTTTTATAGCAGCATTCAAGTTGAGACACTCTGCTCTGGGAAGCTGTAACTGTCACATATCATCCACGTAGGCTCTACCTTCTTGTACCTGGGAGATGGTCCAGTGGAAGAAGGTGGAATGACAGGAAACCATTCAGGTGAAGTGACCAGGGTAGCCAACCAGGAATTTGTCACCACCCTGAGGCCTGGTGGAACAAGGAGAAGAAGTCACCAGAAGGCTAGGAGCTGCAAGAGACAGCCTTCTCACGGGAATGTGGCCTTGGGTGGAGGGATTCAGGAATGTAGGCATTTCCAACCCAGTGGAAATAGCTTCTCCAGGCTTTCTCTCTCTATCTGCTGCTATGGGTTATGGGTTGGAATGTGTCTCTAATCCCCAGTCCCTTTGATGTGACCTTATGTGGACATGGCATCGTGGCAGACATAATTGGTTAAGATAAAGTCATACTGGGCCCTTGAGGCAGTATCACAAATACTCTTCTTCACAGAGAAGAGAGACACAGAGACAGACACAGGCAGGACACAGGCATGTGACAGCAGAAGCAAGAACGGAGAGAGGCACCGACAATTATTAGCAAATATCAGCAATTATTAGCAAAACCCCAAAGCCAGAAGAATCAAGAAAGGATTTCCCCAGAGTTTTCTGAGCGCGCAGGGCCCAGTAGTCACCTTCAGTTTGGACTTTGGTCTCCAAAACGGTCGGACAATACATTTCTATTGTTTTAAACTACCCGGTTTGTGTTCTGATGCCACCCAATCCTCAGAAACTCATATAGACCCCCACAGGCCAAACAGAATCAGAAACGAGAGCAAAAAAGAAAGGGGATCTAGTGGAAGCAGTTCATAGAAAGATAAGGAGAGGTGGAGAATGAATGAGTAGGAGCAGACAGTCTTGTTTAACTGACAACAAAACCTTAGGTTAAAAAAAAATTATAATAAAATCCTCTTTGAAAGAGTTACCAAACCTGGTTGGTTGCTGAGGGTCTCTTCCCTGACTATATCTATTCTCTACTTGATGTATATAAATATGAGGTCAGCACACAGAGTAAATAGGAAGTTGAGAGAGAGAGAGAGAGAGAGAGAGAGAGAGAGAGACCTGATGATATAATTTAAGCCCTTGATCCAGCAATACCTGAAGCTAAATTCTATCCATGAAATAAACAATTGTCGATCCAATAAATTCCTTCTTTAACTTGAGCGGCTATCTCCACCTACAAAATGCCAGATAATGGTAACATATTTTACTTAACTTCTTGACTCTCATAAACATAGGGATCCACAAAGTTCTTGCTACTCAATCTTGCTACCTTCCATCAGGGAAGGAGAGTGACTTTTTTCTAGACAGGAAACCTTTCAAGGATCTAATTCAGGTGAAATGAAACTTCTCATACCAAATATCCAATTGTGTGCAAACCTTTTTACTAAACATCAGAAACAAACTAGATGCCCAACAAAAGGGGATAAGACAACTGGATTTCCTACATCCGTACAATGACACTGTATAGAGGCAAAAGTTATGAAGTGGAATGATGGTTTCCAGCTTTCTTCTGTAGGAACCTGGTTTGTCTCAGAAACTCAGGGACAGAGGAGCGGGTGAGCACACTAAACTACTGATATCATAATCCTGATGGAACCCCAGCATTTTTATCCTGACCTCTTCTGATACGTTTAGATTCCAAGTAAGACTTCTACTGGATGACAAGTTCCAGGCACCACCCATAAATATGTCAGTTGGGCTGTAGGTGCCTATTGCTGGCCCTTTCTCCCATGTGAGTAGCCATGGAGAGGAGGAGGGTTTGATAAAGAGCTGAAGACAATCTGAGAAGGTATGGCAGACAAGGGCTCCAAGTTCATGTAAAACTGATCCACATGGTTAAGAGCCCAAATGCAGGGAGGAAAGACCCTGAAGGAAGAGAAGAGGGAGCTGATTGGGCCTCTTTGTGCCCTTAGCAGGAAATGTGAACAGACAGCAAGACTTCACGGACACACAGCGTCCCTTAATACTATGCAAAACCTTATGTGATGTCAGAAAAACAGTTTCCAAAGATAGCTACCTCCACCCGTCTGCAAATCCAGTCCTAGGTTGAATTTCCCTTATATCTTCTCAGTTCCTTTCCTAGACATAAACCAGGTATATGGATAGAAATGGACTGTGACAACGATAATATTTTACTGAATCATCAGTAATCTTTTAAAATAGATCTCATCACACCATTTCTTCATTTTATGGGGAGGGAAAATGAAGCTCAGAGGGGATAAGCAATTTGCCTAAGGTCACACAGCCAATAAATGTCAGAACCAGGATTTGAAGTCCTAATGAACTTTTAGTCAATGTATTCCAAAGATAGAGACAAATTTAACAAGTTTGAAGACCAGAATAGCTAAAAATATAGATGACATGAATACACAGATACACCCCTGCAGAAAGAAGAAGAAAGAGAGAATAAGTAGCCTGTAATAATTTTTATAGGATGGTAGAGCCAGGAGAGGAGGTGATCTAGAGCCCGTCTGCTCAGGCTCCATGGAACTGAAGCTTAGAAAAAGGATATGACACCATCAAGGTCTTACAGTTAGTTGATCTCCAATCCTCACCAAAGCCCAAGATTTTAAAGTTGAGGTTACCCTCCTTCCACGCTGTGATTATTACTTCACGACATACTAGTTCCACTTGTGCGTTCTGCAGAAGGTTTAAAAAGAAAAAAAGAAAAAAAATCAAAACTTCCTCTGAACTTCTGCTCGGCCTCATGAACTCATCCGATTTACCAGATGCACAAAAGTGAAACCAATCTGACGCACAATCAGTTAATCCTTCATCTTTCTCAGTGGCAGCTTCCGTAAACAGCAGGAGGACCGTCCCCCCAGCCCGCCGTGGTGTTACGGATCACAACGGAAGCATATTGTCGTCAGATTAATTTTCCAACGCTCCTACCCCAACCACAAAATCCTGAGAGAACGAGTGTCAAATACACTTAATAATTGCATAATTATGACATCTGTTACTCTGCAGCACCTCTTAGTGGAAAATTAACTGAAGAAATAGCAGGTTCAAAGATGTGTTAACACTCTGATAGCAGATTTAATTGAAATATGACGGGGGAGGATAATGGAGATTAAATTAAGCTCTCAGATAATCATCTGACACAAAGATAATTGAGCCAGCCTCTGCCACATTGATGAACGCTGCTTCGGAGACGCTGAGCAGGGTGGCATTTCCAGGATCTTATCCTTCAGGCAAAATGGAATTCTTCTCCCTTCCCCCATTCTTCTCTCTTCTCTCTCTCTCTCTCTCTCTCTCTCTCTCTCTCTCTCTCTCTCTCTCTTTTTCTCGCTCTCTCTCTCTTGTCATTCAACATTTGTATCCTCCAAATCGATAATGTGAACAGCAGCATAATTGGAAATAAAAGATGATCCGAAATCCACAGGAAATTCAATCGAAGTGCGTGGAGGAAATACAGTCTCATCCCAGAAACAAGGTGGGTATTTGTGCAATGTGCCCCCACCCTGCAGTCTCACTGGGATTGTTTCCCAGTGTCCCCTGTCCTCTGGGAAGAAGATTTCTATGTGTGACATGGGCAGGCAGCCCCCAGAGAGAAAAGAATGGTGGAGACCATCAGAGGATTCCTCTGCTCTCCCTGTCAATCATGAGGTTGTGCGCTGTCTCCTCTCCTGGGGAGCAATCTCTGTGCTTTCTAGGGCAATTCCAGGAAGCAGTGGGTGGCAAGGCACTGAGACCCAGCCCTGGAGGGTGTAGAGGAACCCAGGAGCAGCGTCTGCTGTCTGCGGTGGGGAGAGGCTGGAGTATGGGAGGTTCCAAGCAGGCACAGGGATACAGTTCTGGTCCACCTTGGAAGAGCTGGGCTCCAGCATCTAACAACCTCCACCTGCCTCTCTCCCCCTGACTCAGGTTACGGCCCCCCAGCTGGGCAAGGGCTGCATAGAGCATAAGGTGTCCCAAGGAAGGGGGTCTAATCCACCCCCACTTCACCTGTGCCCTGACTTTTCAGAGATTCAGATTTTGAATCTTAACACTGATATGATGGATCTGCTCTGCCGATGCGGAGTCAAGCAATAGGGCCATGTGTCCTTTAAGGTTCCACCAAAGCAGCTCCTTCCCATCTCCCTCTTCCAGACATCACCCCACCAGGAACACCCCCCAAACCCCCTAGCCGTGCCACTCTCTATACAGTCACACAACTCAGGGGGCACTCTTTTGGGGTGGAGGGCCCCTTGGACACAGTGTCCTTGTGAGTGGATTGCATAGAGGACCACCAGCACCAGGGTAATGCAGAGGCCCTAGACAAGAGGTGGGGTACAGCAGTTGCCCTCTCTTCGGCCGAACGTTCATGGCCAAAGTCCGTGCGGCCTGCTGGAGCTGAGACGAGGGGCGTGCACACTCTGGCTCCAATTGCTACCACATGCTCTCGTTCAGATGCTGACGTTGGCAGCAGGTCCTTCCTCGAATGGTAGATCTTAACCACCAGGGAATTCCTTCCAAATTTGTCCAGAGAACCCACAGCCCAGGTAGGCATCCTGGCTCATATAGTGTTTCCAGGGCTCCAGGCTATTGGGACAGCTGGGACAGGGTCTGGGGTCCGGGACCTTAGGGATGGCAAACCTCCCCTCTCACCACCCAGCCTTCTCTTTCCAACCTCTTCGAGATTTAATGTAGAAGGTCCATTCCCCGTCCTCATTACTGAGCTGTGGGCAGGGCCCAAGACTCTGAAAGATAACAGTGACTCTTCCTTCCTTGTCCCAGATCTCCCCGTCCAGAAAAGTCACAGAAGTATACCTTCCCAGCTTCTGGAGAGCGACAATACATTCCATCTCACTCAGCCCCCAGCTCCTCTATGATGACAAAGTTTGGAAGACAAGCTTGTCTTATCTGTCCCAGAACTTCTGTCCCAAATTGTTAATTTATCGAAGCATAAAAAGCGAGTCATCTCATGAAGGGATTGTTCTAATTATCTTCCTGTAGCCAGGTAATAGGGCACCAGAAATGCTTTTCAAAGAGGAGATTCTTGACCCTCCTCTGACCTCCCTTTTTATCTTCAGGAAGGGTGTGTGGGGCCCATAAATCACCTGAAGTCACCTCCCTCCCTCTCATCTTGTGTTGCTACTGACACTGGGTTGCCATAAGGAAGGAACTTTGCCTAGAGAAAATATCAGAAGACCCGAATGGGTTCCCAGTAGCGAAATTTTCACCACTTGCGCCCTCTTAAGAGTTTCAGCCCTTATATCAAAGGAGTCATTTGGTATTTGTTTTTTAAAGATTGACTAGCTTCACTTAGCATAATCTGCTCTAATGCCATCCATTTCCCTCCAAATTCTATAATTTTGTCATTTTTTAATGCAGAGTAATACTCCATAGTGTATAAATGCCACATTTTTTTTATCCATTCATCTATTGAAGGGCATCTAGGCTGGTTCCACAGTCTTGCTATCGTGAATTGAGCTGCTATGAACATGTCAATCAATGGAAGGGTAACTGATGTGATACAGCAATTTGTATACGGGGTAAAAGCGGGAGTTCATAATCCACTTGAATCAAACCGTGTAATATGATGTATTAAGAACTATGTAATGTTATGAACGACCAATGGAAAAAAAAAAAAAAAAAAGAGTTTCAGCCGTTCCTTCCAGGGGTTGATTATTATTTTTTTTTTAAATTGTGTATCACTTTTGTCTTCTTGGGCAAATTGCACCATCAATGATACGTTTCGCTGAGTATGGAAATCCCTTTTACATATTTCAAAATAATATCTAATTAAAATGTCAAGGTTAGAGCTATTGTGGCTGGAGTGGACAGGGCTCCGCCCCCTCCCTCAGCCTCTCAAAGTAACAGTTAAAATATGTCCTATAATTAGGAGCAATTATAAATTCCAATTAAAAAGAAACCCATGCAATTCTGAAGATATTTTTTTCCTTTGATGTTTCTTTGCTTTAATTTATGTGTGTGTTGCACCAAATTGTCTCAGCTACCTCAAATGTTTCTCGACAGAAAAAGGCTTCCCAAACTGCAGACCAAATCTGAGAAAAGTAGGAAAGTTCATTAAAAAGGGTTATTGCATCTATAACTTCTGGACTTGATGCTCATTGATTAGAGATTAAACATCATCCTTTGTGCTACTCAGATTGGGATTTTTAATTAGGATGTCATTATTACACACATATACTGAATGCCCAATTGATTTCTGAGACCTTTTGAAATAATAGCACTACTTCTGCAAAATGAAAATCATAATAGATTATTGACTTCTGCACGAGTTTTGATCCAAGGGCACCTCCCCAATGTCAACATTTTCAATATTTTCAGTTTCATGCAAAGAGACACTCATAATTAGGCTTATATTAAAAGTTTGTGCATATCGACTCGGTGTTATTAATGCCAATGGCGTCACATTGATTACCCTTGAATTATAACAGCAGCGACACGGCTTGTTGCTGGATTGTTTACATACCATATAGCCTTTGTCTTTGCTTTTGTTTAATTTAAAAAGTGTTCATATTCCTCGCCAGCAACATACTTGATTTGCAGATTCAGAGGACATTGACTTTCCTAATTCATGGGGCCCTTAGTATCTCGGGAATGTTTTTTCACAATACTCCAGGTTCAAAAGAATTACTTAACGGTTCCATTTATTAGGTATTTAGATCTAAGCAACTCAACAAGTATGCATGTTCTAACAACTTAGTGGGCACTTTTAAAAAAATACACACAAATTGAAAGAAAAAATATTGTTTGTTTTATTCTCTAATGCCCATTACTTGCTAACGGGATGACTGTGTCGGTTAAGCTCTGCAGAACTTCTAAGCTTGGAATTAGGTTGGACGCTGTCACCTTCACTTCCTTTTCAATATTGATTTTCGTATGGTTCTTGCTGTGTACAGGCACCCTGAAGACGGGTTATCATCCAAAGACCAGAAAAGTGGGGAAGGGGAACTGGGGAGAGAGGAGGGAGGGAAAGAGGAAGTACTGGGGACCGAAGTGGAACAAAGTAGATTCCAGGCAAGGATGATCATGGCCAAATGAACCCCAATCTTATGTAAAAATGTAATGTACTAATAAAAGTAGAAAACAAGAAATAGAGTGTGATCTAAGCTAGAAACTGTGCACTACTATATACACACACACACACACACAAGCACTTAGAAGAAATGAGTGAAGAACCATCTCTGTTTAAGGCATGCATACATACTCCTCTGTGAGGAAATGGAACATCTCTAAGCAGAAAACAAAAAAATCCTAGAGATTTTTCTGTAGACCTAGGAAAATACCTGAAGCGCTCTATTCACAGTTCACTTCCTAAAATATTTCAGATACACACAGAAGTGTCGAGGTCAAAGAATTCCTTGAACTATCAGAAGTGGATGGAAGTGCCTAGAAATGAAGGCTTTTCTCCACTCTTAACTTGTGAGGATGGTGCTTTTTGCTGTGGGTGTCCATTAAGGCCTCACATCTGAGATGCATGTTTTACTTAATGCAACCATCACTGAAAGAGAATGTTTGGTGAGATTATACACATATGTATATAAATCACATATATATATACTCATAAATATAACATTGCAACATATATACATTTTTGCATATATGTGATAGACTATTGAATGATATTCTAAGAATATTTAAGACTGAATAGTCTTAAAGAGGAATAAAATTCCAATCCAACTACACTGTGACTGGATCTTGAAAAGATGATATTTTTCAATGGATATTGAAAACATGAAAGAAGCTAGATGCAAAAGGCCACAGGTATGATTCTCTCGAGATATCTCTAGAATAGGGAAATTCAGGGAGACAGAAAGGAGAAGGATGATGACCAGGAATGGGGGTTTCTTTTTGGAATGAGAAAAGTGCTCTGGAGATGACAGAGGTGATGACTGTACAACTTTGCAAATGCACTTGATGTGGTTTGAACGTGTCCCCCAGAAGTTTATGTGTTGGAAATTGAATTCCCAAATCCATCTGTTTAGCGGTATTTGGAGATGAGATTTGTGGGAGGTAATTAAGTTTAGTTACTTAAGTAGCCTTTGGAAGTTGTGGGGCTCCCATGTCCCATTAGCAGCTTTGTAGGAAGAGGAGGAGGGACTTGTGCCATTGACCTTGCTCTGCCTGGCCATGAGGTGCCCTCCACCATGTTATGATGCAGCAAAAGGCCCCCTAGCCAGATGCTACCCTACAGGACCAAATAAAGTATTAATTACCCAAAATGTGATATTGTTATAACAACAGAAATTGGACCAAGACATGTACTTAAGCCACCAAGTTGTACATTTAAATTTGGCTAAAATAGTAAATTTGGGGTATGTCTGTTTTATTTCACACAAACGTAAGAATATCTGACCTGGAGGAGGAGAGTTGCCTGCAAAGATGATAACAATAAATAATGGTTAGAAATGTAAGTACACCAGTCACCATATCCCCTAAGCCAGGAAATGCCCAGTTAGAAAAGGGTCAGCAAATTTTTCCTGTAAAATGACCGATAGCAACTATTTTAGACTTTATAGATCGTAGAATCTCTGCTGCAACTATTCAGCTTTGCCCTGGAATCATGGAAACAGCGATAGAAAATACATAAATGAATAAGTATGGCTGATTTCTCAGCAGACATTAGTTTATGGACAGTGAATCTAAATTCTACCTAATTCTCACATAGGAAAAAAAATACTATCCTTTCAGTGTTTTTTTTTTTTTAAATCAGCTTAAAATTGTCAAAATGTTCCTAGACCATGGATCTTATAAATCCAGGAAGGGGCCAGATTTGGTCTCTAGAACAGAATTTGCTCAGGTCTGAGCCAGAGCCCCACATAAATGCTGAGACAATGCCTTGCTGATAACACGTGGGATCCCTTCCAGTATTAGACAGTGTTCCGTGGCGGGTGGGACAGGTCTTCCTGGGAAAGCTCAGCCAGCATGAGCCCTTCTGCAACTGAGTCAAACCTGGAGTTGGACCTCATTTCTCCTTCCTGAGAGTTTGCCCCTCTACCCAATCAGGCCCCCGGGGCTAGTGCAATGCCCAATCGATCCAGGCAGAGAGAAAATCCATTTGATTCACTACAGGATATTAAGAATGCCTTTTAACATCTCTTATAGGATCATTTTTACTGAAACAGACACTTCAAATAAAGTGAAAGACATTAAAAAAAAAAAGACCACCACAATAACATGGCATATTTTCATGAAAGGTTTATTTGGGGAAAAGGAGTTTCCAATGCTGCTTAAATAAAATGCTAGGAATAATTGGACTAAAAACCAGAAATGGCATTTTCTATAATGAAATCTGGAGGTCAAAGAGTAAAGGGCTTTTAAACCCTGCTAAAATAATAGGATTCAAGGTGAGATTTTGGCATATAACTTGAATCATATCATAATCACAACTACTCTGGAGCCTGAGGCAGGAAGATCATAAATTTGGGGCCAGCTTCAACAACTTAGAGAGACCCTAGCTCAAAATAAAAATGTAAAAGATGGGGGCTAGAGCTCAGTGGTAGAGCATCCCTGGGTTCTATCCTCAGTGCTACAAAATAATAAATAAAATAATGAGGATAATGATATGAGCCAGGCAGCTACCGTGTGCATGTATGACCAGATTTGTTGAAGGAGAAAATTTAATTCACCAAATTTTACTAAGCCTCTATTTTGAGTAAAGCAATGGGGATATTAAGTTCTTAAAAAAATCATGTTTTGAGGGTTTTTTTTTTTTTTTTGGATGGGTTGTTTCTGCTTTTGTTTTGGAGGGGGATGTTGGGAGAGATTTGATAGCAGTGTATAAATACCAGATTACCCAGAATTTCTAATTGCAAGAACTTGGTTCCGGTCGTGTTTGCTCCTATCCCTGGAACCTCAAGCAAGAGGACTTTCTTCTTGAATCATCCGCTACTATTTGGAAACAGAGGCCCTTGTCGGTAATGCCAGGATCTCCCCACCAGGCAACAGACAGAGGGTTGCAGTAGGTAGCACTATCTCTAGGTCTGTCGCTCCCCTTTCTAGTGGCTCAAATCCCGTGACAGGTCTTCAGCCTGGATGGCTTTCCTGCATTTTGTCTTCTTTCCCTAACTCTTAAAATGTCTCTCTTTAATTCTCTGATTCATCCTCCCATTATTATTTTTTTTTTGCATTACAAATGTCCATGTCAGCTCATGGTGCCATTTTGTCAACATATGGAACAATAATAGCTCACAATTGTCTCTAAATAATTTAAATATTTGGTTACAATGAACGTGGTTACAGCCTGCATGTCTAGCTGAGCTCAGAAAGGGCTTTCTTTATTAGTTCTAACTTCATTTCTCATAAAATCGGAGGCCATTTGAGTAAAATGATAGTTGGAAAAAAAATTTTTAAACAGAACCAGCAAATAAACATGGTCTTTATGAGTTGTAACTTAATCCCTAGCTGATGTCATGTTTCATGTTTCAACTGCCAGAAAATGCCTGACATCTATATATCAGGCAGATTTATGGAGACTTCAGGGTAAGAGTTAAGAGGATCCCTTAAATAAGGATAGTGTGTTGGTCTGGGGGTAATTTGGAGCCTCTGTTATCCATAGATTGAAATGCGCACATTTGGGTAAATTATAGAAATATGCCTGTTCACTTAATCTCTTATTTATGTTCAAAAAGTCTTTAGATGTGGAAGGCGGATGCATGAGAAAAGAGAGAGAGAGAACACTTAAAATATTGTTCTTTTTTTTGCCCCTATTTGGTCATTGATGTTTCTCTGGCAACACTAGAGAGAAAATAAAAGATCTTGCATTGCAAAACTCGGAATCATAAGCCACACACAGCCCATGCACCTCTTGGTGGCAATGTACTTGTGTAGGCTATAGGGTGTGACCAAGGAGAAATTCCTGATGAATTGGCTCTGCTACCACAGTTACCCCACAAGGACAGAGTTTCCCCCAACATAAACCTTTCCTTATATCAGGCCAGTGGGGAGCCAATTAGCTCCAGGGGTGGGGGAATGATTGTGAAATTCTCCTAGAAATAAACGGCTTGCTTAGTGTCCTGCCATGTCAGTAGATTTGTATTCAAGCTTCTCGAAGTTCTACTCACTCCAGTGAATTAGGAAGAGCAAGTTACATCAGCTAAGGTAATAAACAGCCCCCAGTCCCAGTGGCTTAACACAGGGAAGGTTTATTTGCTGCTTGGATTGTTGTCCTATTGGATGTTCCAAGAATAAAACACACGCAGTGATTCCACCACCTAGGGTTCATTCTACTGGTGACTCTGCCATCTGCCAAGACTTGGAGTGCGCGCCATGCTGTGCATCTGCCTGAGAAATGAAGAAGAGAGAAGCCAGGAGAATTACATGGGAGGCTTCATGAACCATTGGCTAGACTCAATCACATTGCTCCACTTAACTGCAAAGGATGCTGGGAAACGCCATGTCGCTGTGATCGCAAAAGGACAAGCGGCTTTCAACCTCTGTCATGGTGCAGAATCCACCACACAGGGCTGCCTCTGGGGTTTCCTCAGAGACAAAAGGCACTGAAGTAAAACAAAAGCAGTTTTTTTGTTGTTTGTTTGTTTTTTTTTACAATCACATCTCATCGTTGACAGTGGGCTTAATTTCCTTCACCTTCTCAGCAATCTTATAAGAAGACTGGACATGCATTATTGTCCTTTGAAATGGGACTCTCAGGGGAGCAGGAACCTGCAGGTGGCTTAGATCACAAAACTAATAAGTGACAGAATTTGCATCAGAACCCAGGTATCCCAGATTTTACTATTGCACTTCAATTATAGGAGTAGACAGGAGCCCTGGGGTGAGGCAGGGTAGATTTTCTCCTAAAGAGAGTTGGGGTGGAGACGTTTTGGGAGACTATTTCTGGTTCTTTTTGGATATTGGTAAAGACTTATTCATAGGCTGCAGGAGAGGTAGGACATAAAACTACTTTAGTTCTTTGCTTTGAGGCTAAATGCCAGCCTACTTCACAGATCCAATCCCTGTGTTCCTTTGTCTTTTCTTTTTCTCTTTAAGAAATTAAAGCATAACTCCTTATTTCTGTCATGTGAGCATAAAAATATTCACACTCATGACAGCCTCCAGGATAACAGGACAGAAATTTCTTGTGACCTCCTATAAATGAAAGGTGACTCAAAATGAATGGAAGGCAGCCTAAATAGAACTGGAATCTTCGGGAGGCTGAGGTTAGAATCCTTGTATGTGTTAATTTCCACAGTGGGTACAATCTTAATAGAATGTTTTCATCCTTCATGCCAATGAGAGAGCAGAGCTCAAACCCCTTGTTCCAGATATGCAGCTCCAAAAGAGAGTCATGAGGCTCCCTAATCACGATTTCAAAGAGGTTTGTGGAAATATTTCATTAATTCTTATAAAGAAATCCTTTTTTCTTAATTTTTTCATTAACTTCAGACATTTACTTGCAATTACATTTGTTCAGTGAATACAATGACAGAAATTAATAATTCATAGCTTTTGTCAAGGAAAATTTGAAAAAAAAAGGACAGTTGTTCAATCAAATACAACTTTAAATGCACAATCTTTATTTAAATAAGATGTAAAAAATAAATAATGGGGACTGTTATTGTACTTTTGAGAAACCTCCTCTTTTCCCAAATTATATCTATGCTATACGCAGTGACATGAAATCTCGGGTTGCTCAGAGTACAGCAGGAAAATAACAGGTTCAGATCAGAGGATCTGAAAGGGGGGAAATTTGTCTCAAGCTCAATATTTGTGGCATCACCTGGATCTTTGGGGGCCTCGTACTCAGTGGCAGAGATTCAGAGCAGGATAGAACTTGCAGGGTCCCCAAAGATTACACCTTCCTGACAGCTTCTCTACTAACAACTGGAGAAGTGAAGGTCCAGAGAGAGCCAGGGAGCCTTCTGAGTGCCCGCAGTGAGTGAGGAGCATGAGTGTCGGTCTCCCAACCTCAGCCTTTAGCCCCCAGCTGGGCCTGCCTGATCTATGATTTGAGGTGTTCTAGGAAGACAAAACCTTTTGTCCCAGCTGCTTAGCCACTGAGCTGAAATCTTACTTTTCCTGGGACAGAAATCTCTTGTGAGCCCCCATAAATGAAAGGGGACTCAAAATGAATGTAAAGCAGCTAAAATAGAATGGGGAATCTTTGGGAGGATAAGATTAAAATGCAGTAGATGGTGGAGACTTTTGAAAATCATGTTTCTCTTGTTTGAATGAAAGCACCCATTTCTAGAAATCAACTGGAGAGGAAAGGAAGGGTAGGGAAAAGGGCCAAAGCCTGGCAGAAATAGAAGGACCAGGGGAGCAATGACAAGCTCTCTAGTCAGGGCTGAGGATGGTGGATGAGGTGGGTGGTCTGCAGTTTGGTCTGAAGACACTGAATGAGATAGGTGCTCTGGATCTCTTATCCTCTCCCTGTCTGCTCTTGCCTGGCTGGGAAATTTATTCTACCCTTTGCTCAACTCAAGTCAAAAATATGACAATGGAGCTTATCTTAAAAGATAAACCAAGCCCCAAGAAACTTCTTGGAAATAGCCCATTCACAGGTGGGTTCCTGGGAAGGGCAGTTTAGCATAATGGGTAAGGACAGGATCTTGAGTTTGAATCTTGACTCCCTAATCTTTACTCAACCAGCTGTACGTTCTGTGCCTTTGGAAAGTCATTTCTAAGCTCTCTGAGTCCTGCTTTCTGTGTTTGTAAAATGGGGATGTCTCAGCTGGCTATTGTGCTGTAACAAACTACCCACTAACTCCATGGCTTCAAACAGCAGGTTTTTTTTGTTTTTGTTTTTGTTTTTTATTCTCATGCTTCCCAGGGATGGCTGCAGAGACTCACTGCAGCCCGTAGGCTGGTAGTCGGTGATTATTAATTTGTCCCTCATCATCCTTCTGGGGCCAGCAGAAAAGGCAAAGGCAGGAGGGAACACAGAGCCCTTTTAAGATGTGTCACCATGTACTGCTGTATGTATAAAGGGCTGGTGATTGGCTGTGCCCTCTCTGAAGAGTCTTGTGTCTACAGAGGGGTATGCTTTGGTCCTCCACGGGGTAAATAAGTAATGATGGTTTGCGGGCTAAGATTTTTCCCTTTTTGATTTGAGCAGCTATTAAAGAGGGTGTCTCCTGGAGGTGAGAAAATGTGTGGTCTTCCTGGATTGATCAATTTCCTGCTTCCAAGTACAGTATTGACCCTCATCTCACACACCAAAAGAAACAAATGGATTTGATTAGCAAATACTTTCATCTACATCCTAATTGAAGTCTCTGGGACTTCCTTGTTTTGGAAAATCCCATTTTAATACACTACACATCAGGTAGCCAAAAGAATTTCCTTTCCCATCAGCTGCCTTTCCTCTCCCAAACCAAGGGTTTATCCACCATATTCTCAGTAGCCCTGTCAATCAGATCCTGAACAGATACATCCAGGCTTTGGGCTGGAAGATTCTCCTGCTTTTTTTTTTTTTTTTTTTTTTTTTTTTGATTCATATCATGAACCACTCAAGCCCAGTGCACTTAAAATGGAGGTACAGGACCATTCTCAGGGATGCCCAAGTCCAGCTGTCCCTCCACCTTGGAGTTTTCTAAAGTCCTTGTCAGGAACCTTGAAATGCAAAGCCCCAATCTCCCGAATTGCTGCTAAGGAGGCGACCATTTGGCCATCTGAAAAGTCTGACCAGTTGGCACATTGTTGTCTCCAAATGAGCTGGCAGGAAACGGGTTTCCTAAAACTTGGTTTTAAAGCACTTAGAACAGGAAACCATTTCCCATGCATGTTAGATCTCTCTAATGACTGACTAACTAGAAACAGGCTATCTTAATACTCTGCCCCGAGCCATTACAAATGGCTTTCTTTCCAGACTTCATTACAATATTTACTGCGATTTGGATAGAAGACTTTTGACACCGCAGTCATAAAATTTACAGGGGATCTTTCTTTTTTTTTTCTTTCTTTCTTTCTTTTTTTTTTTTTTCCTTCAGTCTAAGAAGAGACTTGGAAGAAGTAGGGGGAAGCCCTGAGCTCTTCCAGCCAGTCACCAGCCTCATTCATTAGTGGTCTTTATGTCTCGTGACCTCTAGTTAAGAAAATAAACATCCCTATAGTGGGCCAATAAATTGCCTTCCAAAAATAAAAAATAAAAAAAAAGCAGTTAGATCTTTCTTTGTTGACATCTTCCTCTTTCACATGCATACGACTTAGAAAGAGAAAATTCACAATGTGTGAGCTTTCTATGCATCATGTTGCTGAATCCAAAGCCCGGGATTGTTTCTGCATTTCCTCTTTAAGAAAACAGAGGCAGGTGGTTTCCAAAAGTCAACTTATCTAGTAAATGGCAGAGACGGGTCTGGAATCGAGGAGTTGCTAAAACGTGGCTTCTCTCTTCCCTTCTGCACTCTTGGTGATTATTCTCAAAGCAGTTACTGCCTGTGTAGACACCCAGGAGCACAGGCGACAACTACTCTAGGGACAAGAAATCTGTTTCAAATGTCATGCATCCAATCCCTTTATAAAAGTGATCAACCAGAGCGCCCACAAAACTGGTGTTAAATACCCAATTAGAGACAAGTCCTGGTGGGACAATGGTGTGATACAGTAGTGCAGGATGCAGCTGCTCATAGGGTGACCAGAGCCATGAGAAAATAAAGCAGGGTGGATGAACAGAGATGACATGAACAGGGAGGGCCATAAAGGAGACCCTGATTTTACTGAGTGGTCAGGGAAGAATTCTGATGAGAGGATTTTCAAGGAGAGAACTGAAGGAAGTAAGGTGGGGGAATCCTTGCAAATACATTTGGGAGCATTTTAGAGTGAAGGGACAATAAGTGTGAGAGCTCTGTGGTAGGGACACAGGAGGTGTGTTTGAACAAGTGGCCCTAGGTATCTCTGCTGGTGTCTCTGTGGCCCTAGGTCACACTGAGAACTCTAGGTATTCGAATTGTCTCATCTGTCTGATGCAAACCCACCAGAAATCTGCAGACCTTAATCCTGTACATAGAACATCTCCATGGAATTTCATGGTGATTCTCTGTCCTCTGCTTTAATTATAGGATGCATGGAGAACTTCTCTTCATTTTCAATGGTCTGCCATGATGCTCTATGGATTTGGAGCCAAGAAAGGGATGATCATTCCTAAAAGCAGAGTGCTTTCTCTTAGCAAGTAATAAACAGCACATGACCTGTATCGTGTTCCCTCCTCCTTTTTGCCTTGATTCCTAGGAAGCTCAATGTTAAATTTAATATTCAATTAAAACAACAAAGTTAGCCTTCAAGGCTTTTGAGTATTTTTAATGCTTAATTGTATATCTGCTTTTCATTGCCAGCAGCCTCTAGTCGTTTGGGGCTGGTGTATAAATAACACATGTACATAAAATCATGTATGCCAAGCATATAAGAAGGTTGATCTGCCTAAAAAAAAATAACATTTATAATCAGTTTATTGGATGTTCCAGATAAGCCCTTGTTTACTATTGTATTTACATGGAGGGCAACCACATTATCTGATCTGATGAGAAAAGGAGAAAGGAATGTTGCTGTAGATGGATATGCTAATGTCTCCCTCCCCAAATGACTGGTATCTCCCAGTATTCATACCTTGTTGTTCTCCTCTCTCATAATCTCTCTACTTGGCCATGTGACTTGGCTTAGCCAATAGGATATTAGTAAATATTCTGCAAGCAGAGATTTGATCAGCAATTATGGATATTGCCCTCTTGAAATGTTTCTGCCACCTGGTTAAGACAGCCAGGCCTATCTTTGATGAAGATGAAAGATTACCTGGAGAGAGAGCCCCAACCACCAGAACTGATCCTCTAGCTTAATGCAGTAAACCAAGTGAAATGAGCAGAAACTCATGCAAGGAACTCACAGAACCATGATAATTAATAAATATTTGCTATTTCTAGCCTCTTGGCTTTCGGGTGGTTTGTTACACAGCGATAGATAGCTGATACATATGTCCAAAATTTCTTTTAGGGCCAAAATTATAGGGAACTGTTATTAACTCTCTGGGTCCACTTTATACATGCCTTCAAATGTCAAGGTCTTCTGCAGGACTTACCTTGTGAAGGATAAAAACACAGCATGTATTTTCTGAGAATCTATAACATATAAGATGCCTCTGTTGTCCCAAGAGTTGCACTAATAAAACCACAGTTGCTATCCTTAAAGAGTCTTGTGACAGTTAGGAAAAAAATTATTTAGGGGGCCTGGAGTTGTGGCTCAGTGGTAGAGCAGTTGCCTTGCATGGGTGAGGTACTGGGTTCAATTCTCAGCACCACATATAAATAAATAAAATAAAGGTTCATTAAGTGCTAAAAATTTAAAAAAAATAATAATAATTTAGGGTAGGGGGATTGATAGAAGAAACAGATGGAGTTTTAAAAATAAACTAGATAATTCAGGAAGAGATCCTAATAAATATTGGCATGAAATATGCAATAAAAGCCCAATCCATATCAAAAGCATGCCAAAAATATACAAAATGATTTTTCCCTTGTGTGGTGCTAGAATAACAAGTTAACCACTAGGAAAAAAATGTCTCAAATTAACAAGAACCTCTCCTTTTCCTGGGTGTACAATCAGGAGTGTTTTGCTTGTACAGACTTTCATAAAATACTTAGAAATTTTAATAACTGGTATTGAATTACTGGTAACTTGAAATCAGCATTTACACCACTTTAATCGACAGCTGTTGGAAAAGAGGCTTATTCTTTGTTTTGTTTTGTTTTGTGTTTTTAGGGTGTATCAGCACACCATTGACAACGGGAAGTTTATATATCTCACAACACATAGGTTTAAATTTATTTGTAAGGTATCTAGGAAACAGAGTTGATTAGATAGTATATTTCATTTATTTGAAAAAACACAGACACGTATAGAAAAATGTCAAAAACATTTCACCTTTTTTGTTTGTTTGTTTTCAGTCTGTGGTTTCCAACAGATCCATAGTGAGCCGTTGTCTTACTTATAGTCAAAAAATAAAAATGGGGCAGGTGCGATGGTGCACCCCTGTAATCCTAGCTTCTCAGGGAGCTGGAGGAGGACTGCAGGTATGAGGTCAGCCTGAGCAACTTAGGGAGGCCCTGTCTCAGAATTTAAAAAATAGCAAAATAGCTGGGGGTGTGGCTCCATGTTAGATCACTTGTCTAGCAGGCGCAAGGCCCTGGGTTCAATCCACAGTGCCACAAGAAATAAAATATCTCTATATATTCAAGTCTCATTTTACAAAAATGAATACAAAGGCATGTTTCCCTCTAAAAGCTAAAAATTATAAATACTATTAGGAAATATTATGATGGCCATGCCATCCTTTGGATGTGGTTGGTCCCTCAAAGTTTGATGTTTTGCAAACTCAATCCCCAATGTAATGATACTGAGGTGTGGGTTCTTTCGGAGATGGGAACATTTAGAGAAGATTATGTCATGGAGGCTCTATTCACAGATCAATGCCCATCTCACAGCAGTGGGTCAGGTCTTCTGTGGCTGGATTAATGTTCAAGAAAGCAAGTTGTTATAACTTCTGTATGTGGGGCTTTCCTTTTCTGCTTCTCCAACACATTACGATACAGCCAGCAAGACCTTCACCAGATGCTTGTGTCATGTTATTCGGACTCTCCAGTCACTAGATATGAGCCAAATAAACATCTTTTCTTCATAAAGTATCCAGCCTTTGGTATTTTTGTTATAGCCACCAAAACATGCATTTTAAAAAGTCAGGCATTGAGCTAGGTTTATTTTATCAATGAATCCTTAACACACTCCCAGTTTGCAGATAATTCTGTGGAGGCTTATAAAAGGGAAATGAGTAGGCTGAGGTCATACTGCTGGTAAATAGCAGAGTACCTCTTTTTTTTTTTTTTTTTAAACCACATGACCCTGGTTCCAATATTGAGTTATAACAGATGCTAAAGTGATCTTAAATCCCTAATGTTCCTGAAATCTTCATAGATCTCTCAAACTTTCATGTTGAGGCTGCAAATCTTATGTCTGTTAAAAGTATATGGAATATGGTTAAAATGGAAAATCAGGACACGAAGGGGCTACCTCTAGAGGCACACAGGGCACAAGATCCCAAGGACGTGGAGAGCTTACAGCAGCAAAGTGCTCAGAACAAGGAGTCCATCTCCTTCACGGTCCCAACGCCATGCTCAGCCCTTGCTGGCCCAAGGTAGGCTCTCCACAATGTGGTTTTTGAGTAAATGAAGAGTGAGAGGGAGGAAGAAAGGAAGAGAAGTAGAAAGGGCAAGAGTTGATTAGGGAAGTGAAAGAGGAAAGAAAAGAAAATCACCAAAAGACAAAAATAAGAAATAAAAACCAAAGCAATATAGGGCCTCTGGTGTCTAAAGAGTGGTCTAACGTACCTGACTACAGACAAAAGCTGATATTCCTAATGAAGATGACAAATCATCAAAAAATAAAATAAAATAAAATAAAACTCAGTCTAATCTCTTTTAGGATGTAATCACAATATAAGAACAGTTTAAAAACATTTCTATGATGAGTGATTATATTTGGTATTTAGATGGGTCAAAGTGAATCATATAAAAAATCAGTATTCCTCTAAAATGACTCACTCATTCACCAACTGTGATAAGTCGTTCTCATTCATTGGAGACATCCTTTCATTCAAACAAAACCCGCCACAGAACTGAAGATAAACGGACTCTTTCAAGTGTCTGTCTACACAGTCATATCAGAAAGGAAGACCGCATTTCAAGATGTCTTGGACATATCACATTTTCTATGAGAGTTATGTTGGATTTGGGGGGTTCATTTTTTTTTTTTTGATTGCTGTTGTGGTTGTATATGTCTTATTTTGTTTTGTCACAAACTACCTTCTCTCTCTCCATAGCCACTGGAGGTTAGTTATCACTTCTTGACTTTGGAATGATTTATTTTTTCCCCAGTCCTAAACTAGAATCAAGAAGCTGGCAGAAATTTAGTGTTTAATCATAACTACAGCAGAAGAATCAGGAAGCTGTCCATGATGGTCATTACACTGGTCGTCGAATACAGAGTTGAGAGGACCTGGGTTGTCCTTCTCCTCTGTGTTTTTTTTTTTTTCCTGAGACCTGACCACCTAACTTCACCCACTTTCCTCAGCATCTCTCTCTTTAAAATGGGGATAAAGGTAGTTTCTCCTTCAAAGTGTTTGTGTAAGAAATGATGTAAGGCTCAAGTCTAGTTTTTACAATGGTACCTGGCGCTCCGGAAATGGAAACTGTAATTACAGAACTAAGCACATCTGAGCAAGGTGGTGCACACCTGTAATCCCAGCAACTTGGGAGGCTGAGGCAGGAGGGTCAGGAGTCCAAAGCCAGCCTCAGCAGACTAGCAAGGCACTTAGCAACTCAGTAAAACTCTATCTCCTGTCTTTAAAAAAAATATATTAAAAAGGGCTAGAGATGTGGCTCAGTGGATAAGCACCCCTGGGTTCAATCCCCGGTACAAAAAAAAAAAAAAAAACCTAAGCACAAAATATGTCTTTTTCAAAGTTCTTTTTGTAATTTTTTTTTAAATTTGATTCTTGGTCTTTGAGTTAGAAATAAAATACAGGCTTCAAACCTCCAGTCGAGATGCTGGTTTCTAACATCATTTTAAATCCTAGGTCATCTCTCAGTGCTCAGGATCCATACAGCTCAATAAGATTTTATAGGTACACATGCAGTTAGCTAAAGTGCTGCTTAAAGTGTGATCTCCATTTCTTACTGAAAATCATTTGTTGGGCTTATTACTCCGTCTGAATTCTGCAACTGGCTGGGCATTTTCCCTTTCCTTGCGGAGAGGATTTCAAGTCGTAATTGAATTTACTCTGGATTATTTGGGTCTGAAGTTGAGTGAACATTGGCTGGCCAGCTCCACTGCCTGCTTTCATTTCCTCCAGAAATATCTGATTCCTCTTACTCCTACCCTTTTGATACCAGATTCAATGAACACACCAAGCAAACAAAGCCCTGAAATCCAATAAGTCCCTTCAATTCAGAGCATGTTTGAAAACTCCAAAATCCATACCTCCTGACCCAATATCAACGATCCTTCTGCTGTGCCCTCGGGAGCAAGCCAGACAGGGATTCCAGAAAAGAGAGGCGGTGGGAAGCCTGCACCTTGGCTCTCACTTCATAGCAGAACGGAAGCTCTCATCCTCAAGCCCTGAACTTGGTATGTAGCTTTCAGAGTCAAGATCCTTGTAAAGTTTTCATTACTCTTTCCAAAAAGCTTTCAGTCTTGCTCCTACAGTTTTCTTTGAAACCAGGAGAGCTCCCCATATTCTGCTAGTCTTTTCTGTCTTGGTGCCTTTTCTTCTAGAACAACCACATAATCGTGAGAAGCTAAAGGGGACAACGTTCATTAAGGACAGAGACCCCGGTACCTTGTTGGGGTTCATATCCATATTCCCCTGAAGAGCTTTAGCTGAGTCCCATTGATTTCCACTGAACACATGAACCCAGTCTTATTTTGGCTCCCGGTTTGGGCACAAGGGCAAATGACATCCTCTAGGGAGTCCCAGCCAACTCTGGGTTTCTATGGGCTTCTCTTTTCTGTCCTTTCAAGAGTTATTTTATAGCAACTTCATAGGTCTCCAAATCATACATTTCCCTACCCTAAAATTTTACCAAGATTTACAATGTAAGGCAGCCCTGCTGGTGAAATGAACCAATTACCTTTACTTATTTATTTTTTCTTTCTATAATGAAAAAGCTACAGTGCCTTATTTGTTCTCAAGTTTGGCTTTGTGGGGGGAAAAAAAAACAACCCTATTCCCATTGCTGAAAAAAAAAGAGAGAGAGAAATTTCAGGGGATTTCAGGGGATTCCATTTCTCAATGGAAATTGAGAAATTTCCATTTTACTCTTTCAGGTCTCCCCATCCCTACCTGTTCTAGTGCTTTCCATCCAAAAACCATTCCTCCAGGCTTCCCACAGCTTTCACCTCCTTTTATTATTCTTGCCAGAATAATCTAGTGTGCATGTCTCTCTGACGTCTCAGAGCACTGAACATCTATGTTAGCCATTTTGGTAATTGATAACACACTGCTTAGTACTTACTTCTAATTACCTTTTCCAAGTGAGTGGCCTCAAGCTTGATCTCACAGGAGTGTTCCGATGCCTCGTGAATGAGACCAAGTCGTAATCTCCTTCTGTTCTTCACATGCTAGTTCTAGTATGCGTAATAATGCATTACAATCCTTATTACACATACAGAGCACAATTTTTCATATCTCTGTACATCAAGTATGTTCCTGCCAATTTATGCCATTATACGTGTACTTTTTTTTTTTTTGCATTACAATTCCTCATACACATATATACCACAACTTTTCCTATCTCTGTGGTATATAAGGTATGTTGACACCTAATTCAAGTGCTAGTTTTTATTTCCTGATAAAGTCTAAACATATAGAAGATGCACATTCCTCATCCAAACATCTGAACTCTGAAAGGCTTCAAAACTCGAACTGTTTTGGATGTTGACATGAAGACACAAGCAGAAAACTCCACAACTGACCTCATGGGACAAGCCACACTCAAAACACGAGCCCAGTAAACATCTCACATCAAATGACCTCTAGGCAGCGTGGTTAAGGTATAGATAGATGAAACATAAAAGAATCTCATTGCTTAGTCTTGGATCCCACCCCCAAGATATCTCTTTTATGGATATGCAAGTATTTCAAAATCGGAAGACTCTCTTGTCTAATGCATCTTGAATAAGGAACATTCGATCTGTAGTAGATGCCTAAGAGCATGTGTTAAGTGGGGTTTTTTTAAATAAATTCTACATATTTTCATAAAAGCACCAAAGATAAAGAGAGACAGAAAAAAACAAAACACAGATGCACTGACAGCAATTATCAGTAGGGAAATGATCACAGGACTGATTTAAAGCTTCATTGAATCATTACGATAGATACAAAATGCCTTGTCTGGTCTAAATCACCGTCCAAACTTGAAATCTTACTACTCTTCCCTAAAAAGTTATTGATGGAAGCATTTTCTCGTAAGTTAAATACAGTTACCTGAAAACTCTTAATAAGTCAGAAAGGGAAGGCAGGTAAAAAGACACACGGCTCCTCACAACCAATTACAGCATGCCACACATATGCACTTAACGCATGCACACAGACTCAGTAGGAACCTCATTTTCTGTTACTTGCTCCAAGTTAAATTCCAGGTAATTGGTCAGAGGGATTAAAAGAGTGCTGGGGCACAGTGAAGGTTTAATGGCCTCACACCTGCCTTCCTGCGAAGCCTCAGCCTATTCCTGTTCTGTAACTTTTAAAACTCTCCACCAGCCATTTACTAAGGTAGCCAATTAGACCACAAAGGAGGCAGGATTTCAGAAGTCCTTTCAGAGGGATCCGCCTCTCCCCAGGCCCACACCCCAAGGAACTAGCCCTCTAAGTGGCTCTCTGAGAATGATGGCCACTGTCCTCAGGTGGCAGCTCAGCTGAATTCCTTTCACATCCTGAGATTACTAGTTTCAGGATACATGGTCACCCAGAAACATATGGCCGGACCATTACGGAATTTCTCTTTCTTCCCCATTTTCTCTTCTATCTTGTTGCTTCTACAGGACAAATGTCATCCCATTGAGATTTCCACGGCAAATCCCAGAGTTAAAATAGATCCCTTTGCAATGTCTAAGGTTGGAAAGAAGCGTAGTATTTAGAGTGACAAATGATGGTGATCTGTATTTACATTGAAATAGATTTAGAAAGAGTCGCAAAGGAGAACCAGCACACATGCAGAATTAATAGCTATGCAATAATGCTGCTCAATTTCATTTTCATTTTCAACATCCTGATCTTTCTGGGCTTCTTACTTTGCCGCCGTGTTTTATTCTGATTATGAAAATGTGAACTTAAAAAAAATGTCTAAGTCCCAAAGAATTTCTGACAGGTGAAAAGCATGAAGTATGATATTATTAGATTAAGACCCCAGATAGCTCGGCACAGGAGCGCACATCTGTAATCACAGCTGCTCGGGAGGCTGAGGCAGGAGGATTGTAAGTTCAAAGCCAGCCTCAGCAACAGTGAAGCCCTAAGCAACTCAGTGAGACTCTGTCTCTAAATAAAATACAAAATAGGGCTGGGGATGTGGCTCAGTGGTTGAGTGCCCTTGAGTTCAATCCCTGGTACCCACCCCACCCCAAAAAAAGACACTAACTTTTTTTTTTTTTTTTTTTTTTAGAACAATACAGGAACGTCCCCAGATGGTAAGGAATGCCTCTGGCCAATGAAGAGATCTTATTTATAGCTGGGGGAAGAGCCACCTGTGGAAAGACAATTTCTTTCTCAAGTAAGCATCAGTGAATAAAGAGAAAGGATTTGTGTACAGTGGTACTGGCATAAGGTACTTCCCTGATAAGAGAAATATATTTTGGGGCAAAAATGCCTGCTCAATATTCATTTCCTTGACTGAGCTTCATAACAATTATGTACCTTTCAATGATTCCAGTCAAATAAGAAATGTATTAAAAAATAATAATATTGAACCAAAATCTTGACATTTTGATCAAGATTCCAGGTGAACTTTGAAACAAAATGTCTCTTTATGATTTTAAAGTAGCACTATTTGCAAAGCTTCTGTTTGCTTTTAAATCAAATTTTGTCAATAATCCAGGTCATAGAGATGATGCATGGTTACCAAACTGCTGGTTAGATCTGTTTTATTCCAGTTCCTAGAAGATGCAACTGAAAGCTCCCAGGATTTTGCACAGTATTAAATTTGCTAGTTTAAAATGAATGAAAAATATCGGTGTACGATTGATACTAGAGGTCACGGAAGCTTTCAAGACACCTTTAAGATGTGATAATTTGCAAGTTGGTATATTAATATGCTCATTTGACAACTTCAGAGGGTTTTTTTTAAAAAGAAATTAAGTAATTAGGTTTGCTCTTTTATACAGACATACTTTCAATATTGCCCTGCAGTGCACCTTATTTAAGCACATGCTCTAGAAATATAATAACTTAAAATGACATTCCAAGTTAGTGACAAGGGAGAGGAACTTCCAGGCCCCGTTCTATATAATCTTCTTATGTTCAATAGAAGACTAACCCCTTCAAAACTGAGCTCTCAAAATCTTCTATGACTAAGCACAACACACACAAAAAATATTTTTATATATAAAAGAGATCAGTATAAAGGAATTTACACTGGTAAATTATCTTTTTGCTGGTTGTTTTTGTTTGTTTGGAAAAAAAAAATTAAAACTCAGTGTTGATTGCAGTTAAGCTGACTTTGGGATTATATGCCCCAGAAGAATTTTGAAGATTAACATTTTAAAAAAGAGAGAGAGGGAGAGATCTTTTACAGTCCTTTCAAAATTGCCTGGGAAAAGAAAATAAATGCAGGTGATGTGCTGATCCAATTTCCCCAAGCCATTGAGAAATATTGCAAATTATACTAGACAGAAAGAAAAAGTTTTCCATAAAAACAATTTTGAACCAACTTGAGCATTCAATTGTATAGGAAAATAAGAGACCATATGGATTGTTTGAAGTACTTTAGGAGAAAATAAGTGGGGGGGGGGGGACTGCATTTGGTTTATAGCTGCCAGCCCCAGGGAGAACTTCTCACTCCAAAGTGGACAATTCTTCTACCTCACATTGGCCCCCAGCAGAACATCAAACCCTGGAGCTTTGAGGACAAAAGGCCTGGATTCCAACACTACCTTGTGTCCTACTGAGCTGGGTCTCCTTGGGCAACAGCTCATTATGCTTCTGTTTTTCCACCTGTAAAATGGAGATGATACTAGTGTTTAATTCAGACAATGCACAGAAAACAGAGGGATGCCATATACACAGTAGGAGCCCAATAAATGCTACTATTAGAATGAGAACACTGCAAATATTTGTAAAAATGGAATATCATGTTGTGAGTTGAGGAAAGAAATCAGAGCCAGAAAACAAAACAAAACAAAACCAAAAAGGTGGACGGTTTATTTGATGAGGAAACCAGGACATTTGGCCATCAGAATTGTTTTCAACTCAATAGTTAGATAGTTCCCACATACAGCAGGGAACAGGAGTCAGGGGCTCTCTTGAGAGAAGAATTGATCTGTAGAAAATAAAAATGAGAGTTGAGGCTGAGGGATCACAGAACAGAGCAGAAATTCTTTGAAATGAGAGAGCTGGCGGTTCATTTACCATTCCGGTAATGGCCTTGGTCATTTGATGTATTGTTTCTAGGCCAAGTTTCTCATTCATAAAACAATGTCATTAAAGCCTATATTATATGGTGGCCCTAAAGTCCAAATGAAATAGCATAGAGTGTGTCTAAATGGAGCACCTGGAGGTATTCCACAAGGAGGTACTCTTCCTGTGTGACCTGACAAGGTTATAGGACAGGATGGGAAGGGAAGTTTTGGAAGGCATTAACAAGATGAATGGAAGATGGTCACATGGCATCAGGGCCAATCAGTGAGAGGGAGAGTTGGAAATGATAAGAAAACTTAGGAAACATTTGGAAACCCTGATGGAGAGGAAAACTGGATACTTGGAGTATCACAGATGTCTTTAAAATAATAGTGCAATGGAATACAGTAGTTATCCGAGGTTGTGGCAGACAGTGTTGGGCTCTTCAGGATGCTCAATTCCTTTGGATGCCTTGGTGAAGATGCCAGGTGCCTCTATCAGCCTGGATCCCAGAATGACTGTGTGGAGCAGCCTCCCCTTCCCCACCCCCACACCTATGGACTGACATCCGTGAAAAAATAAACTCAGACTATGTGAAACTTCTAAAATGAAGAGATTATATCAATGGGCTAGTTCTCCAAGGTGCATCCAAGTTTTTTCTTTGAAATGTAATATATGATCCAACTTTGTCCCCATAGGAATGTTTGAAATCCTAACTGCATTTTTTTTCCCTTAAAATGTAAACACGGCAAATTGTTCTTGGCATTGAATGAATTCTATTTATGGCAATAGCTTTCTAGAAGAAATTCTAAATAAATTAATATCAAATCAACTGTATGGGAGCACATAATTTTAGGACATTAATAGACCACCCTAGTGAGCAATGAGACAATGTAATGAATCTGGGTTCACCCAAGCATGTCAGGTAACTCTTAACATACAAGATTTAAACTCTGGCCAGGCGCGGTGGTGAATGTCTGTAATCCCAGTGACCTGGGAGGCTGAGACAGGAGCATGGAGAGTTCAAAGCCAGCCTCAGCAAAAGTGAGGTGCTAAGCAACTCAGGGAGACCCTGTCTCTAAATAAAATACAAAATAGGGCTGGGGATGTGACTCAGTGGTTGAGTGCCCCTGAGTTCAATCCACCACCATAGCCACCCCCAAAAAAGATTTAAACCTTGATGTGAAGATTGTGTTATTAATTTGATTATGATAATCATCACCCATTGTGTATAGATCTCAAATTATCATGTTGTCTATCTTTAATCTATGCAATACTTATTTGGCAATGAAATATCTTTAAATGTCAATAAATGGTTTGCAATTGTAAAGGAGAAAAAAGAAACACTGGTTCAAAGTTTTCATTGATAGGCCCGGGCTGTCGTGAGTATAATAATTTATTTTTAGTCTTAACACATGTAAATGGCAGTCTGACTTTTTGTACTTAATCTGGCGATAACTAAGGTTGTCATTCTATTCTGGAAGAATTTCTAGAACACAATACACCTTTACCTTTGCACTTCGCAGCTCTCAAATTACTCTCAGGCCTGTTAGGCCATTTAATTTAATACAGTCTTATGAAAATTGCAGAACATTCATCACTTCTAATAGATGGGAGAGATCAAGGACTCAATATTTGCATGACGTTTCTAAAAATCACAGTGGAAAAGAAAAAATAATCAATGACTCTTAAGATTTATTAGGTCCCTGTTATGCGATAAATCAGATCTATTGTGCTTCATCTTCCTGAGTCACCACAAACACAGTTTACAGATGAGAGTTGTGAAACTCAGGACTAAAATGACTCCTCCAGGGCCATGATGTGAGCAGTCACAGTGTGAATAGACGAGGAAGCCTGGACTCCAGGCCTGGAAGACTTTAGAACATGCTCAGTTAACCAGCCCTAATCAAACCCCCTGGAGAAGGGACACATCTGTATTAACCTCAGAACCAGAACCAAGATGTGGGGATCAACCCCAAACTTTAACTTAGGGCCTTCTTTAGTACCTATTCTTATCAGAAGAGCATCTTCAGAGCTTCTCCCAGCAATGCTAATGCTAGGGTGGGGCTCACTTCTAACAGGGAGTGGATGAAAGGACGGCATGGTTCATGGGTCAGCATTTTCTCAATTATAAACAATTTTAACTTTCTCTCAAGTCTATAATTATAGGATTATTGCAAATTCAATTTATAGGTTGCTGATTTGAAGCATGCGTGTACAGAATTTTGATAGTAACTGACCTCAGACACACACACAAAAAAAAAATGGTACCCCTTGAAAATATTTAAGAATGTCGGGCGTGATGGTGCACACCTGTCATCCCAGCAGCTCGGGAGGCTGAGACAGGAGGATCACAAGTTCAAAGCCAGCCTCAGCAATGGTGAGGTGCTAAGCAACTCAGGGAGACCCTGTCTCTAAATAAAATACAAAATAGGGCTGGGGATGTGGCTCAGTGGTCAAGTGCCCCTGAGTTGAATCTCTGGTACAAAAAAAAAAAAAAAACAAAAAACTTAAGAACACACTTCTTCATTTTGGTACAGGAAGATCTTCAAACATTATTGTGATAGTTCTTAGCATAGAAGGTTTCAGGAAAGAGAAACTGCACATAAGGGTACAGAGGAAAGCTGTCTTCTCTTTTAAACTTTGTTGCCTAAAACATCCATTTGTGTTATAAAAATAAATTCAGACATTACAGAGAAGTATTGGCAGGCAACGCTCCCATATTTAATGAATCCTGAAAATGCTGTCCCCACTCCAAACCCATGATTGGATTGTTGTCTTCCCACTCCCAAGTTAGACACTGGAGGTGGGCTGTTTTGCTTTTCTCTTTTCCCTACTGGAAGAAACACATGCTTGATTGTTGTGCATTTAGACTCTCCTCTGATTGAGATATATTCTGGGTAACATAAGCAAGTTCTCCCCAGGGGCAGTTAGAATGTCCTAGGTATCCACCGATAGTCCCTGATATTACTTAAAACTGGAACTGAGACAACTTGGAGGTCCCTCAGCTTACAGTGCGGCTAGGTCCTGATAAATCCATTATAAGTTAAAACACAAGTCACCAGGGCAGTTGCTGCACCTGACCTGCCACATGTCCTAACTCAGCCCCACGTCACGCTGCCCAAGATCAACGCTTTCCTCTTGTGACCATGTGGTGCCTGGGAGCTGTGGCTTGCAGCCACTGCCCCTGCTGTGGAAAGAATATTTCATAGAATATCCCTGGCCTGGGAAAAGATTGAAATTAAACATTCAGAGTACAGTTTCTACTGGATGGGCATCACTTTTGCCCAATCATAAAGTCAGAAAATTGTAAAATGGAACCATTGTAAGCTGAGGATCATCTGTAATTGAAATCTAACACCACCACCCCCATTTTGTTCCAAACAGATGAGGAAACCGTGGACCACGGTATTTGAAGGCCTGCCAGAATCACCTATCTCACTGTCGTGAAGCCAGAATTCCAAGTCGGATCTTAAGTGGCCTCTCCACGTTCTTCCCAGGACAGCCCAGTAAGCCCCCAGCTTCCAGGAGGAGTCCACAACATGAACATCTGGAAGAGCAGGGAGGAAGGAGCTTGTGGGGTGAAGCCATTGGACAGTCAGCTGGGTGAGGTGCAGTACCCAGCGCTCTGCCTGGTCTCCTGTGGGCCCACCTTGGTCTGCAGTTACAGGTGTAGAGGCTGTAAATTGATCAGCTTTAGGGGCCGATGGGTCTGGGCTGGGGAAGAGAAGAGGCTCATGGGAGCCCTCCTATGCCTTCAAGGAAACAGCAGAGCCGGGTTCTGCAGGGCCTGACAGCCACAGAGCAACCCCAGAGTGCCTGACTGAGGTCTCGTGTTCAAAGAGGCCATCAGCGGAGGCAGATCGGGACCCACATCTGGGCATCTTTCCCAACCACAAAATCGGAGGGGGGGGGGAAGGGGACATGCTTTTGTTTTGTTTTGTTTTGTTTTCTCTTTTCAAGGGGTCAAAAGCCGACAATCTGACACTTGTAAAAGTGTCAGCCCAAAGGGAGAAGGCTGCTTGGAAGGGGTGGAGGCTCACACAGCATGTACCAGCAAACCCAGATTCAACAGCACACTCTCTTTCTCTTCTTTCCAACAGCCTCTGTTGCTCATGGCAGATTTAATGGTGTGATTTACAGCACTGAGAGACCTTTGTCAGGGCCAGTAAAATGACAAACAATAAATATATGGAGCAGTATGTTAACAGCCTCCACACAATTCCCTGTCAGTTACAGCTTGATAGCGATACATTTTAATTTTGTCTTTCATAAAAATCTTGGCATGGATGCCTCATTTGAACACAGGCTTCCAAGTCAAGAGAGTGTCATCCAGGCATGCAGTTTATCACCCTCTATATTTTCTGTCCTTTTCATTTAATGTCATTCCTATGGCAACAGACATCGCCCTGGAAATCATTTTCAAAACAGCTTATTTGTTGAAAGGAACTGGGTGAGGCTAAAATATGTGTTTGGCTGGGAAGAATGTCAGAGAGTGAATATGGCTTAGTTACATTAATCATATTCTTTGAGGACTTTGTGTAATCAGATACTTGAAGGAGGCGTATTTGTGGGGTGGGATCTGACATCCCTACCCCACCCCCAGCTTTTTATGGTTCTGCATTGCACAAGGGTAAAAATAAGAGGAGCGAATTTGCAGTTCACTTTATGTACAGGGAGAAACGCTTGCTTCTCGTGTGGTAGTGTCTGTCTGTTTGGGGGATAAAGGGCAGACTAGCAGATTGTAACTCTAATAACACTGAGCTGTTGTGACTCAGAAAGTTGATTATATAAACCCACATTTCTTCATGCAACATTTATTCAACACATATTTAATGAGCATCTACTTTGTAATGGGTATTGTACTGAGAAAACAGTGGTTAAAAAATATATATATATATGTGTATATATATATATATATATATATATATATATATATATATATATATATCTGCCGCTGAAGAACTTAGACTACAGAGGGGGAATACAGATCTTAAATAAGATAACTAACATGTGATTGAAGCTAGGCTCCCCAGAAACCCCATTTGAGATGGGGGTTCTCATGAAGGCAATTTGTTGAAGGCTCAACCAGCAAGTCTTAGAGGGGACTCATAAGGAGGTGTGATGATGGCTGAACCAGATTGGGGGGGAGTAGGGAGAAGAGGTCAAGACAAACTAAGCTTAGCCTCCATCTGATACCAGGGGAGCTCTGGAGTGTGAATGTCCCCACGGAGTTGACCCACTTTGGGACAATGCACTGGGGCTGAGCTTTGGTATTTGCTGGTGAGCTGCCTGGCAGGGGAGTACGTGCCTCCCGACATGCCAGGGCCACTGCCTACTGTCAACCAGGAATGATTCTTGGGGAGAGGGTACAGTTGTGGGCCATTAGCCATCAAAGCTCACAGCGGTTGGCAAATGGACAAAAGTCAGGGCACACGGTTTCTTGTACATGCATAAAATACGCACAGTATTTTCAAGGAGGGACAAAATTTCAAATCAACCTTTTGATAAATCTAGAAATTAATCAAAGGCTTACAACAACCCAAAGAATATTTATTTAAGAAGATGCTAGTTCTGTAAGTTGCCAATAGATATCCCGGAGAAGATATAGTGCTGGGAATGAAGTGAAAGAGAGTGGTAATACTGGATTCATCCATCATGAAATATTCCTCTTGTGGCAGTCCTCGAGAAGCGTTTGGATTTTACCCTACGGTCAGTGGAGAACCTATTGCACTATTTAGCCCACCAACGTCAGACACTGTCATCTAGAAATTAAACAACCAGCACTTGCAACCCCTCCCAACATCGTGCTAGATATTCTAAGCACCAAAAATAGTGACTATGTATCATGAACACAGGGTGCTTCTTATTGCATTGAGGAGAAGGTCTTGCTAGATGGAAGGACTCAAAACAGAAGCAGTACTTACATGAATATAAATATCAGCTACAAATACTGGCTTAAGGCAATACCTGGTTGTTTGACCCTATAACAGCCTACAAAAGCTTTCTTAATTTATATTTTGGGTGACTGGATAACTTGCAGTTTTTTGTTTGTTTGTTTTTTGTTTTTGTTTTTTGGGGATACCTGGGGTTGAACTCAGGGACACTCGACCACTGAGCCACATCCCCAGCCTTATTTTGTATTTTATTTAGAGACAGGGTTTCGCTGAGTTGCTTGGTGCCTCACTTTTGCTGAGGCTGGCTTTGAACTCGCCATCCTCCTGCCTCAGCCTCCTGAGCCTCTGGGATGACAGGCCTGCGCCATCGTGCCTGGCAGATAACTCGTAGTTTTGATGTAACTCTGGAGAGTATTTACCATGTACTGTCTGTATCCATTTTAGGAACACATTTTCCCCCAAATTAGAATCTCATTCATTTTTCCATAGCAGTGACACTCTACATGGTAGAAAAACCTACAGAACTCCATTCCTAAAATGGGGACCGGTCGAACTTAAGCAGGGCCACGACCTGGGAGCTTAGGGAACAGAACCACACTAGACTTATGGAGTCAGAATCTGCATTTTAACAAGATCCACAAGTGATTTTCATGCCCATTAAAGTTTGATAAGCTCTGTTGCAGAACATTGTTTCTACAAGAAAATCTATCCTGAGGTCCAATAACTCACTTATTAACACAAAAGCACTCGGTACATACAATCAGTATGCAAACTGGCTTCTACCAAAAGGTTTGGGGGGGGGGCGGGGAGGTGAGTTGAACTTTATGATTAGAAAACAACAAAACATGTTGATCTTTCCCACAGCATTGTTATATGCATGGGCCCAGCAAGGTGCATGGGATTCCAGGAAAATTGAACAGAGACCTTGAATACAAAGAGATCTGAAGAAGCAAGGAGTGAGAAGGGCAGATTGGATGGCAATGGAATTTTACAGAAAAGGAGAGATCACTATTAGTCTAAGTGCATCTGAAAATATCATTTCTAGGAGACAGGTCTTCCAATCTGGTAGAAATCCAAAAATCTGCAACTCCATGAAAGCACAAAATTTTCAAGTCAATATTTTCATAAATCTAGAAATTGAGCAAAGGCTTACAACAACCCAAAGAATATTTATTTAAGAAGATGCTAGTTCTGTAAGTCGCCAATAGATATCCCTGAGAAGATGCGTTAAATGAAGTATTAAGTTAAATAGGTTTCTATTCTGTGGGATCCTTCAAAGCTTTTAAAATGCTAAATATTCATTGTAGAGTAGGCAATTTTCCCAAAACTTAATTGACCACAGATCCTTTTTATGGTGAGATATTTTGTAGCCCTGAGTAATACATCTTGGGAAATACTAGGTGAGACTTTGAGGAGAGATCTAAGAAAAGACCCAGAGTTGTAGACCCTGGGAGCAGGAGGGAGCATAAGAAGAAAGTCATTCATAAGAGAATCCCCTGGGAGTTGGTGTATTTTTATGGAATGTGGTTAAGAAAGAAACTGGCTAAAAGTAAAGTGTTTGGATGGTAGAGGCTTTGAACATTGAAGAGAATGATTCAGATGCAGAATTTCTTCAACAAGTTACACAAAGCACAAGCCATAAACGAAAAGGCTGATTAATTTTATGTCATTAAAATTTAAACTTCTGTGGAACAAAAGCTAATGTTAAACCAAATAAAAGACAAGCCACCGCCTATGAGAAGCTGTTTGAAATACACATAACCAATAAGCATTAGTAGCCAGAATTTATAAGGCACAAGGGGTATTCACTAGCAATGAGAAGGAAATTTAAATAATCAATAAATACATAACAAGTGCTCAATCTCCAGAATAACTAGGGAAATGCAAGTCAAATTAAAGTCATAATAAATTGGATGAAAATTTTAATCTCTGAAAATACCAAGTGCTACTATGGAAATGGAGAAGGCCACTTTTTACACTATTCAAAGGGACATATGAAGTATTTCTAGTCATACTTCTGACACAAAATGTTAAATGAATTAGATCTTCCTCACACCAACCAATGTCCAACTGCCTGGTGTCCAATAATTCAACCACCAAGTAGGTGTTCTACAATCCAATTCCATTCTGACACTATCTAAGGTATTAGGAACTCTATTTCAAGTACTAGGAACAACTGGGCATGATAGCACATGCCTATGATCCCAGCAATTTAGGAGGCTGAGTCAGGAGAATTGCAAGTTTGAGTGCAATGTCAGCAATTTAGTGAAACTCAAAATTTAATTTAGTGAAGTCTCAAATTTAAAAAAAAAATAAAAAGAACTGGAGGTGAGGCTCAATGGAAAAGGGTCTCTAGGGTCAATCCATAATATCAGAAAGGAAATAAAAAAGGAAGAAAGGAAGGAAGAAAGAAAGAAAGAAAGAAAGAAAGAAAGAAAGAAAGAAAGAAAGAAAGAAAGAAAGAAAGAAAGAAATGAACTAAGGACAAAGACAAAAAAAAAATTATTATTTTACCACAAAGTAGGAAGTGGTATAAACATTTTTTGAAGGGCAATTTGGTAAAATTTAGAAAATTTTAAGATATGCATATACCCTAGAGGAACTCCTACTTTTATGCATAAGGAGGTAAAGTCCAAGAGTATTTATTCCAGCATTCTTTGCGGAAACAAACTTAATTAATAGAAGGATGGATAAATACAATATCTTATATCTTCATTACAGAATTAGAGCTGCCTGTATCAATATCAATAAATCCTTATAGTCGTGCATGGTGGCACACTCCTGTAACCCCAGTGGCTCAGGGGGCTGAGGCAAGAGAATTGCAAGTTCAAAGGCAGCCTCAGCAACTTAGCAAGGCCCTAAGCAACTTAGTGAGACCCTTTCTCTAAATAAAATATTTAAAAGGGCTGGGGATGTGGCTCAGTGGTTAAGCACCCCTGGGTTCAATCCCTGGTGCAAGATTAAAAAAAAAAAATTCCTTAGAGAAGGAAATGAGATGAAACTACTTGTAAGCAAGTCCTTTTAAGATGCAAAATTAGATATTATTTATGGGATGTTTTGTAGATGCTGAAAATATGAAGATGATACATACTAATTCAGCATGATGGTAATCTCTTACTACAGCTTGGATAAGGGTTTACCAGAGATCCATAGGTCAAAAGCTGGGTCTCTAGTGTGGTGCTATTGGGAGGTGGTGGAAATTTTAAGAGACAAGACCTAGCGGGGAGTCTCGGGGTCTCTGGGGCCATGCCCAGAGCAGTTTTGCTCTGCTACTAGCTCCCTTACATTCTGCTGCCTCGCTACAGGCCTAATGCAGTGGATCCACCCAGTCAGGTACTGGAATGTTCCAAACTGTGAGCCCCAACACACCTTTCTCTTGGGTGTTTGGTGTAGAGGTGGAAAGCTGGGGGAACCTCTAGAGAGGGGGGGGAAGGAGAGGGGGCTGGAGAAGTACACACTGGGGTTTCCACTTTGTAACATTTTGTTTCCTAAAAGAATGCTGAGGGACCAGAGATAAAGGGTTGCCAAACACCTCAACCACTGCGTTTAGAGCCAAACTAGGGAGTGGGGGAGTGTGGAAGAGCTTGACTTCCACCGTGAGCCTGGGTTGGAATCTTCCGTTTGTCTCTACCTAGTTAAGTGGCCTCACTAAATTGCACCTTTTCCTCATTTTTTTTTTCCCATCTGTTCTGTGCGTGTAAATCATGCTCCTGTCCTAGGTTGATATGAGGATCACATGAAGTAACATACTTGCCCCAACGCCCGGCGTCTCATGAGCATGGTCTGAATGTCTGTCAGGTTGACCACAGCATCTCAGAGCCCCATCAGGAAAACACAAACCATTCCAGCCACTTTGGTGAGAATTTATGACAAGGGATTGGCTCCATAGGTCATTTAAAGTCTGAGAAAAAGAGAAAGAGTGAGCCGCCCTAGTGGTGAGCAGCTAGCCAGAATCCTTGCTATTGACCTTGAGGTCTGAGGCACAAAGTGAAAAGGAGGCTGTGTTTGTGCACTTGGAATGGATACTTTAACATAGGATCACAAACCGGGGTGGTTTAAACAATGGAAGTTGAGTCTTCTATAGTTTTGGAGGCTGGATTTTTAAAATTGAAGATTCAGCAGGGTTGGTCCTGGCTTCTGCCCAGGGTCAGCAATCCTGGGCACTCCTTGTCTTGGGAAGGTGTCCCTTCAACTGCTGCCCTACCATCACAGGCCTCTCTCCATCGGTCTTTGTCTTCTCCTCCTAGGAGGCCACCAGTCATATTGGATCAGGGCTCATCCTACTCTGATAGGATGCAAAGAAGGTCACATTCACAGGTACGAGAGTTAGAACTTGAACTTTTGTTTTCATAGGAGAGAAGATTCAGCCCACCACAGATAGGCTCTTGGTGAGAAGCCAAGGCCATCCAGGGTGGGTTCCAACATTGGCTTCTCCTCTCTCCTAGAAGCTGGGACCAGGGAGGGAGAGACTGAGGCAAGAGCCTGAACCACAGACTCTTCTATCCAGTTACTGTCTTATGGCCAGAGGCAGAGAGAAAAGGAAGTGATACCCGCCTTCTTCTCCCTTCCTCCTGCCCTTCAGTCTCCCACCAGTGTCCTCTGCTGGCTGAAATAGCTAAAAAAGAAGGAGGAGGAGGAGGAGGAGGAGGAGGAGGAGGAGGAGGAGGAGGAGGAAGCAGCTAATGCAAGAGCCTGGAAACTTCTCCTGAGAAATTCAACTATGTTTCTCCCACATGTCCAAAGCCCGGGGCCCAAGGAGAGACCATACCCAACAGGATTCGTATAAGTCTGTGGAGGTCTGTGTAAGTTTTGACCAGAGCTGGGCCAAGAGGTAGGGCTGAGAGGATTCTCAAGAGGCAACCAAGAAACATCCAATGAAGCACAAGAATAAGACAGACCTGGTTCTGCCAGAGATGATGTTGGACTAAAGGAGAGATGTTAAACATAAAATTTTAATTTGAAACTTAAATCTATGCCATGAAAGAAAACGCAGAATCTGTGATGGAGAAATAGCCCTGGGACCAAAGTGAAGAGCAAGGCCACCCTGCAGAGGTGACATTTAACTTCCAAGATCAGACAAGATGGGGGCGCCTTCAGGGTGCAGAGGTGACATGGAAGGTGACTGTGAAGCCAGGGTAGTGGAAATCCATCGTTTTGATCTATTCAGTATTCCTCCTTTGTCAAAGTCGCCTGTCCCACTTTGAGTCATCTCTGAGGGCTTGCCTGCCGCCTATCTTCATCTGGTGACCATGGGAGTCTAAGCCACCCTGGAATTTAAGTTTACATCAGACCCACAGGACCAGGGGCAGTGCCTGCTGAGCTCTATGATTTCGGTGTTCTAGAACTGCTCAGGGAACCCGTTTCGAGAAGACGAGGAAGGCTGTGTTTTCCCGATTGCTAAGGTCGATCTCCCAGCCCACCTGCTCTTCCTACAGTGTGGCTTTGACTCCTCCTCCCATGGACATGTCACCTGTGCTTTCTCACTTTGGATCAGAGAGTCCTGATGACCATGACAGAAAGGCTGTTCCAGGACTTCTGAGATTAGGTCATAGAGGCAACACAGGTCCATCTGGTTCTCTGGGGATACTCATTCTTGGAACCAAGCTGCCATGGACCCTAACTGCTCCTGATCTGAGCCTCCAGTCTCCAGAGCTGCATCAGAGAGACAGTACCAAGAGCTTCACCCTTTGCGCTCCCCACTCTGCTGGAACTCTCAGCACCAACTTGCCAGCCATGTGAGTAAACCATGAAGTAGATCCTCCAACCCCTCTCCAGCTCACACCGTGATGCCACCTGTACAGAGACATCTCCTTCCCTCTGTTCCATGCCCAACTTGATGGTTAGTGGCTGTTGTTTTAGACCATCAAGTTTGGAGGTGACTGGACACTCAGCTCTGCCTACTGGGAGACCAATTTTGATTCTCCATGGGTCCATGTCCTGGATCTTCAGTTCATTTTTATAAACTATTTGCTAACCTTTTGATTAACTTTGTTGCATGTAAATTAAGCAAAGTTGGGTTATCTTCCTGTGACCAAAGAACCTTGATACATAGCCCTGGCAAAGGGGGAGAAGAGAACTATCAAAAACCAAGGCTGCGGTGGTCCTGAAGGGTCTGATTCAGGGAAGAACCATAAAATTAGAACTGTGGGCGAGGCTGGAGTGCACGGCAGGAAGGGGACCATGGCTCAATGTGAGGTTGGAGAGGGATTATCTCAAGCTTGTGAAAGAACTTAATAGATACAGTCTCATTCATCTGCAAATTGGAAAAAAAAAAGAGTTTAACCCTATTTTTAAGCTCACACACCTCTTCATTTATGGGGAAATGGAACTGAAGCTTAGGGATTGCTATCTAATGTTGGCCTGTCTTCCTAATATGTCGGCTGCATAGCCTGGTCCATGATGTATGGCCAAGAGCAGCATATGGAAAGAGTGATAAGGGAGAAATGCACAGAGAGATAAATAACCCAGGGAGAAACACTCGATAACAAGATGGAGTCAGAGCCCCCTTTTACAAAAATTGGGACATAGACCATGGCAGTCCTTAAAGCACAGGGGAAAGACACTGGCTTTGGAACCACCTGGAGGTCCCTCCCTCAAAATTCATTTTCTCATCTCCAGAATGGGCATGCTAATACCCAACTCTCAAAGCATGAAGTTTGAAGACAGTACTTGTAAATTAGACAGCACTCAGTAAGTATCATGCTCACAAGTAATCTTAGCTATCAAGAATAATGGTCACAATACTCAAGGTTAAAAAGACAGAGACCCCACACACAATAAAAGGTGGGGAGTAAATATAGGAAACGTGGTAAGCGATGGGGAGAAAGGGACAAAAAAGCAAAGAAATGACTGGAGTGGGAGCCAAGAACAAAGAAAGCCAAGCCTCACAAGGAATGGCTTTTAAGTCTCCAAGCAGAAAGCTATCCTACAGCTCGAAGGAACTCCTACTACCACCCCTGCACGGGGTGCCAGCCATGTGCAGTCAAGCCCTAGTCTTTTTTTTTTTTTTTTTTTTTTGCACCAGGGATTGAACCCAGGGGTGTTTAACCACTGAGACACATCCTTTTTGTATTTTATTTGAAGACAAGTTCTCTCTAAGTTGCTTAGGACCTCACTAAGTTGCTGAGGCTGGCTCTGAACTCGAGATCCTCCTGCCTCAGCCTCCTGAGCCTCTGGGATCACAGGCGTGCAAACCCTACAGCCTTGCAAAGGACCAGTTGTTCATGCTCAGAGCATCTGAAATTTCCAGGAAACTAGGTCCCAAACCATCCCATGCCCACTCTGCCAAGACAAAATGCAGCCAGACCATCTCTAAGTGATTTAGTGTAACCTCACCCAGTGCAAACCAGGCATGGAGTTATTGGTCACCCTGGACTCAGGCCCCCAGGGTGTATCCATGCTGTTCTTTGACCCTCAGAGAGGGTGTGGAACTGCCTAGAGCAGGGAGCAGCAGGACCTCACCACCTTGTTTCTTTCCACTTCTTCCCAGCACCTGAGGAAAGCTCCCGACTTTCAGACCAGATCACCCAAGAACTTGGTGAGAGGAACCAGGTGAAAGGAATGACAGCCATTTCGCCAACTGATCTAAAGTGAGACAGCAATCTGAGGACTGTTAGGAATGTCTCCAGATGAGGGAGAAGAGTGGGTCGAAGGGAATTTCTTAACAAGCAACTTGGGTCTGTGTGAAGACGGTGCACAGTGGGATCATTCTGGAGAATCCTGGTTCTTTGGTTCTTTGCCATCCTTCGGTCCTCAGTGGCCTTATTGAAAATTCCTCCCCTCCCTCCCTCCAGCTCACGGTGCCCACATCAGGGTGGGGCAGCTTTCTATGAAGCAAAGAGAGGTTGCCATGTCGGGCATATTAATTCAGAGCATATGGTCCAAAATATTGTTTGCTATGGCTTGTGGGCTTATGATATTTAATTTAAAATAGATTTTCCTAAATAAAAAGAAACTTTATACAGATGGCTATTAAAAGCAAACCGTTTTGCTGCTCGGCATTGTTAAAATGTAACGTTTTTAAAGTATTTTATAGTACCTTGGCCCCGTTGGCAGGGATGGAATATTCCTCGAAGATGGAGGCTTGGCACAAGGACAAGATGGTGAGGATGCAGTTGTCACAAGCCTTATCCCGAGGGCCATGTTTCATCTCCAAAAATTTGATTGCCTTTTGTATAGAACTCTTCCTCCCCGAATCCTCAAGTTTTATTCCGATCTGAGAAAGCACCACTCTTGAGATTAACCGGCTGTAGTGATGGCCGCGAATGCTTTATGATGTCATTTCTCGTTAAATATGAACAGATTGTTTCCACAGCAAATATCTAGCAAGCACCAGGCCAGGTGTTTGCCTATTTTCCATGCCTCATTTTAATGTGTGAGTATGGCAGGGTTCTTTCTCCACCCCCTCCCCAACACACACACACACACACACACACACACACACACACACACACACCTCTCTCTCTCTCTCCTTTTAACAATTAGGTGAGATCAAACCCAGGACCAGGAAAGGTGGCGGGTGGCCTGATATTTCAAAGGCATTGAAGGTTGAGGCACAAGTACAATCTGATTGATGGTCACATACAGAAAGCCTGAGTGACAGTAGCCATGCTTCTGTTGGTAGTAGAGGTTAGACAGAGGCTTTACAACATAAAAATAACTTCTAATTCATTTCACTAAGGATCATACCATGAATTCTGTCCACCCAAGGTGTGTTGTTTTGGTTGATGTGGTTTGTTTGTTTGTTTGTTTTTTCCAATCAATTCATTTTAAAATTCCAGAAAGGCTGGGGAGGTAGCTTAGTGGTAGAGCATGTACCCAGCCTGCTCGAGGCCTTGGTTTCAACAGAGCACCACAAAAAAAAAAAAAAAAAAAAAAAAAAAAAAAAACCAAAAAACTAATTTAGGAGCTGGGTGCAGATCTAACAGACAGCTCTCACTAAGTTGCTTAATCATGAAACACAGTGAGAAATGACAGGCAGAGAACATTTTGAACAAGCCTGGCTTGCTTCTTCCACCAGCAACAGGCAGGAGTGGTAGCTGGAATATGATCGGAAGAGTGTACACACCTCTGGGTCAAATCTGTTGAGTTTGTTCTGATGATGCAATCCGCCTCTAAAGACTTGGGGTGGGGAAAAGCTGATACTTGAGAAATGGTTTCGTATGAGTTCAGGATAGAAAAAAGAAAGATGATAGCAGATTCCAGATTGTCAGTAATCCTTTCTTGGGAGTAACCAAAGAGAAACAGCCCACTTCCTGCTCCGGGCTCAGAGAAATGTCCAGGTACAAAAACAATTGTTCCAAATGCAACTCCCTCCTGTAATTAGGAATGCACCAAGCATGGCCTGGTTTGTTTTTCTAGTTCAGTAACCTTCAACAACACTTGTAATCAGGTGTGTTTTAAAGTGGGGGTCAAGGTGATGGGAACGAGTTACATTACCTGCAGGCTGCAGGCTGCAGGCTGCAGGCTGCTTCTTGAGAAATGTTCAATGTCCATGTGCTGTGCTGCTAGGGTGGCTTCCTGCACCTTTGTTTGCAGGAATATAAACAGAGCTTAGGTGAACACTCACTCCCATGGGGAGACTTCGTAGGGGAAGCTGTCTCCTTTGTCCCTGGAGTGGGGGACTGGGTTTGTAAATAGCTTAGGACCTCTACCCTGTATTGCCTCCAATTTCAGGGACAGTTATTAACCCGGTTGGCACCTGGCTATAAGGTGCATAAGTGTGCCTAAACTTGCCAGAGCTTGCAAGAGTCAGAATATGGCAGAATGAACAAAACAAGAAGTCACTTTTCCTGAAGCTGGCAAGACTCTTAGGGAGGCATTTGCAATTTAGCTCCAGAAAATTCTTCTTCAGAAGTGTTGTCAATTAGCACAAGCTGGGGTGAGCGGGAAGGTAGATATTGATTTGTAAAGTTCCTATCTCAGTGGTTGTCTCTGAATGAATGAAATGGAGATTGACCCCGCCTCCCTTTTTGTTTAACTAAGTACCAAAGAAAAAAGGGTATTTCTTTTTTTCTTATTAAAATGATTTTATTTTCCTATTTTCAGAAGCAGGGTATGTTCCTTAAAAATGAAATCATCTGTAATCTCAGCATCCTGTCCTAGCTACTGTTAACTACGGTAAATAACATTTCAGACTTGAAAAAAATCAATATAATACATACTAAGTGGAGCACATAGTATTTTGTAATGTCCTTTTGTCACTTCAGAGTCTTTATTGTGGGCATTATTTGAAATTGATAAATTTGCATCTACATCCTTTTTAATGATGGCCTAGTATTACATGTCATGGCTGTACAAAAGCGCATTTCACCAATTCTTTGTTTTTCAACGCGGAGACTACTTCCAGCTTTGGTGGTGTATTGTAAACTGCTTGGGTGAACCACCTTCTGGGTAAATATTTGGGTTCAAGTGTTATTGTTGCGGCTGTTCAAACAAAATAACTTGTTGTCACAACTCCGATGAAGGTAGGGAGCTGGCCTGAGCTCAAAGGAGAGAGTGGCCCTCTAACTCTTTCTGAAAGGGAGACGTAAGTTGAGTTTCTTAATAGGTGTGACTGAAACCGATAGTAAGATAGAGAACGTTAAAAGAAATTCTGTAAAAATACCAGGCATTTAACCAAATTGTACAGGGCTGCCAATGACCTGTTAGCTGTCTGCCATCTCTAATTTCTAAGCATGCTATTCTAGGAGGCTCTGTTTCTGTCACACATAAATGCCTGTGGTATCTTCCGGGGTTATTTGGACCAAGTACTATAATTCTTTGAGCTGAGCAGACAGTTTTAGGGATCATAAAAAAAAAAAAAACCTGGTTCACGTGGTTCACGTGGTGCTATGGAACTGGGGGAGATGTCAAAATGATAGGGGTGAAGGCCAAAATGCTGGGACGGGTGAGGTCCTAAGTTGTCCTTAGTGAACTGAAAAGATATGATTTGATAAAAATAATCCTAAACTCCACTTTGAGCAACAGTGTTTACCACATGCGTGGACAATAGTTAAGACACTCAGGAGACAGCCTCATGCATGGTGGTGATAAGTCTCCTCTCCCTGTTCATGTGTCACAGACAAGGCTCAGTGATCAGAGCATCCTTCCAAGTCCACCAGCAGCCTCAGCATCCTTCCCCATCCTGGAAAAAGGAACCCTCATCCATTGCTGGTGGCACAGCTCATTGGCGCAATGACTGTGGAGAGCATTATGGAGATTCCTCAGTAAACTTGAAATAGAACCACCATTTGACCCAGTTATCCCACTCCTCAATCTTTACCCAGAGGACTTAAAATCAGCATATTATAGTGACATCGTCACATCGATGTTTATAGGAGCTCCATTCACAATAGCTAACTGTGGAACCAACCTAGGTGCCTTTCAATAAATGAATGGATAAAGAAACTGTGGTCTATATACACAATGGAATATTACTCAGCATTAAAAGAGAATAAAATTGTGGCATTTTGCAGGTAAATGGATAGAGTTGGAGAATATCATGCTAAGTGAAGATAGCCAGTCCCCCCAATCCAAAGGCTGAATGTTTTCTCTGATAAGTGGATGCTGATCCATAATGAGGGGAGGTGGCATGGGAAGAATGGAGGAACTTTGAATTGAGCAAAGCAGGAGGGCAGAGAGGGGGGCATGGGGGTAAGAAAGATGGTGGAATGAGAAAGACATCTTCACCTTACGTACATGTATGATTGCACAAATGGTGCCCCCTCTGCATCTTGTACAACCAGAGAGATGAAAAGTTGTGCTCCATTTTTGTACAATGAAATGAAATGCATTCTGTTGTCACATATAATTAGAAAAATTTGAAAATAAAATAATCCTTCCCCATCCCTTCCAGGAGCCATGACCAACCTGTTGGAATTGGTACCTAAGATGATACTTAGGTTTTATCACTGGCCTCTTGGCTCCTTATCCACAGGTAAGGAAGGCATTGAAGGGAGGTGAAGAAAAGGGGTACCTGGTTTGATGGGAATCTATTCTGCTGGCATAATCCTACAGAGACCTATTTTTTCTCAATGAAATGTACAATCATCCCCAGGTTTTCTTGATGTTTTTAATCACAGTTTCCCCACTGGTATTAGGGGGCTCCCAGGAAGGACCACATCATGGCAAATTGCAAGCCCTCAATTTTTACATAGGTCCTTCCTTCTGTTATTCAGCATTTATTGAGTGCCTTTTGTTTTAACTTGGTTTCTCCAAGAAAAAAGGAGTTTGAGACAAAGGCTTGTGTGCAGCTAATTTATTATGGGAGGTGAGCTCAAGGAATTTCACGAGGGTCTAGAAATAATAACATAGGGAGAAAAAGTCAGTGCCAAGCTGTCTTCTCAGCAGGGTTACTGCTACAGGCCTGATTCCCTTGGAAGCTGTGGAGGAGCCTCTAGAATGTTCTTCATCCTGAGGAAAGGAATGTTTATCCAAGCCTCCCCTTTCCACCGATCGGAAGATTACCCCAGAAATGTAAATCCCCTTCCAATGTGTGGTGCCAAGCCACACGGACTGCTGCAGGTGACCCTGGAGAGTAAGAGATGCGTGGGGCAGCCCACCCCCAGGGCACCGGGACAGGGCAGAGCCAGATTGCACTGCTACCAAGCAGGGCGCTCCAGGTTCAAGTGGAGTGAAACACAGCCTGAGAGAGTAGGGAGGGGAACAAAGAGGTGTCAGCCATTCCCTCTGGACACTGGCCCAGCACCAATCACAGGCACAACACTGAACCATCAGTGACACCCAGGAAAGCCACCAGGGCAGATTCAATTTGAGTGACATGGGGCTTAGTGGCTACTGGAACATCCAAACCAGAGTCTTTGTGTTTTATCACGATACTTTGCAAAGTAGCACCCAGGATCACCAAGTAGTCTCTTTTCCCTTCTTTCTTCCCAAACTTCCCAACTCCCTACATAATATGAGTATCACTTTCACAACAGCAGCACAAAATAACCCATGGCTACAGAGGTGTCTTCATGGTGGTATATCTCGCCTCTTCTCGTATGGTGATATTTAGATAGACATGGATATACAGATGTCTGTACCTCTTTTTTTCCTTTACATGGTATATCCTTAGCTTTTTCTCATGATAAATTTTGAAACACGATTTTAATGGTTATACATTGTTATGTTCAAGAAATATTTATCTGGCCGAATGCAGTGGTACACGCCTGTCATCCCAGAGGCTCAGGAGGTTAAGGTAGGAGGATCGCCAGTTCAAAGCCAGCCTCAGCAAAAGCAAGGTGTTAAGCAACTCAGTGAGACCCTGTCTCTAAATAAAATACAAAATAGGGCTGGGGATGTGGCTCAGTGGTTGAGTGTCTTTGAGTTCAATCCCTGGTACCCCCCGCCCCCAAAAAAGAAAGAAATATTTATCTTATTTCTAGATATCTCTTCTCTCTCTCTCTCTCTCTCTCTCTCTTTAGGGGGATCTTAGGGTCTGTCTCTGTTTGTAAGGCTGGCCTTCAACTCCTGGGTTCAAGTGACCTTGCTGCCTTATCCTCCCAAGTGGCTGGAAATATGGGAGCATGGCACAGGGCCTGTTCTAACTTCTTATCGTCTTTCAGGAAAGAATATTAATTGCCTGCCTAATATGTACCAAGTTTTATTCTAGGGTCTGGGCACAATGAGAGTACAAATCTCTACTTTCATGGAATTTGTATGCTATGGATGGAAACACCCAAATAAATTAGAAAGATAGATCTCTTTTTTTTTTTTTTTTTTTTTGATACTGGGGATTGAACCCAGGGGTGTTTAACCACTGAGCCACTTCCCCAGCACTGTTATTCATATTTTTTTTATTTTGAGACAGAGTCTCACTGAGTTGCTTGGGGCCTCACTAAGTTACTGAGGCTGATTTTGAACCCACAATCCTCCTGCCTCAGTCTCTGGAGCCACTGAGATTACAGGCGTGTGCCACCACATCTGGCAGAAAGATAAATCTTAATCCCGGGGATCCTGGGTGCTGTGAAGGAAATCAAAGCAGGTAAGGAGGAGAGGGGAGGGATAAGGGATCAAGTTCAGACAGAGTTATGGGGACAACCTCTTGAAGTAAGTGACACTTGAAAGATGGAAGGAAGAGGACTTGTGACGAACCGCAGGTACACAGGCCCTGGGGCCAGTGCGAGCTAAGCCTAGTCTGGGAGGAGTCATCCAAGGTGACCGGAGCCAGGTGGAGAAGGGGAAAGGAGGTGACAGATGCGGGGCTATAAAGGGCACTCCCAGCCCTGAGAAGTCAGTATTGAGTAGGTCGATATTGGAGAATTTGCAAGTGGAGGACTAAGGTTATTCGATTTAGCTTCAGCAACAAACACAAACACCCACTGTCCCTGCTGCAGGGAGACAGGACAATTGGAAAGGAAAGAATCACCAGTGGACAAGGAGGTTTAGGAGCTTAGGGAGCAGCAACAGGGGAATGATAGGGGGACGAGGGACAGGCCTTTCTGTTTTGTTTTGTACCAGGGACTGAATGCAGGGGCACTTTACCACTGACCCACATCCCCAGCCCATTTTTTAATTATTATTATTATTATTATTTGAGACTGGGTCTTACTAAGTTGCTTAGGGCCTTGCTAACTGGCTGAGGCTGGCCTTGAATTTGTGATCCTCCTACCTCAGACTCCCAAGTCACTGGGGTTACAGGCTGGCAGCACTGTGCCCAGCCACGGGGTTTTCTTCTTGGGGGCAATAATTTTGCAAACATTTTTCTCTGTTTCATCCTTATAAGGAATTTGAAAAATTAGGAGTCTTTCCTGCGTTTTTAAGATGATATCTAGAATTCTTCAGTCTAAATAGTTATAAAAATGTAATTTCTGTTTATTATAAATGACATTTTAAAATAAAACTCTTTTCAAGGTAGTCTTTTCAATATAAATATCATAACTTATTAAATACCACTTAATGCCTGCATTCATTTTTTAAAATACATTAATAAGCTCTTTCATGACAGTCAACTATTTTATGAATCTTTTAACTTCTATTTCCTCCAGAGACTTTGATCCTAATGTAGCATACTTTAATATTCGAAGGTCTTTTCTTGATTATACTGGTTTACTACTCTGCATCAAAAATATGTGCAAGAATTAGAATTTGGTTACTTAAACCTTCCTGGGGCTATAAAGCTTTACTAATTGTTTCTGATTGAACTATAATAATAATTTCTAGCACTTAATTGATCAAAATAGCAAACACATTGAATAATGATCAAACATAAAAATAGTTTTATTAGGAAATGCTTCTCTTAGGGAGATTTATGGGGTAGGGTCTTCCCGTGTGTGTGTGTGTGTGTGTGTGTGTGTGTGTGTGTGCATGTGTGCATGTTTGTGTTTTAATCCCCTCTTGAATGGATGTTATTTACCGTAGGAATGAAACAGGACTCAGTAACAATTGTATTTTTTATTTTTATTTTTGTTGATATAAGTGTGGAGAAAACTTATTCTTAAAAATATGGAAGTAGAAATTAAAGGAGTTCTATTGTGGCAAGATCTGTCAGTACTCTGAACTCCTTCTGAGTTACGTGCCAAAATATGACAAGCTAATCTCTCTTCAAAAGAGGTTCCAATGATTCGTATCATTTCCAGTGGTTCTTCCTTCGATTTGGCTGAGCACAAAGATTTGGAAACAACCTGTCTTGCTGGGGGAGGTTTCCCGTTCTTCGGAGGGGGTTCATTTCATTCCTGTCTCCAAGGAACCCCCCAAGGTCTCCACCCCAGAGGAGGCACGGAGGCCAGCTCAGGAAGGTGTGCTGCCCAAGCTTCTCTGTTGTGCGGGGTGAGAAGGTGTCATGGTTTCGATCTTGGAAGGTCCCCCCAAATTCATGCAGCCATACCGCCATGCTCAGAGGTGGGAAAGACTGGATGATGAGATTCCTGACCTGATTTATGGATTCATTCACTGGATAAACTGAAAAATTGAAGAGGTTTACTGGGAATTGGTGAAAACTGTAGGCAGGTGGGGCATGGCTGGAGGAAGCAGGTCCCTGGTGTGTGACCCTGGGGACTGTATCTTTGCCTCTTTCTTCTCTCTGTCTCTCTCTCTCCTCTCTGCTTCCTGTCTGCCATGAGCTGAGCAGATCTCCTGCACCATGTCCTTCTGCCTCGCCTGAAGTCCAGATCAGTGGGCTGAAAACCACGGAAATCATGATCCAAAATAAGCTTCTCCTCCTCTAAGTCCTTATTCTCAGGTATTTTGGTCACAGTGACACAAAGCCGACTAACACAGAAAAGTAACTATGAAAGCAAAGGTAAGAGAGGAGAAGACACGTATGGAAATGGCTTCAGGTTCTGCTGTGGCTTGCATATGTTTTGTCCCCACATGGGTGGGTGATGCAGTCTCCATGAAATTCTCGCTCTGGAATGGAGCAGAGTCTGTTAGAAAGTCAGTCTGGCTCTTTCTCTCAGTTTCTTTCTGCTTCTGCTGCCCACGGCTGCTTCCCCTCTCTTCTTCTCCACCATGATGTGATGCTGCACAATTCCTTCGCCACCATCCAAGCGAACACCTCTGCCATGCTCTCAGACTTCAAGCTCTGCAAGATGAATAAAGATTTTTTTTTCCTGTATAAATTTCCCTATCTCTGGTATTCTGTTATAGCAACAGAGAAGAGACCAGGATAGGATCCTTCTAAGGCAGATGAGTTGAGGGAAAGAGAAAAGAGAGGCTCAGGATGTAGAATTAATCACCTTAAATTAGTTCTTCCTCAGACCATGGAAAAATGTTCATGTAACCCCAAAGAGGCCAAATCCCTAGTTTCAAGTCCTCTGGTCTGTAGCTTCATCAATGAAAATGATGAGAATGGGCGAGAATTGACACAAATATTAAAGGTTTTGGTAGAAGAATTGGTAATACACTGGATACAGGATAGGAATGAGATACAGGAAGCCCAAGATGGTACCAGGCATATTTAGGATAAGAGGTAAATATAAGGGAGTCTGACACAGTAACATACACTCTTAACCTTGGTTGTTTATGAAACAAGTGTTTATTTTGTATTCAGGCCAAACTTGCTATTGGTTTGGTCTGACTCTAGGATCCGGGCGTTCTCCATCACATGACTCTGCCATCCCAACTCAGGTGACTTCCAAGGTCACTGCAAAAACAAAAGAGAAGGGTGCTCCAGGCTGGAAATCTCTTGTCCTTTCAGGGACCCAGGTCACTTTGTTTACAGTCCATTGTCCAACGTTAGATCCTAGACCTAAGCCTACTTAATAGGATGTAGAGAACTGCTCTTCTGAGCATCACGGATCTCAGCCGCACTCCATTTGGCTCATGAAATCAGGTGAATAATGCTTCTGTTTGGGAAGATGATACTGTACAGGTTATGGTTTGGATGTGAGGTGTCCCCCAAAAGCTCACGTGTGAGACAATGCAAGAAGATTCAGAGGAGAATGACTGGGTTGTAGGAATCTTAACCTAATCAGTGATTTAATTCCCTGATAGGGAATTAAATAAATAAAAATAAATAAATAAACCTTCAAAAAATTTAATTAAAGTGGTGGGGTGTGGCTGGAGGAGGTGGGAACTGGGACATGGCTTTGGGTATATATTTGTATCCAGCAAGTGGAGGAGACCTCTCTCTCTGCTCTGCTCTCTGATCACCATGTGAGCTGCTTCCCTCTGCCACACTGTCCTGCAGTGATGGGCAGCCTCACCTCGAGCCCCAGGGAATGAACCTGGCCTTCTATGGACCAAGACTCTGGAAACAGTGAGCCCTCAAACTTTTCCTCCTCTACAGCTGTTCGGGTCAGATCCTTTAGTCACAGCAGTGAAAAAGCTGACGAAAACAGCATGTGTTTATTGTGAACCAGAGTTTTAAGAAAAATAAATGAATAAAAACCATAGTCTTGGGCTGGGGTTGTGGCTCAGTGGTGAAAAGCTTGCCTCACACATGGGAGGTGCTGGGTTCAATCCTCAGCACCAAGTAAAATAAATAAAATAAAGGCATTCTGTCCATCTACAACTAAGAATACTAAAAAAATATAGTCTTCCTCTGGAAGGATAATTGGGCAAGATTAATGTAGGAAAACATGAAAAATAAGACCCAGGAGGGGGACTTGCCTACCAACTCTTGCAATGCTTTAAAAAAAAAAAAAAAAAAACTGCAATAATTTAAAAGGGCAAGTTCAAAGCAATGAAAGAGAAAGCCCTGAACCAGCTCTTGGTATATATAAATTCTCAGTGTGTATTGGAAAGTAGCATCCCAGGGCACCTGTATTTTTATTCCATTACTAAAATTATTTACAGGTGGATTAAAGCGTAGAATGGAAAACGAAACAAATGTTTCAAAAATAAATAAATAAATAAACCTTCAAAACATTTAAATAATCCTCTACATTTCCTTTTTTTTTTCTTGACAGAGGATTTTTTATTTCAAAATGGGCAAGGGATTCCCAAACATGCAAATAATGAAAGAAATCATGAGAGCAAAAATTAAGAATCTTTGAATCTTTAAATTCTCATTTGAGAATTTTTTTAATACATTTGCGAGTCAATGATACAAATGCGATTTAAAAAGCAAACAACAAACGGAAAAACTTATTTTTTTTTTAAAAAATGCCATAATAGTAATAACCTTAATTTAAAGAACGCTTACAAAACTGAGATGCCACGAATACACCAGTCTTCAATCACATGCTACAAATACTAAGAGCAAATGACATCCAAGAAAAAAGAATAGTTTTTGTCAAACAAAGTGTGGGATATTATAAGGCATTTGGAGTTAATACTGAAAAGCTTTTATTGGGAGTCATGACGACGTGTCCTGCTAAAAGAAATGTGAATTGATACAATGTTCTTGGAATGTAGCTTGCAATACATCATTAATAGTGATAAAAATGTCCATGCCTATGTTCTCTAGCAGACGAATATTTCTAAAGAAACTCCTTAACTTAATGGGATGGTGTCCACAAACACTCATTGCAAACTGACAATATCATAAGTCAAAAGTGGATTTCATACACCCAACTGTGGAGATCAGTGACAGAGAAAGGGAGAGTAGTGTCTGAGATTGGGGTCTCTGATGACTTCATGGCTGAGGCAAAATTGGTGCCTGAGAAAATTTCTGTGCAAAATTGCAGAATGCCTAGCTGCTATGGTAATGCCCTCCATGAGGAGGCTCTGTGCTGGAGTCCTATCAGCCTTGACCTTGATCTCAGGCACACAGCTCCTGGGAATAGAGGAACTTTCTGGTTACACAACCACAGTGTTTCACCAGCTCAGCTGCTCCTGAACCCGCCTGCATAACAGTAACTTTAAACATGGACTTTCTTGAGAGCTACACATAACTCCTAACATTGCACATTGCAACTGTAGAATGTAACTGCAGAATAAGCTGCATAATGTGGCTAACTCTGTCATTTCTTGAATACAAAGAATAAAATGCTCACAATAGTCGTTAATCAGATAATAAGACATACAGATTGAACTCAACCACAGAGACATATCCCCAGGATTTTTAAATATTTTATTTAGACACAGGGTCTCCATGAGTTGCTAAGTGCTTTGCTAAGTTGCTGAGGCTAGTTTTGAACTCTCAATCCTCCTGCCTCAGCCTCTGAAGCCACTGGAGTTATGGATGTGCAACACCATGCCTGACTATAAATGATACCTCAATTTTTAAAAGATGGCAAAACCTTATAGTACTTATATTCTTTCTGAATCATAAAAAAAGTCTATTGATCAGTACGAGTTACCTAGACCTAAGCCAACTGCTTCAAGAAGTTACCCAGAAATTTCATTGCTACGGATCATCCTAGAAATAAAGACATACAGTTAAGTTTTGCATGTACAACCTCTTTCCTTTACAGTGCAACTCATAAGAGTGAAACTTAGAAAAATCACCAATATACTGCAAAATACAAAAGGAAACTTTTAAGATATGTCAATTTTTCAAATGATATTCTAAGCATCGGTTAAATATCAGATTTTCTAGGAATGTTTTAATCAAATGAAAGATTACTACAATTTTCAATATCACCCAGAAGATGTATATGTATGTGTATCTATATATTATATGTATATGTATATGGTATAGTTGGTTTCATTCTAAAATATATTCATACAGAAATAAAAGGCCCAGAAAAAAAATGGATTAAAGTTTTTAAAAATGCTGTGTTCTCAGAACAAATTTGATTTTTTTTTCCTTTTCAGCATTATCCAATTTTGTAATCATTAGAATGTTACCAACATACATGGAAAAAATGCAAAACTCTGGAACCATGTTCCTGAGACCTTTGGTAGAAAGTGAGCTTTTGCCAAACTTACAAGAATCGTTAGAAGCTGGGTTCTCTCCCCAAAACCCATCTTGTAGGATTTGGTGAAGTTCTCTGCACAGAAAAGCTTGCTGGCTGGAAGGCAGAGATTGATTTCTGGGGTCACAGCTCAGCAGAGCATTTTATAGCGAGAGGATCTTGAAATTCAACACACCTCGGAAACACTAGAGGCGAAGAAAGAACAGAGGAGCTGGCCATGTTCTGTTTGTCTTACTGGAGAAAATTTGTCACTTTGGTCAGGTAGAAATGTACCCCCTCATCATGGGTAGTTAGTTAACTTGCAAGAATATCCTATTCTCCTCTGTCCCTCTCCACTCTGCTTTCATGACCCCCAGGGGCCTCCAGGATTTCTCTGACCCCAGGCTCTAAGAGAAGACTGAGAAAGCAGATACAGCCTCCTCTAAACACTGTCCACCCAGTGTCCACCTGTCTTCACTTTCCTCTCGAAGCATACCCTGATTTTAGTTGGGATCTAGCTCTACGGACTGAACCACAATTGTCCCATGTCCTTAGGCCATTCCATTTCTCCTCAGTAAATGTATTCATTTACAGCCTTGCTTGAAGCTAAAACTGGACTAATCTAAGGAAAAGACTAGCTTTTCCAGGCAAATATTTTCTTCCAAGAAAGAAAAATTGAGGCTTATGAGGAAAGGTCTTTTGCCTCTGCGTCATTCACTTACTGAAGGGCAGTTGTGGTGCCTGGAGCCACTGCAACCATTCTGTGACCACAAGAGGAAGTTCAAGAGAATTCCAGAGAAGTCTATCCAAAGCTCTGACATTGTTTAGCTGACAAATCCATGGGCGGTGGTGGTGGTGGGGGGGTCTATCTATAAATTTCTTGAGATACTACGACTCTGAAGGCTAGATTTGTTGTTACTTGCAATTGAGTGCCTCTTAATTAGACATAACAAGACTTCAGAAATAGCCTTGATTTTCTTGGGCATTTGTTCCAACTCTTCAAATAGGGGATCCATGGCTATCTGTGATGACTGTAATTAGATTTCCTAAACGTGTTTCAAAACTTGTGTTTGTGTGTTCCTGAAAATTATTAGAGGAGATACTGGTGCTAACCTGTGATTACCTGTTCCACTAGACCGCACTCAGCAAAATCTTTCAATTTTAATGATACTTGGGACCTCAGGACCTGCATTATTCCTCTGTTCTTGGTCCTCACCACCTTCAGTTAACTTATCTGGTGTCTAATATTCTCATTTTATTCCCCGGATCTGCTCTCTGGACAAGTGCCCTATTGTGAAACATCTCTCCATGTTGCTTACAAATATTTCTGTTTTATTTCCTTAATTAATTCCTTGGCTCATACTGGTCACTGCTACCAGAGTTGCATAAACAAATTCAAGATAAATTCATTCTTATCTAAATAGCTAAAGCATACCTCTCAGTGTCCTATGAGTTTCTTTTGTATATGATGAGTATTATTATCATTGTTGCTGGGGATTGAACCCAGGAACACTCTACCACTGAGTTACATCCTAAGTTCTTTTTATTTTGAGACCACAAGGTCTTGCTAAGTTGTCGAAGCTGGCCTCGAATTTGTGGTCCTCCTGCCTCAGCCTTCCAAATCACAGGGATTATAGATATGTGCTACCATGCCCAGCTTCCTACAAGCTTCTTAATGAGAAGCTACCTTAACCTTAATAAGATTCAACTTAATAGTCAACTTTTAGGACAGATATTTTAAAATAAGACAAGTCTCTGTTATTCATGTAAGGAATGGCTCCTTCTATCACTATGTAAATGTCACTGGAATTACACACATGGTAGTTACAGGCATATGGTCACTATGTACCCCCAAAGTGATACATAATTGGAACTCAAGTGAGCATACAAAGGAACTTTTAAAGCAATGACCTATTTTCAGATTTTACTAAAGTATGCAACATTGACACTCACCTCAGCTAAACAGGGTGGTACACGCCTGTAATCTCAAGAGTTCAAAGTTCAATTTCAAGTAAAAAAAAAAACCAAACAAACAAACAAAAAAAACTCATCCAGTTACTACCAAGAGTGATCTAGACTCCATATTCCACTAGCCGGCAGCATGAGCTTCCTGTTTCCATATAGTTCGATGCTCAGACATGTACAAGGGTGTGATGATGGAGAGCTGTCTGTAAGGATATCAGAATTAGGGTCTAGGGGCTGGAGATGTGGCTCAAGCAGTAGCGTGCTCGCCTGGCATGCGTGCGGCCTGGGTTCGATCCTCAGCACCACATACCAACAAAGATGTTGTGTCCGCCGAAAACTGAAAAATAAATATTGAAATTCTCTCTTTCCCTCCCTCCCACCCCCCCTCTGTCTTTAAAAAAAAAAAAAAAACTATGATACTAAAAAAAAAAAAAAAAAAGAATTAGGGTATAGTTCTCTTTCTTCCATGAATTTGCAGTGATTCTGAGCAAGTTCACCTTCACCTCCCTTAGTCTTCGTGTCTTGTGGGTGAAATGATGAGCAGTCAGGTGATCTTAGAAAATCTACTTACTGTAAAAGACTGAAGACTTCTTCCAGATTCTTCTGCATAGGAATGTAGACAAGCAGAAAGAAATGTGGCCCTCCTTCTGTTAGGACTTGCCCAGACTTCCCCCTGAATACCTGAAAAAGAATAATATTTAAAATATAAAATTTGCAGAACCTCTACGAGATGCTGGGTACTAAACAGCCTCTGTGTGGCACCTCATTTGGTCCTTTAGGTAAGCACTGTCACTTCCATGTTGCAAATAAGGAAATAGATGAGAAGTAAGAGTGTTTAGATCCTAAAAACCAACCACTGACCCATCACAGGGTCCTATATCCATAAGGAATTGAGCGCCCTTCAACCAGCATTAAAAGCAGCCCCTGAGATTCATCACAGGAAAGAACAAGAGTCAAAGTTCTCTTTCTACCTAAAATTAAGCATGTGTTGCAGTAAAATGCTGTGTGCTGTATTTGGGGGAGGCTATATTTTGACTCCCATGACAAAACAGCATCTTCTTAAAGGGGCAGATACGAATAATCTCTCAAATTGAACCATACCAATTCCATGGGCTTTTTATATTATGCTCTTTATGATTCGGCTTCTCACACAGTGTCCTCTTCAATTCCATAAACACCCTTTTGCTCAAGGCCTGGGATCACCTGGTGCCAAGGTAAGGTGGGTGCACACAGCAAGGACACACTTCCCTCTGGGAGCCCGGGTTTGGCTTTGCCATCTCTGTAATTAACACATTCGAATTTCAGGCACTGGGTGTTATCGAGTTCAAAGAAACCAAGATGTATTTCATTTTTTTTTTCCTACAGATGATTCATCAATTCCACTCCTCCCGCCCACAGACGTCTAAATTTCAGTTTTCCAAGAAGCTACAAAGCGTAAACTGGCATCTCCACCACATTGAGTCAGAGGACGCCAAGTGTTAAACGGTAATACCACCGACAGCTCCTGCGTGTCAGCCCTCTTAACCCGCTTTCCGGTGTAGGCGTCATTAACAATGCTCTTTGCCCTTGGGCACTAAAAGGAAAAAGAGTCCAGTAACCCTACACCGGCATTTCCCCTTAAGTAACTACCTGCTGCTTAGTTATCTTTCCAGGCTATCCAGGGAAGGCAGTGAAAACATTTGCTTCTGTTTCCCTGCCTGCCAAGCGGATCAGCGCTCAGCAAGAAAAAGAAAGAAAGAAAGAAGAAAGAAAGAAAGAAAGAAAGGAAGGAAGGAAGGAAGGAAGGAAGGAAGGAAGGAAGGAAGGAAGAAAGAAAGAAAGAAAGAAAGAAAGAAAGAAAGAAAGAAAGAAAGAAAGAAAGAAAGAAAGAAAGAAAGAAAGACACACTTTTCCTAAAGCTCAGGCCCCAACTGGGGTTTTGCCTTTTCACACCTTAGGTAACCAGGAGATACCCAGGTCAGGGTTTGCTGGGCCACAAGTGGACAGAAACATCACCATGTCCACTTAAAACACACACACAACTACCACACACACACACACACACACACCACACCACACACACACACAAGCACACACGATATATAACAGCAAATATTATTCCTCACTGAAATATCCTAGTTAACTTTCTAGATGTATCTGTGTGAGTTGGAAATGTCATCCCCAGCCATCCCCTGGGGAATTCCTCATCGATATTTTCTTTATTTGCTCAACTAAATATATTAAGTACCCAAAGAGTCACCTGGATTTTGGTTAAAGATCCATAAGCATTTTTTTTAATGTCTTAGGATTGCCCTTGTCTACATCACCTGGAGTCTTGACCAGAAGTGCAGCCAATTCACTAGGGGAAGCGTCCAGATAAATGGAAGTCCCCAAAGAAAGAGAGATCCAAGCCACTCCCTCTTTTAGAATGAACATCGTGAAAGTGGTTTCTTCCTTATGAGAGGACAGGGTGGCTCCAAGGTGGTGGGAATCCCCCGAGGTCCTCTCAGGTTTTACAAAACCAGTGTTTTCAGCCAGCAGGGTCTTCAATGGGTGAAAACCTTCTTGGAGGACCAAGTGGTCCAGTTCTTCCAAGCTGATCAATTTTTAGCCCCAGATTTAAAAAGAAAATGACATTTTAAAGGAAATGCAAAAGGCAAAGGGAAAAAAAAAAGAGGAGGAAGAGGGGGAGGGGGAGGAGGGGGAAAGGAGGAGAGAAGGTGGAAAAGGAGGAGGAGCAGGAGAAGAGGGAGGAGGGAGTAGAGAAGGAGGAGCAGGGGGAGGGGGAGGGGAGGAGGGGAAAAGGAGGAGATGGAGGAGGAGAGGGGGGAGAGAGAGGGGAGGAGGAGGGAGGGAGAGAGGAGGAGGAGGGAGGAAGGCTAGCAGAAAGAAGGGGGAGGAGGAGGGGAGGGCAGGAGGGGAGGACTTACTACAGCTGGGAGGTTCCAAAGCTCTGTGTCCTTTCATGAGTTCTCTGACTAACCTCAGGTTCATGCGCTACCAACCTGAGGTCTCTGCCAGGAAGCATCAGTGGCCACTGCGAAACAGGATGTGGCCCACCTTGCCAGGCGCTGCCCGCTCCGAGCAGTGCACACTGCATTCTGTCTTGGGTGGGGACAAAGCACACCTTTATTCACCATCTGAACATTGACTCTGGATGCTTCACCAAACTCTAAGCTGACCTCCTTCTGCATATCACACTCCCAGAACTTTTTGTAGAACTGAGCTTCCCCGTTTCTGCGTGAATTCTATGAATTTGCTGTTGGCAGTGACATCCCCCTCCAGCCTTCTACATCCTTGGGGAGTCGTGGGAGAGTATAGGGATCTTCCCCCAAGCAAATGGGAATAGTCTGAGACCCCAAATTTCCCGAGGTTCAAGTTGCTTTTCTAACTCACTGGACGATGAAGCAGCTTGCAGGCTAATCCCAGGCCTACAATACTTGATGTCTCATCCTGAGACACAGTGTCACCATTCTTCTGTGATCCTTTCTAAGTTACTTCCTCTTGACAGCTACTGTAAATTGCATGCAGTTAATATCTCATTAAACCCAGAGGCAGAGGAAATTGTTGTTCACTGGGCATCTTCTGCCCCACTACAAAAACACTCAATCTAAGTACTGACCGGCGTGCAGCAAGCTGTATCCATCTTGGACCTCATTGCCTACTGCACAAGTCCTGACCCCCTGCTTAAGTTTGAAGAACCCTCTTATGGGATTTATCCCTATTTAACCCATGATATGTCCTCAGGAAACACTGATGTTAAACCTACTACTGTTCTCTCTGCTTTTCCTAATACATTAACCTTGTCATAACTGTTCCTACCTTCATACCTTTGTTTGTAGTTTCTGACCCTTGTCTTAAAATGACTTTATGACCATAGAGCCTGCTAATTACACTTTATTGCACACTGGATATGTCCCAAGTACTATTCTGGGTAACTTCAAAAATAGTATATTTCCTTACCTTTATGATACCCAAGGAAGATAAATATTCTTATCCCTGTTAGCTCAAACAGGAAACTGAGTTTCAGAGACTATCGTGGTCACTGAGCCGGCCTACCCAAGACCACAGGCTTTTTTAGAATCAAGGCATTTGTTCTCTCTGCTGCAGGGTGTTTTGACTGATAAAGGCTGACACTTTTATCCCTCCCCAGGAAATGGGAGGGAAATACTTTGCCTAGGGGAGGAACCTGAATCCTATGAGTCATTGATACAGGGAAAGGGTTCCCTCTTGCTTCATTCAGGCAATTTCAGAAGGACCACCCAGCTCTGAGCTCCCATGCCTCAGCCAGGGTCCCTGGCACAACTTAACAGAAGCTCAACTTCTCTTTCCACCAACCTCCTTCACTCCTCACAGATGCTGTTCCTGGGAATATTCTGGAAAAATCTCCCACTTGCAAGTCCCAGAGCCTCAGAGTCAGCTTCCTGCGGGGAGACCAACCTGAGAACTAATGCAGGGCGAGGCACTGATGGGGCTGAGATTTGAACCCAGGACCTGGTCTGAGTCTTGTGCTTGCTTCTCTTGGCAGGTCCCCCTCCCATGTAGAGTCCACTCAGACAGGTGTATTCCGTTTGTCCCGTTTCATTGCACAAGCAGATGGTGAGTATTTTAGAAATCAGCAAATTTTGCCAACGCTGCAGATTTCCAACTTCTCTTGAAAAACCACAGTAGCTTGTGATACTAGTCCATGGTTATGTGAACACAGCAACTTTTGTGGGGTACTGAGGGTCCCCTTAGACCCTTTGCTGCAGTCTGTATTATCCTCAAGCTCTCCCTGGCTCAGAGCCTGGCTACAATTTCCATTTGTCATGTTGCTTATCTGTCTTTCTTCCCTTAATGAAGAAATTGTTCTCTAATTCATGTCCCTACTTTAAAAAAAAAAAATGGAAAGATAAAAGATAGGCCTAGAAGATTAGCAAATATTTCGAGGGAAAAGAGAGAGAGAGAGAGAGAGAGAGAGAGAGAGAGAGAGAGAGAGAGAGAGAGAAATTTCAGTAGTTCAGGAGGCTGAGGCAGGAGGATGGCAAGTTCAAAGCCAGCCTGATTCACTTAGCAAGGCCTAAGCAACTCAGTGAGACCCCCATCTCTAAAGAATATATAAAAAGGGACTGGAAATGTAGCTCAGTGGATAAAAGGAGGCAGACACCAAACATAGAGCAAATGAGGAGCGTGACCACGGTTCCCCAATGGAAACTGAGATGACAATTCTAGGGGGAGGAAGAAAAAAGTCAAAGCGAGTTCCCTCCAGCTCTATGATTTCTTATGAACAGAAAGAGTCCTTTAGACACAGTCTGGAGGGAATTGAAACTCACTACTCCGGAAAATCAATTCATCGAGATGTGAGAAAGTCATAGATAGCTTCTACTCTGCGCCCCAGAACCATTTCTCAGAAGAGGCCAGAGAAGGTGAGAGATGGACAGGAATCCACAGGAATCCATTCCTCCAGGAATCCATTCCTCCAGGAATCCAGGAGGTTTGCATCCTCTCATCCCTTGCAATTTTCCTGGCATGATTGTTTTCAAAGGATATTTCTTCAATTATTTCTTCAACCAGTTCCCTTCTGGGTTTTGATCTAAGCCACACTTTGAGACATTTGCCTCAGAAACAATAGCCATCGGATGACCCAGGTCAGGAACTTCCCTGAAGCCTTGAGGAATTGTGGAGAGGTGCCGGGCTGCAGCACGCTGAGGTCCCCCATCCTGCTGTCCCCATTACCTTCAGGATCTGCAGACTCCTAAATCCCGCTTTCCTGTGTGTGGCCCTCTCTGACACAGATCTGAGGAAAGTAGCTTGAACCGTTCATTTCCTTGGTGGAAATAGGCCTTCCAAGTTGGTCTGCCTAGAACTTCCAGGTCCTTGAAGTTCTCCTAAAACAAAAATGTCTCCATCCTGCTTCACTAATGTGTTTTGTAAATCTTCCAAACTAACCAAAAGATAGCAATCCCTATTTTCTCTGCCTAACACTTGTTTTTGATTCTTAGCCTGGGATGTTAAACCTGAAAAAAAAGAAATTAATGACTATTTAGTTAACATCCCTGTTATGTAGCTATGGAAACCGAGGTCCCACAGAAATTTAATATCTCTAGCATTTCTAAGTATAAGCTGTCTACCTCGATGAGTAATTAACTGAAGAAACAGTCCTTTGTTCCACATGGAAAATACCTACACCGCACATACTCTATATGGTGGGTGATATAAAGAGCTTCCCAGATCATTTTGACCACAGACTCTAATAATTAGATCCTAGTGCCCACTGTATCAGTCCATTTTCTGTTACTAAAATGAAATGTCTGGATCAGGATACTTTATAAAGAAAAAAAATGTTTAGCTAATAGTTCTGGAGGTTCAACGACAATGTCATCATCATTGATTCAATTCTGGTTAAGGCCTCATGGTGGCTGGATCATGGTGGTAGCCAATACGTTAAGGAGAAATCATATTGTGAAACAGGAAGTCAGAGCGACTGGGGAGTGTCAGGCTTGCTCTTTTATAAAAACCCTCACACAAGAACTGCCTATAGGGGCTGGGGATGTGGCACAAGCGGTAGTGGCTCGCCAGGCATGCATGCGGCCTGGGCTCGATTCTCATCACCACATACAAACAAAGATGTTGTGTCCGCTGATAACTAAAAAAAAAAAATATATATATATATATATATATATATATATATATATATATATATATATAAAATTCTCTCTCTCTCTCTTTAAAAAAATATTTAAAAAAAGAAAGAACTGCCTATATCCCTTCCAGGGGCAGGCCCCCCATGACATAAGGAGCATCCATTGGTCCCCATCTCTTTAAGGTCCTATTACCTCTTCACATTGCCACACTGGGGATCAAGCTTCCACCACATCTCTCCCTTTGGGAGACACACTGGAGCCATGTGCAAACCATAGAGCTCTGAGAAAACACCTTGGTGGGATGGCCAGCTGTGCCTAGGAACCAGCAAGCACATTGCACAGAAGTTGGTACAATGTGGAAAGTTCCTAGGGCTATAGGGACAGACCACAAGGGTCCGTATGGTGTGGGAGGTGAGTGACATACTGTCCAGGCGGGAGGGAGTCTGCTGGCATGCCACTAAGGATGTTAGATTTTGTCTTGTGGGTGATGGAGCGTCGTTGAAGAGGCCCAAACATGGAAGAGATCACGTGCAGAGGGAAGACATTTAAAAGCTCTTTGTAATGACCTATGTGACAGATGATGTCATGTGGAGGCTGACGGGGAAGAGGAAGGAGTGGAGGAGAACATGTTTAGGGATAGAATCGGCAGGACCTAGGAGGCGAGGAACACAGCTACCAATTCACCAAAAACGACCGGAGTTGAAATGCGTCTGCCCCAAACGTCATTTATATGGTAATTACCATTCCATTCATATAAGCTTGAGTACAATTTTTATATTTAGTCCGCAAGTCCAAGTAATAATCCCATGCTTTTTGCTCCAAATGCTACAACAGACCTTGGCCAAATTTAAACATAAATTAGTAGATGGTGTTTCTATTAATTCTTTAGTTTTCAACTTAATCACATATAAAATTTTCCAATGGTTTCAAGTTCCAAGGGTCATTAAGGTCTGGAGCCTTTTTGAGAGTTAATTTTACTGCTGTTTCCTCTTATTCAAAGACTAATTTTGAGCAGAGCCTTTTGATATGCTCTAAGTTGCTAATAATCCCACAAAAATGCATAGACCTACAGTTTGAGAACAAGAGTCAAGAAAGAAACAATAGGCTAGTTTGTGACTTTGATGAATGTCAGTTAATGTTACTGAGTAATTCAAAAATAGATAAAAATTGCAAAAGCAAAGGCCTATACAGTCCAGGCCAATAGCAAATGAAATAGAAAGATTTAGGTTTGTGCACGTCTGTATGGTGGGGAAGGTTGTTAAATGAAGGATCCATTTTCTATCTAAAGGGATAAATTCCCACCTACTTCTAGTTTTTGTTATATGCAAGAATTCTAAGCCAAGGTTATCAGATACTATGGATTTTTTTTTAAGGAAAAGTTAAAAAAAAATGTCCTTTTTTAAAAGAAAAAAAAAAAAAAAACTCTAAGGCCAAGAAAACCATGTCTATGGGAGACACACCCAGCTCATGACCCACCAGTTGGCAGTTTCTTGCTACTCAAAGTCTGTTCCAGGGAGCAACAACAATAGCATCATCTGGGAACTTGCTATGAATGCAGAATAGGAAGCTCACTCTGTTTTTTCTTCTTTACTATAACAGGATACCTAAGGCTGGATAACTTACAAAGAAAAAAAGTGTATTTGGCTCATAGTTTGGGAGGCTGAAAGTCCAAACAGCATTGTGCAAACTCCAGGAAGGCTCCCCCAAGGCACAGTATATTCTAGCAGATGGCATCACAAAAGCAGGAGTGTGTGAGAAGGAGAGATTGAAAGGAAGACAAGAAGCTGGAGCGCAGGAAGGAGCTAGTCTTGCTCTTTACAGCCCTCTCAGCAGAGCTGACATACTTCCCTCTGTGGGCAGTGCCATCAATGACCAATCACCTACCACGAGGGCCCATCTCTTAAAGATTTCACACTCCCCCCAGCAATGTCACCACTCTGGGGACCATGACTACACCTGGGTGTGAACACTCTGGGAGACACACTCAACCCATCTCTAAACCACATTACATGCTGCATCAGGATTTTTTTGTTTGTTTGTTTTTTTGACAAGGCCCTGAGGTTTGGTTCCATGTTAAAGTTCAAGACCTATGGCTTCTAGCACCTCCCACGCTGAGCTTCTATTGCATAATCTCACCCTCTATACCCGGAAAGGACACACAGAGAGACACTTTTCCACTACCCAAGCAGAGCTCTGATTGTTGTTAGGAGAAAACGAGGGGCATATTCCACTCCAATAGGCCCTCCACCAGGGGCCACCAGGACTCTTCTGAAGTCCTCAGGTCCCTTGTGGAGCCATAGGCATGTCTTACACGGGGCCAAAACCATGTGAAAGTCACTAAAGCAGTTGCTTCAGATGCAAAAATTTAAGTGGGTACCAAAACACTGAGTGATTATGAGCACCCATACTTAAATGCAATGATTTAAAAAATCAAAATTAATGTGAAGATTATACCCCACAATGAACAAAGCATTCAAAATTCACTGTCTTCTTCTTAATGCCAGCTCTGTTTCTATTTATGCCAATTTGAATATTTCTATATTCCATTGTCTTTTGTTAATAAACTTGTCCCTCAAAAGCCACTGACCAGGAAGTATATTTTCAAACCTATAAAAATGCATTCAACAACAACAACAACAAAAAATTGCTTTTCAAGTTGGAAAAATTCTTCATTTCAACTCCGGCAGGGTTCAAAATGCTTTGGCCAAGCAAGATAAAGGACAAGTAAATGTATTCACTGCTTTTGTCTCTGGTTAAGCAGGAAGTCAACAGATTCTTATCTCTTCACCCCATTATCTGCTTGAGGTTTCTGAAAGCCAAACCAAGAATTGGAGCTATGATTAAGGAATAAAACCTTTTTTTTAAAAAATTATTCTTCTGCTTTGGAATTCCAGTAACTTTCAGAGAGGACATGGGTTTGAAATAGGACTTTGGCTGAGACCAAATAGCTGAGACCAAAATAGCTTTGTGTGTCTATTTCACACGACAATTTCTGTCTCAGGCCAGAAACCTAGAAGTACCCCCAGGGTACAGGAAAGAAGAAACTGGGTTGGGAATGAATGAATCACCATTAGGCGTGTTTCAGTTCCCGTCTGGGAGTACCAGCTGCAGATACCCAAAAATGCTAGCTTTTCTTGCTGGCTCTATGCAGCCTGGAACTTGGAAGGAAGTATCCACAAGTGTGCCCTGAACCGCAGCTCTGGGGAAGCAACTCCTCGATATTCCCATGGCATTTCTGTCTATGCTGTTCATTCATGTAGAATGTTCTCCAAGTGCTTCAAGTTTTCATGGGCTTTGTGTGTGAGCAGGTATTGTCTTGGGATAACAGACCTGGTATGGGCACCTATCTTGACTTTTATTAGCTGAATGATCTTACCTGAATGTTGCACCAGGCCAGGCACAAAATCATGCCTTTAATATATGACCTTGTAGGAAACCCAGAATCTAGGAGGAGGTCAGAGCCATTTTTCCCAACCAACTTAGAAGAGTCCATAAAACGGGGTCCCTCCCTTTAGCAGTAACTTGGATTTGCATCAGTGCATTTAAAGCTTCAAAACCCTTTATGTTGAAACCATTACCTTGTGCTTTCCCAACATCTCAATGAGTCAGGCTGGGCAAGAAATATCATCGCTATTTTTAAATGTGAAAACTGGAGCAACTGGTAAAAGACAAGTTATCAGGCCGAGTCCAATAATATTTTTACTACTTTGTCCTCTCTGTTTTGCAAATAATAGGGACTCAATAAATATCTGTTGAATATACAATTCAGCCACCCAAATGAAAAATTCAAAATACAGATGTTCTCATCCTATACTAGAAAAGGGCATTGGGTTGGGTGTTCTTTTTCCCCCTGATGACAATTTATTAAGGTGTTCTAAAGGAAAAGATGTGTCTTCATGAAGTCGTTGAATTCCCCCCACAGCACCAAGAAGCATGCTGACAGAATTAATAGAGACAAACATTTATTTTCTGGCTGATTGATTTTATAAATGATAATTGATATGCGGCTATTAGATGTTTGCATATATTAGGTGTTTGCCCTTGTTTTCATGAATAAATGCAAATTGAGGATGATCTTAGTTTGCCACCAAGGGTTGGCACTCATTCCAGAACACATGACATACCACAGCAAACACCAGTGTAGACCCTTTGGGACTGGGGAGCGTACTGAGTTAGCCAAGGTCACCTCCCTTCTGTCAGGGCCCTCAGAACTTTGGAAGTTCATCTTTCACTAACACTTTAGCAATACTGAAGCCGTTCTCTGGGTCAGTGCTGAATTTAAGGAGCTACATATCAACTTGAATCAGACTGATTACAACTCCTCTGAACCTAATTGGCAAAACCTAACTGCATTCATGTTTTATTAAAAGCAACTTTCATTACACAGGCGGTGCTGTCAGAAAAATAAATTACATCTGTAAGTACTTAGGTATAAAATTTTGCAGATAACTTCCAGTCGTCGGTAATTTTATATTAGGAACTGTTTTTCCAATACATGCTAAAACTTTGTTCATCAGCATTAAACACACTTTACCTACCACTCTTGGAATATTTATGGGATTTGTAATATAACCTTTTTTTTCTTCTTCTTCTTTAGAGATTTAGCAAACTGTTTTCTGCCAACTTTAATTTTGGCAGCTTCCCTAGGCTCTTTGGAAACTATAGATTTGTTTGCATTTTATATTCCGCTGCTTACCGTTTCCCCTCTCAGAATAGATTGCAATCCATATTTTAGAAATTAGTGGTAGGTGCTGGCTGCAAAACCTGTGCATCTTACATGAAAATACAACCAACGATTCACAACTTGGAGATATGAAAAAGCTTAAAGAAGACTTCTTGCACTCTAAGGCAACGTTTGAATCCCCTAATGGGAGTTTGGGTTGACCATTCCTATGGGATTTTCCCACAAATTCTCTTTTACTAGTTGTGACTTGGGTATATCTTCCACCATTCTCATACTCTGAGATAGATCTTTATATGACTTCAGAATGTTTTTGCAAGCAGCAAATATCAATTAATAGCCACTTAAGAAAACAAAACTATTTGAGATTATTTTAGATTTGCAGAAAGACAACAAGCACAGAACAGAGAATTCCCATCTACAGAACCACAGTGAGTCTGTGTGTACATGCTAACACACATGTATACATGTGTCTACATATATATGGTATACATTGCTCATGAATGTACAATTCCAAGTTTTTTCCCCTTAAATCTTTTTCTACCCCAAAATTCAATTCAGCATCCTACACTGCATTCAATTTCCATATCATCTTTTCCAGTCTGGGACAGCAACTTAGTCTTTTTTGTAGTTCATGGTCTGGAAATGTTTGAAGAGGACCAACCAGTTGTTTTGTATAATGGCCCCCAATTTGAGACTGTGTGGTCTTTTTCCATTATTAGCCTAAAGTTATACTTTATTGGGGAAAATATCATAAAGACAAAGTGCTTTGTCTACATCAGCGGCACATGATGACGTGCTGTCACTGGTGATGTTAACCTTGGTCACTTGGGGAAGAGGCAACCTCTGCCTTTCTCCATTGTGAAGCTACCATTAGTAAACACTGTTTGGATGGACTAAGGAAATATCCTATTTCCCCTGAAACTTTCGCCATTGGTGAATCTTGTCCACAGTAATCATCGTTAGGTGATCTCACGGTGATTTTTAATTTTCTTCATTCTTCCTATGAATTGGAATTCATTTTGGAATTGGAATTCTTCTATAAAGCAGTGTTGTCCTTTCCACCCCATCTCTTTACTCATTCAATGGTTTACTGATCAGAATTTTACTCTCTAGGTAACAGCAATCCCATGATTTATTCGATTGCTCCAGTTTTTCTCAATGCACAGGTGATTGGGAATGTTTTCAAGTTGCATCATGTTCTTTAAACATGCACGTATGCCTTTTTAAAAAAATACTCCCTTTTAAATGCCTTTCAATCGATAAATGATAATTGAGTGCATTTATGAGTGCAATGTGATATTTTGATGTTCATGTACACTGTGGAATGATTAAATCAATCTGAGTAACACGTTTGCCACCTCACCTACTTGTCATCATATGTGAGTGGGTTAAATGCATTTAAATTTACTCTCTTTACCATTTTGAAATATGCAATGCATTATTCGTAACTATGGTCACCAAACTGTGCAATAGATCATTAACGTTTATTCCTTGGGTCTGACTACTTTTGAGCACAACAGGTACTCGGGTCCATCTCGGGCTTATTTCTGCTTCAGCCTTCCTATCATCAACCGTTTTTCTAAAGAGTCACAGTTCCTTTAATTTTATTGGGGCATGATATTTAGGTGTTAGGATCACTAATACTGGAGTATTAGTGGTTTTATGCTTTCTAAAGAAAAGGACCTAGGAAAGTCTATGCAAGCATGCTAACACATACATATACATTTATCATATTTACTTTTTTAAAATCTATCAATTGCTTTTTTTTTTGGGGGGGGGGTTACTGGGGATTGAACTCAGAGACACTCAACCATCAACCCACATCCCCAACACTATTTTGTATTTTATTTAAAGACAGGGTCTCAAGGTCTCAATGAGTTGTTTAGCACCTCGCTTTGGCTGAGGCTATCTTTGAACTCTAGATCCTCCTGCCTCAGCCTCCAGAGCCACTGGGTTATAGGCGTGCACCACCGCAACCAGCTTATTGCATGTATGTTTTCAAAATCATAAATTTACACTGATGACCTCTGACTTGAAGCACTTCGGGATCTATTCTAGCTTTTCTCACTTCCTCTGTTGTAATTTATTTCTCTGACCATGATAAGCCTGTTTCTCATTATCTACAAAATATTTACTTCTTCTTCCAACCCGAGTAGACATATAAAGTAGTTTCAGAATCACTCACCCTTCCCCTGGGGGGAAAATTATCCAGCTGAATACAGTGTTTGTGTACAATTCCTTTGAGCCTCACAGAAGCTAGTCACAACCCTCTCTCCCAAAGTTACTTACGCCCCCTCCTTTCTTCCCCACTCCCTTCCATGTGGTTATTATTTATTTGTGACAAAGTTTGATTCATTTGTCACAGGCTGCATTCCTGACTGACTTTGGAACAAAATGATAGAAGGTGAGACTCACCCTTTGTATATCATCTTTGGAGTCCAGCTTCTTCATGCATTTAAGGTGCATTTATGTTGGTGTGTCATTCAAGAGCTCGATCCCCTTTTCACGACTGAGTTACATTTCCTTGAGTGGATTTACCACATTGTGTTTGTCCATTTGCTGGTTGAAGGTTACTGGGTTGTTTCTTTAAGATATCATGAGTTCATTGTTCTCTCTTAAACGTTCCTTGCTTAACTCCATGTTGTACAAAATTCCTCCCATATTTTACATTTAGGTCTCTAATGTTCTATTTTGTTTAGTTTTATATAAGGTATGAAATGTGTAGGTCAAGGTTGATTACTATCATTATCATTATACTTATTACTGTCTTATATTCAAACATCTAAAGGTTCTAGTGCTATTTGTCATGAGGACCATGCTTTCTCCACTGAGTTGTCTTTGTATTGTGGTCAACAATCACTTGACTCTGTTTGTGGGGGTCTATTTCCAGACTCCTTATTCTGTTTCAGTCATTGGCATCTCTATCCTTTCATACTCTGAGTTATTATAGTTTTACAAGGTCTCAAAATCAGATGGGGTGGGTCTTCCACATTTGTTCTCCTTCACAAAATTATTTGTCCAAACTGGCTCCTTGCCTTACTACATTTTCTCATAACGAAGTCCACAGCAAGTATATTTGCTGATTTGATTTTTTTTTTTTTTTTTTTTGTCTGTGAGGGGTGATGGGGAAGTACCAGGGATTGAACTCAGGGGCCCTCGACCACTGAGCCACATCCCCAGCCCTATTCTGTATTTTATTTAGAGACAGGGTCTCACTGAGTTGCTTAGTGCCTCACTTTTGCTGAGGCTGGCTTTGAACTCAGCTCCTCCTGCCTCAGCCTCCAGAGCCGCTGGGATTGCAGGCATGCACCACCACTGCAGGTTTGATATTGAGGTGTCTCTACAATATCAAAGAGCCCAGTTCTACCATATCTTCTTCTGAATATTAACCTTTCTTCCCTGGGTTTGGGGATCACAATAAGACTTTCACTGATCCAAGTATCTCCTGTTTGTATTCAAGGCAAGGGGAGAAAAAAGGAGCCATGTGTCATTAAATGTTTTCCCCTTTTGCATTGGCTGAAATCTTTCATTCAAGCTCCTCAGTAGACCTTACCTTAGCCAGAAGAGGGACAGGTGACTAAATCTTACTGCAAGAGAATCTTGCACAGGCAAAGAGGCACGAGGGGACATTGACTTAGACCAGCGCTTCTCAGCCAGGCACGGATTTGTTTCCCAGAGACATTTTTGATCGTCACAGCTCAGGTTGATGCCACTGGTGTTCTGTGGGTAGAAGCCAATGATGCTTCTAACATACTACAGAGCATAAGATAGTCCCCCAGAGCAAAGAATTATCTGGTCATTCCAAGTCAGTGTCAAGATTGAGAAACCCCAGCTCAGACTGCTCACAGAACCTACAAACACACTAGAGAAGGTGAGAGCAGAGGAGGAGGAGGGAGGGTCAACCATCAGTTGATCTGCTTCACATGGTGGCCATATTGAGCCAGGCTAGGAAAGAGGACATGGGAATGGGTAGAAAGGTTTCAAAAAATTGAACTCTTGTCCTCTGTAACCCAGTATGGTGGTGATGGCAATCCCCAACAGCCCTAATAAAAGTGCCAGGGAGCATGGTGGAAACTATAAACCAGGGGGAGGTAAAGCCAGCTCTCCATGATAGAGACTAGAAAGTGAGAAATCCAAACCATGAAGCCCAGCAAGGATCCTTCCTGGAGAACAACGGATGGAAGAAAAGCCTGCAAGGGCACAAACCTGGAGGTGGCAGATGGAAAAAAAGGTTCTGTCTCTAACAGCGCTCTCTGTGCCCCATGGTAGGGAATATTCAATTATTCTAAGATCAGCTTAAACGGAGCATGGACATTTAGACTCACACCATTTTGGAAATGCTGGAGCCCAAAAGACTGAACCATTTACCTTGGGTTTATTTGAGAATGTGTGTGTGTGTGTGTGTGTGTGTGTGTAGAAGAGAGAGAGAGAGAGAGAGAGAGAGAGAGAGAGAGAGAGAGAGAACACACATAAAGATAATTAAGAGTGCTTGCTTTGCTCCAGGTAGACCTGGAGGCCAACTGTGGATCTACCATGTCTCAGCAGGACAAACCCAATAAATTCAGCAGGGCTCAGAGAGTTAGTATTTTCTCATTTCTGAAGTAGGGGTCATATGTGGACTCAGTGAAGTGTTAGCCATGAGGACTGAATCCTTATGAAATGCTGAACACAGTGATCAGTGTACGATAAGTGCCAACCAAATGTTAGCTGGTTTGTTGTGGTTGCATTCAAGAAAATGCTCCAGCGAGTTTTGTGGTGGTTCTCAGCGGCCAGTGTGGAGAAGAATTGCTTGACTCAGGAGCAGAAGAGGCAGGTGCATTCCAATCAGCAGAGAAACCTTGAAGGTGCTCTCTCTTTCTGTAAGAGCCTCCAAGGGGAACCTGATTACCAACACATGTAAACCCCAGGGCAGAGACCTGAGTCTCTGTGGTCAGGTCTACATTAGAAATAAACACCCTAGATTCTCAAATAACTACACACAGCCCCAAATACTGACTCAAGCACTTTCAGCAAAGAAGAAGATAAAGAATTCTGGGCTTGAGACAGATAAAATTCTCAGGTCTTGATGTGCAGCTCGGCATGGAGGGGCAGAGGGGACAGGGCTTCAGAGGCAGCAGAATAGAGGAAGCCATAAACCTGGTTAATTCTCCCCTACTCACCCCTTTCCCTAACCCGGACCCTAACCCTTGCCCTTTCCCATGCCTTCCCAGAGCACGCCAAAGTTAATTTAAGTGAATCCAGTCCTTTCCAAATTCTCTGCAAACTCCATGGTCCCAACTACCATCTCAGTAATGCACCAGAATCTATATAAGTTTCCTAGGACTACTGTGACAAAGCGTTACAATCGACGTGGCTTAGAACAACAGGAATTTACCTTCTCACAGGTCTGGAAGCCCAACATAGGCCCAACAGAGCCATGAAGGGAAGGGTCTGTCCCAGTTCTCTCTCCAACCTTCTGGTAGTTCATCGGCTTGTGGCAGCATAACTACAATCATCAAATGGCCTTCTCCCTGTGTGCCCCAAATCCAAAATCTGCATGACTCAGCTTTCTCCATAGAAAACAGAATCAATGGTATATGTCTATGTAGATACAGATATAGACACAGATCCATACATAGACATACACAAACACTACACACACGTTAAGCATGGCACGATGATGGTTCAGTTAACAACTGACCACACATACAATAGTGGTCCCATAAGACTCTATCACCTGGTGATGCTGTAGCCAGCTTAGTTTATGCAAGTACACCCTGTGGTGGTCACACAACAATAAACTAACCTCTCAACATTCATAAGAACATGTCCCCATTGTTAAGCAATGAATAACTGTGCAATTAACAAAGTGGATATTCTCCACATACATGTAAGTATGTGTACACATACTTACAATGGGATTATGACTCACCATAAATTGAAAATGTGTATAATTCACCTAAACTACAGAACATCAGAGCTTAGTCTCACCTACCTTAAACATGCTCAGTGCACTTATATTGGTCTATAGTTGAGCATCACAAGAGAGTACTATACTGCCTATTTTTCAGCCCAGGAAAAGATCAAAAATCAAAGTACAATTTCCATTGCAAAAGTATTGCTTTTTCAGCATTTTAAAGTTAAAAAGCATTCTAAGTAAAACCATTGAAAGTTTGGGACCATCTTTATTCACCACACATGTACAAGCATTCACACACACACCCTACTTACTTATAAAGAAAGATAAATATAGATCTATATAAATATATCTGTATATATAGAGAAAGAGATTTCCTATTCTCCTCAGACTCATTCACTCAATACAGCACAGCGTGTTCCGGGTACCAGATGTGGACACCAGTTTTCTGCCCACATGACAAACAATTCTGCAGCAAACACCTTCTGTGTGTCCTCGAATTCAATCCAACTCTGGCATGGGCTATCTGGAGAGAACATCGTACCCCCAGGCTAAGGACTCAGTCCCAGGAGACTGTCTTCCACCTCGGATGCCACCTGTAAGCCCCGGGTTGCCTTACCTGTGCTTTTGACTGGCTAGAAATCAATGTGTCACAGCCCACTCCTCACGTTCAATTAATTTGCTAGAGTAGCTCACAGAACCCCAGAAACACTTATGTTTGCCCCTTTAGTATACTGAATATTATAGATGAAGTATTCCTAATCTGAAAATGCTCCAAAATCTGAAATTTTCTGATCACCAACATGAGACCACCATGGAAAATCCCACCCCTGACCTCAGCCAGTCAGAGTTTATCTCCATACTAAGAGTCTGAAGTACACATGAAATATAATTGAATTTTATGTTTGGGCTTGGATCTTAGCCTCAAAATTTCTTATTATATAAATGCAGATATCTGAAAAATATCTGACCCACTGGCCCCAAGCATAAGTGATATTCAGTCTCTACACCTTTGATCCAGGTGAACAGACCAGAAGAGGAAATGCACAGGCAAGGCATGTGGCCATTCTGGGCTTCACCCTAATTAACCTGCATGTGTTCAGCTACCAGGTAGCACTCCAAACCCTGTCCTTTGGGGTTTTAATGAGTCTTCATTACATAGGCATGCTTGACTAAATCAGCCTTCAGGCCTCCAAAGAACTTGAAAGGTAGGGCTAAAAGTCCCAACCTTCAAATCATACCCTGGTCTTCTTGGTGACCAGCTCCCACTCTGAAGCTACCTAGGGGCTGCCACAACAGTCGACTCACTAAGGTACAAATCTTTCCAGTGGCTCAGGAGGCTGAGACAAAAGGACCTCTAGCTCAAAGCTCAGCCTCAGCAACAGAGAGACGCTAAGCAACTCAGTGAGACCCTGTGGCTCAGTGGTCGAGTGCTCCTGAATTCAATCCCTGGTACCCTACTCCCCAAAAGACAAAGATGTTCTCATCACTCCAGAGATTCCAAGGATTTAAATAGATGTGTGCCAGACGACAGGGAGGAAGATCACATATCATTTTTGCAATATCACAATTAGTGTGTGTGTGTGTATTATATGCACCATAATATATGTGTATATACTAATATAATTATGTATTTATATGCATATAAATCTATCTATCTATCTATCTATTTATCTATCTATCTATCTATCTATCTATCTATCTATCTATGTAGAGAGACCTTCACCTGCTACCCTCTTAGAAGTCACCTTCCTCTGCTCCCTATGTACACTGTGACAAATCTTCCTCGTCCACTGTGACATTCTGCCTGAAGAACTAATAGAGGATGCTAACCCCTCCCTGTCCTAGACTCCATCTTTGTCCACAAAACAGACTGGATGCTCTGGTCAGGTCTTCCTCTCTCCTTGAAGGTCATGACCATGACTTTGGCTTCACTTTATATCTGTGCCTGGTGCTCACAAGATACTACCTGCCCCATTAGCAAATGAACTCTTGAGGGCAGAGGGTGGAGCAGCCGCAGCTCTCTAACCCTGTCCAGGAAGTGGAAACCCACAGGCTCCAGGGCACAGCCCTTACCCCGCCCTCCCCTTCCACTCGGAAAGAAGCAAAGCTGAATGAAGACTCCTAGGTCTCCCTCCAACCCGTGAAACGTGCATTCTCTGGTCTTGGCTCAGTTGGTATCTGTGACGCAGCAGGATTACACATGTGCTGCTGTGAAACGTGAAATCAGAGCCAGGCAGGACCTCCCCTGAGAAAGGCTGCCTATAAATCGTAAAACCCTTAAATGAATAGCTTAGAGGCACGGGGTTGCCTTGGCTTGGGGTTAATTGGGTCAGGTACAAAGAGTTTTATGTTCATAACTTACTGTCCATCTTACTCTTCCTGATTTTCTGAAAGTTACTTTTGCCCCAGGGCAAATTTGTATTTGCTTTTCTGACAATGATCGGTTTGAAGTTGAACTCTTTTCAGCTGTTGGGAACTTGTAACTTGCTCAATATCTACCAGATTTTTTCTCTCTGATGCATCCGTTTCAGATAGGTCGTAAAGAACTCGGAGGGTTTGCTCTACGTGTATGTTAAGTCTTCCTTTTTCTGTGCAGAAAATTGCTCCGGACTTAACTGTTTTTGCTTTGCTCTTTTTGAGTCTGCCAAATTTTCTTTTTTTTTTTCTTTCGTTACTATTCATTCCCTAGCACATTCCCGGCTAGGACTCCAGTATCCAATGTTCAGAATTAAGCTAAAACAAGTGAATCCCAGTGGCCACCAGTCCAGACTCTGTGCTGAGTCCCTAGGCAGGGTCCACACTCCTCGCTTTGCAACTTGAGATCAGTCATCTAACCTCACTGAGCCTCAGTTTCCACCTGCTGAGGTTAATTTTGACTACAAGTCATGGTTTTTGATGTAGAGATAATGAGATAATATATACAAAGTGCTACTATATGCCAGGCAAAAAGCTAATAATACACTAGTATCCCAGAATCCTTATAGGTGCGTGATTAAAAGCACCATGTCTGAAGCTAAACTGTCAAAGTTCAAATTCTAGGTCTGTCTTGGGTAAATTGGGGAAACTCCTTGTACCTCATCTCATTTCTTGGATTGTAAGAGGAAGCCCAAAGCTGTGATGCCCTCTTGCCATGAGGATTAAATGAGCCAATATGTAGGGGATGCTTCGCGTCATGCCCAGCACATAGCAAGCAATCAAAAAAGTGTTAGCCGTTAAGATTATAGGAGAGTGGCAGGAAGAGTTCCCAGTGGCAAAGCTGTCACTTTCTAAATAACCTGCTCATCATAAAATCAACTTTTTGCCCGAAATGAAACATCCCAAACTTAACATTCTACTCACTCCAGTTCTCTCTCCTTCTGCAAGGGCAGCTTTCCTGGGCATCCGAAAAGCACTGGCAGGAGGTGGTCCAGAATGGAATCCTGAGGAATGTCAAGGAGAACTGCGGACTCCCTCATTCATGGCTTCATGGTGAATCCATCAGCCTGGACTGGAAGAAAAATGACACGGCCCAGGGTCCTCCTGATACAGGTCCATCTCTCATATTTGCAACTGAGAGGATGGTCTGACACAATCTACAGAAAGAAAATGACTTAGAGAGAGAGAGAGAGAGAGAGAGAGAGAATGAAACTTCATGCTATGCAGAAAGAGAAGAACAAAGGACTTCTGCTCCTGGTTTGCCTGTATCCTTTCAATAATGTCTCCATTACACTTGGGCTGGTCTGAGCATTTCTGTCCTTGTAGGCAAGAGTCTTGAGGAAGCCAGGTTTCAACATGAATGCACTGCACTATCGCAATAGTTTGATATAAGAAAAGGGAAAATGGTTCATGTGTTGGTGTCTTGGTCCCAGTGTGGCAAGGTTAAGGTCATGGGACCTTAAAGAGGTCGTCTGAGAGGGTGGGTTGTCTTAGGATACTGTGGAATGTGCCCTTGAAAAAGGTAAAGGAAGCTCTCATGACATCCCTGAATTAGTTCTTATGTGAGCAAGAAGCTTGATCTCAATCCCTGCAGCTTGATCTCTGCCTTCCTGTCTTGCCAGGTGATCTTTCCCTCTCACATGTGCTCCTGCCACTGTGATGCCATTTGCCATGAGGTCCCCACCACGGCCAAGTTAATGTCAGCGACATGTCCTTGAACCTTCAAACCTGTGAGCTACATAAACCTCTTTTCTTTGTAAGTTACCCAGCCTCTAGTATTTCATTATAGCAATAGAAAAGGAACTGGTACAAATCCTGTCTCTTCGATACCTACACATACTGTAGCTGTGCAGAAAATACACCTGTTCAAGAAATGGTGGGTCTCCTCACCATCGCACATGTGTGCACTCACAAAGACAGAACCCAGCAAAGCTCATGTGTGGAAAACCATGTTTAGAATTCCCTCACCACCACCAAAAATAATAAGGATGTGTTTCTTTTTTTCTTGCTTACTCTGGTGGACAAAGCTCTAGATGTCCCATAGCTCTGGATTTGATATTTTTTCAGTGGTCAAGGTGTGAGCCTTATTCCACCCCCTCCCCCTCAAAAAAATCAAGAGATGTTAAGGTAGGAAACAGCACAAAGTGTTCCAGTTTATAAATATGTAATTGCATGGAACTCTTCCCTTAAAACCAGAAAGTGACATTTATTATGGAGAGCCCCTAGAAGAACAGAGTCCCAGGATAAGCTCCCACTTTGAATAACACCCGGGAAATAACTAGGGTGGGACCAGTGTGATGATCAGAAAGAGCATTGCTCTTGGTGGGTGCCACTTGGCTTTGGGGTGGGGGTCCCCTGCTTTCTCCTCAGGGACCTGGGGGCAGTCAGTCACTTCCCCTCCTGGACTTCAGCTTCTCGCTCACTAAAATAAGGGGCTGCCAGTGCTCAGAGCCACTTCAATGTCCCAAGGCTGTCCCCACACCTCGTCCATCAGATCCTGGGATGTGGAAGAGCTGGGGACACATGGAAGCCGGCTCCCTCTCTTTTGTCCTAAAACAACTGTCAGACCTGAGACTTGGCCACCAGTGACTCAGAGATTCTCTCATTGGATGAAGTGAAGTGAAACACAGCTGAGTTCCACCTCAACCCAGCAGTGGCCTTACCTTCTGCCGGGAGACTTTCTCCCGATTTATTTCTTAGAAACAGATGATCCACGTGGACTTATTCAGGGGTTAAAAAGCCTTGTTTCTCAATGTATAAATGTTAACCGTGTCATGAAATTCAGGAAACCCTGAGTCCTAACTCTAACCCTTCAAGCTATTTACCTAAGGAAACAATTCAGCTTCCCAAACCTTGGTGTCCTTGGGGATGAAATGGGGGGACTTTGCACACGCCTCTGTTGTTGTTGTCTCATACCACACAGCCCTGAAGCTCAGTGTTCATCAGCCGGCTTGACATTCTTCTCTGGACATGGACAGAGTCCCATGCTACCTCCGCTGTGGCCACAGGATGTTGGATGTGCGACCCTCACTTTTGCTAGGAAGTAAGTACCCCTTCCCTGCTCAGTAGAACCAACACACACTCCCCAGGCCCATGACTTGAGCCATGGGAAGAGACTCGTAAGGACTGCGTGGTTTATCTACAGGCCATGAAGCAATGTGTTTCCCACTATTTTTAACTTTCCGTCCATCCCCTGCAACCCCCCAGCCCCAGCCCCAAGCCTTGCCTTTCCCCTACTTCAGCTTCCGACAGCTCAGCTCCTTGCTTAGTTCAGCTATTTCAGTTTTGGGCTGAATGGTCTAGACAGGAACCAAAAAATGCACACACAGTCTGCTTAGGGGCCCCCTCTGGGCTTCACAGTTTTCCAAAAAGAGCACAGGGCCTGGGAAGGATGGCTGGGGAAACCTGAACTCAACCAGACAATCCATCTCCACCACGGAGCCTGGCACCTAGGAGTGCTCCATGCATTGTCAAAGCACAACATTAGGATTATCTTCAGCCATTTTGACCTCTTTTTGTTTTTGTTTTGTTTTGAGGAGGGTCTCTTTCATGCTTAAAAGAATGTTCTGGAAGTTTAGCCAATCCTCCAACTACCTTGGAGCAAAACAGGAAAGACAGTTCAATCTGACTTTTGGTGGGCTTCTCCAGCCCTTGACTCTGTTTGGTCCCACATCTCCCCCAGGAGTTAGCTTGATAAGGCCATTGCTCTATCACCCTGAGTCTTAATAGTGTGGACCCAAGAAGCAGAGCCTACAGCTACCCCTCAGTGGACACAAGACAAATGAACTTTTGTTTTGTTCATTCACTGAGAGCCCAGGGTTCTCTGTATTTGCAGAAAAACTTAGCCTATAACTGATAGGTTAATAAACATCAAATTAAGGATTTGGATCCAAAGTCATCTCTCTTCAGTCACTACCTAATGTGCAACAATAATCATTAATACCATCTACTGTGCAGATGAGGTTAGATGAAAGAATATAGACACAAGTGCTTGTGAACCTTTTATAAACACTTTAGAAAAGCAAGTGATTCTGTCAAAGTGCATGCTATTGATCTTGCCTTCTCAATGTATCTGTGAGCTCTTTAGGGAAAGGGATTCTGTCTCTGAGCACTAGGAGATCTTAGATATTCCTAGCATATGCCTACCATATTATAGGGTTCTTTATAGTTTTTAAAGAATTCTTGTTGAATTGCATTTAATGGATAATGCAGAGGATGAAGAAAACAGCTTTTTGATCAGAAGCCCTTTTTTACTGATCTTCTTGATAATGAAAATTTCCCTGGTAAAACTTTGGAAGCAAGCAAGATTGCTTCCCTTTAGAGAGGAATCGCCCAGGAGTGTTCTAACAGCCAATATTCAGTTCCCAAGGAAGGTGTGAGAGGATGGATAGGGGTCAGGATGGACTGGCCCAGATTCCAGGGATAAGGATGGAAGTAAATCTTGCACCTAATCACCACTGAAGCCGAGAAAGAGCCTATTAATGTCATGTAACGAATTTCAAAAAGATACCCTTGCACTTAAGGTATTTAAACCTTAGAGGTTCCAACTAAATGATACTTGTCATATACACACAGTGTCACTAACGAGCTTATGTAAATATTTAATCTTGTCTATTTTCATGGCTCAGCCCCACCTACCTCACCCACCCGCCTCTTCCCCCCAACCTTCTCTAACACCAGAATCCAGTCTCCTTGAGCTACTCTGGCTTCTGGAATGTACCATGCTCTCTAGGCACTGTCATAGAAACATTTCCCTCCCCTTGGATGTCCACCTTGAATTTCCTTTACTGCCAACTAACACCGACATGTCCTTCAAGGCTCGGCTCAAATACATCCTCCTCTGGGAACCCTTACTGAACCATCCATCTGTAACTCCCTCAGCTTAGTAGAATTACCAGTGCCATCCTCTGTGCCTCCATGACAGCAGGTTAATGTTCCATAATCCATGCATCCCATTCATTTGTTTGGCAAAGATTAATGAATTCATTCTGTGTGCCAGGCATGGGACCATCATTTGTGAGTTTATCGATAGCAAGCACCTTAGTCCATGTTTTAAATTCCCAAGCACCATGGACTTGTAGTCTTAGATGAACGTATGATGCGTTTTCTTTATATCTGGGTCCGTGCTCTCCTACTGCCCATATTTATTAGAGCTATTTGGGGTGGAGGTTAACAGACGTGCAATTCACACTGTTTAGTCACCCAGGGGAAAATGTTGGCTCAAAGACTCCAGGGAAAGTTGCTCCTCCCACGTGAGAGAAGATCAAAGAAAGAGACAAATTTTAGTAACAATAACAATCATCAATAGTGATGGGAATGCAGTTTAGAATCTCTGTTCATTCTATACTTAAGCTTCTCTTTGCCTGTTCTTGTAATTTTGACAATCTACAGCCTGACGTCCTTGTCTCCAGCCAAGAACTTTGATGTTTGATGTCTTAACGTTCCCATGAGTGATGACAAACTGCTCATTTTTCTGGGTTACAGAAAAGTCCCAGAGAAGTACTCTGAGTGGCTCAACTCGGACCACTTGCCCAATGCCAGTGCTCCCCAGTGAAACCAGGAGATCGGGGAGTCAGGACTGGCTAGGCTTCTCAGATGGACACCCCCAGAGGACCAACAAAGACTTTGGAGATACAGCAGAACAGTTTCTCAAGAGAAAAGTGAGATGTTAAACAGTTTGTCACCATTTTTCGATGCCCCTCCAATAACACTCTTTGTTTACTGATTATGTTCAAAGCATTGTACTAAGATGGGAAAAAGAAGTAAATGATATGCAGTTCCTATATGGTCATCTGGTAGGAGAGGCTAGAGGGGCAGATTTGCATAAGTTGTCAGACACTTGGGGTCTGAAGCCAAAATGCCGGGATGAATATCCCAGTTATATGATCCATATAGCTATGACCTTGAGCTTCTCTGATCACAGTTTTCTCATCTGTAAAATGGGAATAATGATCAGAGCTATCTTAGGGAGCAACTGTGAGGTTTAATGAACCACATGGGAAGCATGTGACATATTGCCTGGCATGGAGAAAGTACTCATTAAGAGGTTAAGAGTAAGATGCTGTTTTATGTGTGATAATAAATCAGGGCAGAAGGAATTATGTCTTGAAACGACAACATTTTAAGATGCAATAGAACTCAGAAAAATGAACAGTGATTACGGGACCCAGAGAAGTCTTTGTATGGGAAGACATATTTGGGTTAATCCTTAGCAGATGAGCAGCATTTTAACAGAAGAGAGAGCAGATCTGTAATATTTAAGAAAGAAAGATACCAGGGTGGTGGCACGTACCTGTAGTCCCAGCTTCTGGGGAGGCTGAGGCAGGAGGTTTGCTTGAACCCACAAGTTCAAAAACCAGTCTGACCAGTATAGTAAGACTTAATGGAAGGAAAGAAAAGAGGAAGGAAGGACAGAAGGAAGGAAGGGAGGAAGGGAGGAGAGACATCTTAGGGAGAGAAAATAGCAGCCAGGTGCAGTGGCACATGCCTGTAATCCCAGCGGCTTGGGAGGCTGAGGCAGGAGGATCGTGAGTTCAAAGTCAGCCTCAGTGACTTTGAGTGACCCTGAGTTCCATCCCTGGTAAGACCCCCTGCCCCCCCCAAAAAAGGAGAGAGATAACAGCATAGCCTAAAAGAAGAAGATAGAAGACGAAGAGTGGGATCCAGAAGTTCCAGAAGTTTTCATTCATGTGCACAAGGGTTTCTAGAGCCTAAAATTCACAGATATACAGGGTGGGAGACATGGCTTTCCAGGAAGTTTAAATCGAGACTGTGAAGGGATCACATGCCCCTCTAAAGGATTTGGACTTCATTCAATAGACTATGGGGAGTCACTGGAGGTTTTGAAGCTGAGAACTGAGTCACAAGGTGTAATGTCCGTTCGTCATTGACTAAAGATTTTTATTAGAGCCTCAGTGGTTAAAAAAATAAATTAGAACTCCCTTTCAGTCTCTTTCAGGGTTCCATGTTTTTTAGAGGAATACTTCCCTATCATTATAAAATCACATTCTACAGGCTATGAAAGGAGAGTCAGTATTGGTGTCAACAGGGAATTGAGGGGACTGCAGGATCTTCCAAAAGAGGGCTACAATTTCTTGGACTCACTCACTATTTAGCATGTAGGAATCATCAGGCCTGCGTTAGCAAATATTCCTATGGCTCTAGGAAAGCTTAAAATCTGTATTTATACATAAAATTACTGTTTTGTTTTTGCTTTTCGTTTTCGACGTTCAAGCTGGCTCAAAACATTTTCAACTTTTCAGGCCAAACAAAATGGGTCTATGAACGAACTCAGGATGTCCTCAGGGCCATCAAGGTGAGACCATTGTATTCCAGTTGAACCAGGATAGATATCACCCTGGATTTCTGAACACCTCTAGTCTATGAGATCATTCCACAATTTTTGCAGCAGGATTCAGAAGTGCAAACAGAAAAAGACTAGCACGAAAGCATAGGACGAAGTAATCCTGGTAATCCAAGAAGAGATTTTTAAGAGATAAAATTTTCAAAAGTAGAATAAATAAATAAATAGATAAATGATAAACAAGTTAAAACAAACAAATAATAACAATAAATAATAATAATAATAATAAACAATAATAATAATAATAAAAACAGGACCAAGCACAATGGTGACACCTGTAACCCCAGCTCATCAAGAGTCTGAGGCAGGATGATCACAAGTTCAAAGCCAGCCTCTGCAAAAAGCAAGGCACTAAGCAACTCGGTGAGACCCTGTCTCTAAATAAAATACAAAATTGGGGATGTGGCTCAGTGGTTGAGTGCAATCCCTGGTACCCACCCCCACAAAAAAATAATAAGTCTAGGGTCCAATACAATGGAAAGAACTTAGGTTTTGCAGTTGGAAAATACCTGAGTAGAAATGATGAACTTTGACACAGATACTTAGAAGCGTATGGCTTATGGCAGCTTGTATCATTACTACTGCTAAATAATGTGCAGTCCACCACAAGGCATGGGCAGCGTATAGCAACAGTGACTCATCGTGGGATCCGGTGCATCTTGCTTGGGCTTGCTCAAGCTTTCCCACACTAACCCTGTCCCAGTCTCTCAGCCTCTTTCTTTCGGCCCTGTGTACCCATGTCCTTCTCTTGGTGATAACAGAGGCCTGAGAAGATAGGCAGAAATACATGAAGCCTCTTGACCTTGGCTCACACCTGGCACATCATGGCTTCTTTTTATTAGCCAAACGGATCCACCTGGCAGAGGGTGTGGATAAAGAGGCTGTGAGGCATGTCTGCAGTCTACCTCCCAAGTGAACTTGGAGACAGTGCAGATGCCAAGCAGCTTAGAGTGGAGAAATCAATCAGGGTACAGTTCCAAAGTGGAATACATTGCAGCAATAAAGAAGATGAATGGGCTACAGGTTCTCTCAGCAGCATGGATCAATCTTACAGACCTCGGATTGAGAAAAAGCAGAAAAACCGAGAGGAGTAACTGCAGTATACGTCAATGTTGTAAAGTTCAGAAAGAGACAAAACTGAACTGTATTGGTTACAGGTACTCAGGGAGTCAAATCACAACACTCTGGAAGCAAAGGATTATCAGAAATGCCAACCTACTGGCTGCATATATTCTGAGTTTCCTGCAAAGAACAGGGGAGATGGAACTTTCTAGATCTTGATCTGGATGGTGATTATTCAGAAAGCTTCTTTGTAACTTAAAGTGTGCATTTATATTTGAGGCATTTTTCTGTCTAATGGTTCTGGATTACTGTAGTTGGATTTTTTTTGGGGGGGGGCAGTTGGCTTTTTAAGATAGGTTCTAGATAACAGTGGGAAAAAATAATGAAATTTACAGGTTGAGCCATGAGATGATTAGGAAGAAGCTGCTGCATCTCTGACGGAGAAGATTCCCCTTTTATTAATAAAATAGAAGCAGAGAAGGGAAATATTGGACGTCTAGAGAAGAGAGAAAGTTTAATCCTTGAGCTTGCTCCTTAATGTGCCAGTTGTATTTCCCCAGATTATTTATCTCTACGGGGAAAACAAAGCAGCGGAGACATCTGAGCCCAAGATTGCAAAGTAGCTCATCCAGAAGACAGGAGCGGCCCCAACACCCAAATCCCTGGGCAAAATGAGCCTGGGCACTCTCCCTGCCACAAGGCAGCAGGGGAGCCCCTGGTCTACTGGCAAGTCCCCCGAATGCCAAGTCCCCCAAGTGCTGCCGTGATTTCTTGAGCTCACGGCCTCTGCTGCCCTGGGAAGCATCTCACTGCGTCAGTCATAGCCCTGGCAGCGGCCCTTTGGGCTGGGCACTCACAGGGTGACTCTGGGGTGCAAGCACTGATATAGAAGCGCATGGCGGGACCCTGCCCCAGGACCCAGGGCTCCTCCTGTTGTGCCTGCCTGAAGAAGCCAGGCCTGGTGGGAGGTCTGCCCCCCACAGCAAACGGTTATCTTGAAACCCATCCTTCATTTCCCCTCTTATCTGCAGAGGAATGTGGGAGGTTGTAGGCATTAGGTTGTAGTATCTGGGACGTGGTGAGGGCAAGCGTGGCAGGATGGGAGGCCAACAGGCTTCAACACCTTCCCACATCAGGTGAGCACAGCCTGCCCTGGGGACCGATGGGGCCCCACAGGAATCATGGTCTCCTGAGACTGCACAGATGCTACTAATAAGAATCCTTTTTTTTTTTTTTTTGCAGTGCTAGGGACCAAATCCAGGGCCTCACACATGCTAAGCAAGCACTCTATCACTGAGCTGCACTCCCTGCCCAAGAGCTGACATTTTTGAGTCCCTGCTCTTATCAGACACTATTTCCAGAGCCTAGTTTTCTTTTCTTTTTTTTTTTTTTTTTGTATTGGGAATTGAACTCAGGGGCGCTCAAGCACTGAGTGCTTGTATTTTATTTAGAGACAGGGTCTCACTGAGTTGCTTAGTGCCTCGCTTTTGCGGAGGCTGGTGTGACCTCACAATCCTCCTGTCTCAGCCTCTGGAGCCGCTGTGATTACAGGTGTGTGCCACTGCGCCCAGCTCTCCAGAGCTCTATGTGGACAACTGTAAGTACTTTTATTACCTTGTGTAACTGAAGAAAAACTGAGGCAGGGAGAGGTGACACAGAGCCTGAGGTCACATGGGCAGACTAGAGCTGGATGAAGTCAACAGGTGTAGCCATGGGGTGGACCGGCTTGTTGTAAGCAGTGATTAGAGATGGCCAGGAAGAAGTTAGAAGGGGACCCTGATCACCTTTATTCAATGGCTTTTCTGTTGTGTCCAAGCATATATAACACACACACACACACACACACACACACACACACACACACGTTCAAATATAAGTATAAAACTCACTCCAAACCCACTGTACAGAGTGATTCTTTGCTGCTCCACTATCTCAGATCATTTGCTCCGATATTTACTTTTAGTAGCAGAAAACAGAGATTGACATTTAGCGTTTGCTGTCAACGAAGGTTCCTCTGGGCTTTTTTTAGCTCACTTCGGGAATTTCATCTACTTTGAGAGTTTCCCTCTCTTGCTGGAGAGGCAGTTGTTGGAATAATCACTTAGAACAGGTACAACCCCACTGAGCTCCCAGGGGCTGGGAAATCTTTCCCACCCCTCCCGCTCCAGGCCACAGCTGCAGGGGCCTGGTCCGCCTTACTTTATAGAAGGAGAATTCCAAGGAGAACCCTAGGCTGGTTTATTTTTAATTGTTGACCTCCAAGGCCTTCTGTTTGCATCTGTTTATTAAATTGCGAGCTCAGCTGTGAAATGCCCTTTATGGTGTTGTTTTATTGGTGGGCCATTCAGGGACCCAGCGCCACACAAACAGGATAAATATTTTTCTTTGCTGCACACACCCCACGTTGGGGGCCACGGAACAAGGGAAGCCAAGGATCGTTTGTTTACGAGCTCCGATTCATTCATTCCTTGGCGAGGAGCTGTGAAATGTAAACCTCACATTCCCCAGGACAATCACCGGCCAGCTTGAGCTCATTTGGAGGTGTGATGTTCCACTCAAAAGGAGGCTGTTAATTTTATTGACCGAATTTGGAAAGTGGGAACTCCAAAATTAAACAGAGCCTTTGGACAAGAGATGAACATTTGGGTTTCTCAAAGACCTGAAGAGCAATCGGCTGCCCTTTTTGTTATTGTTTTGTTTTGTTTTCCTGAAGGAAACTTCAGATGCCAGTGCTAGTTTCAAGGCATTTGATCTCTCTGGGGTAGGTTCCTTAGTATTCATTTTAGCAGCCTTCATAGCACATTTAGTTGCCTGCTGTAATTCACAGTTACCCTGGGGAAGTTCATGTCCTTATCGCCCCATGTTATGGCTTGAAAGGAAGACCAAAGTAGAAAAGCCCTGGGAAAGTACAGCTAGTGTGATTAAAGTCAAGACTCAAAACTGGGTCTCCCCTGATTCAGCAGTTCTGAAGCAGGTAGGGGCTGCAGATTCTTTCTGAAGAGTCTTTCTCCCCGTTTTGTTCATGCACAGAACGGAAAAAAAGAGAAAGAGGGAGGGAGAGAGAGAAGCTTGAGTGACTGAAAGATTTCCAAAGCTACCCACCATCTGCACTTTCGTCTATTTTCACTCCCACCCTACTGTGGTCAGGCACAGGGTCCTCCAAGGAGAAGTACCTTTGATTCGAAAAGTTACCCTTGGAGTTTGCAGATGCCCTTCCCCCTCACTCCCCTGATGCCTGTCATGAAAAAGATAAAATCAGACCAAATGAGGCAGACTCATACATTTAAATGTGAGTTGGCATGGCATATTCAGGATTTAACTGGGGTGTTTACCCACAGCTCCCCTTGAACCGGGCCACCGAATGAGTGGGCCCATGTCAATATTTGGACTTTGAGAAGGCCCCACTTTATAACTGTTCAGACTTGTCTCTAAATTGGGCTTTGAAACATACATTTGCCCACGTTCCTCCAAGGTCTCATTCTTTCCTTGGGGGAATGGCTATTTGGAGAGATTTTCTTTAGAAGGGTTGCTGGGGGCAGTGGCCACCAAAAAAAAAAAAAAAAAAACATGTTCAGAATATCACAATGTGATATGGGAAAAAAAAAATGTAACCCGTGTTACAAAAGCTCTGTCATCAAGAAATGTTATTGTCAGTTGAATGGTAGGAACCATCTGGGACTCTCTTAATGACCAGGGCCCCTCTGTGGATGGTACAGATGCTTCTTTTGTTATTCGTGTGATCTTGTAAATAGTTAAAATATTTACCAAAGCACCTCCGAGCTGGGGCTATCCCATTTTATTATTTATACCTTTTCAGAGGGACAAAAATGGAGGTGTCCACTAAACGTGATGGATTAGGCTTATAAACAGCCATTACGGCCGTCAGCCTTCCCATGTCAGCCTCTCCTTTGTGTCCGCGCATTTCTAAGCTAACCAGTGATCCATGCATAAGATAGGAGGTTAAGAATGCGCGGAGGGAAGGAGAGTTGACTGCAAGCAAGATGTATCTTCTGCTGATTGGAAATACAGCTGTAGCAAGCAAGGGGGACCCTGGGCAAAGGGTGAGAAAAAGTGCTGTGTGGATGCACACGCGCTGGTGTGTGTCTGTGTGTGCGTGCGTGCGTATGCGCACGCGCGCGTAGGCTGCAGGGAGCAGAGGCGTAGAAGTCACCGCAACCTGACACCGCGCTGCATTTCAGTTCTCACCATTGGAAGCTGGAAACCTGCGAGGCCTCTACCTGCCAGCATCCCTCAGCTGTTTCCTTAACTGACTGCAGCTGGGTTTTGTTTTCCCAAGATAAAAATCAGGAAATGCAAAAAATTAAATAGGATTTAAGAAGAAAAAGGATGGGCCCTGGGTAAGAGGGAAAAGGGCAAGCCAGCAGGTACTTGTTGACAGAAGGAGATCCCATCTCCTTGTAATTAAGTGAAAAAAAAAGAATGAAAGAAATCTGGTGTGGGGGAGGGGGCAACCCAGCTGCAGGTGATGGGGGTGCGGGGAGCGATGCCTAGAAGCAGAACTGAAGCAACTTACTCCCAAAAGCTGGACTGCAAAATCCTAGAAAAGTTGTGATTGGAGGAAAGGGGATGTTTAAAAACCCAACCACTTCATAATTTAAAATAGGATGCACTGTCCATATCATTACGGACAGGAAGCAACTTTTCTTGCAGGTAAAGTGGGCAAATGTAAATTCTGTTATTGGTGGCCCTTTGGCACACACACACACATGCGGTGGAGACAGCTTTGGTGAAAAAGTGACTTCCATTAGATTTTTACTCTTAAGTCCCAGCTCCTTTAATCTCCCAGAGTTTGTCCCTGATTTCCTGCCACACCACAAACTTAAGCCTGCCACTTAGTCCCTTGTTCTTTTAAAGGGAAGCCGTGGAATTAATAGGCAAAGGAACTCATGCCTGCTTTGGAGAAGATTAGGCACTAGTGGCTGAAATATCTTCCTGTAACTCTACCCGGAGACTGGAATCTTAATTTTAGTGAAATATTTCCTAGTCCTCTCTTCTAGAGACCTTAATAAGAAATTATGACCGCATTTATTTATGTCTTTATGTAGCTATTTATTTATTGTGGGTACTTGGATGAGGACTTATTCCTATAACCAAGAGGGAATTTATTTCTATATATTTCTTCATAGTTTTGCAAATGAAGAGAAGAACATTTGGAAAACACTAGAAGCACACAAACTTACTTTTCAATAGACCAGGGACTTCCCCACCCTGAAGGTCCCTCCTGGGGGCTCCAGGCACCTACAGGGACCCCCTGGCCCCTTCAGGCTGGTGCCTGCCACATTAGTATGCTGGTGCATCAGCTAATTTGCCTCTATAAATACTGGGATCTGAATCACACTACTGTTGTGGCCAGAGACTTAATTTCACTCATCACTCTCTTTGGAGGAAAAAAAGAAAAAGACACACACACATACAAACACATACACACACACATACACACTTTTTTAGCATTTTTTTTTTTTACTGCAGCTACACTCAGTGGGAAGCATCTTTGATAAAAATGAACACTCTAAATAAATCCATAAGATGGTAATTTTAATTTTTTTATTCACCGTGGTAATAATAATAATTCTTATCAGCTGACCCTCAAATACAAACACAAAAGCCTGGCCAGGCTCCCTGGATGGTTCCCTTGGCAAATTCTAAAGGACAAACATGCTAGCAGCACCCTCCCCTTCACCCTCCCCGGCTTAATCTCTCCTATTCATGAGTGAATTAGAACTTTCAGTAGCTCAGAAAAAGTTAACTAAGCAAAAAAAGAACTTGGAAAGCTTCTGTGAATTGTACCAAACAGTTTAACCATTTGACTAGACATTGTTTACGTTTATACCAAAATGAAAGGCATATATGTCATATAGCATAGAGTTCATGGGCCTCGTCATCTAAGCTCAGATGCATGGAAGCCACTAGTGGGTGACTCCAATGGTCCCTGTCTCTGAATTCATATTCATATTCTCTTTCTCTCTCTCTCTCTCTCTCTCTCTCTCTCTCTCTCTCTCTCTCACACACACACACACACACACACACACACACACACTTCACTGAAGCCAAAAAAATCCTCAAAGCCTCCTGAATGCATATTCTGGCGTGACTTTCTTTCATTACCTTTATAAAAACTCTAGGGAAGACTAGAGTTTTCACTGACACCCCTTTCACTTTCCATCTACTTTGGAACTTTTAAATATTCCTGAGTAGAGCCAGCTCCAGAAACCCAGGTCACTTTTGGTCACTTTCCAGATACAGGATAGCTAACCCATCACCAGTGAAGGATGTCCCCTGGGTAGGGTTGCCAGATTTAGCAAGTAAAAATACAAGAGAACAAGTTAAATTTCAATTTCAATTTCAGTTAGCAATGATTTTTTTTAAGTATGTCCCCACACAAAATTTGGGGTATCCATATACTTCCCTGGCAACCCTGGACCCAAAGAAGGCCTGAGCCTAGTGACTCCTAGTGACCCGTGGTGGGCATCTTATTTCTTACTTTGCAATTGTAAATAGTAAAGGGAATGCTGAGTGAAATCACAGGTGTTCAGGTTGCTCAGTGCATGGGGCAACTCTGAGAAAGGTGTCCTAGTGAGGGCCAGTAAGGCAGATGCAGTCCCTCATGGAATGTCTCCAGCGAAGGGCCAGAGCCTACGCCCAGCCTGGTGTGCGAACTCCCTATCCTCCCAACAACCCTGTGAGGTGGAACATTCATGACCTCCATTTTACAGATGAGGAAACGAAGGCACCCTGTCCAGAGCCACACAGCTACAAAGCAAGATCTCAGCCCACACGGTCTGGCTCCTGATCCCAGGTATAAAATAACAATGTTACCCAACCATCACATAAACCATTTCCTTTTCAAGAAAACCTACCTATATGCTAAAATCTATTTCTATTTCTATTTTTATTTTTTATTTCTATTTTTCCCACCTGACTTGGGCTTCTGTCCTTGCTTGGTTAGTGAACCAGGCCAGGCTTGCTGGGCCCCATGAGAAGTCTCTTGCTGGGGACATGGTAAGGAAGGCGTCCCTACACCACACCATTTCTGCCAACCCACAGAGGCAGAGAGCAAGGGAAAGTATGGAGACTGTGGGCCCCAATGAGGAACTCTCCAGAGGGGGGGAAAAAAAACTTGTTCTAATTTAAAGACCACCCAGGTGTGTGCTGGTCTGTCCCCATTTTAGGGTCTTTGCCTCCTGGTTTCCAACAAGAAAAGAAACAGATGTGATCCCCATTCATCCATAATGGAGACAGAGGGGAGGGAGGGCCTGGGCCAGGGGGGAGCTCCGAGCTGTCTCTGGCCTGCAAATTCTGTCTTGAAAGACAAGGACATTAACTGCCACAGGGTTTAAGCCCCTGGTTTCATTTGTCAACTTGAAGCTCAGCACTTAGTAGGTAACTAATACATATGTGTTCCGTGGCAGGAGTATTAAGTAAATGCCATTGAAAGTCCCGGGTGCTGCCCAGGGAGTCTGTTTTGGCCTGGCCTGGCCTTCAGATTTGGGAGGCTGACCAGATGGGTTTCACTTGGTTGGATTCCCCAGGGGATGGGGCTGGGGTTGGGGGGTGCTGGCTTCCCCCCACCTCCTCCCTAGACCTGGGTCAGCTCACATCGTCCTGAACAATTATCCCCAAAGGGGGTAAAAATTCAACAAATCCTCAACTTTTGTCTCCCCCCGGGGCTGCAGACCGTGGTCCCTGCTTATTCAGCCCTCCCTCTCCCCATCCTGTGCCTGGGAAGCCCTGTGGTTACGAGTCAATGATCAGACAGGGAAAGGGCACACTTACCACAGGGGAGGGGACTCGGCTGGGCCCTGGGCTTTGATGCTGGTTCTCTTACATCCTGAATGCATGAAAGGCTATGGGAGGGAGAGGAAGAAATATAAAAGTAGAAAGGAAGAAAATGTTATTAAAAAAAAAAAAAAAAAGAAGTTGGAGACAGGGCGGGGGAAGAAGTGCCTGGTTGGAAATGCCCTAAATATCATGGACACATATCTCTGGGAGACCAAAGCTACTTTAAAACTGCATGGAGATAAGGCATCTTCTACAGTGACTCATCTTCCCAGGGAATAATGGCAAGGAAGCCCGTTTAGAGGAGGGCTGATGTGTAAATAGCAGTGTCCGAGAAGCTGGGGTTAATTACAGGAAGGACTTCCAGAGTAATTGCCCAAAAGCAACACAGGGAGCCGGAGCCCTCCCTCCCAGGCTCAGAAGTCAGCTCTCAGCCATTTCAACAGGATCTCCAAACACTGCCCCTGAGTCAGGGGGCTGGGTGGCTCCCCAAGAGGACCCTTCGGAGGAGGAGTACCGTGCCCCTTGGGGGGCTGACCAGCACCCCTACCACCTCAGTCCAAGAGGGCTCCCCCTCAGTGCAGCCGCTGAAAATTCATTAGTAAACCAATCATCAAGAAAATGTTGTGTTTGCCATGCTGTTGGGAAATTAACAATCGTGGCCTGGAGAAAGATGATAAGCACCCCCAAACCAGCGGCTAAGTCAGATCTGGCTGGGGAGACTCCAGATGGGTGTCTGTAAGTGGTTTCTTTCAGGCAGTGGGTTTCACCAGGAGGTACCCAAGGCAGCTCTGTCTTTGCATCATGCCCTCCTTTAAGAGAATAAAACATGCATTATAACCATATGGGCAAGTACCACTTGTGATAATTAAGCCCAGAGACCCACCACATTCTGCAAGGTGGGGGAAGGGCTGGCAACTCTATAAGACACCTGAGTTAGGACAGGGAGGCTGGGAGGCACTTAGAAACATCCATAAAGGAAAAAAAAAAAATTGAAATCCACCTACCCACCGTTTCCCTGGGTGGATGAACTCAGAACATTATCTAAAAGGTTACCGACAGAGCTCAGCCTCCCTGCTCTTCCTGGGAAGCATCAGGGAGGAGAGCTTTCTCCAAGCATGCACCAAGTACCTTTTGACAACTCTGCAAGGTGGAGTCGGTGGAGATTGAAACAGCAGATTTTGCTTCCTGGGGTCTCCAGGAAAATGTCTGAGGTGCTAACACCAGTCCCAACCTCCTGTCCCCGGCCTCAGTTTCCCTGTTTATGAAGTAGGTGGATAATCCAGGTGACGTCCCAGCCCTCACAGCTGATTCTCTGAAACCCAGGTGCTCCTGGGAGAGCCCATTTGACCTTGAGGTCAGGAACTCCATTCCCAGTTCTCTTTCACCTTGGATAATGCCTTCGCCGGAGTAAGAACTTAATAAATATTTTGAATAGATTCACTTGTGCAGGATTGGAAAACCTTGGTGGCTTTTTCTTCATCTGTTTATAATAAAAGATTGTGGGTGGATATCAGGGAGTAGTTCTTTTTCTTTCAACCCTATAGAGTTGCTTCGAAAGATCAAATAGAAGTAAATGGTTGTAATAACTAACCTTTTTTTTTTTTTTGCTCAAACACATCATGTACTTATCCTAATCACGTCTCAAAACATCCGTGTGTAGAAGCAGCTATTATAACCCCCACTCCACAGATGAGGAAGCAAAAACTCAGAAGAATACGTTATGAACTTTTAAGTAGCCCTTTTGAGGCAGAGCCTTTGTGTTTGAGCGTTTTCCTTGAGTGCAGGGAGGGTCTTGCTCTAACCCTGTTACGGGCCTGCCGAATGTCCCTGAGCAAGTCATTGTCCCAAGTCTGGTTGTAAGGGAGCCCTCTTGAGCTAGGGGACATCCTATTTTCTTCCAGGACTGGCATTTCAGTTTTCTGAGTCCATCCCTCAGTTCTCCGATCAAAGAGATCCTCCTCAGGAAACCCTTCAACCCATCCCCTCTGCCCACCAAGGCAGGTCCCATTATGGACTGCACTTTTCACATGAGTTACACACTTATTATGTGATTGTTGGATTTACGGCTCTCTTAGCTTATAGACTCCTTTGGAGTAGGAATCGTAGCTGCCTTATTCATCATTATACCCCATTCCCAGCAGTGAATCCCCAGACTAGCCTGACATGAATTCAATGCTTAAAAAATACTTATCAAACCTTTGTAGAGCCTCCAATAGCTATGAAATGTGCAGACGTGGAAACAGTTTCCTTGCCTCCAAGAGATTCATGAGTCTGGCCCCTGAACATCGCTGAAGGCTTAGAGGATGATTTTGACAGTCAAAAACAAGGAAAACCCCAAAACAGCTTGGCCACCCCTTGCCCAGGTAAGGGAGGAGCATCATTGGTCAACTGGAGGGTGGAGACAGGGAACCCTGTCCAGCTGTCTCCTTTCTCACTGCAGGCTCAGATGCAGGTGGGATTTGCAAGTGCCTGGGATCAAAATGCTGCAGGCTTTGGTGATGTAGCAACCCAAGCCTGTCTGGCTGGCGAGGAGGGGGACTGCCATTGGGATGCACACCAGCCTCCAGGAATAGATCATAGCAACCAAGCATGCCCTGAGGAGGGGGGCGCCTTTCTGGTTGTACACAAGAGCCCATAATAAAAACACAATGTGCAGGCCCCCTTCCAGCCCCTCGTGCACGCCCCATTCAGTTGGCAGGGGTGGCCATTTCCCTTTCAAGGGGGGCTCTCGACCCCCTCCACCGCCTCCTCCTCACTTGGTCCTTTAGTCACATACCAGACACGTCTCACAGAGCAGACCCGAAACTCCAGGTGGCAGAATCCCAGTTTCATATAAATTAGGCTGGGTAACGCTGTTCAGACACATTTTTTGTCTAAATCATGCAAAAATAGAACTTTCTCAGGGGCATAAATCTGGCTCAAATCTAAAGCTGAATGTACAATTGACTGGTATAGTTTATAGCGCAAACATGGAATTATCTAGAAGTCTTCTACTTCCAAAGAGCACAGCCATTTTTTATCCAATCTGAAAGAAATGATTTATTTGCCATCTTAAAAAAAAAAAAAAAAAAAAGTCGAGGAACAGCAAAGTGACCAGATGCAGGCTCTGATTCACCAGAAAAAAACTCATGATGGTGCAAACAGAGCGACATGGACGTCACCGGGCCGGCACCACATGAAGTGATTCATCTGAATGCGAATCCCACCGCCACGTACCACAGGCACAGAAGTTCGGACATTGAGCTTCTTTAGGGTAGAGGTTTGTTCTGTTTTCCAAAGCAGAAAGTAAGAACAAAAAAAGGGGAGAGAAAAATAAAGGGTGATGAAAATAATCAGATTCGAAAGGTAGCACCACTGAGCTGTCCACAAAGAATCTAAATAAACAACCCTGTGAAATACAGCACACTGCGTCCTATACTAAAAGCATTGCTCTGCTGAAATTAATGAAAGACAGTTTCTTTAATACTTGATATCCTCGTTCATGTCCATCCATTGGCTCTTAAAGTCATTGAGTCAACAGGATGATCTTGAAGTTTTGATTGTAGGGTGAGGAGAATTGGTTCCACGCTCACAGATTTTACATTGGGATTTGGAAGAGTCGGAGCCCACAATTAGCAATGAACCACTATGGGTTCCATCATTCCATGGGATTAACCACTACCTGTTCCCACAATGCCACGGGATCAACCGCTACTTCCCACAGTTCCGTGGGGTTAACTATGACCTGTTTCCACCATCATGGTGAATGGCCTTAGGGAACTTACAATGACAGGGGAAAAAAAAATGCATATCAATATCTCTTCACCCAAGTTGTTTAAATTCTCATGGTAGTTTGCCATCAAACTAGTTTGATTCCATTCACAGTGACTTCAAAGAGTGCAGAACAACAACCTGAGGGCTGTGTTTCTCAAAATATATGTCAGCAGTAAGAAAGGAGAGAAAAAAAAAAAGCAATGTTTCCTTATGTCGATATAAAAGAAAATGATACTGGGTACCTCCACCCTAATGCTTGCCAGAAGGTTTGATTTACTGATAAGCTTTCTTTTTTTTTTTTTAATGTAGCCTGTTCCTAATTCTTATTCAATGACAGTTGGAAATGGGCATTTAGGTGTAAAAGGAAAATACAAGGAAAAAAGAAATTAGCGAGAAAAGTAAATGAGAACTGAACAGAGAACAGAGTAGGTCAGAGGCATCAGGATTTGAAAGAAGTTGGAAATCTTTCATATTCTTATAGAGATCAAAGTCAGTCATCTTTAATTTTGTAAAGTACAGCAGAAAATTAACTTAGCTTGGTACAGGGTTGGGACTGCACCCAACAGGGAAGGAGATGGGGACGAGAGTCTTAGTTCCCTTCTTGCCACTTGTACTCAATTCCCATCAGGGCACCCTGTTTTTAATGAACTCTTTGGATCCCCCACATCACCATCCCTCAGTGTTCTTCACAGGACACATAAATCTCTGGAAGGATCTAACCTCTCCCCACCTCCCCCATATAGCAGTTCGTAGAGTCTATACTCCAGCTATAGGAGGTGGCTCCCTGTCTGTCTTCTTTTACCAAGTGCCGACTTATTTATCTGGTTGTGGTCTAAAAGTCACTGGTTCCTGGAGCTCATCCCTGACCTCTGAAGTGGATCATGTCCCTCGTTGTAGCTGCGTTTGCATATGGCAATCCCCAGATCTCATCTAGGCAATGGCCGTGTTTTGTATTGGTTTTAAGTCTCTGTCTTAAAACTGTGTATATTTTATATAAAAATGCAGATTACCAGTTCTTTTAAAAAATCACAAGATCTGCTAAGGCTGAACTCACACCCTGCCAAGGTTTGGTTAAAAGAAAAATCTCACCACCCCTTTCAGGGATTATTCTCTCAAAACCACATCTTTCCGACAATTTTTAAAAGAAAATATGTTAGTACGCCTATGATGTAAATGATGCTAAAAGAAAGGCTGAAAATTTATTTGAGTATTGGATGGAGCAATGATGTGTTTTTGACCTGATTAAAGTTGAAACCCAGGGACAGAGATTTTCTTCCTGACACCAGGGACTTTCCCCACGGGGACATGCCTTGGGTCCTTAGTTTGCCTTATGCTTGATTCTTCAGTTTATGTTTCCCACCAAAATGTTTATATAGAATGGTCAACTCAGACCTGTCCTGGTCACTGTAGAATCCCTTGTACAAATGTCCACAAAGAGATGTTCTCTTCAGGCTGAAGGATCACTTTGTGAATCACTTGTACAACCAGTGATGCCTTTTAGGGACTAAGGACTGTCTTTGTCACTACCCTATAATCTGAGGAAGTCACCAAACCCTCCTCATTTTATATATAGGTATAATGATGCTAGCGATGACAACATTAATGACAATTCTGTCATTCTCTGAGCATAAGACTGAGTACATCAAAGTACCACTTAAAATCATAACACAAGCTTCAGTTATTCTGTGGATTATGGTGACCAGTGAGCACTTCCTACATTTCAGGGACCGCACCAGCCACCTTATAGACAATACGTCACTTAATATTACATTTATTTAATAGATGAGGAAACTGAAACTCAGAGATATCGGATAATTTGTGTAAGATCATCAGCTATTATAAGGCAGACCCAGATCTGAACCAAATTATGCTTCATACACCCAACAATATCATAGTACTTTTAAAAACAATCATGCAATGATAATTTGCAGTGGGCCGACGTCATTATTTGTACTGAGCTATATCTGTCTAATGAGCAAACCCCTGTGTTAAGCACATCACCCATCTATTAACCACAATCATGAAGTGGTTGTTTTCTTTTTTACTTATTTGCAATTTTGGTTGGTCAGTTATGACAAAAATCAAAACACATGGTGACAGATGGAAAATAAGTTTGTTAGTTCTGCTGACTTCCCAGTGTTGAGGAGGGGCTCAATTAGTATCTATCAGCACCAGTCTCTATGGGGCAAGGAAATGAATGAGTGAAGGAATAAAAATCACTGACTCTCAGGAGGCACTAGAAACAAGATTTGACTGAAAACACACTTCCCCTCTTGTATATTCTATACTCTTCAACCTTTGCCTAACCTGTTAGGGAGACCTCTTTGCACCTTAAATATGATGTCATCCCACCCACCATGTTATCATCTCCATATTTCCTCATGAAATGCTATGATTACCATCATGCCTATTTTTCTGACACATTAGAAGCAACTTGCCTGAGATCCTCCTCCTATCAGAGGGAAGGAATGAGAACACAAACCCAGGTTCTATCTGACTTCAAAAACTAAATTGTTGCCCCAAATGCGATATGTTTATGGTTTTCCACTGTTCCCAAATTTGGCTCTGTAAATTTGAAAAAAAATTAAGTTGTGTGTCATGAATGGCTACCTGCCCATTGGTGTCTATAGAACTTTTAAAACAGGTCAATAATTCCCAGCTTCTTTGCAAACCTTTTTTGGGGAAAAAATATGTTATTTTACATCATTATGCATTTGAAATATCCTTAGGATGACAGGAAATAACACCTTGAAAGAGCAGTTCCACTGTTTCTAGCTTCTGATCTGTTTGACTTCACGATCCTGACAGGATTTCTTCCTACCATTCAGAATTTTCAAAAATGCTTCTTTGTGATAGTGGATAATTTTCTATGATGGGGGGAGGATATCTTTCTAATTAACAGAACACTTACCAATTATTCAAAATCACATAATCCAGAGTTTGTGACTTTCATACAGAATCTGGGCAAAAATTTATTCTCTGGAAATTTTTTTAAAAAACTAGTAAGCATATCATTAACGTAAATAAGTTCACAAGAGGGGCATGCATGTCCCTTAAGAGACCAAACTATTTTCAAGCAATATAGAGACACCCTGTCATTAGGTTGGTGTGCTAATTACAAATCATTCTAATTGATTCATTAGTCTCCCAAAAGACTTCCATAATGTACTAGGCAAACACTCTATTAGCCAAGCTGAGTTACAGTAGGTTCTTAAAAGAAAAAAGAAAAAAAAAAGACAAAAAGAGCTTTCTTGAAAACAATATCAAGTCAGAATTCTCATTATTACAGAAGGGTCCTTTCCTTGATTTTATTCTCAGTTGGTGTTTATTTCACTGTTTTGACTTCCTGCTTTTATTTAATGAATGCTAATGGGAGACAGAAAAGAGAAAATGGACTTGGTTTCTTTCCCTACATCCATCTTGTCTCCCTTTGTAGAAAACATCTGTTGTTCATTCTTGACCAGGATCAATTTCCCCTTTTTTTCTTTAACAGTCCTGAGTTTTTTTCCCCATTACGGGAGACATTGTATCTCTGCTATCTATCCAGGTAAGTCAGAGAGGTGGACCCTACCTTCCTGCATCCAGGATGGTCCATAAACATATTCCATTGCACATAATGATGGATTTAGGGATGGGCACATACCCCAACGTGAGTCAAAAAAGAAGACGTCTTGGCTGTACTAGAATTTCCATTGTGGGAGGATGAAGGTCGGGAGATCCACCACGTAGGAGGATTTGCCTCACAAGTAAAATCAACACAAAGGTTAAGTCAGAGAGAAGTAAAGAGATTCCTGATAATGTCACTTGATGCTCTGGATTAAGTTGTACCTGAAGTCATACTACTCCTACAATTTCTTCTTCCATAAATCAATATATTCTTTATTTTAGTTTCTTTCTCTTAATCTTCTTTAGGTTGTATTTTTTGTTCACTTGAAAGAATCTAAATCATTTTATTCACTTAAGGAATCCCTTAAAATAAAAAAGCATATTTTTCCATTATAATTTTAATCTCTGTTTATAATACTAACCTCCTTCTCTGAGTTTTATTCAAACTGAAAATGTCAATATTTTATTTATAATTGAATTAAAGACTGTATATATGACTTTTTATTTAAAAAAAGATGAAAACAACTGATGAAGCAAAATATTTTACATTTCTGTAATGGTAATCCTTTTAGTTTTTATTCTGAACCTCCATCTGCTCTTTTCTAAGTCTCTGGGGGGTGCTTTTTTGGTCTAAAGGTATTCACTTGATTTTTGTACCATAGGATCCTTAATAAGCAGGAGATTTGGGAAATGAGAGCATTCTGCCACGAACCATCTTAAAGCCAAGGAAACACAGAACCCGCTTCCTGCCTGAGGTGGGAGGAGAATTATTTCATACACACAAAGTAAAAGAAAAAGACAGAATTTAATGCAAAAAAAAAAAAAAAGCCTTCTGCAACTGATTCAAAAAATTAACTTCAGTCCAACAATGAATGGCTTGAAAACTAGGCTTCAGATCCTGCACAAACAGTTGATGAAAATATCTTCCAGAAAAAGACAAGACATTGGAATCTTATTCTAGCCTTAGGTCTATGATGATAATGATTTTCCATTTCTGTATCTCAACTTTGCTAAATGTATGGATAAGCAGACCTACTTCTTCAATTGGATAGCAAAGATACAAGAGCTCCTTCTCTACATTCAGGAAGCAGGACAAATCCGTGCCATTCCTCAAACCTTTCAGTATGCGTACCACAAATTTCGTGGTCACTTTTTCATGTAGTTTTCTTTTTCTTTTTTTTTTTTAAGAGAGAGAGAGAGAGAGAGAGAGAGAATTTTAATAATTTTAATATTTATTTTTTAGTTTTCAGCGGACACAACATCTTTGTTGGTATGTGGTGCTGAGGATCGAACCCGGGCAGCACGCATGCCAGGCGAGCTAGCTACCGCTTGAGCCACATCCCCAGCCCCATCATGTAGTTTTCTTGAATCAATACTGTTATGTAAAAGTTTGGCAAGGACTAAGTCCAAGTCAACCCATTCTTCTAGACTGGTTACACAGGAGTCACAATTTGGAAAGCTTTCCAGGTGATTCTGCAAGTTTGGTAACCAGAGCTTTAAAAGAAGGAAACAGCCATACTTTTGTTAAAACAGTGACTTGAAAAATGTCCTAGATTCACCAGTGAAATTGTCTATGAAAATAAACATCCCGACTCCATTCCCTCATACTTGTCAGGATAAGCGCCTAGAACATGCCTGTTCCAGAGGTATCACTGGTGGCTCAGAACCAGTGCTGGGAACCAAAGGTGACCTTCCAGAATAACCTCTGTTCCTGTTGGAGAGGTTGGTCTCATTGCTCTCTGGACCTGAGCCCTCCCCAAATAAAGACACTCCAGGCTATCTCAGGAGGCCTAGGGCCGGGAGACTGCAACTGGTCATGTTGATACCTTCCAGGGCCAAATTGGTCTGCTCATTCTTCAAGGACCCAGAATGAGCTCTCTGTTGTCCACATATGAGAAGCATCAGAGGGTTTTATTGTTCAAGTGTGGGACCATTCATTTTTGGTTGTCCTTAGCCTCAGGGGGAGCTGAGTGCCTGTCAAAAAAGTCCAGGGATACTCCCAGTGGGAGACACTGGCCAGGAGAGAGACCAGGGCTCAGCAGACAGTTATAACACATTCAATAGAAGAGAATCTTTGTCTCTGATGATTCTGTGTCCTGTCTCCAGTGAGATGCAGTATGGATTTGGGAGAAGTACACAAGAAAGTTGAAAGAGGGACAACTACAAATATACGGTCTCTGAACCATGCAATGGGTCCTCTTGCATAGACAGACAGACTTAGACCCAGAGAAGGTGCAGGGCTTGCCCTGGATGGAGGAGCAACTTTTCCCTACAGAATGATTTCCATAAATCACTGTGCCCTCCCCCACCAACCTCTCCCCTCAGAACCTATTGGAAGTGAGCTTATTTCTCCGGCTTAGTTCAGGTGTCCCCGGCTTTGTGCAGCTATAAAAGAATTGGATTTAGCTCTGTTTGGCTTCCCGGTTCTCTTCCTGACAGCGCTATTTAATGGACAAACAGTTTGTTTTATTTATCTGACAGGGTTTCTTCACATTGTTTCGGGTTATCAGCCCTCCCCTGCAGATCATATTACAGCTTGTGCCGGTTCGACCCTCAGTAGGGTTCACTCTAAATCAGATCCTTATCATTACTGCAGTGATAAATAGAGAGGCCTGGAAGCCCGCAGCCGGGTTATTTATTTAGTACCTCTGTGGATCATGTTTTATACAGCCGGGGCTTCATGTCAGGCCTTTACGGATCCAGCTTAGGTTGCATTCAGGAACTAAAACCCAAAGCCCCTTAAATAATGTTAACTTAATAGCTGACGTTTTTACGAAATAAGTCTGTGTGGAGGGGGCAGCAGAGGGGACGTTGCAGACAGAGAGCTGGAGGTGGGTCTCAACGTGCCCGCGCACGTGTGTGTGTGTGTGTGTGTGTGTGTGTGTGTGTGTGTTTGAAGATGGGTGGAAAGAGGCTTCCATTTTCAGGTTTATTCTAAACCCCCAGAGAATATTTTGATTTTAAGTGTAGTCTCTTGGGGGGTCTGTGGTTTTTTTAAAGGAAAAAAAAGGTGGGGTTGAGATACAGTATTTTCTGGGGAGGTGGGCCTATGAGGGATGAGGTTATGCCAGGGGGTGTATTTTGTGGTAGGGGGAGACAGTGTCCCTGGGAAGCATCCTGATGCTGATGGGGGTGGGGAGAGGGCAGGCATGAGAACCATCAGCAAGAGCCTCATTTTCATCCTGTTCCTCAGATACAAATTTTGGACATTATCCATGAATGAAGTCACACACACACACACACACACACCATCCTCGCTGTATGCCTGTGCATGTGTGTGTGTGTGTGTGCACACAAATGGATTATTTTGCCAGAAGTCAACATTTCACATGTGAAATTTGGGTTTTTGCAATTGTCTTTTGACATTTCTTCCTTTTTTGAATACACGTGAAGCCTAAAAACTGGAGGAAGCATGATCTGATTTCAATCTTCAAGGGCTACAGGGGCAGGAAACATCTACCTCCACAAAGCCCGTTGCCCTTTTCTTCCAGGATGCTCTGGGCCACTCTTGGAACCTCTCCAGCAAATTGGAGGGAAGAGATATGGTCCTGTTTAAATAGCCCCCCAAACCGAACTGCTACCTTCCAAGGGAGGCAGGAAGAATAGCCTTTTGACATGTTCTACAATTGGAATGCAAATTCTCGCCCATCTCCTAGATACCTGGGCCTGCCCCCATTTCTCTTTACTGTAATCTGCTTAGCTCGTGCACAGAATGACAAAAACAAAGAGTCTTTCTGTAAAAGAAAAAGAAAAAAAGAAAGAAAGTAGACTCTGTGCCCTCTTCCTTCGTCCTTGCCAAATCCTCGCTCCTGGGCCTCACCAGCCATGCAGTCTGTCTTTCTGTCTGGCTGGTTATTAACCACGGAGAGGATGGCATCATCCCTGGAGGGCAGCCTTCAACCAAGGAGATGGGGCACACATGACAAGGTTTCCCAGGCTTGTGATATGAGGAAAGGCCAGGGAGATAGGACATCCGGGTTGCTCTTTGAAAGGCATGCCTCTTGTGTTTGACCAACATGACCACGGCAGGCCAACTAAAAAATGCAAGATGATCTTCTTGTGGCCGGGATGGCACAAACCTTGCTGAACAGCTCAGCAGCAGGGAGAGTAGTTGTATCAAATATCAAAGTTTTTGCCAGATTGGAGTAGAATATGGCTTTCTGGGTGGAAGGTGACTCCCAACCAGACTAGGCTGGCATTTAACAGGGTAGAGGTCTGGTTCGTTTTAGGGAAACTGAAAGGTGTCATTCAATGCCAGTACTCAAGGATACATAGCAGACCAAAAATATGTGTGAGGGGTGAGTCCCTGGCCCAGCACCTGGAAGATGCTTCAGCGCGGCTTTCCAGCCAAGAGGACACCCTGTTAATGGGGGAAGGTGGCTGGCGACTTCAGTTACCACGGTGGGGAAGGAAGCCATCCCTGGATCCATGTGAGATAATCAGGAAGGAAAAAAAGACCTTGGTATCATTTGGCTTTGTAAATCTCTAAAAATGATAGTGGTTATGGATACAGAAAAGAATTAAGTCATTATCAAGTAATGCTTTCTCCAATCCCTATTAACTCTATTTAATAAGGTATATAAGCACTCACTTTGTGCCGGGCACGGTTTTAAGGACTTTACAAGTATGAACTCATGTGGGCCTCCTGACAACCCTATGAGCTCAACACTTAAATGTCATCGTTAGTTGATGGATCCAGAGATTGTGGCCATGGGAGGCTAGATGACTTACCTGAAGTTGCTCAGCTTCCGCATGGAATTCAAGCCCAGGTGGCCTGGCTCACCCCATGATCACTAGATATGGTTCCTCTCAGAGTTTCCAGCCCCAGAGCTTGGGGTCTCTGTCTCTGTGTTCCCCAGAGACAGAGACCCCAGTTGGGCCTGTGTGGTACTCTGCTGTCCTTTTCAGGATCTGTCCCTGTCTCTATTGCCTTAAATGTTTACTCTTGGTACTTGGCCATCCCCTGCTTTGATCTGGGGATGTCTGCTCTGCATTTCTGTCCTCCCTTTCTGGTTCTTGTCTGTGGGCCTGACTGGGTGACAGGATTCACTTTGAGTCTTCATTCTTATCTGCTCACCTGGTTCAGACAGATGTGGCTCCTCACCCGGGGTTCTAGTGATCACTTATCTCTGGAATCTTTTCCTGATCCGTCACCAGCTTAGGCCTCCATCACCTGCCTACAGATGGCAACATGAGCATTGTCTGGTGGCCAGCAGACATCTAGTGATCATGGGGTGAAGAAAGGAAGGAGCAAATCAATGAGAAATAAAACTGATCTCTGCCAAGTGCCAAGACCCCCACACCTGCTCTCCTGTGGCTGGCTCCCTCTTGAGACAATTATCCAAACACATTAATTCCTGAAAGAAGCAGCAAAACCAGGACTTCATTACTTAAGGGAGAAGATACAAGAGGCTAAAAGTAGCTCTTTCTTTGCTCCATCAAATGTGGTTTCCGTGCAGAGTACAAACTCATTCCAGCTGGAAGATTCTATCCTCGATATCTCGAAAGCATTGGGCAAAACCTTGGTGAAAACAAAGTGCTAAGAAACCAATGTTAGAAGAAATGAATAAAATACAGAAAAATCTAAAAAGTACATAAAAATGATTTGTCTGTAGCCAAAGACTAGGAAAGAATATGAAAAGGCCAACACAGGTTACTAGAATTTGAATTTTTATAAGTACCTACTGATGGCCGTGGTTGTGCGTGTGTGTACGTATGTGTATGCACGTGGAGAAGGACACAAAAGGAAAACAAAATGGTACCACCAACCAAGGGTATCTTGCACAAAGTTATTGATCTTCATCTGTTCTTCAAAAGTAGGTTGATCTCAAATGAAATTGCCCAGATGATTGCCCAAGTCCTAACCTCAGCCTCACAGTGGCAGCGGGTAGTCAATACCAAGTTGATATGGTTTCATAATTGGGTAAGATTTGCACTTTGGTTCAAGGTTAGCCTCCTGTGATAGCCTATGGGTGGTATTTGGCATTTGAAGGGCAGCTGAGTCAATAGTACATCTGGTTGTCATCCACCTATCAGAATGGATGCAATGGAAGAAAGGTGAAACTATTCTAGAAAAAGAAAAAAAAAAGCTATTCCAGTCAAAGTGGTGACATGAATTATATTCATATTGAAGTAATATTCAGGGAGCACTCTCCCTGGGCAGTTTATTATTATTTATTTATTTTTTGAACCTATTGTCTAGCATTTCTCAATTATAAAGGATCAATAATATGCAATAGATGAAAAATCACACAAATATCCACTGGAGAATGTTTCTGACTTGATATTTAGTTATGATCCTACATAATGAACTCTTGTGATCTAAGTCATATCAATATGGACTTTTACTTCACAGAAAGAAGAAATGGCCGATACAGGAAAAGATCTTGAAATAGGGATAAAGGATGGGTGTCAAGTATTGAGTTTGGGAGGTGCTCTCTGGAAACACCAGTAGAGAAGAGAGGAATCAAGCCAGTCCAAAGGGCACTGATGTGTGGGGCTATTCCCTGGACTACGTGGTCAGTGTTTACATAGATAACACGACCCACAGTTGACCCACCCGAGGAGCCCGGATCAGAGCATATCCACAGACTTCCATTCACCACTGGCTAAAGGCTGGTCCTGGAGACATCAATGGCCCAGCACTTCCAGTGTGCCCTTGACACGCCCCCAGCTGTTCCCTTCATCACAGGGATGCCACCAGCAAGAAATCTTTAGCAGGAACGATGAGTGTCCAGGTTCTATGGAGAGAGCACCAACAAGCCCGTGAAGTAATTTGCTACCATTTCTCTTGGTATTTACATCAGAAAGGGCTCTGCACTTTTGTCTAATCGATCAGCTCGTCATGGGACACCACCTCTTCCTCTGTCAATCTGTCAGCATCGTTGCTGGTGTCACCTCCCACATGGGAAATACTCCATAGGTGGGCTTTTGATAAACAACCTGTCATTCATAACCCAGTTCAATCTCACATCTTTCCAGAAACACTCTCATCTCCCCCTCGGGTCCCAGGAGGTTTTTCACTTCAACTTGGGCTCTTCTGTTCTTCCCCTCTTCTTGTGAAGAGCGTGGCCTGCCTACCCTTGACTCTGTACTTGGCTTAGCAGTGAAGGTCGGGCCAGTATGTGTGGAGGACCTTTAGCAGTCCATCCTCCACCACGAGGTGGGCATCGGGCAGCCTCTTGTCGTTGGGTTCATGCAGCTAAGCCGTGTTACTCAGGTTCAACTTCAGCAGTGACAAAGTCAAAGTCAAACTGTGTGACTTCTCGGTTTACGTCAATCGGTTCTGAACTCAGAGAAAAGAGGTCCTATCTAGTGCCCACCTCAAGTTCCTTCCCATACCATGCAGGAACCTCAAGCTTACAGATCAACATTGACAGGAACACTTCACAGGCCACGGCATTTAGGGTTATTGTGCATAAAAACGCCTGCCACAGGTGACCTCAGAACAATCCACCAGCAGATGAGGAAACAGACCACCACGGGGGAGAGTCAGCGTGTGCCACAAAGGAGAGAATGGACTTTCGTGGCGTTAAGGAGGTCTCAATCTATTTTGTGCTGTGACTGTAGCAGAATGCCACAATCTGGGTACTTGATAATGAACAGAAATGTATTGGCTTTCTGTTCTGGTGACAGGGAAGTCTAATAATAAGGTTCTGACACTTGGCAGGGTCCTTCTTGCCATGAAATCATGTAGCCGAAGAGCTAAGAGGGAGGGCAAGGTGGGAGGGATCAAACACACTCCATTATAATGGCAGCCATTCCACCCCAGAGAATAGGAGTCTCACAGCTTCAGACTGAATGTCCCGCCTCTTAATACTGTTACAATGGAAATTAAAATTTAACATGTTAGGGAAATATTCAGACCATCACAAGAGAGTAGGGAAAAGAAATCTAAAAAAAAAAAAAAAAAAATCTAAAAAAACCTAGGATGTGTGTGAGCCTTCAATTTGAAGATTCCTCTTTTCCTAAAATCCTAATCCATTTCTTCACACAAAAGACAGACTGACATTTTCAAAAACATTTATCAGGTGATCAGGGGTCTCCCACATCCCAGCTCTGCCTAATTTCCTGCAAAGGTTTCCAATTACTTTTTTTTTTTTTTGGTACCATGGATTGAATTCAGGGGCACTGGACCAATGAGCCACATCCCCAGCCCTATTTTGTATTTTATTATAGAGACAGGGTCTCACTGAGTTGTTTAGCACCTCGCTCTTGCTGAGGCAGGCTTTGAACCCACGATCCTCCTGTCTCAGACTCCCAAGCCACTGGGATGACAGGCGTGGGCCACCACACCTGGCTCCAATCAACTCTTAAAATAAACATCCACCTCCCACAGGGATGGACCCTACCTATATCACCAGGTATAGTGAGGAACAGCTGCTCACTCCATCCCCTTCCTCGGCCACAGGTAATGTCAGATTCTAGAACCTACCATGTTCCCTCCCACCACAAGACCTGTGCCCATATTGATTTTCCATTCTGCAATACTTCCCTGGACCTGCTTTTGTCAGCAAGTTCCGTTGCACTTATTGTCCAGAAGACACCTCAATCCTCCCTCACTACGGCCTCATGGAAGACTTCTCTCACCATCCTGCCAAGGTCAAGTCTTTTCCCTACATTTGCCAAAGTTGCATTTCTACTTTGGGTTTAAGAACTGATCCGTGTTGAAATGATCCAGTAGGGTGTTAGTTCTGGCAAAACAGAATCTCTATTTTGCATCCTGAGCCCAGCATAGCATAGACTTTCAAGAAATCTCTCCTGAACAAATGAAGGTAGCAGACATGTTTTAACAGTGGCTATGTGTGGGGTCTGTTCACTGCTCCTAGACGAAGCCCTTCCTTGGTTAAAGGGATCCACCTCAGTTGGGAGACTGAACTCCCCAGGGCAGCCTGCAGCGAAAGACTGATGATGATATGAGTGTCCAAAAGACTGGTGCCCCATGGGAAGCCTCCGCACATCCTCTGGACGATTGCAATAATAATAATAATAATAATAATAATAATAATAAATGATAGTAACAAGTGTTGGCAAGGATGAGAGGAAACTGGGACCTGGAAGAATAAAACAGGACTTTCACTGTGGAAAACAATTTGGCAGCTTCTCAAAAACTTAAATATAGAATCACCCTATGAGTCAGCAATTCCACTGCTATGGATATACCTAAGAGAACTGAGAACAAGTGTCCAAACAGAAACTTGGACACACAGACTCACAGAGGTACTATTCACCAGATGGAAACAACCGAAGGGTCCCTCAACTGACGGACAGGTAAACCAAACAGAGTACATGCATTCAGTGGAATATTTTATAGTCGTAAAAAGGAATGAGGTTCTGGAACAACGTGGATGATGTTGAAAACATCATTTTAAGTGAAAGAAGCCAAACTCCAAAGGACATGAAATATCCAGAAGACGTAAATCTACAGAGAGATGAAACAAATGAATGGTTACCAGGGCCTGGGGAGACTGAGGAATGGGATTGACCACTAATAGGAACAGGGTTTCCTTTGGAGGTTCTAGAATTAGATAGTGGTAATGACTGCACAACTTTGAGGTACTGAATCGTACACCTTCCAATGTTAAAACGATACATCTTATGTTATGTCTATTTTATAGAAATTTTAACAAGGGCCAGCACCTCTTAAAGAGGTTTCTTTGCCCCCAAACAAAGACATCTCTACGGTACACCACGCGCTCCAGAGGCCCCCACAGGTCAGGCCAACTTCAGACCTTACCTAAGACTCCAACCCCACTCAGCTCTCTCCTCTTTCACATCCTGTGTTCCTCACCTCCTTTCAGGTTTTACTTAGGACCATTTCCTCAATCAATCAAGGACTTCTTAATCCTTCTGACAGGTTCTTCTTCTATGGAATGCAACAACAACAACAAAAATAAATAAGTGAATTAGTGAATAAAATGATATGTGTAAATAGCCAAGCAAGGTGGCACACGCCTGTAATCCCAGCATCTCGGGAGGCTGAGGCAGGAGGATTATGAGTTCAAAGGCAGCCTCAGCAATTTAGTGAGGCCCTATGCAACTTAGCAGTCTCTGTCTCTAAATAAACTATTAAAAAGGGCTGGGGATGTGGCTCAGTGGTTAAGCACTCCTGGGTTCAATTCCGGGTAGCTTCCTACCCCCCCTAAAAAAAGTAAATAAATTTTGTAAACTCCCCCCCCCAAAAAAAAGTAAATAAATTTTGTAAACTCCCAGACCCTCACAGCTCGGAGGTAAGATTCAAACCCAGATGGGCTGGATTACTACATCCACTCTGTAAATACTCGGCCTCCCTCCCAAATGAGTTTACCAAGGAAAACACCACTTTGTCAGGCCAGGACCATGGGCCCAGATGATGTTCCCTTAGGGACCATGCCTGTGCCCCTTCTCTTGCCTTCTTTGAATGTCTGCACCTCAGGATAAATGGGAAGCCTATCTCAGTAGTTCTTTCTCTACAATCCAAAGCCCTGCATAAGAACACAAAAGGGAAACATGAAAACAGCCCATCCTCCCAGCCCTGCCATGTAACAGAGAAGTTACTGTACGTTGTAACCCAGCTGTCCAAACTGAGATCGTTAGAGTGTCCAAGCATATAGAAAGATTGGATTAACTCACTTGTCTTCGCGGAGGCATTAATATTGTTTCATCGCTGAGCAGCTGAAACCCCTGATAAATCTCCATTTAAAGGCAAATTTGTAAATGCCTAAGTGTACTTAGTCATAATAATAGTGTTGTAATTCTTATTAAACTTGTTCAGAATGGTGGATTATTTATAGCACCATGTTTAATGTTAAACACTTTGGGACATGAATTAAAGATGCTTAGAATTTGGGGCGAGTTGATAAAAAGAGAAGCAATGAAAATAAGATCGAATTTGGGGGAATTGTGGTAAGAAATGACCTAAGCAAAGTAGAAATCTTTTTTTTTGTTTTGTTTTGTTTTTTTGGTACCAGAGATTGAACCCAGGGGCGCTTAACCACTGAGCTACATCCCCAGCTCTCTTAATATTTTATTTAGAGATAGGGACTTACTAAATTGCTGAGGCTGGCTTTGAACTTGCTATCCTCCTGCCTCAGCCTCCCAAACCACTGGGATTACAAGCATGTGCCACTATGCCCAGTGAAATCATTTTTAATTCACTTTGTGGATGATGTTCCGACCAACAAAGGAGAAAGAATATGGATGATTTTCCTGTAATTGCAACTAGTAGAAACAACCAGCTGTGTTCCCATCTGTCATTTCTCCACATAGTGAGATGTAAGTGAAAGGTGTCCTTTTTAAATATTGTTTTGTAACAAGCAGCCATAAACTCTCACTGGCAGTTTACAATACTTCACTTCTCACTCATGCCTCTGTGGTTCAATTGGGGGTCAGCTGATACTGTCTGAAGCTAGCTGAACCTCGTTCCAGGTGATCAATCAGTTTCCGGTCTGCTCCCCATGTCTGTCACTCTTGGGGGACCAACATGGTGGTAGCAGAAGTCAAGAGACCAAACCCAAACACATGGCCACTTTTTAAATCTCCACCATGTCCCACCTCCCAATGACTCATTAGTCAAAGTAAATCTCACAATCAAGTCCAAGGTTAAGAAGCTGGGATGTGTGGTCTATCCACCATGAGTACAAGCAAGACTGTGGATACACTAATCTCTTATGGAAGTCTGAGTCCATTTGGCTGCTATCACCAAATAACATAAATTGGATGGAGAAATTTGTTTCTTGTAGTTCTGAGTCCAAGATCAATGTAGATTCAGGGTCTCATCAAGATTTGCTATCTTGGGCAGAGTTAGCCCTGACTTGCTTTGCCCCTACACAGTAGGAAGGACAAAGGATCTCTCTCGCGGATCTCTTTTATTAGGGCACAAATTCCAATCGGAGGGCTCTCGGATCTCTTTTATTAGGGCACAAATTCCAATCCGGAGGGCTGTACCCCCATTACCATATCACCTTTCTAATAATAACTTTTGGGGGGGTTGGATTTCAACATATGGATTTTGAGGGGTCAGGAACATTCGGTTCACAGCCTGGAGGAATGAGGAAATAAGACCAATAATTAAATCTATCACTGAGGGCCTGAATTCTTCAAATAGTGATATAATTTGTTGTAGTTGTTTTCTTATAGACCCAGAAAATGGAAACAAAACAAAAAAAAACCTATTAGCTGGAGTTTCTGCCTACCCATTTCTCATAATAGTTTTTCTTTGAGAAACTGACCCCTTTCTATACATAACCCAGATAGAACTGATCTCCTCTGCCTCGTAACAAAACAAAACAAAACAAAACAAAAAAACCCTGAACCCCTAGGACTGGCCAATCAGAGTTATTTATCCTCTTTCCACTGATTGGCTGAGAGATGAGCATGTGCTCTAAGACCAACCAATAAAAGCCAAGTCTGGGCTTTTTGATAACAGCTGTCAGTAAAAAGTCTTTCTGCATGTGCATAACACGTTGGAGTTTGGTAGTTCTGTCTAGCACACACTGTCTCACAAGAGGCCTTTCTTTTGCTGTGCTTAGACCTAGTGTTCGAGGACTTTCTAACCTCTTCACCTACATAAGCATCACTTTTTAAGAGATGTATCAGTTGTCACCTCTAGTCTGGATATTGTCCTATTCTTCCAATCACTGAGTGACTTTATTCCTAAATTTTTACCTTTTGAACTCCGAAAATTAGGAAATCATTTCAGAAGCATCACTATCGTCATAGCAACATCAGTGAAATGAAAATGCTCTACAATTTAAAAATGTCACCTGTTTAAATGGAAGTCAGAGATATTTTAAAAAATACATTCAGAACCAAACAAAAAGGAGAACCCACAAAATTAAATTAAATGCATGAGTTCTAACATTATCTGTGTTTGGAAAACAAATGTTGGATGAAGGGTAATAAGAAATATAAGTGGGTTGATAAAAAAAAAGATTGGGTATTTTTCTGTAATTGACTTTCCTGCTGCTCCAATTAATAATGAATTTATTATAGTTTTTCTATATGATGTGTTGGAATTTCAAGTCTTCTGTCTTAAAACCCTGGGGCAGATAAACATTTTAGGTGATTAAAAAAAAAAAAAAACAAGAACACATTTAGAAAATGATGTTCTCAGAGGCCTGCAGGAAGAGATTCACATCATTCTTTACAATTTCATTACAGAAGATAAATAAATGTCTGTCAAATTAACTTTGCTCAATCTCACAAATGGAAAGAGATGCAACAAAAAAACACAAATAGCAAAGCACAATTTGTTTTCCCTCAGTTGCTTGATGGGAAAGATTTGGTTTTCATGTTGAGTAATGCAGGGTCCCACTAAAACTTTCCATCTCTGGATCTCGCTAGCGCAGTACCCATCCCTAAGGCATCTGTATGTGTATAGGGGGAGAGATAAAGAGAAGGAGAGAAGGTGAGAACTCTCCCCACTTGCCTCTAAAGCTTCCTAAGTCTGTGTGCATTCCTGGCATGATCTACTAAGCACATTATCCAAAAACTACAATTCTAGAACTGTCTGCTTGATCTGCATTCCAGCTACCAAGTTTGATACTTGGATACTGTGGTCTAAGTCAACATAAGCATGATGACCAGTCATGTCATTGTTATATCATTAGTATTGCTATATCATTAACACCCGCTTCCTTCAACGGCTTACAGTTGAACTGTATTTCTCAGGCTTTGGGAATTTAGCTGATCTAGACTAATGAATGACAGGTAGCTCTTGCTCCATAAGTGTCTACATTGCTCCACTTACTCCATAAGTGTCTCGTCCTCTCGTCCTGGCTAACCCAGGCGTCCACTTCTCATTGCTCTGGCAGAGGTAAAAGAGAGCAAATGGAAACAGTGAGGCTAATGGTGTACCACATCCCTCTATCTTATGCTGTCACTGGAGTTAGTCATGTGACCAATCCAAGAGCCAAAGCTGGTAAAACATACTCCTCCTCTTGTGTGGGAGAAACTTCCAAGTGGCACAGCAAAGTACATGCAAAGAAGTGTGTAAGTCAGGTTTTCATTGCTGTAACAAAATACCTGAGAAAAACAATTAAAGGGAGAAGAGGTTTATTTTGCTTAATGTTTCAGAGGTTCTGAAACACACTGTCTCATCCAAGAGAATTCAAGATAGTGCAAGTCCTCATAGCTATCTGATGCTTTATATTTACAATGTATTTTTCCAACTCTTTTACCTTTCAGCCCCAAAGAGTTTCTTGACAGTAGTCTGGGTAGGAATTAGGAATCAACATGTGAGATCCAATCCACATTCACCCTGTGATGCTCTGAAGGAAGTGAGGTCCCAGGGTGCAATGGTCTTAGTATGGTTTGTCTCCACCAAAATTCATGTTGAGGCTGAACTGCTCAATGTAATAATATTGTGGTGGGACTTTTAAGGGTGATAATTAGGCTCTCATGCACAACCTTCAGAAGGAATTAATGTCGTTCTCAAAAGAAGGGGTAGTTCCCAGGAAAGCAGGTTATTATGAAAGACCAAGTACAGCCCCTCCCTGGTCTCTTGCTTCCTGTTCAGCTATGTGACACCTCTCTCTCTCTCTCTCTCTCTCTCTCTAATACTCTTCTGCCACATGATGCCATCTGTCATGCTGTGGAGGGATCTTGTCAGATGCTCTTTGGACTTTCCAGCCAGTAGGATCTTGAGCCAAATAAACCTATTTTTTTTCTTTCTTTTTTTTTTTTTTTTTATACATCACCCAGCATCAGGTATTCTGTTATCACAACACAAATAGGTCTGAGATATAAGGGGACTAAATTTACACTCCAGGAGACTAGGAAAATAAGTCGAGGTAAGGGAAGAAAGGTAGAGAGGGTTTTGCATGTTGGCAAGAGGCCTGAAAGCCATGCACCAAATACATGGTAGTTGACCTCTAGCTACGCCCCCAACACAAAGCATTTTAGGGACATAAAGTAGTGTAAAGGAAGGATGGGAAAAGATGTGCTTGTTTTGCATATCAAACCTTAATTAATATCATTTTTGTTTTCTATAAAATATATCATGAAATAATTTTATTTTTTCCAGTAAGGGCAGCAAAAATGTATGCAAAGAAACGTTGACTACTTAGTATAATACAGCTGAAGTTGAAAATAGTGAACAAAATATTCTAGGTAGAAATGTGTATTTTTTTTTCAAGTTTAAGAAACATAGGTTCAGAAAAGTGAAAGGAAGGGCTCAAGGTCATCTGAGCCTGGAACATCTCTTCTTTCAGGTTGGGGAACTTTCATTCCACCACAAGTGTTGATGGGAATCAAGACAAATTACTTCCGAGGTTGACTATCTATTTTTTTTTTCCTATTTGTTTTAAGATTAGAAGTGGCCGAAATGTTGTGTCCCTTCTCCCATCCTTGGGGGATTTTTGTATGTGCTTTTACTATGTTATTTATAACATTTTAAAACTACAGTTCCCTTTTCTTCTTTGCCCCCTAAGAAGAGTAGGCAGAATTCAACTGATATTGACTTTCACTAAGACAAATTCTAGATTTATTGACCTGAGAAATAAATATTAATAGAGGTTAAATTGGGGTCAATTTTTACTCCAAGAGATGATAAATCTTGATATGTTTCCCATGGTTGGCTGGTCAATATGTTCCCTGTGCCGTCCATGGGCTCCTGCCGAAAAGAATCACCAGCAAGATGGACCCCAGAGGAGCAACACCTCCCTCATCTGCTCTCTGTGTCCTGAGTACTCACAACCCACAAATCTCCTTGAACCCAGCTTGTCGGGATAAAGGTCTCCCCATAGCTCCGGCCAAATCACATGTGCAAGAAAATAACGAGCTTCTTTCATATTTCAGCAACCATTTTTAGGCCCTGCATTTTACACACACAAGTGCATGCTCACCCAGACCTATGCCTCCTCCTCTCCATCCCATCCACCTCGGGAATAGAATGTTTGTGGGTGACCCTAGGACTTAAGGAAAGACTTTTGGTTTGCTCAGCCACTGAGACTCTGCTGACAACATTCTCTCCCTCCCTCTCTCCACCTATTTCTGTTTTGCTATTAAAAGCAGGGTGATGGCTAATTCATTCAACAAATATTGACTTCCTGGTACTTTCTCCTGCTTTGCAGTTTACATATGCCAAACACTCTTTTAAAAGCTTTTTATATATTAACTCCTTTATTGCTCTCCATCACCCCCATGAGGTAGGCACCCTTGCTGTGCCACGTTATGTCCATGAGATGAGGAAAACCGAGAAACCCAAGTTAAGAAACTTGTTCACAATCACACAGAGAAGATCTGAACCCTGGTTGTCAGACTTCCATGTCTGCACTGACTCCAACCACTTCCGGGGCACATCTCATGACACTTGGTTCTGAGAGTACAGAGGAGTGGGGAGTTCAGTCTGTGTGCTTCTACTCACACATGAAATTTTATGCATTAAGTAAAGATGAGAAGCATCTGCAAAGCTCATATTATAGGCACCTATGGTGTGGCTGGGGGTCATAGGTCAATGGAGGTGTGTCTTTGTCGTTTATTTTTGTCCCTGGTGAATGGAACTGTTTTTCTGCTTCCTGCCTGTCACATTCCAAGTTGCTTTTCTCTAAAATGTCTTTCCCCCTTGAGGTTCTGCCTCACCTTGGGCCCAGACCTATGAAGTCAGCCAATCATAGATTGAACCTCCAAACCCTGAGCCCAAATTAGCTTTTCCTCTTCTCTGTTGTTCCTCTCAGGTCTTTTGGTCACAGGGACGAAAAAACGGACTAAAGCAGACTTACATAGTTTACTTTATCATGAAATAATATTTGTCTCCTTTACCATGAAAAGTATTGTGAGATTATGTTTACGATAATGACAGACTCCAACAATGTATCCCTCATGGAAAGGGGATGATGTTCTACTAACCAGAACTTCCATTATGTTGGGCTAATGTTCTGCAGATTAAAATCAGAGTCAATTCAAATAGGAGGTTGAAAGTTCTTTTTCCAACTCTAACAATTGGAGCCTTTGAAGTTAAGTACAGTTATACAAAGGGTCTATGTGTAACCATGCATGGGAAATGTGTGTATATGCTCACACTAATAAGTGGAGGTTTATCTCAAGGCCAGTTGTCATCCAAATAGGAACATAGTATGTATGTATACCCTGAGGAGGGTTCTCATCACCAGTTTGTGCATTGGAAAGGCAAGGCATAAAAAATTAGATGCCATATAAAATAAAAACAAAACACTTTTATTTCTTGCTCTCTGAGTCATTAAAGGAAGCTCACATTATGATTCAAGGTAGTTTTAGTGAGTTCTATGAACCTATTTTTTTTTTAATTATTTGTTGCTGGGTGCATATAACCAACACATACCAGTGATCCCAGTGGCTCTGGAGGCTGAAACAGGATGATTGCAAGTTCAAAGCAAGAGTCAGCAATTCAGTGAGGTTCTAAGCAACGTAGCAAGACCCAGTCTCAAAACAAAAAAAATAGAAATAAAAATGGACTGAGGATATGGCTTAGTGATTGAACATCCCTAAGTTCAATTCCTGGTACACACAAAAAAAATGCTTTATATATATATATAAAAGAATTCTCAATTTACTAAAATATTAATTGATAACAATTTACGGGCCAGCTACCATATGCTTAGAATTGTGCTGAACAGAGTGAAAGATGTAGGAAGATTATATTTAAGAATTATGTTAACATTTTTAGAACAATGGGAGAAGAAACTAGTGAATCTGGTGATGCAGACCCCAGGTGGAACAGAAGTTCAATGAAGAGAAAAGTTCAGTGTTGGGATTCAATCAGAGAAGGTAGAACTTAACCTGGTTTTAAATCTGAGGTAGAATTGGGACAAAATATTGGAAAAAACAACACGAAAGAAGACCCCCATATTTGGTAGCTTAAAGAAGACATATTTATTCTCTCACATAAAAGTCCACAGGAGAGCTGGTCATCTCATATTATGAGTCGCTCTGCTCCACACAGTCACTCAAGGGCCCAGGTGCCTGCACTTTTGCTCCACCATGTCCTAGGACAAAGCTTCTCCACGAGTGGTCCCTGGAGACTTGCTAGAAATGAGTCTAGGTAGCAAGTCAACTCGTTCTAGGGCTGAGATTCCAGAACACATGCTTTTTAAGATAAAGGGTTAAAAAAGAAATACACCGACATTTCTTAAGTGATTGTATGATTCAGCACAAGAGGAATGGCTTTGGAAACAGGTTTAAATTCAAACTTTCCCATAGTACCATCCTTAATGCTATTAAATAAAATTTTCTTTCTTTTCATATTCCTATCTTCACTTAGTATGTTGATTTTTTTTTTTTATTTATTAAAGTCAGGAATACAAGGGAAAACACATAAGAGCTTAATGAAACATACTTATAGTCAGGTGCCTTACATAATTATTTCCATAAATATTTGCAATGATATTGTAATGGTGCTATGATCATGTCTATTTTACAAATTATAAAACCAAACCTCAAAATGTATCTTGTCCAACATCACAGTATGAAAAGCAGGAATACAACCAGATTTATCATACTGCAAGCTGTATGTCTTTACCATCTTATTTCTATGTCTTTCTTGTGTTTTGGAGTCAAAACCCACAACTGAGTCACACAAGCTCCTTCTTCCTTTGGCCATCATTATAGTTTGGATGTGAGGAGGTAGGTGTGGCTTTGGGGTAGATTTATGTCTGGCAAGTGGAGTCTCTCTCTCTGCTTTCTTTTTTTTTTTATTGTTGGTAGTTCAAAATATTACATCTAATTTGATATATTTCACAGTTTGATTCAAAAGGGTTATGAACTCCCATTTTTACCCCGTATACAGATTGCTGAATCACATCAGTTACATCAATTACATTTCCGTTGATTTGCATATTGCCATTCTAGTGTCTGATGAATTCTGCTCTCTATCCTATTCTCTACTATCCCCCCTCCCCTCCCCTCCCCTCTTCTCTCTCAACCCCCTTTACTGTAAAACACTTCTTCCACTTGTATTATTCTTTCCTTACCCCTCACTTCCTCTTGTATGTAATTTTGTATAACCCTGAGGATCACCATCCCTTTCCATGCAATTTCCCTTCTCTCTCCCTTTCCCTCCCCCCTCTCATCCCTATTAATGTTGATCTTCTTCTCCTGCTCTTCGTCCCTACTCTGTCCTTAGTTACTTCCCTTATATCAAAGAAGTCATTTGGCATTTGTTTTTTAAGGATTGGCTAGCTTCACTTAGCATAATCTGTTCTAATGCCATCCATTTCCCTCCAAATTCTATGATTTTGTCGTTTCTTAATGCAGAGTAATACTCCATTGTGTATAAATGCCACATTTTTTTTATCCATTCATCTATTGAAGGGCATCTAGGTTGGTTCCACAATCTTGCTATCGTGAATTGTGCTGCTATGAACATCGATGTAGCAGTGTCCCTGTAGCATGCTCTTATTAGGTCTTTGGGGAACAGACCGAGAAGGGGAATAGCTGGGTCAAATGGTGGTTCCATTCCCAGCTTTCCAAGAAATCTCCATACTGCTTTCCAAATTGGCTGCACCAATTTGCAGTCCCACCAACAATGAACCAGTGTACCCTTTTCCCCGCATCCTCGCCAACACTTGTTGTTATTTGACTTCATAATGGCTGCCATTCTTACTGGAGTGAGATGGTATCTTAGGATGGTTTTGATTTGCATTTCTCTGACTGCTAGCGATGGTGAGCATTTTTTCATGTACTTGTTGATTGATTGTATGTTCTCCTCTGAGAAGTGTCTGTTCAGGTCCTTGGCCCATTTGTTGATTGGGTTATTTGTTGTCTTTTTGTCTAATTTTTTGAGTTCCTTGTATACTCTGGATATTAGGGCTCTATCTGAAGTGTGAGGAGTAAAGATTTGTTCCCAGGATGTAGGCTCCCTATTTACCTCTCTTATTGTTTCTTTTGCTGAGAAAAAACTTTTTAGTTTGAGTAAGTCCCATTTGTTAATTCTAGTTGTTAACTCTTGCGCTATGGGTGTCCTATTGAGGAATTTGGAGCCCGACCCCACGGTATGTAGATCGTAGCCAACTTTTTCTTCTATCAGACACCGTGTCTCTGTTTTGATATCAAGCTCCTTGATCCATTTTGAGTTAACTTTTGTGCATGGCGAGAGAAAGAGATTCAGTTTCATTTTGATGCAAATGGATTTCCAGTTTTCCCAGCACCATTTGTTGAAGATGCTATCCTTCCTCCATTGCATGCTTTTAGCCCCTTTAGCAAATATAAGATAGTTGTAGTTTTGTGGATTGGTTTCTGTGTCCTCTATTCTGTACCATTGGTCCACCCACCTGTTTTGGTACCAGTACCATGCTGTTTTTGTTACTATTGCTCTGTAGTATAGTTTGAAGTCTGGTATCGCTATCCCACCTGATTCACACTTCCTGCTTAGCATTGTTTTTGCTATTCTGGGTCTTTCATTATTCCATATGAACTTCATGATTGTTTTATCTATTTCTACAAGAAATGCTGTTGGGATTTTGATTGGCATTGCATTGAACTTATAGAGAACTTTTGGTAATATCGCCATTTTGATGATGTTAGTTCGGCCTATCCATGAACAGGGTATATTATTCCATCTTCTAAGATCTTCTTCTATATCTTTCTTTAGGGTTCTGTAGTTTTCATTGTAAAAGTCTTTCACCTCTTTTGTTAGGTTGATTCCCAAGTATTTTATTTTTTTGGAGGATATTGTGAATGGAGTAGTTGTCCTCATTTCCATTTCAGAGGATTTGTCGCTGATATACAGGAATGCATTTGATTTATGTGTGTTGATCTTATATCCTGCCACTTTGCTGAATTCATTTATTAGCTCTAATAGTTTCTTTGTAGACCATTTTGGGTCTGCTAGGTAAAGGATCATGTCATCTGCAAATAGTGATAATTTAAGTTCTTCTTTTCCTATTTTTATGCCTTTAATTTCTTTCATCTGTCTAATTGCTCTGGCCAGTGTTTCGAGGACTATGTTGAACAGAAGTGGTGAGAGAGGGCATCCCTGTCTTGTACCAGATCTTAGAGGGAATGCCTTCAATTTTTTTCCATTCAGAATGATGCTGGCCTGTGGCTTATCATAGATTGCTTTTACAATGTTGAGGTATGATCCAGTTATCCCTAATTTTTCTAGAGTTTTGAACATAAAGGGATGCTGTACTTTGTCGAATGCTTTTTCTGCATCTATCGAGATGATCATATACCACCCAACATCAAGTAGCTACACTTTTTTCTCAGCAGCACATGGAACCTTCTCAAAAATAGACCATATACTATGTCACAGGGCAACTCTTAGACAATACAAAGGGGTAGAGATAATACCATGCATCTTATCTGATCATAATGGAATGAAACTGAAAATCAATGATAAAAGAAGGAAGGAAAAATCAAGTATCACTTGGAGAATGAACAATAGGTTATTAAATGATCAGTGGGTTTTAGAAGACATCAAGGAGGAAATTAAAAACTTCTTAGAGTTAAATGAAAACACAGACACAACATATCGGAACCTATGGGACACATTGAAAGCAGTTCTAAGAGGAAAATTCATTGCCTGGAGTTCATTCCTTAAAAAAAAGAAAAAAACCAACAAATAAATGATCTCATACTTCATCTCAAAATCCTAGAAAAAGAAGAGCAAAACAACAGCAAAAGAAGTAGAAGGCAAGAAATAATTAAAATCAGAGCTGAAATTAATGAAATTGAAACAAAAGAAACAATTGAAAAAATTGACAAAACTAAAAGTTGGTTCTTTGAAAAAATAAATAAAATCGACAGACCCTTAGCCATGCTAACGAAGAGAAGAAGAGAGAGAACCCAAATTACTAGCATACGGGATGAAAGAGGCAATATCACAACAGACACTTCAGAAATACAGAAGATAATCAGAAATTATTTTGAATCCTTATACTCCAATAAAATAGAAGATAGTGAAGGCATCGATAAATTTCTTAAGTCTTATGATCTGCCCAGATTGAGCCAGGAGGATATAGACAACCTAAACAGACCAATAACAATAGAGGAAATAGAAGAAACCATCAAAAGACTACCAACTAAGAAAAGCCCAGGACCGGATGGGTATACAGCAGAGTTTTACAAAACCTTTAAAGAGGAACTAACACCAATACTTTTCAAGCTATTTCAGGAAATAGAAAAAGAGGGAGAACTTCCAAATTCATTCTACGAGGCCAATATTACTCTGATCCCTAAACCAGACAAAGACACTTCAAAGAAAGAAAACTACAAACCAATATCTCTAATGAATCTAGACACAAAAATCTCTCTCTGCTCTCTGATCACCATGTGAGCTGCTTCCTTCCGCCATACTCTTCTGCCATGATGTTCTGCCTCACCTGGAGCCCAAGAGGAATGGTGCTGGTCTTCTGTGGACTAAGTCCTATGAGCCCCTAAACAAACCTTTCCTCCTTTACAGTTGTTCTGGGAAGGTTCTTTTAGTCACAGCAGTGAAAAAGCTAAATAAAAGAGCTATCAACTCAGCAAAGCAATGCAATGTTTCCTCGGGGAGATTTTCAAGGGATTCGTGGATTTAGTCGCAGTCTCACAATTAAACTTCACTTTCAGCAGAAGTTCCCGATGCTGTCACCATCCTCTATTCCCCAACATGAGCTAACCATTGAAGCCACAGAATTTCTCAATAGAGACCTCTCACCTCCAAATCCCATGAGCTTATCAGACTTCATTGGTCTTTGACCTCCCAAATATAACATCAGAGGAAACTCCCAAGTCTCTGGAAATTTATCAAGTTCAGAATGATACCTAGTGCTAAGCCAAAGGAAACCAACTTACATTCCAGTAGCTTTACCCAAAGTTCTAAATCATCTCATGGTGAAGCGGGGCCCTATTACAAGCATCAGCTTTGCCTTCAGAATGGCCCCAAAAGACATGCACACGTGTCCTTATTGTGGAACAACTCCTGGAAGTCTTCCTATTCACCTGTGCAATTTTCATTTCCAGGCCAGAGCTTCTTAGTGCACTGAATAATATTTCCTAGTCACAGCTTAATAAGGGATGCTGTTTCTCTTTTATAAAATAGTAGCAAAATCATACCATAAAAGTTCCCTCCATTACACCCCAGCTCATACCTTCGCCCATTTATAACCATCAGCAGTTTGTAGGGGAAAACTGCCAATCATCTAAACCTAGGTGAAGTATGGCTGGGACAGAGGAAGAATTCACTGGGTAATACCCAACTATTTTACAGAATCCTTCTGTCTCATCTTCTATTTCAAAGCCTATCAAATCACACCCATAAATGTCTAGGGGTTCTCAGGTAAGAAATTGAGTCATGCTCACTGATACATGGAGAGGTACACACCAGCTAATGGGCTCTGTGAGAATGTTAAAACATTTCTTCATTATTTTATGTTATTCGTTGAGTATCTGCGTACAACCGACAAGCAGGTACCATGCATGCTAGGCACTAGAGACATGAGAGAAAACAAAAGAGACCTTCACCAGGGGAGTATGCTGTATTAGTCAAATGGCCCTACAAACAGAACTCTCCCAACGACAGGTGCTCTTGCAGAGAGTTTTGTTTTGTGTTGCCAAAACAGCAAAATCATAAAGGAATACGGCTCAGTCAGGCAAGTCAGGGAAGGATGTTTTGAGGAAATGACCTTGGAGCCGAAATCGGAAAGAAAAGGAAGAACATTCTAAGCAGAAAGTATATCACTGGAAGCTTACTTTTTTTCTAATATTCAAAAATTTGGAAATAAGGCAAAGGATGGCTGTTTGGCTTTCAAATTTACAATGGATTTTTGTCAAAAGGCCCCAACAGAGAATTGTTTTAATTTTCCAGGGCAAAGCCAGCAAACGTTTTTATAAAGGCCCAGATAATAAATATTCTAAGCTTTGTTTTAAAATTGGGCCATTTATATTTTAAGTTTTGTTTTAAAATGGATTCATGTATAGTGTCATGTATTCTTTTTGTTTGTTTGGAGGCATGGTTTCTACAACCCTTTAAAAATGAAAAACAAAAACAAAAGAACTTCATTCTCAAACTATACAAAAGCAGGCCACAGTTTACATGTTGTAGGGTTTGCCAACCTCTGTTCTAGGTGACCCTACCTTTGTTTGCCATATTCTTTATTATTGATTAGGGCTCAGGCTCTGGAAAGTTACAGTTAACTTGGGGATTTTTTTTTTTTTTTTTTTTTTTTTTTTGGTCTGGGCCAGATGCAAATGATTTCTGCTGGTAGGAAAAAGAATTCAAGGTTAATTTCATTGTGCTGTGTCCATTAACCACTTTTGTATCTAAACTAGCAATCTTATTCCAACTTTCTTTTTCCAAGGCTGATAAATGCTTAATTCCCAAACTCCGTATCTTGTTGGTTCTCTCAGTAATGAATTAAGTAAATCTTTATTTAACTTTGTATAAGAACCTTGTTCATAACTTTTTAAAAAGTATGCCTGTCGGGCTCCATAGTAATTGGGAGTTTGTCCTACACGGGGCATTGAAAAAGACCCAGTATGGCTGGTGCCAAGAGGGCATGTGATGTGGAGCTGGGGATGGGTGGGTAAGTCGGGCCTACTTGGCATGTTGAGAAGGGTTATATTGAAAATGAGAGCATTAGAAGTCATGAACTAATTATGTGAGCATATGTGAACATTCAGGTGGGGAGGAGAGGTTGGCAGTCCACAGGATCTTTTTACCCCCGAACAGAGAACAAGACGGGTGGCATTCAGGATGGAGGGGGTCCAACTATTAGAAGCCATTTGCTGTAGCCAAGGCAGGACATCACAGTAACTTGATACGTTTATGAGAGTGGAGGAAAGGATCAGATCAGAGTCACACTTAAGGTTTTATATGGAGGGCTCACAGGGAGAGGGGCTGTCGAAGATATCTGGTCATACTTTACAAGCTTAATATGTTTTAATTAATCCCAATGCATTTTGATTAATTTAGTATTAAAATGACTCTGGCTGAGGCTCAAAAACACTCGGAGTACTTGTGGCCTGCTCATTTCTTCTCTCTTAATGTATGCATGTCAAAATATGGAAGATCTCTTGTATTTGGGAGACTTCTTGGTGAGTGTAAGGGGAGGATTTGTATCAATTCAACATTTATTGGCATTGGTTTGAGACTGCCAAAGAGTTTCATTTTCAGCAGTGACTATCATTCCTAAGGCACTGAAAGTCAAAATGCTCAGCGTTTAGCCCCACAGTGTATGGATATGCAAGTCTTTGCAACATAAATGACACTCTAGGACCTTCTTGTTCAAAGCTGCCTTGCTGCTCAGCCTTTTAGGAGTGAAAGACTTTTTCTTTAGTTGTGTTGGCATCCCCACTGACTTACAATCTCATCCAGCTGCTCAGGAACCTTCTCTGTCTTTTCCAGGTGACTTTGAGTCTCTCTGTTCTGGTTGTGGAAGGCATGCTCCCTGTCTTCATGTTGAGATCCACGTGGCCACCTCACTGTGGTCCCCAAGGACGGTAGAGTTTGTTTCAAGCGCTGCTAAAACCGATGTTACTATTGGAGTACACTGAACTCTCCAGGCAAAATATCTTTAGCAAATTATGGAATGCTTCGAGTAGATAAAGCATATTTTAATGAATGGAGAGGTTAGTATTTCATAAACCCAAGAAAAGTGTCAACTGACTTCGACGACCAACAGTTTTAAAATCAATTTGGAGGCATTTGGAAGGCATTTTAAAGAGCAACTAGACATCAATAAAATTTAATTAATTGGTTCTATGGATGCACATGTAAATTGGGTGTTAATTATGCTAGCAATGCTCTTCCATTAAAAATTAAGCTCATGATTAGTAACGGAGAAAAACAAGCCGTCATTCTAGAAACAAGTCTCATTCCCTTGCATTTGAACTCAACCTTTCAGTAATTAAATCATAACTCTGCATTTACTCGGATGAATCTGAGCCCTGATGGATGGATGGATGGCGAGTTAGCCAAGTGATTTCCGTCAGGCTGTTCCATAAAAAGCAACTGATAACTGTGGGGATAAGTTATGTGCGGTTGGGCTGACCTTTAATATAGAATGATTGGATTGTTGAAACTTCTTTCTTATCTAATGGACACCCAATAAAAGAATGATCAACCACTGTAAGGGAAAGAGTGAAGATGAGTGACCATTCCAGAGCTGACCAGGACATTTGAAGATGGAAGGTTTCGAACATGAGGTTACAAGCTGAAGAATCGGTGTCCTTTCAGCAAGCCCACCCCTGTCTTCCATCCCCACTCTCCCTACCAAAATGAAGTTCTTGGGTTTGGAGATTAAAATGCAGTGAGATTTTTTAAAAAGGTATTCGGTAGCTAGGTTATCATCCTTTTGGATCTCCCGCTATATTGTTGGACTCTTTGGGCATCGAAATCTAATCTGGACCCAGAGCTAGGATCAACTCCCAATGGATTTTCTTAATTGACAAAGAGAGTTAGAGCCATGCTTCAGAATTAGAAATAGAATAAAATACTTGAAACACTTTACTCACACCACTTGGTTTTCCTTTTCCCAGTAGGCTTTTCCAAGGGAAATTGAGTCCATATGCTTCTGATCCATCTTCTCAAAAACCATCAAGATGCTGTTTTATTAGAGCTATTTGATGGGGCATTTTATCTATTTCAATGAGCCCTTTGATGTCCCTTTTCTTAGTCACGGAAAATTGGGTTTGCAGAAAAGCCAAAGATAAACCTTCTCCCTCCCCACACCCAACAAGGGTGGAAAAAAAAAAAAAAAAAACTAAAGGAAATGCTTGTAAGCCACAGAAAAGTTAGGGAGACTGCTCAGGGCTTTTCTTCCCTGACTAAATTACAGTGTCTTGGTAAGAAAAGAAGACATCAGAGGAGGTTCAGCAATGAGGTTCTGCTTTAGGTTGTCTTTTGAGAATGTCTTTATTTTCATTCAAGACTGGTTTCTTCCATCTATTTCTTCTTTCCAAAATGTATTCATGAGGGGAGGGGGTCAGGTGGTAGGATGGAGTGTCACATGCACAGAAAAATGGTTAAAGAAGAAGGAATTTGTGACCAAAAAGGTGATTTTTGAACTTCTGTTTCTCTCTTACTTCTATTGGCCTTTCGGGTGATCCAAGGGAATCTTTTGTCTTGGATTTTGTGCCAGGCAGAGACCCTGGTGTTGAAGCCAGTTTGCATTAAAATCTTGACCATCCATTATATAATGTGTAGAAACTTCTGAGTGCTCCTCCAGAAACAGACGTATGAGTATACAGCATGCTGCTGCAAAATGGCACCTTCTAGTCGAGGCCAAGTCATCACATTTGGAAAATTTGTTTCACATTTTTTTTTATTGGTGCATTATAGTTGTACATAATGGTGTCATGGTTGTTACATATTTGTACATACACAAAATATAACAATAGAATTTAGCTGATATCCCTCTATCACTTTCCCTTCCCTCTTCTTCTCTCCTTCTATTTGTCCCCTTTGATTTTCATGAGATTCCCCCCCCCCACATATTTTTTATTTCCTGTCTTTAGTTTTCTCATATGAGAGAAAACATGTGACCCTTGACCTGCTGAGTTTACCTTATTTCACTGGGGATAATGATCTTGAGTTCCATCCATTTTCCTGCAAATGATATAATTTTTTTTTCCCTTATAGCTGAATAAAACTCCATTGTGTGTATGCACCACATATTCTTTTCCCATGGATGGACGCCCAGGCTGATTCCATAGTTTAGCTATTGTGAATTGTATGTATGTGCTCATACATAGCGTGCGGCTGAGTCCTGGTAATCCAATGTGGGCAGAAGTACACAGGCCACTTCTACACACGGCCCATGAAACTACCGACTGCAAACTTTCATTCTCGTTTACCTCCCAATTAATGAATAAGACTGCCAGGATTGAGGGGAGGGAAACCCAGAGAGGGAAAGGGCCTGGATCCCCAGATGACCACATGGAACACAGCCCTACTTCCATCACTACCCTGATGGGACTGTAATATTAGCAAGACACATAGACTTTTGTTTTAAGCCACAAGTATTGGAAGGTAGAGTAGTATATAGCAGTTAGTTAATCTGTCCTATATAATATATCACTATTGCCCAAATCTTTAGCTTAAAGTAGATAATTCCATTTTTCTAACCACAGTCAGCCTGACGTACTATAGAGATAATAAAGATGTTTACTGATGATGATTGGAGGGCCTTTGGGAAACTCATGTCTCCTGTCTCCTCCGTCTTTCTAACTTGACTGACAAGCTGGTAAGACCCCATAATTAAAGTTATCACTTTGGTATTAATACACTTCAAAGAACCAGTATGTTAAAGGGCTCCATTCTCTGTCTCCCAGGAGGGTGAGTTATCTAAATTTTCCAATAATACTTTGTGACTAAGGAGGAGCATTTGGGGAGGGAGGCTGTCACCAAGCATTCAGTCTAAGTTCACATATCAGCTTCTATTCCTAATGAAGAGAAAGTCATGCTTGGAAATTTAGAGTTATCAGAAGGGGCCCATTTGGAAAAGAGGAATTTAAAACACCCTGCAAGAGATCCTCCAGGTGTGTGATCCCATTTAATTCTCACAACATCCTTATTAAGATGGGGACAAATGATCACAACTTTCACAGTTGGAGAAAATGAGGGTCCGGGTTGGAGAAGCCATTTCAGAAACTTTCCTACCTCCTGCCCACTCCAGGATTTTATTTTTACTTTATTTTATTTATTTCTTACAGACATGACAATAGTGGAATGTACTGCATTCATAATTATCCATTCACAGCACAATTTTTTTTCATAACTCTGTCTATAAAGTATGTTCACGCCAAATTATGCCATTATACATGAGCGCTCTCTCTCTCTCTCTCTCTCTCTCTCTCTTTATTTATTTATTTTTTTTACTCCAGGATTTTAAACGGTGGGCTTTTTGGTTTGAGGCTCTGCCTTCGCCTTATGAAATACTGAGTAATGACCTTCTGCAGTCTAGGAAAGGCAGTTGGGGAAAGGACATGGAACTATTAGGGGAAGAAAGGCATCTGGGTAGGAGGAAGTTAAAGAGTCTGTGTGGCTGAGGGAGAAATTCCTCAGGCTGCAGGATCAGATCTGGAAAGGAATGTTCCAGACCTTCACAGGGTATCTGATATTGTATGGGTTTCTGAGCATCTCCGTGGCCCATCAGAGAATCTTTCCCCCTTCCTTAAAGCAGCTGCCCATGCCAAGGAGGGTGACGACGGGTCTCCCTTGTCCACCTGTGGTACAGAGCCAGCCATTCCTTGTTAGCTTGACGTGCCTGCCCACAAGCGCTGCCTTCCCCCGTGGCCCCCAGTTCGTGGAGGGTAGACTGAGAGCCCAGGATGTCAGTTTTGCTTGAACTGCTCAATCACCGCTGACATTTCGTTAACCACCCTATGAACTTCTCCAGCCTGAAGTCACAGCAACTTGTGCCCTTGAAAACTGAACAGAAAACAACCGTATTGATTTTCTACTATCAACAAGAAAAAGACAATTTCTCTGTGCCGAGAATGTTCCTAATGCATTTCACTCCACTTGCTCTCAGCAGTCCACCTCCTCCTGTGACGGAGTTGGGCCTCTTTAACCTCCTATTGCTATGGGCTCTGCTAGAATTAACCCTCAAGTGCCAGCTTCCTCTCATGCCTTCCCACTTTCCGGATGCATATAAATGTAAACGGTGCAGCTGAACCAGCCTGATTAAGTGGAGAATTGTGATCACTTAAAATTACCATGAAACTCAGTCCTGGGGTGAATGGGTTGGGAGGGATGGACTATAAGAATCTCTTTTAGTAAAAAATACCTTCTAAAAGATCATTCCAGGGGGTTGGGTTGTATCTCAGTGGTAGAGCACTTGCCTACACATGCATAAAATCTTGAGTTCAATTTTCAGCACTGAAAAAAAAAAATCATACCTTTTGGCTTTATGAAAAGCACTATGGGCCGGGGTTGTAGCTCAGTGGTAGAGCACTTGCCTAGCATGTGTGAGGCACTGGGTTCGAAACCCAGCACCACATAAAAATAAACAAATAAAATAAAGGTATTGTGTCCATCTACAACTAAAAAAATATATATATTAAAAAAAAAAGAAAAGCACTATTCACATCCATTTGGGGTTTTGGAGCTACATAAGCATATGTATACACTGACCAAATTGAAGCATCAGATCATTATTCAGTAAATTTTACCATGTATACGATCATTTTAAGTCAGTGCCCAAGATCTTATTTCAGAGTTATTCCAAATTATCAGACCTTTATTTTCTGTTTCAACCTGCTTTGCGTCTCAGGCATTTCTGAGTATTTCCATCAATGACATTGCCAATGTAACAAAAAGGAAACCTAAGAAACTGAAAGAAAGAGACACAAGAACCTTGAAATAGCAAGCCTGACCCTCTGGGGGAACCGTCATGTCAAAATCAGTCAATATTTATGCCTAGCAACCTTGACAATATCCTTTTAATTAAAATCAATGGAGAAATAAAACATGCATTAGAATGCACTTGGGATCGCTCACCTTGGGAGACAGAGAAGACTCCGACATGAGCACAGTGTGATTATATGACAAGACACGTGACCCTGTGTGGGGACGTGGCTTCTGGTGTCTGCATCTGGGTTTTTTCCTCTCTTTCCTCCATTGCTATCATTTCTTGTTTCTTCTTCCTTCTTTGGTACAACTGTCTTTGAGATGCATGCTTTGAAAAAAAAAAACTCTCAAAAATGCAGATCACATTTTCATCAAGTGCAAAATATAACTTAGATTTGGTGGAGAAAGTGAAAACACAGAAAGAGGGGACCACAGAGCTCAGGCACTGGTATCATTGGGGAGCTGTCCAGGTCTGTTGAGCTTGGGTTATTGTGGGGGAAATAATGGGGAACATCTTTAAGTCTCAGCCACCACCTGCTGTAAAATGAGATGAAAAGATTCGATTCTGCAATGGCTTTTTTCTATCTTGAAACATTCTATAAGATCAGTAGTGTTAAAAAGAATACCAAAACTCATCGAAAACTCCCATTTTATTTATAAAGCCATAACCCTCTTATTTAAACTTGAACCCAAACCTGTGAGTCAAGGTACATTATTATTTCCATTTTATGGATGAAGAAACTGAAGCTGGAGACAGGGAGTCACTCTCCAGTGTCACTTAGCTGGCCAGTGGCAGATGTCTGAGTTTATCCAAAGGCCATGTGCGCCTCTGTCCCACCCCACCTTCCTGTGGAAGGGGCTTAGGTCTGGGAGATGCCACCGACTTCGACTTCCCTCGACTTCCCAGCTCTTCTGCCCCACCACACTGCTGCTGTGCTGAGAGCTCACACGCCTCGAGAAGCTTCATTGAAAACCTCAGGCCACTTCCTTTGGCTCACAGTTCACCAAACCTGGACCGAGACAACTTTTCCTGTAGGTCCTGCTCTGATTTCAAAGGCTCTGATGCAGTCAGGCTTCACATGACAAGTTAAGTTGCCCAAGAATCGAAGGCAATTTAACACTGTCCTCTCTAGCCAGGGCCAGGCCAAGTAGCCATCAGATATCAGAGTTTATAAAACCCAAGCATCACAAAGGTATTTGTGTTTGTTTGCTTTTCTCATGTGGCTGGGGTCCTCTCAGGTTGCACAGGGATGCCTCTCTGGGGTTTGCAAGATGACTGTCATGTTGTTAAAAGCTTCCCTTCCTTATCTCACTTCCCGATCTCCAAAGAGGGATTTGAGAGCCTTCAACACGGGTTTTTCCTGCTCAGGGATCGCGGCTAGTTCTGGTCTAATTAATGGAAAAGGCCTGAAGATGAGTTCCTTCAAAAAATATGGAATGTCCTAATCAGACCAAGAAGCAAAAAGCTTGACCTCTGGGTCAGGGGTCACTCCCAAATAATACAATGGCTTCAACTAGTACTGTCACCTTACGTTACTGCAAAAGGGTGAGAAGTGAGGTTAAAGTGGGTCTTGAGGGGCAAGGGGATGCCCATTTTTTTCTGTTATGGGATGTCTCTTCACCAGCTCCTCCTTCCCTCTGGCTTCCTGTCTCCCCCTCTGTTGTTTCCCCCCAATTAGCAGCAGCCCCTCCCCCCTAGATCATTGTTCACTTTTAAGTATTTATGTGTATTATATAACATTTGAAATACATTTTTTTGTAAAGTTTAGGAAATCCCTCCTGCAGAGAAGATGGAGTAGACATACTTTTACCTGTTCCACCCGTCGCTAAGTGCATCTGAAGAAACCTTGGGAAAAAAAAGAAAAAAGAAAACTTGGGTATCCTCAGCAAAACCCACAGGAGGAGTTTGTAAAAGTTAAAGAAAAAAAAAATAAACCAGACCAGTTAGAGACTTTGGGACCTAAGGGACAACATGGTGGCCACCTTTTTGTCGCGTGTATTTCAGACTCAAAGCTAATGGATCCACCACACTGGAATGGCCAAGGGACACAGATCTTAAAAAAATAAAAATAAAAATAAATGAAATAATAAACGGTCTGCTACTTCAATACAGAGGATTAGGAAAAGTGGCAGCCCCAAAGATAACGACTTTTAAATAATAAACACCATACCCCATTAAAAGAGTTGACTCCACCCTGTCCACACCAGCAAGGACTCAGTGAGGAATAAGGGTAGATTCAATGAGGCAGACCGATACTCACACAGGACTGGTGTCAGAGAATATCAAGAAGACAGAGAGGACTTTGAATCCTTGTGGGTGGTAAGGGCCACCCCCTTTCCCACTCTGCCACAATGTCAGTGCAGACCCCACAGAGGTGGTCCTGGACTTGTGTCTTCGACCCAGCAGGAAGAAGGAAATTCATTCACTCCCTCTGGGATGGTATCAAAGGAGACCTCATGGAGAATAAGGACTCTCACCACAATTTAGTAGTAACAAGGCCAACCAGCTCCACCCTGATGTCTGGGGAGAACTTGTGGAAAGCAGAGACGGAGCACTTCTACCCGTCCAGCCATCGTGGTATCAGTGAAGGTCCAACAGAATTGGAACTGCCTCACTCTGCAGAGAGGAGAATTCCCTCCCACCTCCGGGGTCAGTGTCAGCCACTGAGGGCCTGGACTTTTACTCCTACCTGGTGATAACAAGGTAGCATCCCTTCTCCTGCTAGAGCAATGTCAGGGGAACTAGCTAGAATGGAAGGTTTAAACCATATCCACACGCCTATCACACAATACACCCAATTTTCATGTTTCAATCAAAAATCACTTATCATACCAAAGAACAGAGGTCTCCAATTGGATTTTAAAAATGTAATCGGTAGATGTCAATACCAAGGTGTCAGAAAATTATCTGACAAATGTTTTTAAGCAAGCATGATTTTTTTACGTGCTTTGAGTAGTTATAAAAATTCTTCAAAGTTATTATTAAAAAAATAGAAATTATAAGCAAAAAAGAAAATCTCAAGTGTGGGGTGAGGATAGGAGATATATAAGAAAAACAAATGGAAATTTTAAAATTGAAAAATATGATCATCAAAATGAGAAAGTTAATAGATGGGCTCAATAACGAAATAAGGGAATAGGTAGAAGAATAAGTTGATTCAAACATATGACAATAGCCAGGCATGAGGACACTTACCTGTAATTCCAGCAGCTGGGGAGGCTGAGGAAGGAGGATGGCGAGTTCAAAGCCAGCCTCACCAATTTAGCAAGAGCCTGTCTCTAAATAAAATTTTTAAAGGGGGTGGTGGGGGAAGGAGATGGGGACATAGCTCCATGGTTAATGCCCCTGGGTTCAATCCCCAGTACCAACAAATAAATAAATACAGAACAATAGAAATTGCCCAATCTAAACAGAGAAAATAGACTAAAAAACAAAAACAAAATCTCAGAAAGCAGTGAAGTTACTTTTTAAAAAAATCTAACATTCATGTCATCTAAGTTCTTGAAGAATAGGAAAAAGATAGAAGGGCTGAAATGCATTTTAAGAAATAATAGCTCAAATATTTCCAAATCTGGCAAAAGAGGTAAACTATAGATTCAGTTAAACTCAAAGAAATCTGCACCAAAACACAACATAGTTAAACTTCAGAAAATTAAAGCCAAGAAAAATCTTGAATGCCATGAAAGAATATCTTACCTACAGAGAAAAAAGCAATTTAGGTGAAGCTGATTTGTCTTCAGAAACCACAAAGGGATGGTGAAACATTTTTCAGCAGGTAAATAGAAAAGAATCATCAACCTAAGATTCTATATCTAGTGAAAAATATCCCTTGGTGATGGAAGAGAAATCAAGACTTTTCAGACAAAAAAAAGCTAAGAGAATTTGTCACAAGCAGACCAATCCTAAAGGAATAGCTAGACAGAAAGGAAATTATAGAAGAAATACTGAAACAAAGAGAGGGAAACAAATACACATTAAACAAAAATCTGGGTAATTACAATAGATGTCTCCTCCTTTGAGTTGTCTAAATTGTGTATGATAAATATAGATTATGGCACTGTCTGATGTCATGGTCAATATATATAAATATTTAACATAATTATAAATAAGGAGAGTGAAGGGACATAAATGGAGGTAAACGTTTTAAACTTTTATTGTTCACTCAAATTGATAAAGGGACATTAGTAGACTCTACACATGTATATATAATATCATATTCAAAGTAACTACTAAACGTGTTATACAAAAAGACTCAAATATTAGATAAAGTAGAATTCAAAAAGAAATACTTAAGTGACCTACAAGAAAACATGAAAAGTCAAACAGGAAATAAAAATAGAATAAGCAGAAAATAACAGAAAGGACAGACCTTGTTTTTTTAAATTCCCCTATCACGTCAATAATTGCACTAATCGTAAAAGGTCTAATAATAACAATTAAAAGACAGAGATGGCAGAGTGGATTGTGAAATATGGTGAAATTCCATGCTGCCTACAGGAGCTCACTTCAATTATAATCTAAATTAATGGGAAAATCTATTATGCAAATATTAAAAACAGGAAGAGTAGCTGTATTAATATTGTGTAAATTAGACTTTTGAGCAAAGAAAATTATCAAAAATAGAGAATTGCAGTGTATAATGATAAGAGGGTCAATCCACTAAGAAGATTCAGTTATGCTAAATGTGTCACCTAGCATCAGAGCTAAATTATGTGTGGACTACATCTGAAAAACTCAAAAGAGAAATAGACAAAGAAATAAAAATAGTTGGAGACTCCAATATCTTTCTCTCAAAAATCAGTAATTAAACAGAAATCAGAAAGAATATAAAAAAGGGATGGGGTGTGGCTTAGTGGTAAGTGCTTGTCTGGCTTGCATGAGGTCTTGGGTTCAAATCCCAAGCACAAAAAAAAAAAAAAAAAAAAAAAAGGAAAAGGAAAAAGAAAAAGAAAAGAAAGAAAGAAAAAGAAAGAAAAAAATATAAAAACTCAATAGCCCAATAGCCCTATCTTATACAATATGTACTTATACAACAATCCACATTCTTTTTAAGTGGCTGTGAAATACATACCAAGATCAATGATACCCTAAACTATAAAAAAAAAAAAAATTAAACTGAAATCATACAAAGCATGTTTTCCAGCCACAATGGAATCAAACTGGAAATCAACAACAGGAAATTAAAAATGAAAATCATGAAACATTTGGAAGCTAAAAGATATACTTCTTTTCTAATTAGTCCATGAATCAAAGAAAAATTCTCCTGGGAAATTTAAAAAAAAAAAAAAAAAGAAAAAAAACATTGAACTAAGTAAAACTAAAACATAACATAATTTGTGGAAATAAGTTACAGCATTGAGAGGGAACTTTTCAGAATTTTATATATTAGGAAAAATAAATGAATAAAAGTCTAAAGCAAATGATTTAAACTCCCACCTCAAGGATCAGAAGAGAAGAATATACCCAAAGCATCCTAATGAAATATTAAAGATAACAGCAGAATCAAGGAATTATAAACAGAAAGGAATATTATTGAAAATCATGATCAGCCCTCTCCCATAATCCCAGGACCTTGGGACGCCGAGGCAGGAGGATGGCAAATTCAAAGTCAGCCTCACCAATTTAGCAAGACCCTGTCTCTAAATAAAATGTTAAAGAACTGGGGATGTGGCTTAGTGGTTAAGCCCACTGGGTTCAATCCTGAGTACAAAAAAAAAAAAAAAAAAAAAATCATCAAAATACGTTGAAAAGATTAAGAAAATTGATAAACCTCTAACAAACTGTCTAAGAAAGAGAGAAAGCAAAAGAACAGAACTGTCCAAGGGAAAAAAAGAGAGATTTACCAGAATCAGAAATGAAACAGGGGATATCATTCAGATTGCCTAACCCAAGGGGATATTAAGGAAATACCACAACCATCTCTATTCACATAAATTTGACATCATTGATAAAATAGAGCAAGTTCTCAAAAATATAAACTACCACATGTGATCCAATACAAAACAGATGATTTGAATAAATTTATTGCTATTGAGGAAATTGAATTAATAGTTTAAAAGCTTCCAAGAAAGAAATCTCCAGTACCAGATAATTACACTGGAAAATTCTAACTCACATTTAAAGAATTAACACCAATTCTACCCAATCTCTTCCAGAAAAAAAAAAAATCAAATAGAAAAAGAGGGAACATTTCCTAATTCATCATATAAAGCTAGTCTTGCCCTGATATCCAAACCAAAGACTATAAAACAGCAAGAAACTACAGATTAATGTCCCTTATGAACACAGATATAAACATCAGTAAAAGAATATTAAGAAATGAAATTCAGATATATATATATATATATATATATATATATATATATATATATATATATACATACATACATACATACACACCACTGGGGGTTATTCCAGAGAAATAAGTCTGGCTCTATTCTTGAAAATCAATCAATATAATTCACTGCAATAAAAATCCAAAGAAGAAAATTCACATGGTTTTAACAGTCAAAGAAAAGAAAGTATTTAACAAAATTCAATACCCATTCCTGACTTAAAAAAAAAAAAACCCTCTCATAAAACTAGAAACAGAGGGAACTTCCTTAACTGACACAAAACATATGCAAAAACCCTACATATGTCACATTATACGTAACTGTGAATAACTGGATGTGTTCCCCCTCATCAGGAACAACAAGCAAGCTGTCCACTCTTACTATTATCATGCAACAGAGAGCTAAGGTGGTAAGGCAAGAAAAGGAAATTTAAAAAAATATATAAGAAAGAAACAAAACTGTCCCCCTGCAAATAGCATGTCTTTCTAGAAAATTCCAATGATTTGACCAAAAAAGAAAAAAAAAAAAAAACATAATCTCCTATAATCAGTAAGTAAATTCAGCAACATTATAGGATACAACATGTGAACACATAAAGTAACTATCTCTATTTACTATAATAAATGAATGGACACCAAAATTAAAAATACAGTACCATTTACCATTGCTCAAAAATAAATTAAATGTTTAAGTGCAAATCTAAAAAATATGCACAGGACTTGAGTGCTGAAAACTATGAAATGCCAATAAAAGAAATCAAAGAAGATCTAAGTCAACACAAACTATGCACATGCGTGGGAAGATGTCAGTTCTCCACAAACTGATACATAGATTCAGCTTAATTTCCGTTTTAAAAAAAGCAACAATAGATTCTATAGAGATGGACAGATTATTTTAAAATTTATCTGGTAATGCAAAGAAATTAGAATAGCTAAAACAACTTTGAGACGAACAGTAAAGTAGAAGAAATCAGGCCAGGCATAGTGGTGCACACCTGTAATCCCAGTAGCTTGGGATGCTGAGGCAGGAGGATGGCGAGTTCAAAGCCAGCCTCAGCAAAAGAGAGGCACTGAGAAACTCAGTGAGACTCTGTCTCTAAATAAGATACAAAATAGGGCTGGGGATGTGGCTCAGAGGTCGAGGGTCCCTGAGTTCAATCCCTGGTACCCCACCCTCCAAAAAAAGGCAGGAGAAATCATTTAGCCAAAATCAAATCTAATAAAATCCACAGGAAATGAAGCACTGGTAAAGTAACTACAAAGATAAATATAAAGATAGAATGGATATATTTTTGTTTATTATTTCTTTATTTTTTAACCTGACTTAAAAGACAACTTTACAACACAATTGTTTTATAATCTAAGGATGGGAACACAATGTATAAAGACATAATTTATGAAAATAGTAAAAAGAGGGAAAGGATTGATAAAAGCCATCTATGAAAACTCTGCAGCTGATATCATAGATGCTGGTAAAATTCTACCCCCAAGATCAGCACCAAGACAGGCTGATTCACTCTTATGACTTCTACTCAACATCGTATTGGAAGTTCAAATTGTTAAGGTCTGTAAATAAGTCAAAAATAACACCTGGTATTTTGCCAGAGAAATGTTAGAGTTCGTAAACAAGTCTAGATGGTGCCTGGCAAAATGTCAGAGGGAGTGATTTGAGAAGTAACAAAAGTGAGCCATTAAGTGTGGAAATTCCTTATTGGTTGACTGATGTATCTAGTTTATGCTAATTAAGATAAGCTGTGCAAAATCTATAAATAGCTCTGTTGTCCTACAATAAACGGCTCCCACTCCTGCTGTATGGATCTACACAAGTTATTCGTCACCCCCCGGTTATTTTGCTGCAGCCGGACCCCGGCACAAATCCTGGCAATTAGGCAGGTAGAAGAAATAAAAGGCATCCCGGTTGGAATGGAAGAAACAAAATTATCTCTTTGTCAATGACATGATTTTTTAATATAGAGAAAATCATGAAGAATCTACAAAAACCTATAACAGCTAATATATGCTTTCTGCAAGTTTGTAGGAAATGATGGTAATATATAAAAGCCTTTTGTATTTCTTTTTTGCTGTTATATGTGACAGTAGAATTCATTTTGATATAATACAAGCATGGAATCTATCTTATTCGAGCTAGGACCCTATTCTTATGGATGTACATGCTAGTAGGATTCACTATGGTGTATTCATATAAATACCTAGGAAATTTATTTCTGATTCACTCCACTGTTTTCCTCTTCTTATTCTCCCTCCCTTCTCTTCATTCCCCTTTGTCTAACCTACTGAACATCCACCCTTCCTCTTCCCTCCTCATTGGAGATAAAGATGAAAACATAAGTGTCTTTGTATTGTTGGATCGGGCAACAATTTCTTAAATGCAACATCAAAAACTCAAGAGAGTTGGCAGGGGGAAACATAGATAAAATGAATTTCTTCAATTTTTTAAACTTTTATTTATCTAAGGACACTATCAAGAAAGTGAAGAGACAATCCAAAAGATGAGAAAATTTTTCTAATCACAAATGTGATAGCAAGCTAGTAGCCAGAATATATAAAGAGCTCTTCCAACTTAACAAAAAACAAAATGACACAGAAGGAAAAAGAAGAAGGAGGAGGAGGAGGAAATGGAGGAGAGAGAGGAGGAGGAGGAAGTGGAGAAAGGGGAGGAGGAGGAGGAAGTGGAGGAGGAGGAGGAGGAAGAAGAAGTGGAGGAGGGGGAGGGGGAGGAGGAGAAGGAGGAAGAAGAGGAGGGGAGGAAGAAAAAGAAGAAACTTTTAAAGATGGAAAAAGGATTTGAGGAAACTTCAAAGATGATTTACAAATGACTGAAGAGCATGAAAGGGTGCTCAATAGCACATCAGTAGAAACATGCTAGTCAACACCCTGATGAGACGCCACGTGTTTGTCAGGATGGCCATTTAAACATTTGTAATCAGAAAATAACACACGCTGGAAAGGATGTCGAAAAAATAGAGCCCTGACACATTCTTCATGAGAATGTAAAATGGTGCTCTTATTGTGGAAAACAGTTTGGTGGATCTTCAAAAGACTGAATGATCCTATGATATGATCCAGCAATGAGTCTAGATGTAGACCCAAGAGGATTGCAAACATATATTCACACAAAAAATAGTGTATTAAGAATCATAATGCAAAAGTAAATAAATAAATAAAAGAATATGAGACCTGAAATTAGGAGATTGTCTTTCAAAACAGGGAGTAGAGAATCTACCCCCTTTAACCAGAACCTAAAACTCTTCATCATTATAAAATTATAAAAATTCAAAATACTCTGAATTTTAGCTCTAATCAGTAAACCAAAAATATATATTTCCCTATTTTGTGGTAGGTTCTTAAGTATACATCAAGATATGTTTTGAAAGAGTTCGATGAGCTTTGTGAAGAGGTAAGATGCCAAAGAGGCTCTCTGCTCACATTAGTTGGTGTTTAGTCTGCTCAAGTCCTGATGCTTAGCTGAGGAGTCACAGAAGGAACGTTATAAAATAAGCTACATTAGTCCTTTATGTCTTAAGTTGCTATGTGACTAAAATTTTAGAAATGTAACCCATAAATAAAAAAATAAATGTAACATAATTGTGAAACAGGCAAAAAAAAAATGTATCCAATTACTTTTTATGAAAATCCTTTTGGTGAGACTCTTCTGGATGGGCAGAGACCCACCAATGCTTCCTTCTCCAAGGGACAGGGATGTGTATTTCAATACTGTTCTGTATTAAGCATATGGAATAAGTTTGATGGCCCTCTCCGGGACACCACCATAAGACTGGTACAGTATAGCTTGGACTCTCTCACTTTGTAGAAATGGAGACTGCTTGGCTTCCCTATCCTATCTGTCTCACTTTGTTTTTTGTGTTTCAATTTCCTCATTATAATTATTATAAACATTAAATGAGTTCATTTGTGCACAGAGCTTACTATATACTAATCAGTACCTAGTAGGCGAGCTATAAAAATAAACATTGATTTTTGACATTATCCATTGAAAAACTTCTACTTTCTAATTACTGAATAGCAAAAATGTAGATCTAAATGTTTTTAAAATCATTGTACATTTAATACATTAAACTTCTAGAAACTAAAAAAAAAAACTTGTACACAATGTTCATAGTGACTTACTCAGGAAACAAAAAAGTGGAAACATCTTAAATGTTCATCAACCAATGAATGTTCAAGCAAATGTAGTGTATTCATGGGGTTGGAATGTCATTTGGCCATGAAAAAGGACAAAATATTGATACATGCTAGAATATGAATAATCACTGAATACATTATACTAAGTGAAAGAAGTCAGACACAAAGGTCACGTATCTTATGATTCCATTTATTTAAAGTATACATTTTCCTGTCTATGAATTTGAGACCCTGTCTCAAATTCATAGACAGGAAACATATTAGTACTTGCTAGGAAGTAGATAAAGAAAATGGAGAGTTACTACTAATGGGTATAATTATTTTGGAGTGATGAAAATGTTCTAGAATTTGATAGAAATTATTGAAAAATCTTGTAAATATATTAAAACCCACTGAATTAGAAGTGGTAAATTTTATGTTTTGTGAATTTTGTCTTAATAAATAATTAATAAGTTTATAAAAACAATAAATCACTTAAGTGTAAATGAAAAACTACAAAGTTTTTTTTTGTTGTTGTTGTTGTTGTTTGGGTTTTTTTAAGTACACTGTACATTTGGGGGATCTATGCCTTGGTAAAACATCCTGAGATTTGATACCCAAAGCAATGAACCATGGAAGACAAAAAAGCAGAAATTAGATTTCATCCAACTTAGAAATATTTTATTCTGAAAAAGATCCTGCTAAGATGATGAAAAGACAAGCTACAGACTGGGAGAAAATATTTGCAAACCATCTACCTGACAAATCACTATCATGTAGACTACGTAAAGTATTCTTGAAAGTCAACAGTTTAGGGCTGGGGATGTGGCTCAAGCGGTAGCCCGCTCGCCTGGCATGCGTGCGGCCCGGGTTCGATGTTGTGTCCGCCGAAAAACTAAAAAATAAATAAATATTAAAATTTAAAGAAAAAAAGAAAGAAAGTCAACAGTTAAAAAAAAAATCCAGTTAGAAAATCAGTGAGAGATGTGAGAGGCCTTTGACCAGAGAAGATGGACACAGGCACATAAGCCCATGAGTGGCCCACATAATCAGCTATTAGGAAGCCCACAGTGAGATACTGCTACTCATCTCTCTAATAATATGATTTTTAAAAGGATGGCAATGTCCAATACCAGCAAGAATGCGGAGATACCAAACCATTTCTATATCGCTGGTGCAAATGTGAAGTGTAACTGTGGCTCTGATAGACAGTTTGGCAGTTCCTGCAAAAACTAGACATGCAATTACTATATAATCTAGCAGTTGTGATCCAGGGTCGATAACTAGGTACACACAAAGCATTTCTGTGAATTGTCAGAGTGTGTTCTTTATGATACATTTTTCTATTGAGTTGTTTTAACTTTTTTTTTTCCCCCTGTATGGTGAGTCGAACTCAGGGCCTCACAAATGCTAAGCAAGGGCTCTAGCTCTGAGCACATTCTGTGCTTGTCTTAGCCTTATTTGTGATATGTTACAGCACACCGAAGATGTAAATTTCAATGTTGGTAACCCTATCCATGTATATGTGTGTATGTGTGTGTGTAGGAGTGTGTTTACCCATGCATATACACACAAATAACATACACAGAATACAGATGGTGCTAGCCAGCTTTTCACTGTTGTGACCAAAAGACCTGACAAGAACAGCTCAGAGGAGGAAGTTTATTTGGGGTTCATGGTGGCAGAGTCCATGGTTGGGTGACTCCATTGCTCAGGCCTGAGGTGAGGGCAGAACATCAGGGGGGCAGCAGGTGGCAACGGAAAGCTTCTCAGCTCACGGGAGCCAGGAAGAAGAGAGAGTGGGGGGAGCCAAGGACACACTACATGATCCCCAATGCCCGCTCAGGGGACCTACTTCCTTCAGCCATCAGACACCTGCCTACAGTTCCCACCCAGTAAACCATTCAAATGATTAGCCCATCAGCCAGGCCTGCGGGCCCACCTATAATCCCAGCCACTCAGGAAGCTGAGAAAGGAGAAATACAAGTTCAAGGCCAGACTCAGCAACTTAGTGAGACTCTGTCTCAAAATTAAAAAAAAAAAAAAAAATTAAAGGGCTGGGGGTGTGGCTCAGTGGTAAAATGCCCCTGAGTTCAATTCCTGCCACAAGCCCTCTCCCCCTGGGGGGGGGGAAAAAACACTAAAAATAATTAACCCATCAATTGGATTGATGCACCGAGTAGGTGATGACTCTCATGATCTGATCATTTTGCCTCTTTTATTGGAGCTCTTGGGGGATACCTCATATCCAAATCATAAGAAATATACTTAAAACTTTTTAACCTGGAATTTTTATGTAGTTTTTTTTTTCTTTATAGGTTATCAATATTCCAGTATCTTTCGCTTGTGTGTGTGCATGTGTGTGTGTGTGTGTGTGTGTGTGTGTGTGTGTGTGGTACTGGGGACTGAACCTGGGGGTGCTCTACCACTTAGCTGCATCCCCAGCCTTTTGATTTTTTATTTCGAGATGGGGTCTTGCTAAAGTGCCTAGGTGACCCTGGAACTTGTGATCCTCCTGCCTCAGCCTCTGCACCCCTGGATTACAGGCCCAGCCACTATGCTCAGCAGCAGCATGGTTTATTTTTAAGCCTATCATCCTCCCCACTAACCGACTGCTCTCTGAGTTATAATCTGGGTTTCCTTGTTGTATCCATCACTGTCCTTTCTTCCTGATGTTGTCGCATTGTTCTGTGACAAACTCTTAAGTGCTCAGTCTTCTTCTTTTTGGTCATTGCAAAGGATATTTTAAGAACAAAATAAAGTCATAACTTCTCAATGTGTATTTTGACATGTTTTTTCAGTGAATAACATGTTAGGTATCTTTCCATGTGGTTAAGGCCATCATTGGTAACACTTGTAGACTGTTTCTTTGTTTTGGAAACTTCATGGGTTTTTTTTAAAATATATATACTAGTTGTCAATGGATATTTTATTTTATTTATCTATGTGTGGCACTGAGGATGGAACCCAGTGCCTCACACACACTAGGCAAGCGCTCTACCACTGAGCCATAACCCCAGCCACCACCACCCCCAAATTTCATGTTTTATTTAATGATTCCTTACTGGTTTGTTTTTGGTTTTAGAATCAGGATACATATCATATGTATTACAAGTACACACATACACACACACACACACACACACAATAATGTATATTTAAGAAAAATTAAGCATCATTGAGAAAAATCATCAAAAATGGAAACTTCAGAAGTCAAGGAGTAAGTAAAATGTCCTTCTTGTTACATAACATCAAACTTTTTTCTGGAAAGATTGGACCCATTTATACCCGCCCTCTCACAGGGCACCAAAGTTTCCAACAGCAGAAAACGATAAGAGGGCATCTATATTTAAGGAAGAACAACCTACTAGTGGTGCAGGGCAATATCTGTCACAAAAACAACCAAAGAGTAAATGGTGTTGTAGAAGATTCGAGCATCAGATAACGAAAGACAAATGTTGTGCCGATGTCGTGTGTGCCAAAAAGCGTGCTGGGGCCTGGACCTGGGGGGTCTCCACCCAGTGCGCACAGAGATGGAGCCAGCGCGGGAGGAACTCACTAGGGCTGATGGGAGCGAAGGCATCCTGCGTCCTTCCCAGAGGGTCACCCACAATGGGAGAAGGAACAGCTGCTTTGACAGTACCTTCTGATGCAGCAGACTTTTTTCAAAACAAGGGGTCCTGGCTGGAGCCCGTCCAGGGGTCTGGAGACGAAGCTCTGGCAGGTATTGGGTTCCATGGGTCCTGCGCCCTGGTGAACTTGGGAAGCCCCAGCCCCTGCTGGGAGGTTTTCTCAAACACCTTTTCCTTCTGTCCCACTCCTCCCCACCTCAGATGCTGCACAGCTGGGAAGAGGCCTCATTTCCCATCACCGCTGCTCCCAAGCCAAGAATGGACCCGTCTCAGGTGCCTGGTCTTCTCACCCTCACTCCCAGAACTCCAAACCCAGGTCCTCCCTGTAGATAATATTAAAAAGAGGGAAAGCATTTTGCATGAAAACATGTTTCAACTGTATTTGTAACACTCAATAAATAAATTACAGGTTTTATATCATTCAGAGAGAGCTGCCAGTGATTTATTCAGTTATTAACTTCACACGCTTGGGAGAATGAATTAAATACCGGCCCATGTTGAAGGCTCGGGGATTATTCCGCGAGAATGTGCTGCCTAGAAGTTTGGGCAGCTCTGCTGCATTTCAGGATAAGCAAGGAGAGTTTGGCAGAAGCCGGGGATTCTGTCCTGACAATTTACAGCAGCTTATAAATTCCATATAAAGGAAATGAATTATGTATTATTGGGTTTACATAAGGTCACCCGGTGAACTTTGACCCCTCTCTTTTCTCATTTGGCTCAATTATTACACGAAATGACAGATTTGATCTCTTTTCAAATTGTATTAGAAAGGGTCTCTTTATTTCGCCCTCTAGCAACAATCAGCTGACAGGACCGGGCAAGTGCATTAATTATGATTGATTTACAGCGTCCACAGGGCGATTATGTCTAGAATTCTACTTGTGAACCGAAACCTTTTGACCTATTTCAGGCCACCCAGCAAATTTATCCATAAGAAGGTTTCAGGGGAGACCCGTTGGGGCCGGCCAGTTCCCTCCTGTATTTGCAATCAAAACATTTAAGACACTCTGAGCAATCCAGAGGGATTGAATTACCGGAACACTCCATGGTGAGGACATTTAACAATCTGACAACTCAGTTTAAAAACATCTTGCGCATGATAACCAAAAATGGCACCGAATTAGCCACCAAAGAGGAAAAAGAATCCTAATGCTCTCTGCTTAGAGTAAATAGGAAAAAAAAAAAGTTATCATTTTTTTTTTTATGAATTTGTCACAATTGAAGTTTCAGAAGAACACGTCTGTTGCTGGGACATTCAATCTCCCTCTCTTCTTTCCAGTGGATTAAAAATGACAGTACTAATTAAAGATGTAAGGAAAAGAGACCACTGTCAATTGCAATGTATAGTCTTGAATAATAATAGGAATCCCAGGAGGAGGAGGAGAAAAAGTGGGGAAAGTATCATCGTTAGGAGTTTTCTTCTTAGTACAGAAAACCATCCTGCAGGTGAATTCTATTTTAGAAGAGTGTATTTAGCCAAAATTGCCATTGCTAAGTTATTAGTTCCCAATAAACCTTTAAGGGAAGATTCTAGAAATCGTCCAACAAATTGATCAACTCAGTTCCCAGATGGTAAAGAGTAAGGAATCTGAGTGAGGTCTGAGTAAATCCTGTCTGTATGTAGCACTTACAAGCTGTGTCACCTAGGACAAGTGATTTGACCTCCCTGATCCTAATTCTATTCTGCTCCTTTTGCTACTTATTAGGTGCAAATCGTACCTATCTCATTTCAAAAGCTGTGGTGGAGATTAGAGACGATATATGTTTAAAGGACCAAAAATAGTTTGTTGATGTAATTTATAATCCTTCATTGCCATTTATGGAGATAGGCCATGGGAACTGAAGAATCTTTAGTTTGCTGAGCACAAACAAAATTTCTATCCTTACACTTAAAAATAGTATTAAGTGGCAAAGGGAGATAGAAACTAGGGGAGAGTGGAAAAGCTCAGAAGAAGCAAAGAAGATTGAAAAACCCAGGGAAGGGACTGAGGAGGCTCATGCAAAGTGCTGTTAGGAGACGGACCTGACGGGTGGTAGGCAGAGGAGCAAGACTAAGAGGCAAGATGTGCTTGGGGGAGTGTAAAAGAAGACCCGAACACCCTGAACCTGCTTCCGTCTCCATTCCAAGATCTTCAGCAAAATCTGCAGAGATCGCTGATCTGAGAAGTCCTTCAGCTTCAGCAAGGACAAAGCAGAGCCCCCATGGATGACCGCTGCCACTTGGGTCCTGTGTATCCAAAACACATCCTTAACTAACAATGCTACCAGGATTCTTATAATTCTGTAGCCTTTACACTTCACCTCCCGGGAGACCACATGACAAGGACGATGCTGTCCCCAGATACCTGTGCATCGGAGACGGTTTCACGTTTCTTCTCTCGGCCACCTAGTCCCACTTGGAAATGTGGGTCTACAACTAAAACGTCATTGAACCCTCTTTCAACACTCCACTCCATGGTTGTCTGTCCCTGTGAGGAGTTGACATACTTACAGAAGAGGCACTGAGCTTTTGGCTGTAGAACCAAATATTTTCAGGAGAAAAGCAGACTAGCAGAATGAATGAGGTAGACCCAATGTAAAACAAAAGGGAACAGTAGAGTAGTTGTGGCTATGTGCAGAATAGACATATGAGTTACTTGAAAGTATATGAATCTATGTGGGGCTGGGGAGGATGGAACCCAGGGCCCTGTGCATGCTGGGTAAGCCCTCTACCCCTGAGCCGTACGCCCAGCCCACTCTTGCTTCCATCACACCACACTGACTCTTAGGAAGAATCAGCCAGTAGATGCATTTGCTTCTTGGGAAATCTGTTCCATTACCCTGAGCAACTGCAGGGCAGCCCAGCTGTCTGTATCCTGAGGCCTGGCCATCCCTTACAAAGCTAAGTACAAGCAGCACGTCAGGGGCCACTCTCAGGCTCACTCACATAGTTCTCGGATGGTTACGTCAGCAGGGATGCGTGTGGCTTAATGAAAGCTAACCCATGACCCCAGCAAGCACACGACTGAGGACATTGCAGCATGACACAGAAAAGCTTGAAGATGAAGGGACACGGCACCCATTTTTCAAAATTCATGGATGACAGCTCCCACCTGGGGCAGGCTGGTGGAGGCTGCATTCTGGTGCCTGACTGGCTTTGTAAGGGGGCGGGCGACGTCGGTTCATGACTTACTCACCATCATCATTTGCATGGGAGACCAACTAAAGAATACCCACATAAACAGGAAGTCACGGGAGCCGGTACTAATAGACTCTTGGAGATAAAGAGACTAAAAAGCTCTCTCCATCCTAGGAAAGAGCTAGTCACCATGATTGAGCTAATTCGACTATTCCTGGGCAGTTGCCCTCAGCCAAGCCATTTGCCAGTCATGTTGGGGAGGAAGAGAAGAGGTCTCTGTCCTGAGGAGGGTGACATTCCAGGGCCCGAAAGGACAGGAGGGAAAAGTCACACCAAGCAACTGAGTCTGGCAACTAAGATCCTGGGGCAAAGAGAAGACCACAGAGACCCTAGAGGCTGAGATAAATAGGCAGAGGCCAGTACCTTTATCATCTCCATCCTGCATATGAAGAAATGCAGGCACCTGGAGCTTACACCTTGAGAGGTAGGGCCTCTTAATTAAGAAGCAATTGAGTCCTATAGGTTCTGCCTCCATGAATAGATTTATGTTGTTATCCTGGGGCGGGTTCGTTATGCCAAGAGTGGGCTATTGTAAGTGAGTTCAGTCCTCTCTTAATTACTCTTTCTGCATGTTCTTTTGCCCTTCCGCCTTCTGCCATGGCCCTTGGCAGGCAGCCCTTCAACTTGGTCTTCCCAGCCTCTAGAACCATCAGAAATAAATCTCTTTTCTTTATAAATTATCAGATCTCAAGTAATCTGTTAAAGTAGCACAGAAGGGACGAGACAAGTCACTTGGCAGAGCAAGACTAAGACACTGTACTGGGGCCCTATGCCTTGTGCTCTTAACTCCCTCCCCAGGATGTCCCTGGTAGGGTGTCAATCCTGGAATCTAGTAGCAGGGGAGTTTGCAAGATGGCTCAGAAGGACAGAACTGAAGGCGATCATGTAGAGAATTGGCACAAAATATAGACCCAAGTCAAAGAGCTCAGGTGCTCGGGTAGGGATGGATCCCAAGAGATAGAAGTAAATTGGCAACCCCAGGAAAGGGTTTCTCCAAAGAGGAAGTCAGTTTCCACTAACTAGCTCCCGTTCCACAGTCTGCATCCTGTGGGTGATGGTTAACCAGGAGCGGAACCTTCAGAGGGGACATAAGAGGCCAACAGCCCTGGGAGAGCCTGAATGAGGTGCCAGACTTGGGGGGAAAGATTCAGTGTCATCTCCACAGGGAGAGGGGGATGAATACAGGAAGGAGGGGTCCGAACACCATAGTGACACAGGGAGGTGGCCCAGCCAGAGGCTTCAGAGAAGAAAATCTTGTCGTAGGCTGCTGCTCAAGGCTGGTGCCACGTCTTCGAAACAGATAGATGAGGAAGCCGAGACTGGAAGATGCTTCATTGTGAAAGTGCTCAGAGAAGAGGCCCAGCTCAGGTTCTTGGGGGTTGTCCATAAAGCCTGGTGCCTCTCCGGGAAGCCTTCAGGATGAGAGAAAAGCAACAAATAGATTGAGTCTTGGGTTTTCCTATGAAGATGCAAAGGAGATCTGGCTTTAAAGATGAACAACGACTAGGAATTTATACACGCAGAGGGAAAGGGCGGGAGGTGTTTGGAGAGGAACAGGAGGGACAGGGACAGGGTTGGAAATGCCCGGCACTTACCAGTGACAATAGAGTCTCTTCTTTGCCTTGGCAGAGGGTGATAGGAGAAAGCTGGCTTGTGACCAGTCCACAGGCTCTCTCTTGAGTCCCTTCAAGGTTCATGTCCCCATGCACACTGCCAAACCAAGGAGGTGCCTACAACACTCAACAAACTCAGAGCTCAGACCCTCCACCTTCCATCAGGTATTTGAGGGAGGCATCCTCACGAAATGAGGCCAAAGCCAATCCAGCTGCTGCCTTTTCAATATGAGCATCAGAAGCCAAGAGGAGGGAACATCCCAGACTCGCTCTTTCAATTCTCAGGTGAGACAAGATCTTCCTCAATAGGGGGAGGGCCCCAGATGATGTAAGTGACCCTTGAGTAGCAGACCTTGGGGAGGGCTGAGGGCTGCTGACCTAGCTCTTAAGTGACCAGCGCCACAGCATGGGAGTACAAGTCCAGTATTGCCACACTCTAATGTGTGCAACCGGATTTTTTAGAAATTTTCTCCTGCAGGCCTGATCTGTCCCCATGTCACCATCGGAGCTACATACTCTATGTAATTGCACTAGTCAGGCTGCAATTGCACAGCAGGAGCAAGCAACCCTCAGACCTCATCTAGCATGCAAATGTTTATTTCTCCATTGAGCATCATGTCCAATGTGGGTTGGTGGGGGCAGAGATGGAGGTGGAGTCTGTTGGGAACTTTGAACCTCATAGAAAGGCAGGGACCCAGGATGAAGGAGTTAGTTCCCCTGTAAACACAGTCACAGAGTGCTACAGTACATGGCAAATCACGCACTGGCTCTTAAAGCCGCCACTCGGCATGCACCATTTCTGCATACCTGCCATTGGCCTAAGCAAAAGTGGTCAGGCTCAATTTTAAGAAGGGTAATGAGGTGCTCGAAAAGAGAATTAAAATATGTAAGACCCAGAATGTGAATAAATAAATGCCTTTTTTTAGCAAACATCTTCACCCTTTTAAATTGGATTCCATTTGTTCCTTAAATGAGATGTGGCTTTGTAGCATTTTTTGAAGGGTGGCATCTGAGATGGAGCATCATGGATGGTAATTTGTAGGGGGTCGAGGAAAGGCCAGCACATGTCACCATTTTTCCTTCCACTCCAAAGCCACCTCTTTACCAATTAAACGGAGGTGATAAGGGACAAGAAGTGTGGGCTACACTTCAGGGCCAGGGGGAAACAGAAGCACCCTCAGTTGCCATCCTGCCTGCGGCGCTCTGTCTGCAGGACCTGGCTCAGTCTACTTTCCTCAACCCCCCCTGTGCCAATAGGGAGAAGCCCTGCCTTCAGACCCTGGGTACTTTTCCGAGTTATTTCTACACAAGCATGTATATGCCTGCACTGCCTGTGAGCCCAAAGAATCGTCCCTTGTGACTCCCCTCCTTAAATAGGTTCCAATTAGACACCACTTAATGGCACCTCCAATTTGACTGTCTGTCCAAGATTCCACAATGCATGGGAATTCTCCCAGAGATTATTCCTGTTTTCCCATCCTCACAACAAGAAGGGGGGAATAATACATGATTGAAAACTAGCCACCAAATGTTTAAAAAAAAAATAAATTTGCAGTTGCGTTGCTTTGAAAACTTATTGCACAGCTGGGGGCGTTTAAAGAACTTAATTAACAAGCTTTGGCCGCAATGTGCCCCTCTTTGGGAGGGGGAAAAAAAATCACAGTTAAGATTTGTCCAATTAAATTATAGAAGAATTGGTGAATTCAAAAGGAGAGGGAGAGAGAGGTTGGGGGAATGCACTTCCAATTTAAAAAGAAGATTTTGAGTCTGATGGGAGACCTATAGTCTGATTAATTCAGGGCTAAGCTTTTCTGCAGTTTCCACAAACTCATAGGCACTTAAGAGTTTTTAACCCAATGTAATTATAGGTTTTGATAATCAGTCTTTGGTTAAATAAAGTCCCTCTTTCCTATAAAAACTGAGGGTGAAATATTCTGCTGTGGAGGTGCTTTCTCAAACCCTGATACTTCTCACTGCCTTGGAAAAACCCCACCTTATCCCAGAATTGGGGCCACCCTGTGACTGTGTGACTATAGCAAGCTCGGGGTACTTAGGTCACTACTCTCCCCTTCCTACTCAAAAATATGTTTTACAGCTGCATTGGTATGAAGAGGGTCACGATCCAGGTTGGATTCATCTTAACTCCCGTCACTATATTTTCTTTTGATTTTAAAAAGAAATCAAAATCAAAACATTTTTTGCAGGACCCCCAAACACCGTCGTTCCCAGACACCGCGTCTGTTGTGCCTCGTGGATAATAAATCAGCCCTGCCCAGAATTTTCCATCATGAACCCAAAGAGGGGACATCTGACCAGCCAAGAAGAGGTTCAAAATCATATAGCGTGGACGACAAAATTCAGGACAACGCAGTGCACACCCACCCTGCAATGAGCGCTTGTCTTCACAGCCGACTAACCTCACCGTCCTCCAACTCACGGCCCCCACCCCACCAAAAAAAAAAAAAAAAAAAAATTGTTATTCTGACATCATTGGTCTGAATGAATGCCCAGTACAGTAGTAGGCACTCTTTTGGAATGACGAGTTTTCTGCCTTTTCCTACAGAGATGTTCAGCCAAAGACAAAAATGCGTAAGGGCAGCAGAGAAAATTCATTTGTATAAGCTGCCCCCCTACTGTGGAATTTTCAATTATATATATCTAATTATGGCTGTCAGTTGATGGATTCAGAAAAGACATTTTGGTCGCCCCCCCCTCCTTTTTTTTGTCTTTTCGTCATCTCTTCTGTTAGAATGATTATAGCACACTTACACAACTAATTGCCTTACTGCTGATTACTGATACAATTATGCAGACCCGGCTCCTTGTGTGAACAACCATCTGCAGAGGGAAAAAAAAAAAAAAAAGTGACACTATTCAAAAACTATCCATAATTTAACCAATGTTATTCCAATGCACTGAGCCCAGACAATCGTCCGGCCTTCATATTTCATACCCACCCTGGCAAGAGGAGGTTGGGTTTTGTGTGCCCAATTCACCTCTTTAGACACACTGTGAATCAGAAAGAAAGAGGAGAGAAGAAAGTGCTTCAAATGTCAACCCATAGTGGGGAATTGAAGCGTGGTTAACGTCCATTCCTCCTTTGGGTAATTTTTCTTCAAATTTTATACCACTTGGCAATTTTTTGTTTCCTTTCAAACCTGAGAAAGTGCAGATGTTTCAACTCCTCAGAGTGGGCTTGAGTTGGCTGGGGTGGGGGTGGTGTGTGGAATACTCTCCCCAAACCCTTATTCTTTTTTTTTTTCTCTCCATAATGTTTTTTTTTTTTTTTTTAAGAAAAGAAAAAAAGAGAGAGAGAGAGAGAGAGAAAAGAAAGGGTTTTGATAGAATGGAAGGACGCAGCTGACATATGACATTTCAATAAAGTGTGTCTTTTGTTCTCTAAGGCAAAGTGCACGGGGACACCAAACTCGGAGACCTCAGGGGCCACAAGGAGGGAACAGGTGGAGGGCACAAGATGCTGTTTTGCCCCAAGGGGGGAAAAAAAAAAAAAACAAAGAAAGTCGCTTGGCCTTTCTCCATGTGCAAGGCAAGCACAGTCCCAACTGGATGGGAAAGAAAGAGCGAGCCAGTCAGCAGGCAGGACGCGTCAACGCACAAGCCAAAGGCCAGTTTCTCCAGTTTAAAATAAAGGCCGGAGACTTTCAGGACAGAAGAGAAAAATCCAAGGCCCCCCAGTAGCAGGTCCTCCTCAATTTGGAGTCTTGTCGAATGACTTTCTAGAGGAGAGCAAGATACCTGAGAGAATCAGACATCCCTGATGTCCCTGTGTCACCAGAACAAGACAAGATGAGAAATGAGGCTGTGGACCAGGAGAAGCCTCATCACAGGTCCCAGACAGGGAGTCCCCTCAAAATCCCCACTCCTGAAACCTCAGCCTGTGGAGACTGAGGGGTCACCTCAGCTGCCAGGCCTCCACAGGAGCCTGGGATTTGGCCATTTCTGCTCTCACGTCTCTTTCCTTCCCTGGGCTGAGAATCCTCTAGAAAAGGAAAGCTTGACCGGTTGAGTTTTTTTCCTAGGAAAAATGTTGCTGTGTGTCCATCTCCTGATCCTTCCGAACTTCTTCTTTTTTTTTTTTTAATGCACATCTTTTTTTTTTAAAGAGAGAGTGAGAGAGGAGAGAGAGAGAGAGAGAGAGAGAGAGAGAGAGAGAGAGAGAGAGAATTTTAAACACAGTAACTGCCGAAATCTTTCAGGATGATCCCATTGTGAAATTTGAAATATAAAAGATAAAGCTATGGTCCACCAGTTTTGCTCTGTTGGTTGTTTTGGGATCATAAGATTAAGAATAGCAGTGAATATTTCCTGGGAGCTTACAGGGTGCCCAGCTGTGTGTGCGGTGTGTGTGTGTGTGTTTTCTACTAATGCCTTCATTTTCATCTACGCAAAACCCTCCAAGATAGGTGCTGGGATGATTCCACTGTAGGGAGGAGAATCCATCGGAGCCCTGGAGTTGATTAACTCAACAAGGACGTGCACACAGCTATTAGCTGGTAGAACAACTCTCTGAACAGAAGCCTAGAGCTCTCCAACGCTGGCGCTCTCACCACCCCGTCGCATAGGGACGTCTCCCCAATGCCTTAAAGAACATCAGAATATGTGTTGAAAAACTAATGAAGGAAGAAAGGGAGGGAGGAAGGAGCAAGCTACTGTCTTGAGAACCTTACCTGGGCTTCCCATAGCTGCCCTGGTGTTTTGAGCACTACTCTCTCCCAACGGCTGAAATGACCTGAATCAAGTTGCTAGACATTTCCACGAGTCTTGAGCATAAAAAGAGAGATTTGGGAAATGATGAGTTTCTTTTCCCCGAAGACCCATCTACCAGCCCCTCTGGCCAATCCTGATATCTCCTTTTTCTTTCGTAGACTTACCTGGATCCCATTACTAATGGCCTTCAGGTCTTTGATCTATGCATGACACTGGTCTGGCTGAGCTGGGTGGAGTATAAGAATTTAGAAAATAAGAACGCTCTTTCCTCTTCTTCCTCCCCCTATTACATCCTTTTTATTTTTTTTTTTCCTCTAAGAGCTAACTGAATGCCTATTTTGGACTCAGCACAAAATCTAGTGTCTTACCAAAATGCTGAAGATCCATAAATGAGCCCACATGGAACTGAAATATATGCTTGGTCATTGATGAGAGTTAAAGCTGTTGATTTTTCACTCTGATCACTGTAGAAAAAGGCAAGTAAAAAGCTTTGTAGGCAGGACAGAAGACTGGCTACCGATGGTCATTTATAAGTGTAAGTCCCTTTCCTTGTGCTTAGCCTCTGGCAAAGGGGAAAGGGTCATTAATAGCATAGTGTGTACGTGAGATTGGGGCGTAGGCTATGAGCTCTGAAAGAATCAGCCCACTGAAATCTGAGCGCCAAGGATCCAGGTACCACCAAGAGCTGAGGCCTTGGTGGTGGGAGGAGTCTGATGCCCAGGAAGTCAAGGAGAGACCTCAAGAATAAAAGATCAAGTGTCAAGACCCTACAGCTGGATCAAGCAATCTCCCACCATAGCAAGCTTTAGTCTCATCTGTAAAACCATTGGACCCTCCGCCTAGAGCCTCCTCACTAAGAAGAATCAGTAAGAGAGTCCCAAGCCCAGAGCCTATTTCGTCTTCTTTATATTTGTTTAGAAGTTCCAGACACTCAGGTGCCAAATCAGGCTGCTCAGTCGGGGCAAGTGGGTCTCTGAAGGACACTTTGGCCTAAGTACCAGAGATGGGAACAGGAAAGGCAAATGTTCGGAAGTGAAGGGTGTCTTCAAGAGAACTCCAGGCAACTCTTGACCCAATATGGAACCCTCGCCTTCTGGGCTGGGTGGTAGTTGAATTATTTTTTTCCTTTGTCATCTCTGATCCCAGCTCAAGAATTCAGAGGCCTCTGCACTGGGACAGTAGTGGATCCCAGTTAGCAGAGTTGGTCCAACTCCTTGATCTAGCCGTTATGCCAACAGCAATTTCCAACCATCCACATACTACCTGCCCATCCACCACTCAGCCACCAGCGATCAATCTCCAATTGACTACTATAGATAAGACATAAGACCAGGCACAAAAATCAAAAGCAGGAATCATCACTATTCTAATATCAAAGGAGTCTGTGGTCTGATGGGGATATAGACCATCTACAAATAAGCACAAAAATACCCAGGATTAAATGATGGAACAGGACTAGGGATGTAGAACATGCATGAGGCTCTGGGTTCAATTCCCTTACACCACAAGAAAAAATTTAAATGATATAGCAGCTATAATCCTAGTGCTTAAATGATATAAGTAAGATGTACAGAAATCTTACTATGCTCCCATGCTAAGTTTTTAGGTACTTTCTCTCCCTTAAGCCAGTATAATTTTTCTCAGTTTACATATAAAGGAATCTGTTCCACATCACATATCTGTGAAGAAGAGTCATTCATTGAACTCGACCGTCTGACTCTAGACCTTATGCTGTTAAACATTAAGCTGTCCCCCTGCTAGACTGAATTACTGATAAACACGAGGTTTCCAAGACAATGGCTTCCCCAGACAGGGTGACATTCATGTTGGGCCTTAAAGGCTGGTCAGAACATCACCAGAGAGAGGAGGTAGGGGCCATGCAGCTGGTCCTATACAAAGGCCTGTTAAGGAAGGAGCCAACGGTCAGTAACTGGATTGTGTGTGGCTGGAACATAAAGCAATAATAATAATGACCTCTGTAAGTTATAAAATGCATACTCTACAACCTGCCCTGGCTACACACTTGCTACCTCTGCGTTCTTACAACCCCCATTAGATATAATCATCCTCATGGGAGAAACTCAAGCTCAGAGACTTTAAATGACGTCCTCATGGTCACACAGCTAAATAAACTAAATAAGGCTTTGAAGCTAGAACAGCCTGATCCCCAAGTTCATGCACTCAAAGAGGTTAAGAGCATGGGTCCTGAAGTCAGACCTCCAGGGACAAATTCCCAGCTCTGCCACTAACTAATTATTTGGCCTTGGACCAGTTGCTGAACCTCCCTGGGCCTCACTGTGTTTCTTCATCTGGACAGCATCATAATCATCTTGCTTATTTTATCTGACTCTATAGATAAAGCATGGTCAATCACAAACCATGATGCCCAGTACCGTGTTCAGGTAGATCTACTATTACTCCGACAGTTAATTTAGAGTCCATCTGTGAGGGACATCTATGTGATATTAAAGCAAGAGAAATAAGTGGATGCAGAAGAGAAAGAATTCCAAGTAGGATGATGGAGAAGTTGACAGTCACTGGGATCTGGCTAAAGCCCCAGGGGTAGAGAAGGGACAGCTTTAACCAACAGTTTTATCAGCTCAAAGGAGCTACAGCTTCTCTGCTTATACTAGGATAAATCCCAAGCCCTCCCTTAAAAGCCCGAGGAACAGCTCTGGGGCATTCTGACCTTGACCTAGGAATGATGTGATGGCGCTCTGTGCCAGCCCTCAGCCTCCTGCAGGGAACATTGCCTTATGTGGAAGCCCACACCGTCTGGACGTTGGCTTCCTGGTCAATGAAGTCCCCAGGCTTCATGTTCTTTTGTGCAGCTGATTCAATTTCACCCGACTTGACCAAGTTCACCAAATTTCCCAGCCTCCAAATGTAGGCCCAGTCCTCTCAAGCCCCGGTGAGCTTTCCCTATCAGGAGCAGAAAGACGATATGAGGCTATTTGTATTTTCTCCATGAGAGAATGCCTATTAAAATGCAACACAACATTTTAATCAGCACACTCTTCTGGTTAAATGGTAAGTCCCAGAGTTCTGGGCAAGGGCAGCCTGATGTAACCTGATTAGTTCATTAAGTGGGCACTTGTCTCCTGCAACAAGTGAGGGAAAGCATTACAGCTGCCTAGCAGCGTCTCATTTCTGGGTTGAGACTGACAAGCCAAGACGTCTTAGTTTGGCTTCCTCCAGGGACCTGGATTCAAGTGTGAATAATTTATCTGGGAGGTGCAGAAAGTCCTTATAGAAAAGTAGAGAAGCCAGGTAGGAAAGTAAAAGTGGCAAATAGAAGGTGTTTTCTAGAACCATTTACCACTGTGGGCAATGGGAGCTCATCTTCTTGAGGAAACTCCAAAGAATGGGGAAAGTCACAGCGTGGTCCCATCTGAGTTGAGAGGAAGCCAGGTGTCTCTGTACCAGCTCTAGTCGTGGTTTGAGACCTGCTCTACAGGGTTGTTGACTTCCTAGCAATGTGGGTCTACTTCCCAGGCTAAAAGTCTTTTTGAAGTATTGAAAAAGGCCCTGAGGCATGGAGAAACAGAGAGAGATCCGCAGCCACAAGCAAAGCCATAAGACCCTAGGGAGGTTGATGAGCACCTCCAGGGATCCCCTCTCCCTCCTCTCCTTCTCCAAGAAACTCACTTTTCCACAGCAGAGTTGCTAGGCAGCCTCACATGAGTCCTTCTAGCTCATCATTAATAGCAATTATTTATTCATAGGGACCTATAATATTAAACAATGTTGATACAATATTAATAAACTTTATTGAGATTGTAAGGAAAAAAGAAAGAAGCAAGAAATTACAACTGCCCTGTGACTTAGAAATCCTACCTTGTCAAAGTTGTCCCACAGAGAGACATACACATGTACAAAAGTATATAAACAAGGATGCTGAATGCTGCTTTGTTTATATCAAACATAAAAATCATGGGAATAGCCTAAGTGCCCATCAGTAGGGGAATGGTTAGATTTTGAGATCCTATAGGTATTTTAAAGAATGATAGAGAATTATATATGCTGACATGACAAATATTTAAGATGTAAGTAAAAAAAATCTCATTACAGTATGATTCCCATATATGTAAATCATGTATATATAACATAAAAATATTATTACATATAATAATATGCATATATGTATATATTTATGCTATAAAGATTCTGAGGGGACTGTAATAAATGTCATTTCTGGGCAGGAAATAGGGGGATTATGTTTTTTTTAAACAATGTGTTGCTTAAATCGTTTACTATGAAAATGTATTCTTATATTATTTGTATCATCAAAAGCAAAAATGACAGCTGACATCTTTTCACTAATCAGAAGACTTTTTTTAGGAAGGCAGTCAAAGCAGAAAAAAAATTACTAAAATTTCATAGCTACCTAAGTCATTGAGTGTAACATACCTTCATGTCCCCTGAGGCTATCATTAGAGTAGCGTACTCACAACCCCTCGCTCAAGGAAATATTGCAACATCCTCAGAATGTCTGTTAGGCAGTAAATTATGTGATTCCATTTAGAAAGATGGCCATGGAAAATAGGCAGAAGTACAATATCACAGGACCTGATACTGAATGGCCCATGGTTCATGTATGCATGCAGAAAATATTCTTCCACTAAGCCAGGTAAATGAGAGATTACAGAGGCAAAATTCACACTTGGGATTTTTCTGAAGGTTGCCAACACAACTAGTTCAGACACTACTGAAACCTGTAATCTGCTGGTGTACGGTTAACTGGCTTTGGGGGCAGGAATAGGGAGGGGGCACTAGCTTGTAGGTTTTCTGTTATCCATGGTATAAATACCCACTTGGGGGCTAATTTCAACTTACCAACAGGACACCCGTGAATGTGGTGTTGGGAAGAGATGCTCAGAGGTGGCATACCATGGTACCATATTTCCTCCATGGGTACAAGAGAACATACACACAGGAAAAAAATAGTAATTAGGAAGTATGAGTATCTTTGTTTTTCACATACTTCATTGAATTAACAGTTGATATAAGTTTAAATCGTGTTTAAAATCCAGTTTGCAGAATTCCTGCGATTTTGACCACCAGCCCTCTGGAGCTGGGACAGGCTGGCTCCAGTACCACACTGACTGTGGGAGCTCAGAGATCTTTATCTGGAACACTCCACAGAGGATACTTCAAGGAAGGGCCAAGTAGATGCTAATCAGAATTATAGAAAACACGGTGTTTGGCTCTGGAAATATAAACAGACATATTGTGTTTTCGCAGCAGCCTGACACAAGCTCGGTGCAGAGCCACGCTCCCTGACTCCCCCAAGCAACTTGCCGGAAGGAAGGTTAGAAATCTGATTTCCCTTCTGGGGAAAAGATGTGATTTCAGAGGCTTGATATTAGAAGGAAATTCACACTATGTCAAATGTTAAAATGCCCTGGCCCCAAAATGCTATTGGAGCCGGGGTATCATCTCACCAGCAACCATAAGGTAATTATTGTCCCTTGAACACGTCAGAATATCCTGCTCCATGATTCTGTTTTCCTGGAATAAGAAAACTTTGCTAAGGATCATCTACCTAGCCAATACAATGTTGATTATTTTTTTTTCTTTTTTCTGTTCCATGATCACTGTCTGAGTCGTTTTAAAGTGGGGGTCATATGCTTGCGTATAGAAAAATGGAGAGGTTTATAAAACAACCGACTCTAATAATAGTATGTTGCTTCATTTGTAACCTAGAAGGGAAAGGGGTTGCTGAACTTCAAAGTCGCTACGGATCATTTTAACTCTAAAAGCAGATGAATTTCGTTTCCACGTTTTTAGTTTTTATGCAGTTGAAACATAACGGATTGCAAGTGAGGAGAGAAAGCAGGAAGGGGAAGGAGTGAGATCCCAGCACCTGGGGCATTCTCAATGTCTGATAAATGCCAGATTTACTGCTAAAGTGAGATTGATAAATACTAACGAAATCACAGGCATGCTCGGGGGCAGTTCATTTATTTTTCCACCCCCCCCCAAAGGAACACAAAACATGGAACTCAAGTCAGGCATGGCCAAACCTGAAGAATTTGCCTCTTCCATCCTGTTGTTAACAGAATTCCTCGTGATTTGGGCAGACTGTGGGGGAGATCGAAAGGGGGTGGGGGGGTTGCTGGCGGCCCTGGGGTGGGGGTGGGAAGAGATGCTTAATGGGGGCAGGCTTTGGGAAGGAAGGAGCCGCACAGCCGGCCAGCTCAGCTCAGTCTTTCATGAATAAACACTCTAATTGGGGACATCACAGATAATGGGTCTGACTTCTTTCACTGGAGGGCCGGATCATGATTTGCTAATTGGATATTCCTGGGGTGGTGGAGGCGCCCTCGCTGGCCCTGAATGATTACTAGTTAATGGAGTTTTAGAAGTTCCTATTGCAAACTGATAGAGGAAGCTGTGCTAAGGAAAAGGAGCCTGTCACCCATCCTGGCATGACATGGAGAAGCATGCCCAGCCTCTCTGAAAGCCCAAGGTGGCACCCAGGTACCAGGAAACTCACCAAGCCCAGCACTGACTTTTGGAGCTGGGTATCCATCTTCATCAGAAGCCCAGTACCGGGTCCTCTTTCTCTGCTGGGACGTTTGATGGAGAAGATGAAGTATCCTCCCTCCCACCAGACCTCCTGCACCACTGGTCTTTGAACCCATTCCTTTACATGGTCAAGCGCATACAGAAAGCCAGGCTCAGGGGGCCAGGGAAACATCAGGAATGAATTTTCATGGAAGTGGCGGAGAAAGCTGATCTGGTGTCTCCAGATTAGATTTGGAGCGAGGGGGATGCTGCCATTGTTCAAAGATGGTGACAGGAGAAGGAAAGGGGTACTTCAATATGGTGGCACCCACAGGTGGATCCACCAAGGAAGAGCAGGAGGTGGCTGGTGCTTCAGAGGTGGCACCCTGGCCAGTCCTTTCACTGGGGTTCATGGACATGACGGTTGTGCTTGGCCCCTTCCGTCAACCTGTCTGGGTGACAGAGGGAAAAGGAATTGGGAAGAGACAAGAAAGAGCAAAAAGGGTAGCAAGAGATCTTTCTTTAGCCAAAACTCAGGTAAATTTCTTGCCAAAAAATAAAAAAAAAAAAATCTTATAAAAGCAAAAACTAGCTATTCTGGTTAGACCAAGAGTATACTGTGTCCCAATTGCTCTTCTTAAAAGAAATCAAGAATTCATTTTCAATGAAATTTAAAGATTAGCCAGGATTCATATACTCTCTTCTCTGCTAGGGAGCATTTGTGCCATCTAGCCCAACTCAACTAATCAGTTCATCCCCGGTCACTTTTCTTATTTCTGGGGGACGGAACTCCTCCTGGACTTCAGTGACCAGTCTTGCCAACATTGAATGTCACCCATGCAAAGGACTTAGAGGGCCCCCTCTGGAAATTGCTCTTTTCTCATCAAAACTGAAGAAGTCACCCAAGATGAAGCTTCTGCTGCCTCCCCTTTCATGTCACTGAGGTCACCATGCAAATGGGAGCTGACGTTGGTAAATTAATTTGCACCACAAAATGTCTACCATTTACTGGACCCTTTCAATCTGCTAGGTGCTATGCCATACACCTTACATACCTGGTAGAGCCTCAGGTAATTTTCCAAAACCTTGATGGGATAAATATTATGATTCTCTTTATTTTGCACATGGGGAACTACTGACTTCTTGAGCCATCCAAGGTCACACTGGAGTAACTGGACACACATACAAGTTGATTTCATGTTCATTTGACCCCAAAACCTTTGGTCTTATTCATTATGCCCTTCCTTAAATTTTTCCCTTTTCAATATTTGTCTCCTGAAGACAATCAACCCAATGGGCAATGGGCTGGGACTCACCATACAGAAGATCAAGGAACCTGATTTTCTTTTTCTTTTTTTTGCAGAAATGATAAAAATGGATTCCCCATAAAAGACACTCTTGGAGACTGTGAACAGAAAAGGCAAGCTCTCCCATGGTTTCTTATTGATGGTCTTCAGGAACCTCAGCCTCTTTGTCTAGATGCAACAACAATGTATCATTTCCCCAAAATTCAAAATGATCCTAGTTGTCATGAAAGAAGTTTGCTGGAGAGCCTCAAAAAATAGCTCAAGCTCTCAAACGCCCATTTTCTCACTGTGTAAAATGACCTATAGCAAGAGATGTCTTTACACGCCCTCCCAGCTCCACGTTGATGTATCCAGAATGCCCTGTGTGTTAGAAGACGGGAGGTTGCTACCACCTGTGTGGTTCGTTTGCCATAATGAAGACAAAGGTTTATAGAGAATCTAGATTTTTTTTTTTTTTTTAAGGCTCCTATTTACATGACCCGGGTGTTTCTTTCTTTCTCTCTACGCCGTCTCCTGGTGCTTGTCTCTGTTTCCTTGAGCTATCTATCTCCTGGTATCCTTGGTACAGCTCCATCTGGCTCATTTGTTATTCATGAATTAACATGTGTTTTGCATGCATTTGCCTTTGAACAACTGTTCCAAAGTACGCCACAGTGCAGCAACCAGGGTCCCCACGTTAGATCATGCGCAGCTTCAGCCCAAAGTGTGGGAACACACATCTCCTAATGGGTACGTTTACTTGCGCAATGTGTGCATTAAATAATATAGGTGAATGCACGTCTTATAATAAACTCAAAAATAGAAAGTTAAAAGTCCAAACTTATTACCACCATATCCTAGTGGGATTGGGGCAGCCCTTCTCTTTTTGGAGACCCCCTAGCCTTTAGGACGGTGGAGGGTCTCAGTTACCCTGGGTTTAGCTAGCAGGCATTTGAGAACGAACACTTGTTAAATGAGAGGGTCTGCAACCTGAAGAGACAGTGACAGGTAGCAAGAAAGATGCAGGAAGGCAGGCCTGGATCCTTCAAGGGAAGCCAGACATTTGTGGGGATTCTACCAATGATTAATGGAGTTTGAAGTTTTTTTTTTTTTTTTTGCTTTTGTTTGTGTGTGTGTGTGACACTATGAGATGAACTAAAGACATGAGGGCCAAACAAGGTGATAGTCTGCCAGTTGTTGGTTGCCCCTGTCCTACAACCTAGAGGCAATCTTTTGAACCTTATCAAAACCCAGATCCCTAAAGGAAATGCTGCATTAAACTGGAGTAGCTCTTTTCACTGAGTGTGAATGAATCTGACAGGTATAGATAATAGCGAAAAAGAGGAAAAACCGTAATAAGATAAACTACGAGGACAGACCCACCAAGAGCAAATTCTGAGACTCAGGTGTGAGCAGATCTGATCCCGGTCCACCCTTACCCTCCACCCATCTCCTGATAGCCCAGGACTGGATGAGGGACAGAAGTCCTAGTCCCCAGAGAAGCACTTTTCCTCTGCCTCTTTGAACAACATCAAGGTCCCTGAGCTTGTCAAGAGGCAAAACGGGCCTGCTTGGGGGCTCTGAACCTGAAAAGTCCTCATTTCTTCTAGAGTCTTCTTTTTTTTTTGTTGTTGTTGTTTTTTGATTTGGAGAAAAATTAATCCTTCCCAGAACCCCCCTCAACACCTCCCAGGCCTGCCTCAGTGACGCCTCTAGACCGACACTCCTTGTTGAAGCCTTGTTAAAGGGGGATCATGTAAAACCCATGCTAAAGGGCAGATACAAGAGTCTGTTAGAGCTGGAGTAAAGATGTCTGGAGATGCCTCAAGGAGACAGACAGGCTCAGGGAGAAGGAGGAACAGAGGAAGTCAGGAAGCAGGCGGGGCAGGGTGCCCAGAGACACAGAATGGAAGAAAGAGCTTGCCTACCTTGATGGGTGAAGAAAATATTTCAGAAAAGAGAAAAAAATGGACCGAGAAACTATCCGACAACCAAAGTACAAGTTAGAGTTCACTATGGATATTATACGATTCAATGGACACATGAACTAACCCAGACTCTGCCTTGAACTCATAGTGATTCATAACACTCAGGTATTTGCTACATGCCAAATTTTGTGGATGGATAGAAAGTGTCATGTCATATATTTCATCTTCCTAGAATCTCTTTGTGGTGGTTACTGTTCTTATTAGCCCAGTTTTGTCAATAGGGAAACTGAGGCACAAGTGTGGTAAATCATTGCCTATCTGGTAGGAAGCAGATCTGGGAGTGGGAGCTGAGGTGGTCAGCCTCCAGAGCTTGTGGCCTATTCACAAGGGGGCTCTACATCTGCTGCAGGGCATTTACCCAGATATTCTTGGCCCAGAGAACTGGAGTCTCCATGTTCGGATGGAGGGACTCTTTTGACTCCATTATTTTTTTTTCCAGCAGTTAACTAATAATTAGTAGGACAGAATGGTGCTATGAAATGACCACTCAACAGGAAAACAAAAGGTTGGTCTCTTATCCACATTGGACTTCAATTTTGGGGGGGCTAACTAAGGTTATTTCCTGATCAAGGATTCTATGGTATAGCATGAACCCTCATAGCATGTTAGAGATAGGCTCAAAATGGGGTTAAAAAATCAACTTAGCAAAGACAAATAATATTTGAAGACTAAATGAACAGATTTCCTCCAAAAGCACTAAGATTCATTATACATGGTAAATATTTGTTTGGACAAATCTTAAATTGAGGATCATTTGATTGATAGATAATTGTTTCCAACATCAGCTAAATTTGCTCAGCTGTCTCTGCCAAATCACGAATTGATGTGTTATCTTTTCCTGCTTTCTTTCTCTCTCATTTTTTAAAAAATCCTCAACACTATTTTCTTATGATCAGTTCTTAAGTTGATTTCTTCATCAAGGGAAAAAAAAAAATACCTGACACCTTTCTTTATTCAAGGGAGCCAGGTTGTTGGAAACCTTAGAGGGAGGGGTTTGGACTGGACCCCCACAAGGACTTTCGGATGCAAAAATCAGCATCACCATTTACTTACCACTGGGCCAAGCTTTGTTCTACCCCCATGATCTGTAGGCATTTTCAGACCCATTCTTCCTCTCTCTGCCCATTTTCCAGGAGAAACAATCAAGGCCCAGCAGAAATTTGTCCTGGGATCTCCAAAGGCCTTTGCTGTCCTAAAAATGTACACATATGCACATACATGATCCCCAGGCTTCAAGGCCTAGGAGTTAGACTACAGAACAAGTGAGGAAATCATAACAGCTTCTTGAAGCTGATCTTTAAAAAATTAAGCCGATTTTCAATAAGGAAACAGAAGGCATAGGAAAAAGGATTTATCAGTTCTTCTCCACTAGGGATAGTTTATGGATAAGAAGAGAAATATTCTGTTTTCACGGAGAACATGTGTCTAATTATTATTAGACCTGCTTCCTGATTTTCTTTCAATCCTCTGCCCACAGGCTAGGTGGTTATTTCCACAGCTCCTTTACCAAAAATAAATATTTTTATAGGTAATTAACAAAGGAATCTGTGTTTTAATTTGCTTCTCACTTCTGGAAAAGCTAGTGGTCAGAAGGAAAAGAAAAAAAAAACTAAAAAGAAAAGAAAGAAAGAGAGAAAGAAAAAGAAAAGAAAACCTAGATTCTCTTAAAGGTAAATTGTTCAAACAGTTCTCTCATTATTTTTTTTAAATAATAAGTTTAAAAATCTATTATTATAGAGTAATTGCTCATCAAATTTCTTTTTAAAAGTCAAAGCAATTTTCAAATTATAAAGAACTTCTCAAATGTGTCTAGATAATTATGAGGCTGCATTTTATGTAACTCCTATACCTCAGTGGGCTGCAATGCCTGTTATAATTTCTGCCATTGCAGCCCAAGATTACACCAACTCTGCTCACGTGCAAGGTACCATGTGATGCTTGTTAAATACGTAGCATTTCCACTGACACAAACATCTGCATGTGAAATTGTCTATCAACTTCTCACAGAAACAACTGTTAGGACCAGCACAAATTACCTCATTGAAGTTTCAAAGATGATAAAATTGCACAATTGATAGATTGATGGATGGATGGGTGATAGATTGATGGATGGATGATCTATGACGTCAACAAAGTCATTTCTCCTTGAAAAAAGAGAAATCATTTTAAAGCCACTGGAGAGCTGAAATCTCCAGAAAGACTCTTTCAATCAGCAGGAGAGCTACTTTGGGGGCAAGACCATTGTAACTTTTTGATTGCTCCCCTATTCTCTCACCTAAGCTGAAAACCCAACACAATCTCATCCTGTTACACAGAATTTAAGTAAATACTGATTTTTTTTTTTTTTACTTGCACATACTGGGTACCATCTTTTTTAAAAACAAATTAAGATTGTAAATGTTTACGTGTACTTAAGAAACTGAGTATCTTTGGGTTTCTTGAAAATTGAAATAAAGGCCAATTTCAGATTCTGTGGGGTTGTGAATTGATTCTAGGAACGAACAAAAACTTTAAAGGATTCCTAACATTGACCACTGATCTCACATGCCTGTGTGTGTTTACACATAGACACACACACACACCAGGCGTGCAAATACACATTCTCTGCATCTTCATGTCCCTTTTTCAATTTTGGAGTGAGTTTTAGTCTCAAGTTCTCATATCCTGGGACTTCTGGAAATTTCCAAGGCCCTTGGTCACCCGACTGCAGCTTCCCTAAGACACCTGGGCAGAGGAGACCCCCAAAGAGCAGAAAATGGTCTGGTTCACTTTAAATGTTACTACTCTCCTCATTATTCTCTGCACCCCCCCCCCCCACCCAATACAGTTGCCGGCTGCGATCTGCTGCCTTTCAACTTGGAATAAAATACATTACTTATGCAGAGAATGTTTTTAATGTAACAAAGCAAAGGAATAAAAATGCCTTACAACAGTTTTATTAAAAACAAATTCCCACAGTAAATACATATACACTCGGTTTCTGAGAGCAAATCAGCCAAGGACATCACCGCTAAGTGCTCTGGGAAGTGCTTATAAATTACTTGAAATAAAAAACATTGTTGCCTGGACATCAGGGATGAAATGCTGCAGTTTGTAATAAATTAACAGAGAACTTTACTTCCCCTCCTCGAACAAAGCAGCCATTTGTCTGAATAACCCACATTCAGCTGTGAGTTATATTTTCACAACTGCAACTGCATTCATTTGCAAATGATTCTGCAGTTTTAATGCTTAAGTTTTAAATACCTTGAGAACTAATAAATAAAGCAAAGTAGAGCAAACACTTGGCTTGTAGTTTAAAAACTGTCCTAATTTCTGCTTTCCTTTTGGCTTTCTTTTTTTTTCCCCCCTTTCAAAGTTATTTTGTTGTGGTGGTTGTTGTAAGTAGTATATAAAGTTTCTTGAAACTACATTTTAAAAATAAAAAGTATTTGGGGCGCATTCACACCAGAGAGAAGTTTCCATTAATTCCATGAACTATGCAAGTATTTGGCCAAGCACTCATTTTGCATTTTGAAGACTTTTCTTGTATCAATACTTTAATTTAGTGACAGAATAATTTATAACTATCTTTGAGGGTTTTCCTATTGTGCATAACTTTTGTCTACAAGTCTCAGATTTGGTTAGATTTTTTTTTTCTCTCTCTCTCTCTCCTTCTACTAGACTTTGTCCAAGAAAAAAAAAAAATCTCAGAAGAAAAGTCGTGTCACTTCCCTTGAATTATTTTGATTATAAAACAAAAACTCTGCAAGAAAACTCTTTTCACAACCTGCTCAGTAAAACAAAACGAACCGCTTTCTAGGTTCTTGAAAGAAAAATTTGATAGAAGCATTTACAGATTCAATTTGAGGTTTGAAGGTTATTTTCTTGGCCAAGAAAAAAAAAAAAAAAAAAAAAGCCCCGGTTTCCCTGTGTGGAGTTACTGGCTTTGTTGGATTTCTTTTGCATTGTTTTAAATAAGGTCCTGTGTAGGCAATTGCACTGGATAAAAGTAATGCACCATTTCCAGGAAGCGATTTGAGCAAGAAAACTCTCAGAAGCATGTTATTTTCTGAAAAGTGGCTCATAAAATATTTTTATAAAGTAGGAGTTGAAATCATTTAAAAATCACTCTCTTTTATAAATCTGTTTGGAGAAAGCTCTTTTTATCCCCCTCTTTCTTCTGATCCCCATCTTTTATTTTGCTTAGAGGTAAACAACATTTGCCTCATTTAAACAACAACATTTGCCTTTGTGGCTCTTAAATACTTTTCCAGTCTCCTTATGGCCATTCATCACGTGGGATAAAATAAGGATACTTTGCATCCAAGAGTTTTATCACATCCCAGAAAATGTTTGTTGTTTTTTTTTTTTTAAACTCCCTCCTGCCCCTACCCCCACCACTCCAAGCTGCGGGGGATTGTTTTAGGACATTTCAAAGCCTTTTGTGAAGAGGCAACCAAAGTCCTTCCACAGAGAAGAAATGCTTGATTACATGCACTACAAAACGGGAGATATTTCCAAATTCCCTTTTAATTAAGATGTCTAAATAGCCATTTCTTTGGAGAGTGATTTCCAAACAGTTGAGAAATAAAACGTTTTTAACTGCAACCGACATCTTGCCCTCTGCGACCCTGGAGGGAGGAGACTTGTCACCTGGGGGGAGGGAAACGGACATTCTGTAACTCCATAAATGTCAGATGGGAAAGGGGCCTCTAAAGTGGAGGTACTCACAAGACCCAGAGTTCTAGTGACGCCAAGGGCTTCAGTTAAGAGGACACCGCTTCTCTCATTAGCCTGGTCACTTTTAATTTTTTTTTTTTCCCAAATGCATACACCTCTGTCATTTTTTAAAACCACACAACGATCACTGGTTTGGTGCTATTTGAGCCTCTGACCATCCAAGTCTGGTTAAGAACATTCGCTTAGGTCCTCGGGGACTTCATAGCTGGCCACCCATCTGGTGTTAGGATTGCATCCACGAAAATCCCTCAGATTAGCACTGAATATTCTTTTTAAAGACGTTTAAGTAAAAGGGCTGACATTAGCATATGTTCCCCCCAAGTGTCCTGTTGAACTTTCGGCTGGGCATTACCCTACCACGGGCTTTCTGGATGTTATCCAATGAGAGATTGGCTTGGAACTGTAAAATTAGCCATCTGCCTATTAAAAATGTAACCAGCTGCATCCGATGAAACACAGTGACTATTGAAATGAACTCATCCGGGAGAGAACTCGCGTCCCCTGCTTGGACATTTTTCCAATCCACTGCTGGACTGAGACACTCCACCAGCAAAGAGCTTTGCGACCTTGTTTGGAGTAAAACAGCAGGACTCTCCAGAACCAAGAAGGCTGGCTTGTGGGTTTGTTTCTTTGCTAAAAATTCTGGAGTTTCTGAAGGGTGACTCAGATTTCGAATTCTCTATTTCTCTAACCACTTGTTTAAAACACCTCTCCCTGTCACAGGAAAAAAAAAATGAAATCAAAAAAGGGAACGAATCCCTAGTGTCCCATACCTTAAGATGGCATGCTCAGAGAGCCCCCTCCCCAATCCTGGGCATTGCTAAAAAAAAAAACCCTTCATCTCCAATCCTGAATCACTCTCAGCAGCACATAATATCTTAAGGCAGAGAGCTGGGGCCATAATTATTCCAGCAAGAGCTACTATTTCCGTGGGTATGAGGCGTTCTGTATTTACTACAAGGTCTGTTTATTAAAAATGAGAACTTTCAATAGCCTGCGCTATTTTTTTTTCTCAAGCCTAATGGAGCATTAAAAAATAATTCATTAACTAATTAACAAAACTGTGTTTATTTACAGTATATAAAATGTTTCTATCAGGAAAATAACACACCATAATACAGCGTTGTGTTGACAGGAAAACATCTGCAGCTTAATTTAATGCATTTACTAAATGACGAGGGGAAATCAAAGGATGTTTAAACAGCTACTTCTCTGCCTGTGATTTTGGTTTCTCTGGAGAGGTCACAGGCAGGAAGGAAGATGCCCCTCAGGAAATCGAGAGCTGTTTGCAAAGATGCTCAATGCAAAAATCTCCAGACGGCCATGGAAGGACCAGCGCTGGGCAGAGTCTGGTCTCTGCACCAGTTAACACAGATGGGTGCCCACTTAACACAGATGGGTGCCCACATGTGTCCTGAGTTTCACAGCTTGGAAGCCACTGAGGCTGGACCACGTGAAACTGTCTTTTTTGTAGGGGAAAGTCAGTCAAATGTTGACAGCTTCATTGCATTCTAATATTTCCCATTTGGACTTGGTTTTTTTTTCTTCAGTTTCTTCTTCTTTCTTCCGCCTTGCCCTTTTTCTCTCTTTTTTTTCTCTCTCTCTTTTTTTAAATTTTGTCTTGGGCAAGATTTCTTCAAACAAAAAAATGAAGCTCAGACAAAGTGTGAGTTAATACACTTGCCGATTCGATGATCCAATTTCAAAATGTATTTTGCTTGGTTCATTTTCCCACTCAATCTCTTCTCTGCTTTTGCCTGAAACATCTCAGAAGGCCAGGGATTTTCTGTTTGTTTGCAGGTTTGGTTTATTTGTTTTGTTTAGTTTTTTTTTTTTTTTTCCACTACTGGGGATTGAACTCAGGGGCACTCTACCACTGAGCTACATCCCCAGCCCTTTTTTATTGTATTTTGAGACAGGGTTTCACTACATTGCTGAGGCTGGCCTGGAACTTGCGATCCTCCTACCTCAGCCTTCTAAATCGCTGGGATTCGAGAGTGTGCCCCAGAAGTTGGTAGTTCTGATTTTCTCAGTATCACCCAAATATGAAATCCCAAGGAAAAAAAAAAAAAACATAGTAGTCATCGCACTACTGTATATTCCCTTCAGGGGTCTGTGCAAATCATGACTTCTCAGGAGGAAATATAGCATCATCTGGGGAAAAAAGAAAAAAAAAAAAACAGTGATAATACAGGCAAATGTGATACTTAAGAGAATCTGTCCTCCAATCATTGACACTTCTAAAAGTTCAGAGTGACCTCAGGAATTATAAAATGAACTTTTAAAAAAATCAGTTTTTCCCAAAATATTCAAGCACAGTCTGTTTGTCCACCTTTATTGTAAAGTATACAATAATAATAAATTGTCTTATTTCAACTCAGCTACACAGGGGCCATTCCTGCTGACTTTTACCTACTGGGTGTGTAACAGTCGTGAGGAAATATTCCGCAAGTTTCACCTGTTTTAGATTCAAACCTTTTCAGCTAGGCAGAACCAATGGGATTATCAGAAACTAGAATTCTGTTTAAAATTTAAAAAATGTTAAAGGCAAGTTTAGTTCAGCCAACTGTGCTTACTAGTCCGAATGATTTTAACCATGTCTCTCTGGATGTATACCTAAGGAGTCACGTCATACACATCTGATGGTTCAGAATACTGATGTGGTTTGTGCATTTTTATGAATGTGGCCACAGTGTGTTGAGTATTGAGCATGGATGGACGGGTTTGGTTCCAGGTAGTGGGCCCTGGTCAGGGGACAATCCGTGTGACCTCTGTCATTTTCTCGCCCCAACTAGATTCAGTTCTTGAAATACAGGTCAAAATAGGACCCTGAATGTGTGCAACTTTGTGTCAAGAGTTCTTCTTCATCAGAGATAGAAATCACCTAGCATGTGTGCTCCAACGCCCCTGCTAGTGACTGCCGCGGATGTTACTGGTGTATCATGGGGGACTTTCTCAAAGAGCCAGGAACCACCTCTGAAAACTTCTCAAAACACATACCACAAATCAATCAGCATGAGCCCCACAGATGAAAACCCTTAACTGAAACTAACAGATCCCCACGGAGATCAAATCAAGAGCCTTAAAACAACAGGATAAATGGTTCTACCATCAGTTTATCTAGCATGGCCTCAATTAACCATATCCTAATGGATCTGCTCCTTCAATTAAGCAGGTTTGTTTTTCTTTGGGCTGCTGTCTATCTTGAAGAGAAAGAGATACATTGAAAAAAAAAAAAAAACAAGTCCCTATCAAGGAATTATTGGGACTTGGTACCTTGCAGACTATTTTCGGGGACCAGATCACAAGGAACCTCATCTCTTGCTGTCTCTGTACTCACCCCACTCACCCCTCCAGGTCTGGACATAACTGACAACCGAACCCCCCTGGGCTCTTCTGGAACTCTGCCTCACTTTTCGTAGATTAAGACACATCAGAAAGGGTAAAGAAAAAAAAATACAAAGAATTAAAACTCATACTAAAAGAAGTCTCTGAAAGGGGTCACACCCTCAAATCCATTTGCATTTCGGATTCTGCAGAAGATGGTCTCATCAGAGTTCAGTGAGAACACGTTCCTACCCGGGGCCCTGTTAACCCACAAAATAGCCCAGGTGCTTTTCTGAGTGAGACACAGCAGGCTTTGTCCACAATCTGGAGCTCACAGCCTCATGTCATCTTCTCCCGGTCTGTTATCCAAACTCTGTAAATTATTTACCTACATTGTTTTCACAGATCCCTGTGCCTTTGCATAGACTATCCTCCATGCCAGGCATAGATTTTCTCCGACGGGTTAACTTTTACTTATCCTACAAGATTCAATTCAGGCCAGGCATGGGGGCACATACCTGAAATCCCAGAGACTTGGGAGGCTGAGGCCAGGAGGATCACAAGTTGGAGGCCAGCCTCAACAACTTAGTGAGGCTGTAAGCAACATAGCGAGACACTGTATTGAAATAAAGCATTAAAAACTGGATGGGAATGTAGCTTAGTGATAAAGTACCCAGGGGTTAAATCCCCAGTACTTAAAAAAAAAAAAAAGATTCAATTCAGATATCAACATCATCTGTGCTTCATCCATGCAAGTGTTGTGCATTGCTGTTTTTTATTTATGAAGCAAAATGGTGGTTTAGACCCTGAAGCCAGATTCTCGACTGTGTAATACAAGCTGTCCATGCCAGCCGTGAATCTGTGTGCAAGTCATTTAACCTCTCTCTACCTTGGTTTTCCCATCCATAAAATGGGGGTAGTAGCAACTAGAGATTAAGAATGGAAATACATAGTATACTATGTTTACAACCAGAGACATGAAAAATTGAGCTCTATTTATGTGATAAGAGCTGGAATGCATTCCGCTGTTATGAATTTTATATATATATATATGTAAATGGAAAGAGCCGCAATGTGCTGAGACTAGCTGACAGTGTTAGCTATTATTTTGTAAGATAATTTCCAATTTCATGTCTGGCACCCTCCCGCTAAGCAAAGGGACCTTGCTGTATTCGTCCTTGTACTCCCAGTTCTGAGCCTGAAGCTTGACAGGGCATAGGAAGCCAGGCAAGGTTGACGTGTGAATTGTTAAATGAAGAGTAAAAAGAATGAGAAAGGCAATAGTAAAAAGGAAGCAGAGGGCTGGGGTTATGGCTCAGTGGGAGAGCGCTCACCTCGCATGTGCAAGGCCCTGGGTTCGATCCTCGGCACCACATAAAAATAAATTTTAAAAGGTCATTAAATTTTTTTTTTAAAAGAAGGAAAGAGAGGTGTAAAGAGTGGTTGAAACATATGTTAGGATGAGGCTAGACCCCCCCCCCAAAATAAAACCCACACAGACATAATTGAAAATGCAGCTTTATGCATTAGCCTCACATACAGCCATGCATCAGGGAAAAGCTCAGAATTACCAGTTTTACTGGGAGAGAAACATCACTGGGCTTATTTTCCACCCCCAAGATGATGATAGGAGACTCAGTAATACAAACATGCACTTCATGCGTGGTCTTTTTCAATCTGAACTTTGATCATCAAAAATCCAATGCTCTCCTCTCCAGCAGGAGAAGAGCAGGGTTGTGGAGGAAGAGCTGTCCTGTTCGTGAACGATGCCCACCCCACCTCCCCACCCCACCTCCCCGTTAAGCTTAGGGTCTGGAGCAGATGATCAGAGTTCACCTCCCACCCAGGACATTTAGCAGCTGGCTAAACCAGAGCTGGTCAGTCCCCCGTTACCTTGCCTGGAAAGTAAGGGATCACGTGGGCATGACCTCCCAGGGTCTTCGTGAAGTGCAATGAGAGAATCCTCATGAAACCCCTCAGAGCAGCACCTGGCACAGAGTAGGTGGTTTGTCGATGTACATTACCATCATGACCAAAACGAGGCTTCTCAGAGGTGACTTAGGGGACTGCGGAAGCCGGCCTGAAGGCAACTCCCCAGGTCAGAAGAGAGCGGCAGGGACCTGGCAGGATGCACTTGGCACAGAGCGGAAAGCAGCGACAGGGGGCTTTCTTCTCCTGTGTTTGGATTGGCTTTTAAACAGCGCAACCTCCGCTCACCTCAGTTGCAACACTCCATTGAAATGTTACTCCCAGGATTTGACACTTCCTTATTCTTCATACTACTGTTTTCTCCTTTGTTGCTTTGAAAATATGAATTAATGATGAATACTAATGAGCCCCAGTGACAAGGCGAACCTCTGTCTAGACGCCACTAACGGGGAACGAGCTGCAAGACTCGGTGACATTTCTAAGGAGAGAAAGGTGTAAGGAAGCCTTTCCCTGATCCAAACTTGCATGGCCCAAATATTGTGCATTTTTCTTCCCCATTTCCTCCCATCTGATTCCTTCCCCTTAAAAATTTTTAAAAGAATCTTCATGAAAGCCTCATGAACGAGACTTTGAACTTGTTCGTAAGATTTTATGTGTCTAACCTGGAGTAGAAATGAAATTGCTTTAAAAAAAAAAAAAGTCCTGTTGCATTTATGAAAATCACTCAGGATGCCTTTTTATCATTCCGTGCTTTCTTTCTTTCTTTCCTTTTTTTTTCTTTTATTGTCTCTGATGCTGTTTCACGGAGCTTGAGGATTTGTGAAGTAGCCAACCAGAGAGAACGTAGGCATCGAGACTGAATTCACAGCGATTTCCTAACTGATGCCAATTTTCCCTCCCCCTCCAATAAAAAACAGCAATATTTTCTGCAGTTGGCATCAAAGACAACTTTTATGGCAAGGTCTGCAAGACTATCTCAACATCATGGTAGATTTTTTTGAGCATTAGAAGTCAAGCAGAAACCAAGAAAAATCTATAATAGGCAGGATTGTAGAATAAAGTCCACCACAAATTTGGGCACTGTAAACCGGCTTCACTTTCTGTGTCAGGACTTAAAGCTAAAGGTGATCAGTGCATTCCACAGATAGTGTAGATAGGAGCAACTTCAAGAAGCAAACAGTACTTTGCCATTAAGGATTTCTCTATACCCTGAATTGCTTTTCTTGGTTGCACTCTGCAGATGAGAGGCCTGGACATCAACAACTGAGAAGAAACCCTAAAAAGAAAGGCAAGACCCCCAAAGCTCACCAAAACCATTGTAGATGAGACCCTCACTTCCTTGGTGCTGGGGAGGACCGCTAACCTGAGCAGGAGCATTTCTCTTAAGAAGAGTTCTACTTTTGAAGATGTGGATTCAAATCCTAACCAGCATGTAGACTTGAGGTTTTGGGCCCCAGGACTCTTTTTTTTTTAAATCTGTAAAATGGGAACACTATCAGAATTGCCTTCCTGTGGTTGTCAAAAGGATTAAAGTAGACAATGACAATAACGGAGCTAGAGAAGAGCTGAGCACCGCGTCAGACCAGTGGTCAAAGCTCATTATTGCTGATACACAAGCAGTTCAAGTCATCAAAGGGCAAGCTGGCCCGTGACTCCTACTTATTGGCAAAGAAAACATTTCTATCCAAGATTCAGCAGAACTATGTGACGGTCTTGCTCAGGAATCCCTGCGCACAGGCAATCTTTAACACAGAATTGTTTCCATGTCATTGTGCTGAGCGATATCTCCTCGACTTGTTTTCTCATTTCGAGTGCAAACAAGTTTCTTATTTACCACCCCTACCAGCTTTTAAATTATTACTTCACCAAATCATATGTCACCTATTAGATTACTCACTCAACAACAAATTCATCATAAATTCTTCTAGCTCTAGGGGTGGGAGTGAGGGGGAAGGGTGATAGGCTTATAGAGACCATCAACAAAATATGAAATGTGGTTTTTCTTTTTCCTCAAAGAAATCTTAGGCAAGGGGTCCCGAAAGATGCTGATGCAAACCACAGTAGTCATAGTTTGATATAAAGATGAAGAGTGTAGTCTCTGAGCCAGACTGGGTTCAAATCTAGACTCTACCATTAAATAGCTGTGTGATTGGGGGCAGATCTCTTAGTCTCTCTGTGCCTAGATCTCCTCATCTAAAAAAATGGGATTCCTGAAATACCTGTCTCTGAAGCTGGCAAAACATTTCAATGAATCACTGTGGAGATACTGGGGTGAAGTTAGTCACAGAATGTCTCAGCAAAGAGGCCTCACAACTTGCGCAGGCCCACAGGCTAATGGATTAGGGTTAAATCATAATTCAAACCCAGTGTCTTAGCTTGTTTTCTGCTGTTTATAGCTGAATATCACATACGGGGTAATTCATAAAGAAAGGAGGTTTGTTTGACTCACAGTTCTAGAAATCCAAAATGATGGCATCAGATTGCCGGGGCGGGGGGGGGGGTTACTGCATCATAACATGGCAGAGGGCAGCCATGGAGAGGCAGAGCAGGGGTGTGAGCTTGTCCCCCCCCCCATTTTTTTTTTTTTTTTGGACTGGGGATTGAATCCAGAGGAACTTACCACTGAGCCACATCCCCAGCCCTTTTTATATTTTAGTTAGAGACAGGGTCTCACTGAGTTGCTTGTTTAGGGCCTTGATAAGTTGCTGAGGCTGGCTTTGAACTCACTATCCTCCTGCCTCAGCCTCTCAGGCACTGGGATTACAGGCATGTGTCACCCCACCCAGATTTGTCCCCTTTTAAAGCTACTAGTGTCCTCATAGGCGTACCCTCATGACCTCATCTGATCAGGACCTCATCTACTCCTGATCACCTCCCAGAGCCCTCACCTTCAAATGCCACTAACACATGACATTGGAGATTAAGTTTCAACATGAGTTTGAGTGGGGACATTCACATTTTAGTGCCCAGGCATGATCTTACCACCTTACCATAGTGACTGACTCAACCAGAGTTCCATGAAAGCTCCAATCCTGAGGATCAGGAACAAGTGATCTTCCTTTCCCTTCTCTCCTCCCTTTTTTTCTTCCTTCCTTCCTTATGAAAATAGCAGGGGACATTCCTTGACTTTGGTCTGATGCAATAGTAGTGACTCAGTACACCCTATGAAAGATGTGGCAGATTCTTGCAGGTCAGAAGACATGGCCATTTATCACACACTATGATGCAGTCACACACCACGTGACCACGGAGGCCTGGAACTGGCTTTGGTCACGGCTGGTCTGACTCAGCCTGAAGCAAGAGCAAAGCAAATGCGATCAATCAGGACTGCAGGAAATGTTTGGACTGTGAGCAACCTGTCCCTCAACCACCAGGTTTTGCTGGAGAGGGAATTTTGCACACATCTGGGATATTACACCCTGGCACAGTGGATCATGCCTGTAATTCCAGTGGCTTGGGAGGCTGAGGCAGGAGGATCCCGAGTTCAAAGTCACCCTCAGCCATTTAGTGAGGCCCTAAGCAACTCAGTGAGAAGCTGTCTCAAAATAAAATACAAAATAGGGTTGGGGATGTGGCTCAGTGGTTGAGTGCCTCTGAGTTCAATCTCTGGTACCCCACTCCCCAAAGATGGTTATTCATAGGCAATTACAATAGAATAGAGAAGATTTTGAAAAAGAGAGTAACATGGCTTTTAATGGATGGAACCAAGTGTGTGTTCATACACAAAACAACTCCAAATTACCTGGACTCATCTTGACCAAACTTAAGGGTAAGAAAGAATGGAAGGGATAGCTTATGTCAGACAGCAAGGTGTCTTATGAACGGGCAGTGAGTCTTAGCAGAACTCACATGTCCTGTGATAGTCCACTTTGCCCCGTGACCATGACACCTGCTTGTCTTGGCTCCTTTACTTTCCTCCGCTTCTCCCAGTTATCTGGGGGGATCTCAGGGCAGGAGGTGATGACCAGTTGCACGATAGCACATCTACTCCGGGGCTTCTACTCTGCAAGTCCCAGCCACTGAACCCCTACAAAGACCCTGCTCTCTTGAGCTTCCTGCTCTCCCATTGTGTTCTGCTACCTGCTCTCCAAACCAACCCAGCCAATAACTGGACCTCAGAGAGTCGCTAGCTCAGTCACTGCTACCTGCTCTCCAAACCAACCCAGCCAATAACTGGACCTCAGAGAGTCACTAGCTCAGTCACTGCTACCTGCTCTCCAAACCAACCCAGCCAATAACTGGACCTCAGAGAGTCACTAGCTCAGGACTCTCTAGCTCAGGGCTTAAAAGCAGTTCTGTGGAGAATTGTAGGTCCTAGGGAGTGGGAAGCAACATTTCCCTCCCCTTTTACTGTGTTCCCTTGGTTCCTGTATCTCCTTTCTACTCTAGCCAAGCCTTGTCCAGGCCAAACCTCCCAGAGACATGAACTCATGCACCTGGTACTCAGAGGACAGAGGCTCTCCTGTGACGAGGCTCGCCTTCAACACAGCCAACACCGTCGAGCCAAGACCAGCTTTTTGTTACCGGGGCCTTGTTAGAGACCATTTCTTCAGGATAAAAATACATTGCATTATGGTTACAGAGATGGAGATATAAATTAAAATGTATAATTAAGGTGCAAATAATGTTTGAGTGTTTTGCTGGCCAAATAGTTTTGGAGATCATGGCATTGAATGTATTCTTTCATCATGGCTGTTGCAGATGCTTCAGCAGAATGGGGTGAAACGGGAATCTCCAGAAAGGGTTCTTGTGGCAGTGTTCTTTACTTTCTTGGAAGACTTTGTGGAACTTTAACTTTGTGTCACTTTAAACTTGCTTGGGGTGTGTCCCTTCCTCTAGTCGTTTTGCTGGTGGGAGATCTCCATAGCGAACCCTCCCTGGGAATACGTAGGCATTCGTATTTTGTTCCGACAATTGTTTTCTGAAGGCCAAAGAACAATTAGCAGGTGGGTAAGTTGTTTCTATGCAAAGTTCAAAAACAACGTCAGAGTGTGTTTGCCCAATAGGTTCTGCCCAGCTTGTAAGCTGTTAGTAAAGCAAACTGCTGGTGCTTCATAAATAGGTTTTTTTGGGGGGGATCTTTCTTTTCCTCTAAGAGCTGATCAAGTCCCACTTTGTCCCATGCTGGGATATAACACTGGTTTATGGGCATCATCTCTTTTAGAGTCACTAAGCCCAGCTCTACAGAGGCCATGAAGGGACAGAACTCTTATTTTCTTCCTGCAATGTTATAGTTGAAATATAAATAGGAGCATAATTTGAGAATAATTGCTTGTCCTTTTTCATCAGTCGACATTCTTTAAATGCAAACGCGTGGGGTCCTTTTCCTCAGGCCTCATGCTGATGGTATCTGGAAGGATTTTAAAAGTACAGTCATATCCCAGGTTTTTTGGGTTTTTTTTTTTTGCAGGCGGGTGAGGGGTACGGGGGATTGAACTGAGGAGACTCGACCACTGAGCCCCATCCCGGCCTTATTTTGTATTTTATTTAAAGACAGGGTCTCACTGAGTTGCTTAGCACCTCACTTTTGCTGAGGCTGGCTTTGAACTTTTGATCCTCCTGCCTCAGCCTCCCGAGCCGCTGGGATTACAGGCATGTCATCCCACCGCTCCAACTAATGACCAGCACTCCCAACTAATGACCATCTTTTCTCACCTCTGAAGGGGGTGTGCTGTGGGTTTTGTGTTCTCTGTTGCTATTGTGTCCATAGGACAGAGAAGTGTGGGCATTTAGAGACATCCAAAAAAACAAAAATAAAATAAAAACCAAGGACCTCCCCACCCCACTCCCCCCTCCCAAAAAAAATCAAGCCAAGCACAGGGGTACATGCCTATTATCCCAGCTATTCAGGGGACTGTGGCAGGAGGATCACAAGTTTGAGGGTAGCCTGTGCAAGTTAAGAAGAATTTGTGTCAAAATAACAAATAAAAAGGGCCATGGGGGAGGACTCAATGGCAGAGTTTCCCTGTGTTTAATCCCAGTACCCCCTCAAAATCATATATGCATACATATGAGTGTTTATATATGTGCATATACACACACACACACACACACACATATACATGTTACAAAAATCAAACGCAAGTCGTGGTTGGTATTACAGAGAGGACCCGTGTTCTCACAAGAAGTGTTTACCCTGAGTATAACTATGAAGAAAGGATCAGCTAAATCCAGACTGTCTTGTTCCTCAGGACCCTTGTGGGATTCTTGCAATGACAGATGCGAGGAAGATAGGGAAAGCAGTGGGATTTGTCTGGATTGGGGAGGAAAAAAAACTCATCTCAGCCAATGAAATGTAGGAATTCAACTGAATCCTGGATTTGGAAAAAAAAATCTTGAAAGGACGTTTTGACTTCTTTTTAAATATTTATTTTTTAGTTGTAGTCAGACACATTACCTTTATTTGATGGACTTATTTTTATGTGGTGTTAAGGATCAAACCTAGGGCCTCACGTGTGCTAGGTGAGCGCTCTGCTGCTGAGCCCCAGCCCCAGCCCCAGGACATTTTGATTTTTGAAGATTTTTAAACTTGAATATGGACGGCATGTTGAGTGCTGTTATTGAATTAGCAATTTTCTGCGACAAGACAGTGGCGTTCTGATTGGGGAGCGAATGTCCTCGTTCTTAAGTGATGCCAAGTAGAGGATTTAATTGTGGTGGGGGGATTTATCTCACTCTCTGCACACCATTTGGGACAGTGTGGAGGGAGGGGGAGAAAGACCGACAGAGAGAGAGGTACTTTGTGTAGTAAGATGGAAATAGCTGGTAAATTTAGATGAAGATATATGATCACACACACCGTTTTCTTGTAGATTTTAAAACTTGTGAATTACCAAAAAAAAAAAAAAAAGAAACTGCTTTATAAAAAGAAAAAGATCACAAAAAACTAACAAAGGGGAAAAAAATGAGGAAATAATCCTTAATACAAAATGGAATAGCTTTCTTTAGCCCAGGTTTTTTTGGTACAATTATCTCCCCTTCTTTACAATGTGGCTCATGCAGGTATTTTATACCCTTTTTAAGAAATAATGAAAGGCTCTAAATGAGTATGATTTCCTCTGCTCTCCCCTTTAATAAAGGTTTCACTCTCTCAAGTAGTTCTATGAATCAAGAGGTTGTATTTTTTTTCCCCCTGCAGGCTGGTGGTAGAGCACTTGCCTAGTATGCATGAGGCCCTGGTTTCCGACTCCAGCACTGCAAAGACAAATAATAATAATAATAATAATAATAAGGCTTTTTCCCTTTGCCCTTCTGAGAGAGCACTACCATCACAGATTGATAGTTTTTTTTAAACTAAGAGATTGACCTTGCACATTCAGAAGAGCTGAGATTGACACAAGGTGGCCCATGTCTTTCATCCAGGCTACTAGGGAGGCTGAGCAGAGGATCTCAAGTTCAAGGACATCCTAGGCAACCTATTGAGACCCTCTCTCAAAATAAAAAAATAAAATAAAAAGAGCCAGGGTTTGTTGTTTGTTGCTCAGTGGTAGAGCACTTGCGGAAGGCCCTGGGTTCAATCTCCTGTCACAGCAAAAAAAAAAAAAAAAGGAAAAAAGGAAAAAGAATAAAAGAAGAGTTGAGATGCTACTGAGCTTAGTCCAGGCATGGACTTCAAGTTCAGCATTTCAAAGCCATATCAAGTCCTCTGGCCTCTGATTATCTCAAGGAAAGTGCTGAGCACAGAGTCCATATGCAAAATCCCATCCTCATTCACAATTGGAAACTGTGCCCAGAATATCCTCTTGGAGACCCACATCAGAAGCTATGAACTTTATGCTGTTGATGAGAAGACCATCAGGAGTTAGACTCAAGGTCACAGAAGGAAACGCTGAAGAGAACAGAGACTTTGGCCTAAGGGAGACAAGCATTGCAGGACACGTGTACAGTGTTCCCTAGGAGCTGCAATATGAAAATATAGGCTAGCAAAAAAATGAATTCTCTGCTGCTAAAAAGGAATTCTTAGTTGTAGAGACAGTTCAATTTTGACTCAAGAACCAGAAATGGTATTTTAAAGGGAAGTGACCCCAGGCAGAATGGTGTGGTGCCTCTGTAGGTAGCAAGCTCCCCATCAGAGAATGCATGGAAATGGGGGGCACACGACCTCTGAGTGGGTCATTATGTTAGAGGTCACTCATGCATCCGGTAAAAAAGGGACTTGAACATCCCTAAGGTCTCTTCCTGCCTGGTCACATTTCCCTCTTGGACTAGGACCAATGGCCCTAATGCCAAGCCCTAAAGAGTCTGCCCTCTGCATTGACTTTGTCCTTGGCTCCTGGAACAGCTCGGAGTAGACCCCCAGAAGCCTGTCGCTGCTGGGCACAGCAGGGTGGGAACAGGAGGCTAAGGTGCCTCTGGGGGAGCCTTGCTGGTCTTTGTACATCACTCCTCTGATCACCAGGTACCTTAGACAGCCTGCCGAAAAGAATTCAGAGGCTCTCAAGCTCCCAGCAGGAAAACCTGGGAGCCCTGTTGTTGGAAATAGCTCCCAACCCGAATCTCAGGCAGGTATTTTTAGGCTCTGTCTTGAAGACACAGAAACTTTCATACATTTCGGCTTCTTTGTCTAGAGTCACTGCAGCCCCAGACATGTCATTGAAAGGGGGTATAATTGTGGTCTCCTCCACCCACCAATCTGAGCACGTCTGAAAGAGCTTCCTGCTGTGCCGCAGAGGGATTGGAGAGCCTTTTGTGGCAAGGGAAAGTCAAAATGGATTTTTAAAAATAATAATATGTTGATCAAGAAGAGGGGAAAAATCTATTGAGGAGAGGGGGTTCTGCCTTGCGGCTGATATGGAGAGGAAGGTTACCTATTATTTTGAAACCTGGTCTTCATTCTTCTTTGCAAGCTACAGAATTCAAGCTTGGAGGAGCTAAAGTCTCATATTTGAGGCTAGGAAATAAAGATGCTCGGAATCATTGGAGTTAGATCAATGGCTGTTATTAATACGAGGCTCTCTGAGGAATAATTATAATTGTCAATCACTGGGCAGAGGCTAACATTAAAAGAAGAAATAGGAGAGAGACTCAAATGTGGCAGGGAAGATATGCAATTGGCAAGAGGCTTGCTGATAGTGCATGGGAGATCCAGGGAAGATATTGAATATCCAGGGAAGATATACAAGTTCCTAAGGGGTCTGGTAACCATTCCAGGGCAGGTCAACAAAGGTGACATGGGCTATGATTTCTGGGACTTAGGAGAACTGTCCCAAGGACTAATGTTCCAACTGTGGAAAAACTGATCCCGAATGTTTGAGAGGGCACTAGGTAACTGCAGATCTCATGACCAAAGAACGCGACATTAATCAAGTCACCCATGTCACTCTCATCAGTGGATTTTTTTTTTTAACAACAATAACAAAAAAATTTTTATTTTATTTATTTACCTATTTATTTGTTGATTTTATGTGGTGCTGAGGATCGAACCCAGTGCCTCACATATGCTAGGCAAGCACTCTACCTCTGAGCCACATCAGTGGGTGTTGATATCAGACATTAGTGGGTTTTGATATCACATCCGTGGGTTTTGATACCAGACATCAAAGAAAAGATGATAGAGGGCAAGGGTATATGTGAAGTTGGTTTAATAAGTAGATGCTGGAAATTTTTTCATTGCAATGAAACAGTAAAATAATGGCCCACCCAAAGATCACCATTCCTCAATTCTCTAAGTTTAACTTGATTAGAAAGCAAACACTTCACGGTTGGGATTGAAGGAGGCTCAGAGAACCACTATGGTATCCAGTGTTCAGGTCATGCTCAAGAGCTCCGTGGCCACCCAGAGCCAAAGTCCAGGGTACATAGACTGGAGACTGAGCAGCTGTCATTTACAGGACCTGGCACACAATGAAAAGGTAGATCCTCTTGTACTAAAATAAGGGACTATAAGATGGCAGCACTAGAGGCATTGACCAAATCCAGGGCCCTTCTGAGGATGGGGCCCTGTGCATCTCTGCAGGCCCCCCGCCTAGGAGGTTACCCTCCATTGGAGCAGGTCCCTATCTGATGACTGACTGCTCAGATCAGGACGTCGGGAGACTCCGGCCTAATTGAAACCACAGTGTCTCTGTCGATGTGCCTGGAGTGATGGGTAAGGACAAATCAAAGTGGACTTTTAAACACCTTCGTTGTAAAAATGAGGGAACTGAAGCTTTGGAGTCAGGGATCTGCAGCTACTGAGGAGGCAGAGCCTGGATTCTGAACTCTGGTTGGGATTCTAACCACCAGGCAACAATCTCTTCTCTATAAAGCACTGCCTCACTTTCTTTTTATGATAAGATGAAACTGTCTATTCCACGTGACAATCAAGCCGGGACTAGCGTGGCCTCTCTGAGACTTGGAAAGTGAGTGGGCAAATCAGGTGCAAACATAGTCCTGAGCATGGATCTGTGATTGGACCAGGGAGGAAAGAGGGCCCAGCCAGCCCTCTCTGAGCATGTGCTTAACCACACTCTCTTAAGACCCAGAGCTGACAGGAACGTCAGCATGTCACATGTCCCCCACCCTCTGGTGACTCCCAGCAGAGCCAAGCAATCAGACCAAGAGAAAAAACTTTTCAGCCTCAGGGAAGAGACCACCACGCAGACACCTGTAAAATCATTTTTTAGGTTTCAACTGTGTTTTGTGATAGCCAGAAATTAAAAAAAAAAAAAAAAAAAAATTCCCAGTCTAAGTAGGCTGTAAAAGTTCAGAGTGGAGCAGAGAAGTGGTTTTATGCTAACTTTTCATGCTAAAAAGCAGAAAGGGAAAGTTAATTAATTCATAACTTAGTTGCTGAGAAAACTTTGTTCCTGATTGGAAGGAAATTACCCTAGGGTTGGAGCAAAAATTCTACTGAGCAGGGAACGTGGTGCAGCTTATTTTAACATTTTGTTTCCATTCTCTGCCCTGGTGGGCAATGTCAGGGAATGAGGGGATCCAAGGAAAAGAAGTCCAAGGATCTTCCCCTGCCCAGGATTCTCAGCAGCCCTCTCTTATGAATGGGACTGATTGTTATTAAGATCCAAGTGCATTTAAGAAGGCAAATCTGAAGTAGCTTGGCCTATGAGCCCAGAGTTCCAGCACGTACCAGGTGGGAAAAATATTTTCCGCTGCCTTTACTAGAACGTCTCTCTGATTTGGAAATCTCTGTCTTTCCCCCAAAAGATTCTCAAGGGCAAAAATTGTTGTTGCATTTATCTTTGTGTCCCTTAGTGCTCTACCTGACACATACAAGTCTTGAAAAGTCAAACTGGCAACACTTGATCTGGGTTAGTAAAAGAAAGTGCTTGCCTGAGACCCAGCTATTTCTGTTCCTTTAAATCTTGCTCTCCAGATATTTTTGACTTCCAGTTGTAGGCTAAAAAGAGGCACTGAGAATTTATAATGGCAATGCCATTTTAGTACATTAAATCCATTTTTTTTTGTATATTGAATAAAAAGAAGCAGTTTCTGCCTCGTGTTCTTCCTTGGCCTCCAGATTGTACATGACTACAATTAAAAAAAAAAAAAAAACACAAAAAAACAACTTTTTGTGGACAAGCGAGCAGTACCATATCCTGAGAGCAGCTTCTGAAATATTAAGCTCTTTGGAGGCAATAGCCATCCTTCGCAACCAGTGATTTCAACAATCCCCAAAATAAAATACAGTAAATAGGAGTCAATGTCACCACTATCTTTAAGTCCTAGAATACTTAAAAGATGCTGAGTAAAAATTATGCCCTAACATTAACTGTCAGGGACCCTGCTCTATAATTGTGTCTATTCCTGTTCATCCCGATAAAGCTACCAGCTTCATTTAAGCCACACATTTTTATGAAGCATCTCTCTCGTGCAAGATGATAGTTCTGTGCTCCCTGGCTGGATCTCCACTGTAGAAATTTCTCTCGGCGTTGGAGCCCAGCAGTTCCAGATGAGGTACGCCCTATTTAGGTGGATGCCAGCCACTTGCAGCCGTGAACCCGAGAGAATGAGAAGTGAGATCCAAACAGGAGCCTGATTTCACCTCCCCCAGTGCGAGCCTGGTGGATCCTCCCAGCCCTTATTTTTCCATTCAAGTTGGGGAGGATCGGGCCAAAAAAAGAAAGAAAATGGGGAGCCTGAAGAGAGGGCAGCCCAGCATGCATAACTAAATGTCAGGTTGTACAGGAGAGTTATAATTAAAGCCCAAGATGACAGATAACTATAAAATCAGATTGGTTCCTTTCCACATGGAAGGAAAACATAATGTTGTCGTCCAACCCAAGCTTCTTTTTTTTTTTTTTTTTTGGTAAATTGAAATTACAATTTTATTTGGAGCTATTTTTAAAGGTCCATTAATTAAAAATTGGAAGCCAAGCCAACGCAAGAAATTCCATAAAAGGTGTTGGATTTAATGATTACCGAAGACTATAATTAAAAGATGATGTTATCTGAATATCAAATGCTCTAAATCTATGTTTGTTTTTCATTGAAAAATAAACAAATTCGGGAGCAAAAAAAAATAGAAAAGATATGTGCAAAATGTAATGATAATGGTTGACTTCTAAACAGCTAAGGAAATTATAGTCATCATGTGTGGGAAAAGAACAAACACCTCTTAATTGCATTTCATTATAACGTACCTTTCTCTGCTCAGTTGTATATATTAATTATAAAAATCGTGTTGCAGAGTGGAGAGGCTCTACAATAGTTTTTTCCCCCCTTCCTCTCTTAATTCTGTCTGAAGTAGGATGGAAGAACAATATGATCTGTCATCTGCAGAAAGAGCTCTCAAAGACAAAATCATAAAAAGAATGAAAGGCTATTATATGAAAAAAGAAAAAAAATGCTTTGATTTCCCAGATTTTCCACTTATTAATGTTTAAGGTTATCTGTTCTTTTAGAAAAGTATCTTCTCATATTGTTTTGTATGTGTATTTTCAGGTACCATCACTTTCTGATAACTGTATCACATGGCATATGCATTACGTAGGTAATTGTTCATGGACGGGGGGAATGGGTGGGAAGAAGGATCATTAGGGAAAGAAGCCAGGCAGCACTGGAGGAATTTTCTAAGAAGAACAAAATAAGAAAGTGGTGGGTTGGGTTCCAGGCCTGGGCTTTGATAAGGAGAACTGGCTGCTCTCTGTCTTTACCTAGGGCAATGGTGGAGGTAATGAACTTGAACTACGACAAGAAAGACCTGATGTAGGCATGCCAAGAACTTTCAGACAGCCAGTGAAGTCAAAGTGGCATTAGGAAGTCTGCTTTATCGGAAATCTGCAGGAACAAGTGAGATCCAGGTGTTTGGCTGGAGGTGAGGTGTGATTCTGAAGAGAACCAAGGATCTTAACCTGCCAAGGATCTTAACCTGAGCTTTTAGGATAGGGAGATCTCTCTCTCTCTCTCTCTCTCTCTCTCTATATATATATATATATATATATATATATATATATATATATATGCAATTTCCTGGGCACAGTTCCATAACTTACCAGATTTACTAGATTCTTGGCTGAACTGTAACCCAAAAAGCCCTAAGTAAGGAACAATACTCTAAGTCATTGGCACTCAATGTGTGACCCATAGACCAGCACCATCTGCATCACCTAGGAGCCTGTTGGAATGCAGATTCTCAGCCCTATACACACTTGCACCCCGCCCACCACCCCCACATACACAGTTGTAGAATCAGAACTGATCTGTAATCAAAATCCCCCAGTGGTTGGGCATGGTGGCACAGGCCTATAATCCCAGCAACTTGAGAGGCTAAGGCAGGAGGATCCCATGTTCAAGGGCAGCCTCAGCCAATTAGCAAGACCCTCAGCAACTTAGCAAGACCCTGTCTCGAGATAAAAAATAGAAAGGACTGAGAATTTAACTTAATAGTAGAGCACCCACCCCTAGGTTTAATTTCCAGAACCATGAAAAAAGAAAAAGAAAAAAAAAATCCCCAGATGACCCACTGGTATTTTAAAGTATGAAACATGCAGATTTAGATGGCCCAGTGATGCCAGTCAATACCCATCCACGGCTCCATGGAATAACAGTTGGTTTCTCCATTCACCACCCTGGATCACAGAGACTCAGGTTCAATCCAGGCTCCATCATTGGCCATGAGAGCTGAGCTCCTAAAGAAGGTAGCAATAATAATCCTCCTCCATTGGAGAGTTGTCAAAATTAAACGAGACAATCAGTGTAAAGCATTTAAAATACCTGGTACCTAGAATATATGCAATAGCCATCATACTTTTTATAAATTTTCTAGATTTTGTCCAATTCTGGAAATGAGCCATGACATCAAAAATGTTACAGTCTACAAATCTAAAGGAAGGGTCTTCATCCAGGGATAGTTTTACTCCCTGAGAACTGCACAGAAATGTCTGGAGTTGGTATTTCTGTGGGGAGGAATGCTACCGGCATCTCATGGGTAGGAACCAAGAATGATGGTAAAATCTTATCATGTGCAGGACCGGGTCTCGCAGAGGTTATTGGTCCCTCAAAGGACCACAGTACTGAGACTGAAAAGCTCTAGTCCAAAAACAAGGATGTAAAAATTGCCAGTCAAATCTTGAGCAAGCGTTAGGTTTCTATGAGCTTTAGAGGGGTCACTTGTCACTACAGCCTCTAACTTGAAAAAGCAAAATAAAATTGGCACCTTCTAACACACCAAAAATCTGAGTGGGACTCCTACAGGAATTTCAGCCCTGCAAGGAAGATAAGCAGTAACTGATCATTTTATCAAACTTAGGCCCCTCCATCCCATCTTGTCATCTGTCCTGTTTCTTTTCTTTGGCGTACCCCGGTGCTCATTAATTAACGATCATTTATTACTTGTTGGAGTCTGCTTTGCCCTGATAGGAGATGCTGAGAGTGCTCTCTCATCTGTGCGTCCCCCCGATGCCCAGGCCTATGGCTGCCACAGACAGGAGCTTCAGAAGCACTTATGAAGGGAATGAATTGACTCCAGGCTGCTTCGACAAAATGGGTAAGGCTCACCCGGCTGTTTAATATACCTGTTCTTCTCGTGCCTCCATTCCTTCTGCAAAACTTAAGACAAAAATAAAATAGAACCTTGAGTTTGGGGTTATTTAGCAATCCCATGAAGATACCCTGAAATGAGATGAGATAAAAGAGAGGAAAATAGACCCATGCTGTCTGAGCCTGGGCAGCAAATAGCAGTGCACTGAAGACACAGCCTTGGTGTATTTATTTATTTATTTATTTATTTTCAAAAAAAGAAGAAAGAGGATGAACTCCAGGATCGGGCATAAGTAGGTCCAGATTAGTTTCACATTTATTATGTGACTTTTAAGTCACTCAGCAGCTCAAAGTCTCAGTGTTTCCGTCTTTAAAATAGGATTAATGGAGCCAAGTGCGGTGGTACACATCTATAATCCCAGAGACTTGGGAGGCTGAGGCAGAAGGATCTCGAGTTCCAAGCCAGCCTTAGCAAAGGCGAGGTGCTAAGCAACTCAGTGAGACCCTGTGGCTCAATGGTCGAGGGCCCCTGAGTTCAATCCCTGGTAACCCACTCTTCAAAAGAAAAGATGTTCTTATCACTCCAGATATTCCAAGAATTTTAGTAGGTATGTGCCAGACAACAGGGAGGAAGATCACATACGATTTTTGCAAAATCACAATTAGTGTATACATACACTAAATAAAGAAGAAAGAAGTAAAATCTGTGGAGCACACAGTGCAGGCCTGTAATCCCAGCAGCTCAGGAGGCTGAGGCAGGAGGATCACGAGTTCAAAGCCAGCCTCAGCAAAAGTGAGGTGCTAAGCAACTCAGCGGGACCCTGTCTCTAAATAAAATACAAAAAAGGGCTGGGGATGGGGCTCAGTGGTTGAGTGCCTCCGAGTTCAATCCCCGGTACCAAAAAAAAAAAAAAAAAAAAAAAAGTGGGAAAAATGGTTAGAATGACTTACAGGGGTATCTGAATATACATTCATACATCAATTACATCAATATTCCAGGAATCTCAGCATCGGGCCTACTGTGGGTAGGACACCGTGCTGGATGCTGGTGCACACACACCGCTGGGCACAGCACTTGGCACAGCCACTGCTGACAGGCATGGTTGACTCTCTTACAGCGAAGCAGCACTCATGAAGTGCCCAGTGGGGATTCCTGCCTTCTGCTGCTCTTGGGACAGAGTGGTTGGTGGCACTGGGATCATGTCCTCTTGGCCCCAAGTGGTGTTTAGCTTAGAAAAAAAAAAAAAATCAAAGAAGCCGGGTATGGAGGTGCAACCCTGTAATCTCAGCAACGTGGGAGGCTGAGACAGACTATCACTGTTCTGATACATTGTAAGTTTGAGTCCAACCTGGGCAATTTAGAGAGATCCTGTCTCAAAATAAAAAATAAAAAGGCCGGGGATGGAGCTTGGTGGTAGAACACTCACCTAGCCTGCACCAGGCCCTGGGTTCAATCCCCAGTACTGGAAAAAAAAAAAAAAAAAGAGTCAAAGAATGGTTTAAAATACTTGAGGCACTTAAATTAAAGTGTCCTTTGCCAACTCTTTAAAATTAGGTGGAAAGGACATTTGGGAAAATAAATTGGTGCCTTAGGACATGAAAGAGAAGTGCTTATGAAAGATGTTTATCATTATGTTAGCAATATCTGAAAAGGAGACTCAACTTACATATTCAAGAAAAAAACAACCATTTGGGAAATTTGGAAGGTCAGTGCTATTACAAAATTAAAATTTAAATCTGTGGGAAAATACACCCAAAATGTAGATGTACACAATGTCTACAGTAAAGGCTAGGTGCCTGGTCAAGTCATTCAATTGAAAAGCAAGAAATAAATAGAGCCATACCAGAGTAAGTAGGTTATGTGCTCTATTTTTTTAATTCTAAATCTTCTTTAATGCTGTAAAAAAAAAAATTTTCCAGTTGAAAATAATATCAATAATAGTAATTGAATACTTTAGTGCTGGATTAATGACTAAGAATTTTCCTACTTTGGAAAAAAAAAATACCCCAAGAAAGGTCCCAGAAAGGAGGAAATAAATAAAAACACATTGGAAAAATTAAATATGGCCAGTGGGTAAACTGTAATTACCTAGCGCCTAACAGTTTGAGACAGAATGTTATGCAGATGGTCATTTGCATGCTTAACTATAGAGAAAGGAGCAGGTACTTGGCTTGGGAAGAAGAAAAGGGAGAGGTTGTACTTTGTAGGCAGGATGTACTGGGTGATTTTTCATCTCATCTCAAACTTGGGTTGTCTTTGTACAACCAGACCAGGCTCCCTTCCCCGCAGAGCAAATCAAAATGTTTGAATGCTTTTGCATTGGGGTCAGAAAAACCTGTCTGTAAATCCCTGCATCACCCCGTCCTTGTGGATTGATTTGGGGCAAAGTGCTTCACTAGCCTTGAATCTTCTCCCTGATGCATAAAAGAGAAATAATATTGCCCCCCACCCCACCCCCGCCTTTGGAGGGCTACTTTGAGGAGTCGATGATATCAATGGAACATCTAATACAGATAAGCGCTCCGTAAGGGTCTGTGAATTGCAAATTTACTATCACTGTTCTGATATATTGTTCTCACACTCCATTTCATTCCTGTCTGGGAGCCAGGTCAGGGGCCAAGCTGCATGGGGTGTTTAAATGGAGAGGTCTTTTCTGGCTTTCCTCTTCCATGCCAGAACTCAAATTCCCAACCTCTGAGTTTCTTCCTATTGCTAGTCGTCGCTACTCTCCACACTGTGACAGCTGTGTCTCTACTGTTTGGTAGCTGATGAGTCAATCAAAAGATGCTTTTGTAATGGAATGATTTGGGGGTTGCTTCAGTGCCTAATGGAATGTGTGATACTGACAGGTCCCCTGGGGATGGGGAGTGGAATTAGATGCATTTACCCAGGGACATTCTGGGGGCGGGTGCCAAACCAGTGCCTAACCCAGACCATCCAGGATAACTATCCAGCTAGAGGGGTAAATGTCTAGGGCTGCCTAGATCTTGTTTCTATGGCTATAGTTATTTGGGGGGGCCAGTCCTCTGTCTGCAGATATCCACAGCAGTTCTCTCAATCGCTGACCTAGGTTGTTGTCCCTTGTTCCTCTGCTTATGCCAATCATTCCTGTTCAAAACTTATCTGACCCCTACCTATCCAGCTCCACCAAACTTCTATTCTCTAAAGGGCAGATAGAGTCATTTATTTGTGGTAAGGACTCAATAATATCTGTTTGCTCTGTGTTGAGCAGCCTCTCTGCAGAAAACATTTGGATTTTAAAGTAGGCTTCCCCCCAAATAATCTGCAATTCAGATCAGAGGGCTACTGAGTGCCTCCTGGGTGCGAGAGGCTGCTGGGCAGGGTGAAGACCCGGGAGGGGAGGAGTGTCAAGATGAGCAAGCCCCACCCAGACTTCAAAGCCCTAGGAGTCAAGTTTGGGGAAATGGTCATGTTTACATCTCCGCATCATGCAAGAAAAATTAGTAAGGGTAATCAAGGTGTAATCAAAGCCCGGAGCCTTCCAAGGAGGGATAAAAGCATTCTGATTATAGGGGCAGGAGAGGAAGGAAACAGGGCCAACTTCATGGGGGTGGTGGGGGCATGATTCCTGAAGTGGGCATTATAGAGTAAGGCTTTTCATAGGCCAAAAAAATGACGCAATGGCACCTTGTCTGAGCTAATAGCATACATAGATCAAGGGCTCTGGGTCCCCCAAATACATTTGGCACCAGCAATGATAGGGAAAGAGCAAAGGATAGAGAAGAGCCGTGATGCTAGAGGGAAGGTATTAGTCATGACAGGAACGCCTGCTATTTATTGAGTACCTATTTTGTTCCAGACTCTACAGTAGGTGCTTATTAATAAAAGCGAATCTCTGTTAAGATGCATTAAAGATTTGGATTAGGCCCTGTGCTAAGCATTTAATATGAATTTACCTTGCTAAGTAAACAAGCTTTGTTATCTGTCAGGGGTTTTTGGTTGCGCTGTACTACTTCTGAGTCGATTTGGAACACACCCAAATGTTCTCTTTTTTTTTTTTTTTTAAAGAGAGAGTGAGAGAGGAGAGAGAGAGAGAGAATTTTTAATATTTATTTTTTAGTTATTGGCGGACACAACATCTTTGTTGGTATGTGGTGCTGAGGATCGAACCCGGGCCACACGCATGCCAGGCGAGCGCGCTACCACTTGAGCCACATCCCCAGCCCCCAAATGTTCTCTAAGCAGTGTAGTGGGTGCATTCAGCTTCACAGTGCAGTGCTGTGTGACCCTCGACAAGTTACTCTCCCCTCCTGGATCTCGGTTTTCTTGTTCTATCAAAAAAAAAAAAATGCAAGTACATCATTACTAGTGTTTGGGAAGAACAAAGAAGGGGCTACTTGAAAAGTACCCAGTAACCTAGCTGTGATAAACTCTTAAAAAATACTCATTATTATTTTTATTCCACACCACTAGTTAACTTAAGGCCAATTCAGTGATCCTGATGGAGACTGAGCAAAAACACTGTATTTTATTAGCTTTCTACCATCTACAGATTCATCCTTCCTCCAAATCATCCGCTAAAAGGTTAGGCTTGATGATGTCAATGTACCTCTCGCTCAAGTTCCCGTTTCTCAATGTGGCATGGAACCACCCCTCCTCCAGGAAGCCCTGTCAGATTCCCTTATCCCACCAATTTTCCCTCCCGGGAATGGCTGGCCATCATTCATCTCTGCTGTTTTGGTCCAAGGAGGGGGCAGACCATTTATATCCTCAAAGTCCTCAGATTGTCATGGAGCGGGGCCTCGGGGAATGGCCGGGCCTGGAGTCGCAGCGCTGTGGTCCTACACAGCAGCAAGCCTCTCGTTTTCTTATCCTCTGGCTTCTGCTCTTCCATGTCAAGATTGAATTCCTGCCCCCAAGACCACTGTCTCAAAATCTTTATTGTTCTGTTGAAAACCTGCCACGATTCATCTTTCATGTGTCTCTTGATTCTCTCTCTCTACATTTGAAGGTGTTTGGGGCTTGGGTTTAAAAAAAAAAAAATTCATCAAGTATTTAAATCAATCTTTCTCCTCTTTATTGATAGCAACTCAAGCCTGCTGATTAACTTTTCAATCAAAGCTGCCTACAACACACAGGCTGGCGCGGGCAACAGCGACTGCAGCTTTGACAACAACCCGAGTAGGCAGTTAGCTGACTTCCCCTTGCTTCTGGCTGCCCAGAAACTTCGGAGTTGCCCTCGATGTCATTGCTCAAATTGCCTGGTAAAGAAAGCCCCATGGCTAACCCTAAGCTTCCCGTCTGCATTTGAGTTCACAGAAATTTCTGGAACGTACCTACTATGGATAAGGCTTCAGTCAGGAGCGCATGTTTGAAAGGAGGGAAGAAACACAAAGAATAATCCCATTTTTCTTTTCTTACTCTTGGAACATTTGGGAGAGCTGATTGATAGAGCCTTAAGAGAAGCCCAGTGCCTTGATAGGCAGATAGACATGTGTTTTTGTTTCTTTGTGTTTTGTTGTTCTGTTTTTGGGGGGGTTTTTTTGTTTTGTTTTTTGTTTTGGGGGGGTTTTTTTTGTATCAAATATCAATCAGCTGGCTTACCCAGAAATTATTATTCCCTTTAATTAATATTAAAGGGAAAGTGGAAGAAAATAGTAATGGTAATAATAATAATAATAATAATAACAACCATGATCTATCCAGCGCTCTCTGTGGCCATCTGTGATTTCCTAGCCTTCGCATGATCCTTTATGTATGTACGGATTGCTGTTCCCCACCTTTTACAGTTGAGAAAACGGAAACCTAGAGATGTTCAGTAGCTTATCAAAGGTCACACAGCCAGTTAATGGCAGAGTTAAGAAACCAATCCTGGCTCTGTGACCCAGGAGTCTATTCTCTTCGATACTCATCCACTGGGTTCATCATCTGGTTTTCTGTCTGTGTTCACGGAGAACTCATCGAAGGCCGTGGCTTTGTCTCTTTTCAAGTTGCCTAGCAAGGCTGACCCAAAGTAGGTGCTCCAAAAATGGTCCGATCAGTTGTCCTTTCAAGAAAGGAGACCGAGGTGAGTCGGACCAGTCCTGGGTCTCGGGCGGGGATAGAGAAGCCAAGGAGGTGGCCAAAGTCACCATCCTTCTGGGGCTTCAGTCCTAGGAGGTGGAAGCCTCTGCTTGAATTCTCGGTTTCCTGTGATGAACTCATTGTTTTCCAGGCCTTGGCTGAGAGCAGATTCCGAGGATCGGGAGCAGCAGCAGCGTCATAAACCTCCAGATTACTCACACACTGCCTGGGAGGGGTAAGGTCGTCTTGGTCACTGCCCCTGAGAAGCTGCCCTGCACGTGACCTGACTTCTTTTCTTCCCGATTCTAGAATACAAAGACAATCGGATCTTTTTTAGGGGGGTGGCAGAGAGAGAAACAGGGAGAAGCATCATCTTGGCAATTAAGCTGCAGAAAGTGGGGCTAATGATAGGGACCGTCCTTTCCAGAGAGTCCATCTCGTCTAATTGACAGTCTAATTAGAGAATGTTTTTGACCTATTTTGTTGGCCATTAATGTCGAAATGTCTCCCTGGCTTGTCAACTGGTGGGAGGTGAGACTGAGAACATTTGTGTTTGAACACAAATGGTGTCATGATGTTCGTTCCCTTGTCCCATGGCCGAAATCTGGGGAATCTTTGGAAATTACTGACCCTTGGTGGGAGTCAGCTTCTTCCATGAGGACCAGAGGAGAGAAACTCCAGGTAGATGGGTGATCGTCTCCTGGAGTTCTTGTCCCATGTCATGACATTTCCCAAGAGACTTCCATGTCAGAGGCAAAACCTGCTCCCTCCACTTCCCACCTAACATTGAGTCTGGTTGGGACTGGGTGAAGCAGAGGAAACGGGAGAATAGCAGGCCCTGCTGAGACCTCCCCTGGGAATGAGGAGCAAATCCTCTGGAAGGGTGGGTCTAAAGCAGGCAGTGATGGACACGCCCCTGAATGGCACCCAGGAAATCTTGCCAAAAGGCATCACGTTACCCACCTTTTGTCAAGAAAGGTAAAGAAGAGCCCCAAATGATGAGGCCAAGTTCTCCTAGACTCAAGTTTCAATCTTCACGTTGATTTCCATTCTCATTATTTAATTTCCTCCTCATCAGACAGAATTAAATACCAAATACCTTTCCCAGGTCTTCTAAAGTCCAATGGCCCCAATGCTTTGTTTTGAACTTACATAAAAGTTCAAATTTCCTCTTCCCTGCCTCAGATTTCTGCTAAAACAGTCATCAATGATGAGATTTTGGAAGATAATTAGTATATCAGATATCTGGAATAAGCTAATCATGTATTTCTTGGATAGTGGGCCTCTGCTTAGCTGTTATTAATCACAAATATTATTCATGTCATTTGTAATATCCCTGTTGGTGGATGTTTTTAATGCTTGAAGGATTCCAGTAAAGTCTTCAGCTACAGATGCAGGGCCCCTCCACACCCCTCTCCCCACCCCAAGAGGGGCAGGATTTGATGGTGTCTTGTTGAACAGGGTGAACCTTGGAGGAAAACAGCATTAAGGGAAGTAATTATCCATTCACACTGAGCTGGCTACAAATAAAGTGAGAAAATCACCTTCTCAGAACTCACATGAAAAACATAATGTAGTTAATATTAAATAAGGGGATTGGGCAACCTAGCCTCTTTTTACAGTGTGTGCTGATGTGTCCTTGATCAGGGGCTGTTTTGTTTATGATTAATGAATGACTCACCTTGGGCTGTGTTCCGTTCAATGCATACCTCATTATGAATTTGAAGAGGTCATTTGTTCCGTGGATTTAAAATAAAAACCTCTTTGTACAATTCAGAAGGTTAAGAGTTTGATATTGGTACAAAATTAATGTTAAAAAAAAAAAAAAAAAAAACCTCAGAGACATGTGCTTTAGGTGGGTAGCAGTGTTTCCTTTCTAACTTTCAAAATTTGGAAAGAATTTCTGAGCCTGGATTCTGGTTTCAAAGTAGATCCTAAAGTAAATCCTATGTGGCTCAGGCCCAGGTCTTCTGGGTTGGCAGTATTGCCCCGTGGTGCCCTGAATCAGAAGGGCTTGGTATAGACAGACCCATGTGGGGAAGAACTTGAAGAGAGAATTCAGATTACACACAGACAAACCAATAGCACACAAAACCCAGAATGTAGATAAAATCAATGCTATTTCTTCTTTTCACATTGTCTGCATGACTCTTTTAATATCTCCTCCCCTTTAAAATCATTTGCTATGTTCATTATAGTTCAATTTCATCTGTGTCTAGATGTCAGAATAAGTAGTGATTTGCACTATAGTTTGCGAGACCCTACAAAATTCAACTTTGGTACAGAAGATCACAACTAGGTTTAAACATGGTATGCCTATATATATAATTTTTTTTCAAGATTTCTGATAAAGAAAGCCCTCTGATAAGGAAATGTAGATGTATCTATCATATACATGCATGTACGTAAAGGCACAACTGTATACACATGAACGCACGTATCAGAGGAAGGTAGATAATAGAGAGAAAGGGGGAATAGATATCCATCCGTCTGCAGGTATGGATTTTGTTGAAGTTCCAATGGGAGTGTTTGTGTTTGAGGCATAACCCCAAGCCAGGCAGTGAGCATGTTATAATAGCCATCATTTCCAGCAGTGCACACACACATAAACGTGTGGTTTGACCACCTGTGGGCCCCACCACAGCTGGGTTAATGATTTTTCCACAGGGGTATGTGTGTTCACTTGTGCATTCAAATGAGGCCTTGTCACGCAGAAATAAAAGCATATGCGTGAACGGAGCTCGGCGGTTGAGTAAGATGCCCACTTCATGGTAGACATAGTTCATTAGTCACCTAGCCAACTTCTTTTCAAAGTCAAGTTATTTCTTTATGTGTGAGAGAAACTCTGTCCTTTGATCACAGCCATTAAGATGGGATTAAATAATAGCAAATCCCAGAAACCTGAGCATTGGTTCTGACTCCATCTCTAGCAGTGTGACCTTGGCAGGGCCAGTTCTCTGGACTTCAGGGCTGTTGCTGTAAATGAGAGCTCTGGCCTAGATGCACTTTAAAAATTGTTCCTCACTATCAATGTTCTGTATTCCAGAAATGATTCTCTCTTGTCAATGTTCTGTGATTCTGTTCAAATACAAGAAAACTAACACAAGGTAGGAAGTACCCCCATCTCCTGTAGGTCCTCTTGGCGAAGTCAGACTCTTGCTAAACTAAACTCAGAACATCAACATCTGGTCTTACTGCATAAGCTCCATTTGCCTGAGAGGGCTGTGAGCATAGGTCACTCTGAACACATTCAGGTTTTGTTGACTGTCCTTGAATAAAAGTGGCAGCCGAGCAACGAACACACTGGCTACCTTGATGGCCACAGAAGAAACAAATATGCAGGTTTTGCAACCAGAAATAGAGGTCCCTCTCGTTTGTTCCTGACTCCATCCGTGAAAATTCCACGAGTCACCTGATAACTAAGAAAAACACCAAGAGCCACCTCCTTACAGATATTTTAATACAGCATGGCAATTTTCCAGGTCAAGGTGAACTTCCAAGACATTTAACTAATTTGCATAAGGAAGTTTGCTCATGTTATTATAAAACATTTTCAAAGACTCAGGACACACATAGTAATAAGCTTAAAAAAAAAAAAAGTCCTGCAAAATTAGATAATTTGGATGGGGCCAAGATATTGTCTGTGTGCTTCGATGTCATTTCACTCAAAAAAAAAAAAAAAAGGTTCCCATTAGTTTGAGAAAAGGAAGGAGCTAGCAGGTGGCTTGTGGATCTATTTCATTATATGGGACACGGGTAGCCGTTATCAATTTGTTTTGGCCTGAAAGCTAATTAAGCCAGTTTGGGAACACTAAAGTTCCAAAGAAACACAACCACCCCCCTGGTTTCAAATAAGGCATTTTCCATCTTCCCGATCACAAAGTGGCAAGCTGTTCCACCAAAAGCTCCATCTAGTGACTTTTTCTTATTTACCATAGATCATACCCCCCTACACCCCAGGAACCCAAAAGACCATCACTGGAAGAGTATCCTACAGAAAAAAAAGGAGGGTGAACAGGGATTGGTGTGGTTCTCCGTCTCCATCTGTGACACATGCTCAGTATCCCACTGCTGATAAGTGACAGAATCAACTCTCAAATAATGCTTGGTATCTCCTCCTTGTCCTAATGCCAACGAGCTCCCTCCGATGTTTCTTTCCTGAGAACCCAAGCTTGATGGCTTGGTGCACTTTTCTCCTTACAGGGTTGAGATATATGTGAAGAATAGGATTACTCTGATCTTTCCTGCATCTTAGTGCAGAGAGGATGGATGGGGTGATCCCACTGACTTTCTCTTAAATGTCTTCCCCTTCCCAACTCTAAGCAAGACCTCCTGAAACTCTGCCCCTTGGTGTGAAGATGTCCGTACAATCTGATTTGCATCAATGGCCCATCAGGTGGGAGAAAAGGAAGAAGTCCTCAGCGTGTTCCTGCCACAGGAGTGGAGTGGGGAGATAGGAAGCTGCCCAATCTCCGTGGAGGATGCTTACCACTTTTCCCAGTGCAAATCGAGTTCTGCTTCTGCTAAGAACTCTGCTCTTCCTTCTTACAACCACACTTCCTTATTCTTGAGCCATGGAGTGTGATCAGTGTGATCAATAGCAACCCTCAGATCTAAAGGTGTCATATAACCTAGGCACGACCAATCGTTCCCATTCCCCACTCCAAAGTGACAGACTCAAAGAGGTCATGTCATTAAGAGGTTCCAAAAAGAACTTTCCATGGACTTGGGCTAAAACTATAGTAAAGAGATATCTCTTTGTCCCCTGGGGTGCTGGCTGGTGTAAGGTAAAGTTACCTGCATCTGCTGATCAAGAGAGAGCCTGACCAATGACAGAATACAGGAAAGCAGCCAGGCATGGTGGTACACACCTATAATCCCAGCTACTCAGGAGGCTGAGGCAAGAGGATTGCAAGGTCAATCCAGCCTGGGCACTTTAGCAAGACCCTGTTTCAAATTAAATAAATAAGGTTGGGATAAAGCTGAATGGTAAAGTGCCCCCCGGTTCCATCCCCAGAACTGCAAAAATGAATGAATAAGTAAGCAAATAAATAAATAAATAAATAGGGGTATGACATATCTGATTGCATTATAAAGATACCAATTGTGCTACAGATGGAAAATGGATTAGGGAAGTAAGAATGGATTCTGATTCGGGAAAAAATTATGTGTCACTAGCCTAGTGTAGGGGGCTTAAATAATATCCTGTAGATTAGTCACTTGTGTCAGACCATAGAGCCAATAGTGGAGCATATGGGGGTCTCTAGAGTAATCTCAAAGCTGTATAAACTCTAAACCACTGTGCAAATACAGAAAATAAACTAGAAACACATTTTTTACAGTAGAATTATTAGATGATTCTTCAATGACTAGAACTTGGCCGTTGGGATTTTCTAACCTTTCCACTTGGTTTGCTCCCTGCTCCCAACTCCTTCTTATAATAACTAAACTTTTCTTTCTTTCTTTTTTTTTCCAACACTGGGGATTGAACTCCAGGGGTACTTTACCACTGAACAACACTTCTACCCCTTTTTATTGTATTTTGAGACAGGGTCTCGCTCAGTTGCCCAGGCCGGCCTTGAACTTGCAATCTTCTTGCTCCGGCCTTCTGAGTTGCTGGGATCACAGGCAAGTGCTTGTCCTTCTGGCTGTTGCACAATTTAAAAATGTGATTCAGGCAAAAATCTACTTGCTATTTGTGTTGCAAAGTTCAAATACTCTATATTGTGTCATCACTTTTTAAAAATGTATGACCAAGAACACTTAGCAAATTCCAGAAACCTTTGAACTCCCGTTTGTTGAATATTGTAGTTTATGTTTTCTGTAATTTGTCCGGAACCATTTGTACCTTTAGATTATTAATCTATAACCAAACAGTTCTGGCCAGACAAGCCTTCTCCCTCAGCCAATGAAACCGGGAAACTGAACAAATCTATTTTCTTTCCTTTGAATTCTGTCCCTATATTTATTTCAAGTCTTTATTCTGGCTTCTTCCTTCCTTGATATTTCATGGAAAAAAACTCTCCAGATAAGATCAGAATGGCTTTGTCATTCGTCACCAGCCACCAAGCCTGACTCAGGCATAGAGTTTCAAAACACGTATATATTTTTCCATACTCAGATGTAGAAACGAAAAAAAAAATTGTTGATCACAGTTGTCTGCCTTCATATTTGCATATGTAAATGTGTCAGATTGATTTTAGTGGACTTTCATTATAAATGATTAGCCATTCATGAAGAGGAGACTATGGACAAGTACCAACAGGTAACTACCTGAGGGATTGTAGATGATTTCATAGAAGGAAAGGGAAGGAGTGTCTACCCAGCAGGGCAGCAATTTGGATCAACACTGTCACACCAGGTTATGAGAGAATCAGTGTCACCCTGAGGAGCTCTGTGAACCTGCCTTCCATTTCCCCATCGCTCCAACTTGGATGACACCAGCGTGCACCTCATTAAGGGTTCATCCTATAATTATTCAATAGACATTTACTGAGCATCAACCACACGCCTGGCATTTCCTTTGCCACCTGGATACTAAGTGCATACCTTTGCAGAGCTGATGTTCTCATAGCAGAAAGAGGCAAGAAGCAAATGAGCTAGTTGCGTCACGTCAGAGGGTGACTCCTTTTTTAGTAAAAAAAAAAAAAAAATCAAAAGATAACGGGAAGAGAAGTACGGGGTCCCCTTTGGGTAGATTTTAGATACGTCCTCTGGCGGGTTTGCTCTCTAAAGAGCTGATGTTTGAATCCAGCCATGATGAGAAGACAGACTCTACCATGGAAAGATCCAGGTCAAGAGAAGAACTCCTAGATGCAACTTCCAGGTCCCCATTATGAAGCAAAACAGAAGACCACCATGTTGGAAAGCCAGGGAGGGTAAAGAGAGAGAAGGTGGGGGACAATGGTGGAAAGGTAGGGAAGAGCAAAACCATGCCCGTCCAGGTCCGGTAAGGAATCTAGACCTCAGACTAAGTGCAGGGGGACAATGCTAACATGCCTCAGCCAGGGGACGAGATGACCTGATGAGTGGCAGTGGAGATGCTGCCTCCCAGCTCCCTCTGTGGTCCAGCTTTTCAACCTGTAGGTTGTATGGCCAAAAATCTAGAAATTGATCATGATCCAAGTTCCTGGGAAAGCGTGTGCAAGTTACCAATCAGATGAAGCACGGGTGCTCCTCGGCTGCAGTAGCAGGTCCATGTTTAGCTTCTGCCCATAAAAGCTCTCCTAGTGCAATGGCTTAAGAGTGGTGGTGGTTTATTTCTCAAGAAGGTTCAGAACTAAAATGGTATCTCAACAGGGACATGAACTTTCTCTTCTCTGTTTTTCTATGCAGCTTTGCTCTCTGTGGCTGAGATGCCTGTCATCCTATGTCCTCCTGAGACATTTACAGCTCAGCCATAAAAGGGGAAGAACCCGCTCCTTCCTTTCCAGGTTGCTGCCTGCAGGTTGTGAGCTCCCATGATTTCCCATTACCTAGAGGCACGTCGCCTAGCCACAGCCAGCTGCAAGGGGAGCTGGGAAGCGCAGCCAAGATAAAGCTATTCTTATTATAAAAGGCTAGTGGAGGTCACATGTGCTGGCACGTGCTGATGGTCTCAGCAAGTTGGGAGGCTGAGGCAGGAGGATCTCAAGTTCAAGGGCAGCCTAGGCAATTTAGGAAGAGCCAGTCTCAAAATAAAAAGGAGCTGGGGACGTATTTCAGTGGTAGAGTGTCCTGGGGTTCAATCCCCAGTACCACACACACACACAGGGTATTGGAAGGATAATATAGGGATCTTGTTTTCTGTCGTAGCTTCCAATCCAATAAAAAGGTGGCTGGAAGTGCCTTCAGCCCACAGAGAATCAGCTCTGTTCAATGTTCTGTTCTAGAAGGACTGATTCATAGTAATTCATAATAATGAATCAATTAGTTAAGAAAAATAATTAAGTAATGAATTGAAACAATGCTGTGTACTGATGATTCCTCCCTATACAATCCTCAGCTCTGTGACAAATGCACATAGCAGTGTATTTTCTTATATTAAAAAAGCTACACAAATAAGTCATTTTTCACAGGCTTCTCTTAGGTCTTGCTCTTGGAGCTGTTTAGAAAGGGAGATAGATTTGTATGGTTTTATTGATATTTCCTCATCTGGCCTTCTTTCTTTCATGATTTGTGGCATGAATTTCAAGCCAGCTGTTTGGGATTCAGAGGGTCCTTCTGCACATTTAGAAAAATAATTACAGCTCATTCATTCTTACACACATATCTTTAAATTCATTGGCACCATTTTAACTAGGTCTATGGAAATTTAACCCATTATTGTGTGTGTGTGTGTGTGTGATATTAGCATGTGTACAAAGATCATTTTCCTAATCCATTCAACAGGTTTTGATTCCTTACTACGTGTGCTTAATGGACCAACAGTTGAAAGTTACTCTGCCTATAATCAAATCTCTAAAATCAGAATATGTCTCCAAACTGCCAAGAGAATCAGGGTTTTAGCAATTAGTATATAGGCTCAATGAGTGGTAGGTGATCAAACAAGATTCTAGAAGCCTATTGTTTTCTAATGGAGAGAAAACGGAAATTGAAGTTGAGAGATCAACATCCTGGCTGTGCCAATGACTTTCTGCATGATTTTAAATCATTCACACTCTCTAGCATTCAGGTCTCTGGTCCATAAAAAAGTGTCCAGCTCTGAACTATCCAATGCCTGGCACAGAGATTCCACTTTAACTCCAGTTGCCTATGCAGACATCACTAATTGATCGCAGCACTTTTATCTTTGTGTTCAGCTGAGACTTAGGCTTAAATTCCTCTCAACACAAATCCCCATTCCACCAGATTTGAACTAAAAGATTATACCTTTTCAGCACTCCCTGAATTAGATGATTTCTGAGATTTCCGCTAGCTTTAAAAGGTTAGAATCTGATAAACAAAAAAATAAAAAGAAAGAAAGAAAGAAAGAAAGAAAGAAAGAAAGAAAGAAAGAAAGAAAGAAAGAAAGAAAGAAAGAAAAGAAAGCAATGAAGAGAGAAAAACTAAGGTTCAGTTAATACATCTATCTAGTTGTGACAATTGATGTTTTGTAGTATTCAGACTCAAATATGAGATGGGACTTTCTGGCCTTTGCTAATTAAAAAAAGATGAAGCATACATTTTGGAAAGAACGATGTGTGCTATTTCCTGCACCTTAAAGCCAGAGGGAGTCCAGAATATAAATGCAAATTACATGCAAATATACTTCGGGGACCTTCCTCTTTCTTAGAACTGAATTCAGCTTCTGGGGAAATATAGAAGAGAAGTCCAAGTCTCTATTTCCCAGGAGTTAAATTTGAAAGTTTTCAAGAAACTTATGGTAAATTATCACCTTCCATAATAAAATAGAAATTGAAATTTTCGACATTAATAAGTGAAAGAAGGATCTCCACATAGAGATGGAGGATGGAACTCAGGTGTGAGGATTACATTTCCCTGGTGGCTGTTCCCGAATGATATGGCAATGTCCATGTGAGTTGAGCGGGAGGTGAGTGGGATACACTACCCTCTATTGCCATCCACCAACTTTGCACACGAGCTCTTCCTTAATTCTCACAGCATTTATATGAGTTGGGAGGGAAAAAAAATGGAGAGAAACATGAAATAAGGTTCCCTGAATTGTTCAGCTTGGCAAATTCTCATTTTAGGTAACTCCACTAATCTGTTTCCGGGACCCAGGGCTTATCCTAGCTCCTTGTCCCCTGGAAGCACCATCAAGTATCTTGTCAGACTCTCTGAGATATTCCGTACTTACAAGATCAGGCCAACAACAGGCTGCAGTTCATGCTTCTGCTTACCCAAGTCTACCCGTGTTACTAAGGTTGGAATGAATGTACACACGCCTCAGAAACTCATATGTGGGAATAGGAACTCAGGGATGGTCCTAAGAACCAGGCCCTTTTGGAATTGATTAAGTCATGAGGGCTCCACTCTCATGAATGGGATTATTGCCCTTTTAAAGAGGCTTTGGAGAACTAGCTGACTATATTAGCTTCTTGTTGGAGGGAACATGACTGCAATAGCTTCTGCGTACTGGTCAGTTGGGCATTACAAGACACTACTTAGGCTCCCTTATGCAGGGCCCCAGGATCCTTTCTTAAAGAGGACTTCCTTTCTCTGCCCTTGAGTCTGAAATGGGTGTGGTCTTACAAATTCTCAAGGTACCCTCAAGGCATCTCTCCTAGTGTCACTGTGCAAAGTACTTAGCATTTCTTTAGTATCTAACATCTCCTTAACAAACACAGCTTCCTTGACCCTGTTTTCACTTGCACTTTTCTGACCAAACTCAAAGTTTTTAAAATCTCTCAGCTCCACTTTCTACTCCTGATTTTCACAGCAAACCTGGCTAAAAACTTCCATCAAAATCCATGCGGCTCCTGAATGCTGTGCTGTCCTAAAATTTCCTTCACCACTTTAATGAGTCCATCACTTTTAAATGCAGTCACACACAAAGACCCAGCACATGGACCAACGTCAACACAAGTTCTTTGCCAGAATATAACATAAATGGTATCTAGTCTCATTCCCCTCTGAAACCACAGCACCACAGGCTTGGATCTCTGCTTTATTATCTTCATTCTGATAGACTGAGTTCCTACCAGGAGTGCCATGAAGCTCTGTTTATAACGTTTTAAGGTTTCCCCAGCTCGCAGCTCTATATTCTTCCAAACTTTTCTCACAAACTAGTTCCAAAAACTTCTGAACAGCATGGTCAGGTTAGTAACAGCAATGGCTCCACCTTTTCTTCTTCTTCTTTTTTTTTTTTTTTTTCTCTTTTCCTGCTGTGACAAAATGACTCAACAAGAATAACTTAAAGGAAGAAAAGTTTATTTTGGCTCGTAATTTCGGAGGTTAGCCCACGGTAGGCTGACTCCATTGCTCTGCGCCTGAGTTAAAGCAGAACCTCCTGGTGGAAGGACCTGGTGGTGAGGTGCTGCTCTATTTATGGCAGCCAAAAAACAGAGCAAAAGAGGAAGGGGTCCCAGGACAGGAAAGGCAAACCCTTCCAGAGCTCACCCCCCAGTCACCCACCTCCTCCAGCCATGCCTCACCTGCCTACAGTTACCACCCGTTAATCAATTCAAACCAGGATGGATTGTTTAGGTTACAGCTCTCACAACCCAACTGTCTCATTGCCGAACATTGCTGCATTAGTACAGGAGTTGTAGGGGGTATAGCTCATACCCAAATCAAAACACTGGCCCTTTTTTTTTTCCCTTTTACCATGTAAGGATGCAACATTTGTACTTTCAAGAGGACTCAGATACAAGGTGTCATCTTGGTAGCAAAGCCAGACTTCCACCAGACACTGCATCTGTTGGTACCTTTACCTTGGTCATTATGTGGATGCCGGAGTGAGGATGTTTAGCCCGGAAAGGAAAAGGGCTGTGCATGTGTTGGGTTGCCAGCTTTAGCCAACAGGCCTACAAGACACAGATGTGAATTTCAGATAAGCAACAGATATCTTTAACATGTATTATATATACTTATATTAAGAAGTTTTTGTTATTGTTGTTATCTTTAATTTAAAGTTTTAATTTAAGTATTCTATATTTTATCTTGGCAACCCCACCTATGTGGAGGGTGGGCTATTTTTAGCTTCTTGAAGGACTGGCAGGGAGTGGTCCCCAACTGCATCTGTGAATCAGTTGGGCAACTTTCCAAAACAGAGCTGATGCCCACCTTCCAGAGATTCTGATTTAATTAGTTTGGATTCAGTCTGCTACTGGGCTATTTAGCAATCCTGCAGATGATTCAAAGGTATAGCCAGGTTAACCATCACCGAGTTAGACTGATTTAATCTAGAGTCAAGGGGTGGTTTTTGAGCCATTAGAGACCTGAAAGTTTTGTCTCTTCCTGTGCACTTTCACAGAAGAGGTCAAGTTCTCTCAAGAGGTAATGAGACTCCTGTCACCTTAGGTGTGTAAGGAGGGAACCGATGATGTCCTAAAGGTAAGTTGTTTTCAGAGGGAATTAAAGATGGGCTGGAGTCCAGAGGAGAGGTTAGGGAGCAGGAGCAGATGAAATGAATGCTCACCAAGATCTCTGCAACTCTGAAATATCAGGACTGGTTTCGTCATTAGATTAAAAGCTAAATGAATCATAGCACAATACACAGACAGGCAAAAGTAAATAAATAAATAATGCATGCAACTCCGAAAAGAAAAAGTGCATGCAAAAAAAAAAAAAAAAAAAGTTGAAATCCTACTAAGGTCTCTAGTGTCTAATCGTATTCCTGGTTTTGATAATACAGTGTGGTTACATAAAATGTCCCCATTCGTGGAAGCGGAGTATTGGGACACAAAATGTTGCTGTGCTCTTTTGTCAACTTCAAGTGACTCTTTTGAGATGGAAGACTTCAAATAAATTAATTCACATCATCACACTCAGGAATCATTGCTCCACCAAGTCGGAGTCATAGATGGTGACAAGAAGGGCCACAGCAATGGTACCCACAGGACGGGGTGGAGGAGGGGGATCTGGGGTGCTCTTTCCACTCCCTGCCTGCCTGCAGCGGGGACCTCCCCTTCTCCTAGATTCTCCAGGCCTCTCTGCAGATGGAGGAACCCCAGCAGCCCTTCCTGGACCTGTTTACCAACAGAAAACCAGGCTCCTGGGTCGCACGGAAAAATCTCCAGTGCATGCAGTTCCTAGAAAGAACCCACGTCATCATTTTCCAGCTTTAATTAGGGATACCATGAACTAATAATAAAAATGAAAGCCAATATACTGAGATGAGATGCCAGCCGTGGCCTGCAGTGACTCTGTTTGTGGGTGTCGAGAGTGTGTGTGTGTGTATTTTTAGATAACGACTTATTCTGCATGTGGTAATTAGGGCCCCAAGGGGGTTGTGAATTTTTTTCCCCCCAGGGTTGGCAAGTGGAAGGAAGAGGCAGCTGAAATTCCCACACATCTGGGGCACACAGATCCTGCACTCCAATTTCCTGTCGGGGCCACTGGTTTCTTTCGGAATTACTTGCTAAGTAAATGATTGTTATAAGACGATGATTCGGTCAATCAAATTAACCCCTTTTGTCCATTACCTCCCTCCCCCAGCCCAACGGTCCCCTTCATTTGCCTAAACTCGGAGGCTCTGGACAATGTGTTCCAGGCTGGAGGCCCCAGCCTTCCGCACATTGGCCCAGTGTAACCTGAGCGAGAACCAGAGGCCCCAATTGTTTTGCTAATCAAGATTATTGGCCCATTGAGATGTGGAGGCACAGCCTGGCTGACAAAAATTGTCAGTTTCCCATGAAATAGTTCTGTCAGTTTAGCCTGGGTGCTGGCAACTATTAACATATAAATGAAGTTTCTCGCTCCTTTGGCCCCCCTCACCCCCTACCCTTCAGCCACCCATCCTAATGGATGCAGAGAAAATATAAACACACCCCCACCCCCAGCTCCCAAGCCTTCTGCATGCTTAAGTCCCAACAGCTTCTTTTCTCCCGGATCTGGAAATCCTGTGGGCGATGGGGGAGCAAAGAGAGAAGGGGAGGGGGCGGGGAGGAGCTCATTTGTACAAAACTATTTTTAAGGCCCCAAAGCTGCCAGGCCTCAGTCCCCTGCTGACTGCAGAGGCCGGCGGCGGCTGGCCGAGCCTGCAAAGGTTACAAATGGCCCTCTGAACGCCAGGGCAGACCTTCAAGGCAGCCTTCAGGGGACAAAGTGGCAAAGAGAAGCCTGGGGATTGAAAGAGTTGTCTAGGCTCAGGGGTCAAACGCTGAGATTTCTTGGTAGCATGGCTGCCAGAGGCAAGGCAGGGCTGGATGTAACTCCAAGTGGCCCCTGACTGGATTCTGGAACAAGTGGGGCTGTGCTGTGGCCTGGGGTGGGTTTGTCTTTCTCTCACCCTATAGTCAGGTCCCTCTTGCACAATGGCTCAAGTTCTGAATTAAAGCCCAAGGATGAAGGGCAAATGTCTGTTCTTCCTGATTCTCCTGGGATGGAATTAGGACCACAGGGAAGAAGACTAAATGTTTTATAGTATCTACATATTGCACATAATAATGTATATGCATGTATTCTCTCAAGCTTGTCTGTAAAAATAAATTCACAAGGCCAAAATGAAAGAAGTCTTTACGTCTATGTAATTAGATAAATGCACATGAAATCTGGTTGTGGCTCAGTGGTAGAGCACTCGCCTAGCACGCATGAGGCACTGGGTTCGATCCTCAGCACCACAGAAAAATAAAATAAAGATATTGGGTCCACCTTAAACTAAAAAATAAATTTTTTTTTTTAAAAAAATCTCAAGCATTCCGGTAAAGGTGCTTTTTATATAGGTGTAAAATGGAAATATTCACAGGTGTATATGTACATATGATGCAAGTCACCTGCAGTGTTAGCCATCAGATGACAAGTTAGTTCTCTGGAAGGAAAATCCTGCCAGGAGGCTGATGTAGTTCAAGGAGTGCCCCAAGATGGGGCTAATAACGGGTTTGGCGGACTTACCAAGTCGGGGATCTGTGCAGAAGGTCCTTTCCATAAGGATGTATGTCTGCCACCTAAGAACAAGGGTGTGTGTTTTTGCCGCAGGCTGGCTGGGACAGTGATGTGAAGGAGCCTCCCCACCCCCATTTCTAAATCTCCTGCTTCCTGCTGCCTGGGGGGAGGGGACACCTGACAGTAAAGAGTCCCTCAGGAGACCCGTCCCTAAAAACCCCAAGGCCAGGTGAAGCTGCTCAGGCCTGTGTCTCCGGATCCTTGGAAGCTTTCCTCCCAAGCAAAACTGCCAGGAATATGCAGAGAAAGGCTCCGCTGAATTGTTCTCCTGAGACTCCAGGCACCCAGCTGTTAGCCCAACTCAGAGGCTTGTTTTTGAAATCAGAAATCATTTTTAGTTTGTTTGATGTGACTTTGAAAGTTTCATCCAGAGAAAGAAGTAAAAGAGGGCATTTTCATCATTAAACTTGTAGAAATCAGATTTTAAGAAAATACAACTTATTCATTAAGGGCCCTGGAATCAAACAACTTCACTTTTTAGCTGTGTGACTTTAGGCACTCATTTTACCTCTCTGCATTTTAGTTTGTTCCTATGTAAAATTAAAAAATAATAATAATAAGGTCACCTATTCGTAGACCATGAAGAATATACAAGATTAAGACTCTAGTTATCAAGTGCTTAGATTGTATCTGACATATAGTAAATGTGATGCCTTTGTCAAATATCAGTATCTGGGGAAAAAAATTCAATAATACTCCTTTTATTCACTGATTTAGTTGATGTTCACTCTGTTTACAAACAGCAGGGCCGTTTTCATTTCTTGGTAATGACCTAAATTTTCTTTGAGAATAAATTCACTTTAGTAAAATATGGAGTCCATTTAAAGAGAGATGCTAAATAAATCATAGTACATGGGTATGTGAATCCAGTAGAAACACAAACAGGGTAGAGAAATGCCTATCAGGTAAAAAGCACAGCTACTTAGGTAATTAGATTTGAGGAGGATTCTTAGATACGTATCTTCTCAAGACAGCCAAAATAGGCCATGGGATTCATTCTCTGTTAGCAAAGCCCATATAACTGAATTTTTAGTGGAGATTTGGGACTGGGTTGTTAAGATCTATGAATTGTGTCTATCCCCACAATTTGCCATGGTGAAGCTCTAACCCCCAAGGTTTGGAGAGGAGCCTTTGAAGGTCAAATGAGGCTGTAAGGAACCTCATTAACATCCTTATAAGAGAGAAAGAGAAAGAGAGACATCAAAAATATACCTGCACAGGGTACAGGCCATCCTTGGTGGCCATTGGCAAATCAAGGCGGGGTGTCAGGAGAAACCAACCCTGAGATCTCTAAGTCCAGGATCTTGGACTTATAGCCTTAGAATGGTATGAAAATAAATTTTCTTGTTTATGTCACCCGGTCTGTGACATTTTGTTGTGGCAGTCCCAACAGACTAATGCAGCCTTGTATGGGCTGCTCTCACCAGAAAGTTCTTTCTATAGTCAGGAATACACTGGGTTCAGAAACAGAGTCGTGAGCCTGTGAAAAAGATAACCACACAACCCCCTGCAGGGAACTAATCCTGTGTCCCCAGGATTCTATGTTGAAACCCCAATCCCCATGGGGTGGCGTTAGGAAGAGGGGGGCCTCCCGGAGGTGATTAGCTGAGGGTGGGATTCGTGTCTTTGTGAGGAGGGCAGAAAGCTAGCTCACTGTCTTTCCACCCCCTGAAGATACCCCAAAGAAAGTGGGGAGACTGCAACCCGGAAGCAAGCCTTCCCCAGAACCTCCCCACCTTCCTATCCCAACCTCAGAACTGGGAGAAGTCAATCTCAGTCCAGGGTGTTTTGTGACAGCAGCCTGAGCAGACAAGGAAAACTCTCTAACCATAAGGAGAATGGAGGCACTGCACTGGGTGCCCCCTGCACTGGATGTTCCTGGAGCCACCCCAGCCGTCCCAGAGCTACGGCTTGCAGTTATGGTGAATCTGGGGAGAAGATTCTAGAGGCAGGGCAGTGTGGTCCCACAGGTGGGAGGTGCAGAAGTTGTGTTCTGAACTCAGGTCTTTCTGCTCTGAAAACCGGCGCTCTGGACCCCACCGCATTGGGCTGGCAACGTTTTCCAAACTCAGGGGACATTCTGAGGGATGCTTAGGAGGTGCCCAGGGAGCAGCCTAAACTGGCAAGGGAGACCTAGGCTGTGCTGGAGGGCCCCTGGGCCCCTGGGAAGACTGCCCCGGACACACTTGCAGCTCTGAATCATTTCCTAAAATGGTTTCATTTTACAAATGAGCAGGAGGCTCCCCTGGAAGCAGCCAATGTTGGCAGAGATTAAATAATTAGCATTTCAAAGTGTTCATTTTCATTCTCTCCTCTGCCAGGGTGAGAACCACAGGGGGACAAGAGTAGGCCCCTCCTTTCTCCAGTCTCAACCCAGGAGGGTCTCCGAGAGGAAGTCACACCAGCCCATCCCCACAGCTGGCTCTCCAGCCAGTTCTGTGGGCTGCCCTCCTCTCAGCCTGGCCTGCCCCACTCCGGAGGGGTGCCTTATCAAGGGTGTGACTCAGCCTTCCCAGCATGCCCAGCGGGTCAGCCCTAGGACTCTTCTTTTTTCTTTTTTTTTTTTCTTTTTTTTTTTTTTTTATTGTTGGTCGTTCAAAACATTACATAGTTCCTCATACATCATATTTCACAGTTTGATTCAAATGAGTTATGAACTCCCAATTTTATCCCGTATACAGATTGCTGTATCACATCAGTTACCCTTCCATTGATTGACATATTGCCTTTCTAGTGTCTGATGTATTCTGCTGTCTGTATTATTCTCTACTATCCCCCCTCCCCTCCCCTCCCCTTTTCTCTCTCTACCCCTTCTACTGTAAATCACTTCTTCCATTTGAATTATCTTGTCTTACCCCTCCTTTCCTCTTATATGTCATTTTGTATAACCCTGAGGATCGCCTTCCATTTCCATGCGATTCCCCTTCTCGTTTCCTTTCCCTCCCACCTCTCAACCCTGTTAATGAAAATCTTCAATCTCAAGCTCTTCGTCCCTACCCTGTCCTTGTTTCCTCCCCTTATATCAGAGGAGTCATTTGGTATTTGTTTTTTAAAGACTGGCTAGCTTCACTTAGCATAATCTGCTCTAATGCCATCCATTTCCCTCCAAATTCTATGATTTTGTCATTTTTAAATGCAGAGTAATACTCCATTGTGTATAAATGCCACATTTTTTAATCCATTCATCTATTGAAGGGCATCTAGGCTGATTCCACAATCTTGCTATCGTGAATTGTGCTGCTATGAACATCGATGTAGCAGTGTCCCTGTAGCATGCTCTTATTAGGTCTTTAGGGAATAGACCGAGAAGGGGAATAGCTGGGTCAAATGGTGGTTCCATTCCCAGCTTTCCAAGAAATCTCCATACTGCTTTCCAAATTGGCTGCACCAATTTGCAGTCCCACCAGCAATGAACAAGAGTGCCCTTTTCCCCACATCCTCTCCAGCACTTATTGTTGTTTGACTTCCTAATGGCTGCCAATCTTACTGGAGTGAGATGGTATCTTAGGGTAGTTTTGATTTGCATTTCTCTGACTGCTAGCGATGGTGAGCATTTTTTCATGTACTTATTGATTGATTGTATGTCCTCTTCTGAGAAGTGTCTGTTCAGGTCCTTTGCCCATTTATTGATTGGGTTACTTGTTGTCTTATTGTCTAATTTTTTGAGTTCTTTATATATTCTGGTTATTAGGGCTCTATCTGAAGTGTGTGGAGTAAAGATTTGTTCCCAGGATGTAGGCTCCCTGTTTATCTCTCTTATTGTTTCTTTTGCTGAGAAAAAAACTTTTTAGTTTGAGTAAGTCCCATTTGTTGATTCTAGTTGTTAACTCTTGCGCTATGGGTGCCTAGGACTCTTCTTACAGGAATTATTGTGAACATATTGCTGGTCAGCTCTGCATCGGCAGATTACATTTAAATGTAAAAGTCCCTTCGATGGAGTTTAAGAATAGGGCCAAGACATCCACGCCATAAAGAAAGGAGACTGTTAACAGAGCATTCTAGAACAGTGCAGTTGGTCACGGCGACCACTCTATGTGGCTATGGAGCTCTTGGAACATAACACGGCAGGAGCTCAAGTGTTTCATTGATGTTTTCTGTGTTGGTTACATGTTGAAATGGGAATATTTTGGATTGACTACCCCAAATAAAGCATGTCATTAAAATTAACTCGACCTGTTGATTTCTTTTTGCTTTTGTGAACTTTAGCTCCTCTCAAGGTCTTTCTAGTTCTCTAAATCTTTCTCTCTTGTTCACCCCCTTGGTCCTTGTCACCATCTGAGATTTGTCACTCATGTATCCTCTTGCTTATAGGTTTCTGACTCTGTCTCTCTGTAACAGAAGTTTCCAGAAGGCTGAGGTCTATCTGCCTAGTTATTTGAGTGCTTTATCTCCACTATCCAGTGCTAGCCACAGGTAAGCATTCAATTACTCTATGCAGGTTGCATGAGGAGGATAAGAACCTCAGACAAGAGCCCCAACCTGAAGCATCCCTGACCATCAAGTGCAACGAACAAATTCCTTGCTTATACCCAAGGCCACCCTATACAGAAACTGTTCACTGACCCTCCAGCATTTTAGGGCACTTGTAGGCTTACTTGTCAATTTCCTTCCTCGGGACACCTGGTTAGATACAGAGGAGGTGCTCAGTAAGTGTTTAATCAATTACTCAATCACCAATCATCAATTTTCTGTAGCATAGAAGTCTAAAATGAGCTAACTTTCCCCAACAAGAGACCATTCTAATCTTGGCTAAATGATGTTTATTTTCCTTTCTGTTTGATCATCTTCAATGGTCCTTCTTTTCATGACAAGAAAACATGCAAACTCTGAAATTTCACCAGTCCGATGAGGGAGGGTCTGGCTGGCTCAGAGTGGGGTGACACACAATCCAACAGAGCGTTGACCGAGTGTTTTATGTCTTCCCGGTTGCTTCCACGGACTCTGCCATTTCATGTGACCATCAAAATCTACTTTGTGAAGTCGGAGAGGCAGATGTTAGAAGCATATTTTTAGAGAACTGTACGAGAGGAGAAGCTGGATCAGGGTGATCTTCACCGTGGTTATCCCAGAGTAAGAAACTGGCAGAGCAAACTAGAATGCAAGCCCATGACTCTGGATTCCTTCCAGAACATTCTCTAGATTTTTCTATCTAGAATCCAACAGATGTCTCTCTGAGGAGCGTAAGGAGTGAGTTTTCTTCCATTTACTAAAATGCTCCCATGGCACCTTGGTCATTAGAGGATCGATGCCAAACCATTTACCCCAGGGTGGAATCTCTCTGCAGTTTTACTTCTCATTCTCACCTCCTGGCAGCAACCCCCTCGCACCTGCCACCTATATGGCCAGAGGCAGAAACCTTTCGCTCTCGACTTCCTTGGGCAGGCCTTGCGCTTCTCCACAACTGCCATTTCCACCCCACTTGCCCTTTTTGGGGCCTTCCCCAAACCCCACTCATGACCTCTCCTCCCAGCATCCTTCCTACATGTCCTATTGCCCTCGCTTTTCCTCAGCCATTTTTCTTTCTCACCAGTACTTGGGAGATTTTTTTTTTCCCTCTGGTTCCTCCAGTGAAGCTCCTCATGGGCCCTTTTCTTGTCCAGCTCTGAGTCACCTGCTTCATTCATGGCTTTGCTTAGCTAGAGTGGGCATTTGTGGTGCCACACGCCAGCGACATTACTCCTATTCACAGCCCCAAGGGGAAGCCTCCAAATTCCTACAAGACCCCAGTCCCTGCCAAGGTTGAAAAGTTCAGGATGGGAATGTCACTCCAGCATACCCAAACAGATGACAGAACGGAACAGCATCTCTCCAATGGCTGCCTTAGAAAATGCGATGATAAAAAGCTGAAGACGGTGAGCAAGAAAGAAGTCACACAAAGGTACGAGCGATAAAAATCCCTTGTTGGTTCTTATCTATGGCTCCAGAAGTGTTTGGGGACAAACTGCTAAGCTACTCTTCCATAGTATGCTAGACAAGATGCAAGCTCAGTTACCATAACACGCAAGGCATAGAACCCTGACCAGCCAATGGATCGGCTCCCTTTGAGATGTGTATTCTCCCTGGTTCCATCAGCTATGATGGAATTAAACAGTGTCTTAGTCCATCTTCCATGGCTATAACTGAATGCAGCACACTGGGCAATTTACAGAGAACAGAGGTTTATTTAGCTTACAGTCTACAAACCCAAAAGCAGGTCGCCAGCATCTGCTTAACAACCAGTGAGGATCTTTCTGCTGAATTATGAAGCAGCATAAGGCGTGCCATCACATAGCAAGACAGAGCGAGGGTGCTAGCTCAGGTCTCTCTTCCTCTTCTTATAAGGCCACTGATGTCATCTAATTCTGCTGACCTCCCAAAGGCCTACCTTCAAATACCATCAACAGATGAATTTGAGAACTGAGTTTCCAACACTTGAACTTTGGGGTGTCACACTCAAACACATTCAATGAGACACGTTATCTTCTTTTTGTTCTCAGTCTTTGAAATCTGGTGCCTATTTGTAGATGATATATAAACTTTGTTTATGTTAAAGAAGAGAAGAATGGAAGAAAATAGACTTTCTAAGGCTGGTGTGTGCAGTGGGGCTTAAATTTGAAGACTGGAGCGTCTCTGTCCTACTGGATGGAGGGAACTAACTACATTAGTTCTTAGAAAAAAGTGCTCTTTAAAAAAAAATCTCTTTCTTTTTTTTTTTTTTTTTTAGTTGTAGATGGACAGCATGCCTTTATTTTATTTGTTCCATTTTTATGTAGTGCTAAGGATCAAACCCAGTGCCTCACACATGCTAGGCAAGCGCCCTGCCACTGAGCTACAGCCCCAGCCCAGAAAAAGGGCTTTAATATAAATATTTGATGACCCTTTGGAAGGCAAGGTGAGTCGATTGTCTCTCTCACTGGCACATTTAAAATTCCAAAACAAAGTCATTTAGAAGCCCCTCAGCTCACAGAATGGGGTCTATGTGTCCTCTGATAAGAACAAATTAGAACTGCAAGACGCACAGATGGAGAGTCAAGACTGCGTGATTCATGCACCTTAACAATCTGAGAGTCCTCAGGTTCTCCAAGATTCCTAAAAGCAGACTCTCATTCCAGAACATCCTCTGCATGTAACTCTAATGGAAGATGGATCCCATGTGGAATTCATCTTTTTTTTTTTGCTTGCTTTTTTTCAAATATTGCCAATATTCTTACTTCCAGCACAAGGAAGAATTTGTATTTCTGCTAGTCCTCTCCTCTGGTTTAGTCATTTTTGAGAGGCCTGTTGATGAATCAGACTAAAGAAAGAAAAAGGGATATTGACGTCTATATTCCTATCTATATCATCTATATTACTTGTAGCTATATCCACATCACCTGTATCATCTAAATCTTTATCTGTATCCAGAATAGAGCAGGAAACAGATAAAATCAAAGAAACTCATGGCTTAAAATGGTTAAGAAAGCATCAGAACTTTATCTCATAACTTCTTACCCATTTAATAGTATTTTTTTTTAGGAATTCACCATAGGTACATTATTTCACTGGGCATGATATATAGGCATAACTTAGTTAATGTGATCTCTTGCTTCAAATACTTTTTGAGTCATATTAAATTGCTTATTTGTGGATGTCCCGTGGGCTCCTCAGTTCAATGCATTCAAAACCAAATTTCTTATCTCCCCCCTCCCTCAACCTGCATCCCATCCATCTCTAAATGGCACAACATCCTCCCAGTTACCCCAGCCAAAACCCTTGGAGCCACCCTTGATTTCTTCTGCAGACTCTGCCTTTTAAATGTCTGTCAAACCCACCTACTTCTCCCCATTCATCTACCATCTCTTGTCTGCTGTGTTTTTCTCCTGAGTCATTTCCTGGTTCCCACTTTGAGTCTTGACCATCCCGGGCTCTAATCTGTCAGAATTATCTTCTCACCTCCATCTCTATGGAGGCATGAACGAGCTACATTAAACTGTAGGTATTCCAAGTAGAGATTTGGTAAGTTGTCCTGTGTAAACATTCACGAAACCATTCATGGTGAATCAAGACAATCACCACCAAGTTTTCCCCATTATCACCATCACTCCCTGCAATTTTTTCGTTGGATCCCAGGCAAGACACATTCTGCATTCTGTCACTGTAGACATGTTTGCATCCGGCTTCCTTCACTCAGCACTTAGCATTTTAAGGCCCATCCACATTCCCGAGTGCATCAATAGTTTTATAGTTATTGTAGTTGTATTACATTGTATGAATACACAATTGATTGGTCCCTCCACCTGTTGATGAATAATTGAACTGTCTCCAGGGTTTTTTCTTAACCTAGCACTAATGAAGATGTCATGAGAATTCATGTACAAGGGGTCCTATCAACATGTGGATTGAATCCTCTTTGATGAACACATTAGAAAGAAGTCCATTGTTGATATGTTCAATTGTGATAGGCTACCTGAGAGTCGGTTGGCCTCACAGCTGTCAGGAGAGTAAAGGAGAAAACCTCCACCCACTGGGACATTGGAGTCCCTAAAAGACAAAGAGAGACAGACATAGAAAATGTCTGTGGTAAACAGAAAAAAAAAACAGGAAAGGCAGGTGTTAGGGGCTGGTCTGGTTCCAGGAATTTCTCCTGGAGAAAATGACCTTAACTACGCATTAAAGATACTTGCTTTTTGGACAACATTTTATCTTTTCTTCTATTTCTACTGTTTCTTGCCCTATTTCCAAGTCTTTCAGAGTTTGCCTTTTCTAGAACAACAGGACAAAAGTCCATACTACTTGGGTTCAAATTTCAACCCCACCATTGATTAGCAGAGTGATGTTAGGCAAGTTATTTAACTCCTCTGTTTTTTTTTTCCCCTTCTGTTCCAAATGGGGATATGCACCATATCTGGTATTGAGAGTATGAACAAAATAATGCATGCAATGTGTTTAGGACAGTAGCTGATGCAAAATCAGCTCTGAATCAACATCAGGTACTATTAGCAATAATTATTACCACTCCCTCATCCATGGTTCATTTTGCCAAGGTTGCTCAGCACAGGTAGTCTGCCTTGCTTACTCTTATCCTGTAAATATAATCGTCTCCTTAGTGAGAAGGCTTCTTGGGATCTTTCTCCTTTTTTCAACCCTCTTTGTCTTCTGCAGGGCTCTATGGATCCTCCCTATAGATCCCTAACTAACCATTCTTCCTGCAGGAACCGCTCCATGGCAAGCATCATAATGCATAATTCAAATCTGCTGATTAAAAAGGGCATTTTGTGGCTCTGTGAATGCAAAGTTGATATCTGAGCCTGGGTCCCTACGAGATTGACCTACCAGCTCCACCTCAGCTCCAAGGACACAGTCCCTTTCTGTTTATTTTCTCTTTCTTCTTCAGTACCAGTTGAATCCCGAGGGTCAGTGTTTCAAAAAATTATTCTGACACTTCCTGGACTAGAGAGATTTTATTCAAGACTAGGGCAATAGGGGTATTGCAACGGGGGCATCAAACTCAACACTAAACACAACAAAAACTAGTGGGATTTTATAGCAAGGAGTAGGATGTGTGTATGGGTGGGGAAAAAGTACTAAGAGGAGATATCATGGTAGGGGGATTCTTGCTGTCCTGATTTAGCAAGACTCTTGCTAAAGGCAGGCCAAGGTGTCATCCAAATCAAACAAAATTGCAGCTCAGTCTCACCCTCAATTTTCAAACCCCCAGGGTCAGGGTATACCCAGGGGACCACCACCCATATGCATAAATGTCTTAAAGTTATCCATGAAGCTAACAAACAGTATTCTCTCTGGGGTTGCCCGATTAAACAGAGACACACTGAATTTGTATTTGCCAAATTTGGCAATTCCACCTCTGCCTTGACAGACTAGCTTCATAGTGACAGAATTTGAGGGATAGAGTCCCTTTCATGTTACTCCTGTGAGCACAGCATACATGTAAGGGGTGTCACTCATTTCTGGAAATAATGCTTCGTCGTCATGCCTGACGAAGGGGTCATATCTTCTCCTGATCTGAGAAGATGTTCATGATTCTTTTTCTCTTCCACAAAATCTCTCATTGCTGAGTCTCCACTCCCCTGTCCAGTTCTGATTTCGGCAGTGAGATGACCCCTGGGCCTTCATGGCATTCAGGATCCGCTGCCTTTGGTTTTGAGGAACAGGCTGGAAAGGCAGGGAAGTGTTTCCTTGGGGCCTGAGCCATGTTAGTCCCAGAAGCAGATGTCTGGGTTGCAAGACGGGCTGTGCCAACTCTGAGGACCAGATCTACGTCTCAGAGCAGCCATGTGTTCGTTAATAAGTGCATTCTTGTGCACATGTTTGTGATACGCAGACCTCTCTAAAGCCAGGGGCTCAGGGCAGGGGCCCTCTGTGCCAGTTCTAGCAACACCACCGGTCCTTGCCCTTCTGGACCCTGTGTGTAGCTACACAACATTTCCCAGTCACTTTGGGCCATGTCATTGAGTGATCGCCAGTGAATGTTGCCCACTCTGAAGACTAACACATGGAAGCCGACCACACACATTTCCACAGTCCCCTCATTCACAAAATAGACAGAGAGCGCTCTACCACCCTAGAGGAGAAGGTGGGAGCCCACGGACTCAGCTCAGGTCACTGAATGGCGGTGTGGAGCAGAGCCTCAACGTACACTGCACCTTGTTTTAGTCAGCTTCTGTGTCCCTGTGACCAAGATACCTGACAAGGACAACCTAAAGAAGGAAAGGTTTATTTAGGGTTGTTATGGTTTGGATATGTGAGTTCATGTAGGAGACAATGCAAGAAGGTTTGGAGGAGACCTGCTTGGGTTGTGAGAGTCTTAACCTGATCAGCAAATTAATCCCTCATGGGGATTAACGGAGTGGGAACTGAATTGATAGGGTGTGGCTGGAGGAGGTGGGAATTGGGGCATGGCTTTGGGGTGTAGATTTGTATCTGGCAAGTGGAGACCCCTCTCTCTCTCTCTCTCTCTCTCTCTCTCTCTCTCTCTCTCTCTCTCCTTCCTGATCATCATGGGAGCTGCTTCCCTCTGCCACACTCTTCTGCCATGTTGTTCTGCCTCACCTCAAGCCCTGAGGAGCGGAGCCAGCCTTTTATAGACTAAGACCTCTGGAACACTGAGCCCTCCGATAGATTTTTTCCTTCCCTAAAATCGTTCTGGTCTGATCTTTTAGTCCCGGCAGTAAAAAAACTGACTCAGACAGGGATTCATTGTTTCAGTGATTTCGGTTTATAGACAGCTGATCCCATGGCTCTGGACCCAAGGTGAGGGTCCCGAGGAGGACTGGTCAGGGTCAGGAAGCAGAGAGAAGAAGGGGAAGGTGAAACTTTTCAAGCCCCCCCCCCCATGACTCACCTGCTCCAGCCACGCCCCACCTGCCTACACAGAGTCAGTCCATTCAAAGTAGGTTGGACTAATGAGATCACAGCTCTCACAATCCAATCATTTCACATCTGAACATTCCTGCCTCAACAGGAGCTTTTGGGGTATAGCTCACACCCAAACTATCACATATCCCCAATTGTATTTCCTCTGAGCAAGAGATCTATTGTGATTATCTTAGGGGTCTGAGCTTGGTTTTTTCCTCTATTAAAGCAAACAACACTACCTTGGTTCATGCAAGGGCTGATGGGAAGGCGGAGAGACTCAGACGTTTGCTGGTAGGACAGCTCACAGGCCGGCACCTCCTCTGATTACCCCCAATAGCTCTTAGACAATGCAGTGACAACAGGCACGTGACACCGGTATGCCGATCCCTGTCTGTGTCCCCAGGTTCCTTCACATTATGAAATATGAAGGATTCCACCTACAGCCTGTGCGGTGTATGTAATGTGCCAAGCAGAGCCCTCTGCCCACGTGACTTCAAGCTCTGGCATGCAAAGAATCCAGGACCTGGAACTGATTTCCCAATGCCTGCATGTCATATTCTTATCAATATGAATTTAAGCTAAGAACTGAAAAACCAACAGTATAATCAGTAGCCATAAAAATGTCAGGTTTGGCCCACGGTTAAGAGCTGACAGGGAACAAAGCCTGCTGCTCTGGACTCTGCCAAGACGGCAGCCCCTCTCTCTAAGACAAACACAGAGGAGTTTGCATTCATTTCCACAGTCTCAGGCTCTGTTTGGAGTGGCGGGTGCCGGTGAGCAGGGTGAAGGTGAGTTTTCTCAACAGTTGCTTAGACTGAATTGGATGGTGATAAAGATGGTTTGAAGGTGCATCGACTGAGCTGGTTGGGGGAACAGAAGGCAGGGGGTGTGGGTGGGGGGGGGGTTCTTTGACCACAGGATACTGACTGGTGAAATTCTTTGGAGGTGTGCAGTAATTTGGAGAGAAACAGTAGGATCAGGTGTTTTATTGAGAAGTAACTGGCTGGGGATGTAGCTCAATAGAACTCAGCTGAGGATGTAGAATGTTTGCCTACTAATAATGTACAAGGTATGGCATTCCAACCCCAGCACCACCAAATAAAAATATAAATGTAAGGGAAGGAAAAATCAAAGTGTTGAATGAGAATAAATTTATAAGATTTGTATGCAATACATATATTACAAAATATATGTATTTGATGGACCCCATTTGTATGGATTTTAATCCTATTCTTTACATTCAGTGTGGTCTTTCTGTGTGTTTCAGGCCATACTGACCATTCACAGTCCACTAGGATCCGCTAAGATCCTACTTGATACCTAGGAGGTATAACACCCACCCCTGAGCCTGGACTCAGCCCGTCAGGTGAGCCCCAAATTGGAGGCGCCATAGCCAATTCTGTTTTAAATCAAATTCAAGAGTGTTGCTGTGTGTCTAGAACGTTCTGCAAAGAGTTAAACAAGAAACTATAAAAAATGATAGAAACAATATGAGATCTAACATTTCAACAGTTGCCAAAACTAGCAAATAATCAAAATCTGACCACAAAACCTCTCCAGATACACAATGGCACCAGTACCAGCTTAAGAACAAAGCTGCCCAATATATTTTTTAAATCCCTCTCGTCTCCACTCATCTTCTGACCAAATGTTGGCAAGAAACGAACTCACAGAATTTTGAGTTGTAAAAGGGTTCAGAGATTAACCCTGAACAGTAATTCTCAAATCAGGGGGAGGGGAAGATTACCCCCTGCCAGGAGATCAGGGCCGATCAGAATCTGGGGAACCTGGTGTTTAAAAAAAAAATATTCATCGCAACTGTATGCAGGAGGCATGAGAGCGTTTCTGCTTTCCTAGAACAAGATACACAAAGGAGCCCTCTGAAAATCCCCTCAGCTGATGGAGAACTGTGGACATTTCTCTCTCTCTCTCTTCAGCCAGGAGGATTCCTGCAGAGGTGCACCCCAGAATCTCAGGAGGCGGAAGAAATGAGGTGTGAGATGTTCATGTTGTCGAAAGGAAATATTGTTTAAAAGCTAATGAAGGCCAAAAAGAGTAATCACCTCTTTTTTACATTATTATTCATCCCCCTTTTTCATTCAGTTTAGCAAATTATGATGGAACACAGACTGGGTGCCAAGGTGAGGGGGAGGCCTGGGAGAAAACAGAGTTTAATAAGGCCACACACCAGCCTTCCCTATTCCAGTGTGGAGGAGTCACTGGTCAATGAGAATTGCACTGCAGAAATGGCATGAGAAGCAGGAATTGTTTCAAATATTCAGAAGTGACAATGCAAGATGAGTTCCATAAAGATATGCAAGTTTTCCTAGAAGAAGCAAAAAAAAGAATTTTTTTTTTTTTTTTTTTTTTTTTTTTTTTTTTTTTTTTAGGTATCAGGGATTGAACTCAGGGGCACTCAACCACTAAGCCACATCCCCAGCCCTATTTTGTATTTTATTTAGAAACAGAGTCTCACTAAATGGCTTAGGGCCTCCCTGTTGCTAAGGCTGGCTTTGAACTCCAGATCTTCCTGCCTCAGCCTCCTGAGCCACCGCACCCGGCTAGAAGGAGCAGACTTTAACCAGGTGTTGGAGGGCAGGCTCCCCTGCAGGGGTGACCCCTCTTGGTCACCTTCATCATCACCAAGGTCATTCCCATGAGCCAAACATCATAAATAAAAGTAAGAGATGAAACATCAGAACTCAGGTACGCAGCCCCTAAAACAGCTCCCAACTTCTAACATTGCGTGAGCTCCTCCGCTTGAGTAGGGGATGAATGGATGGACTCACTTCTGACACAAAGACAACAAACACACAACACAGCAGAAGGCAAAAGCGTTGGGATGTCGCTTCCAAGATGAGGTTACAAAAAGTCTGACTCCAACCCGCCTCTTGCTCTGTCTCTCGTTCTCTGTTGGTTTCTGGAGGAAGCAGTCACCATACTGTGAGTAGCCCCTAGAGAGACCCAGACCCAAGCCAGCCAGTGCAGATCATGCCTCACTCCAACCTTGAGACTCAGAGTCAAAGGCTCCAAGCAAAGCTGCATCCCAATTCTTGAAAGCGCCCCTCGAATTGTGAGATGATGTCTGTTATCTGAAAACACTGCATTTTGAGGGGGGAACTCATTACATACCAATCGATAAGCTTCCTAACAAATGTCGGGAAGACAAGGACTGGCAGAAAGTACCTGCAGGAATCTCACTCAAGCAGGTACCCTTTAGGATAAATTAATAATTGGGGGATTCTCCTAAAACTCTGCAAATGCTTATCTTCAAAGGGCGTGTGTGATTGTCAGGGGTTGGGGGTAGGCAAGTGGGGAGATGTTGGTAAAAAGCTGCAAACTTTAGTTCTTAAACACCAGTAAGTTCTGGAAACCTAACACACAGCATGAGGAGCATAGATGAGAATATTTATTATATACTTTAAATTTGCTAAGAGGGTAGATCTTAAGTTTTCTCTCTCTCTCTCTCTCTCTCTCTCTCTCTCTCTCTCTCTCTCTCACACACACACACACACACACACACACACACATGATAACGGTGAGGTAATAGATATATATTAACTGGCTTGCTTGTGGGAATCATTTCATAATGTATATCAAAACATCATTTTGTACACCTGAAATGTACAGATCATTTTTATTTGTCAGTTATACCTCCGGAAAGCTGAGGGGTGAAGGAGAGTGGGGAGTAGGGTCCTTGGGCTCCCCTCTTCCCTCCTCCCTGACTGGTCACCTGAGGCAGCCCCTCTGAGGCGGGAGCCTCACCTTCTCCTGACATAGGAAAGTTTGCACGTGGCAGAGCGCTGTGCTAGCCGAGGGCCCCTTCCTGACTTTCCATCAGATTCCTCACTTACTGGTTGGAAGCATTTAATTCTTTGCATTAAAAGATTTAAGGGTCGAGGGTCTAGCTCCATGACAGAGTGTCTGATTGGCATGTCCAAGGCCCTGGGTTCCATATCTAGCACCCCCCACTAAAAAAAAAAAAAAAAAAAAAAAAAAAGGAAGAGAAAGATTTCAAATTCTCCCTACATATTCAACCCAGTTTTCTTTCCAAGAGGTCATTGCTATGGTTTAATTGTGCACCCCGAAATCTCTGCGTTGGAAACTTAGTCTCCAAACTTCAGATCTTGATTGTATTTGGATCTGGAGACTTCAGGAGGTGATTAGGATTAGATGAGGTCATAAGAGTGGAGCCCTTGTGAGGACATTAGTGGCTTTATAAGGAAAGGAAGAGAGACTCAAGCTAGCACACTTATCTGTCTCTCCGTGAATGCCCTCTGCCAGGTGATGGCATGATGACAAGTACGTTCCACCACTGTGCTCTTGGACTTCCTAGCCTCCAGAACCACGAACTAGAAAAACCTCTTTTCCTTATAAATTTACCCGGTTTGGGGTATTTCATCATAGCAAGAGAAGACAGACTCAAACAGTTATTTTCCTTGTCATTTAGTCACTGCTTTCCTCCTCTGAGTCATCCATCCAGGATGATGTCAGAGCTCCAAGAGGATTTCTCCACCCACACATTTCCAAAGGGACCGTGACTATCTGGAGCCAAAACCAAATAGTTAAAGGTTCCATGAAGAGGAACTGGTAGTGATTGGGCCTGGGTTGAACTAAATTCAAACTTTAAAATTGGTCTGATAAAAGAACTGCATGGGCAAATTAATATATAAATGAGTAAGTTCTCAATTATCTGTAACAAGAATAAAATGATAGGATGCTAGAAATAGATCTTAATTAAGGTAAGATTAGCTCTCACACAAGTACCTGGAATGACATATAGAACCCAGCTGAATACAGCAGGTACTGAATCAATGTTTGTCGAATGACTGAGTGAATTCATGCTCTATGAATGGGTCCATTTTCTTTTTCTGAGTACCAGGGATTGAACTCAGGAGCACTCAACCACTGAGCCACATCCCCAGTCTTATTTTCTATTTATTTAGAGACAGGGTCTGAGTTGTTTAGCGCCTCCCTTTTGCTGAGACTGGCTTTGAACTCGCGACTCTCCTGTCTCAGCCTCCCGAGCTGCTGGAATTAAAATCATGTGCCACAGGGCCTGGCTTGGATTGATCCATTTTGAAGGACTTAGGACACCGAAAAGCAAATCAATCACGATATTAACCCTGAAAAAACGTGAAAATATCTTTGGTGCAAAAGCAGCATGAAAAGCATAAATATTTTATGTATATGTTCAGAAGTGACATTAAATAAAAATTTCCAATTGCCATAATACTTAGTTGATCGACATGTTGCAACTGATGGTGATTAACACTTATTTATAAGGAAACTAATTTACAAAGGAGCTTAAACACATTAATATTTTAAAAACCATATACGTTGTTCAAAAGAATAGAGGACTGGGATATAGCTCCGTGTAGAGGACTTGCCTAGCATGCCCAAGGCCCGGGGTTCAAATCCCCAGTCCTGCCAAAAAATACCAAAAGAAGAAGAAGAAAATAAAACAATAAAATAAGATGAGATAGCTTCTATTTGTCTATTATATGTCATCAGCCATTTTCTTTCTTTTCTAGCAGTGATCACTATTAGAAATGTGTCATTGTTGTTATTATTTATTTCCCTGTGAATTCCCCACCCCAAGATACACCACCCTCAATTCGTACCCTCTAAGGGCAGCTGTGTGGGAAATCCTATTCACTACTTTCCCCTGGTCCAGTGTAGAGGTGGGACACCACACAGGTTTATAAACAAATACGAATGTGTACGTAAGTTTGCACTCTCTCTCTCTCTCTCTCTCTCACACACACACACACACACACACACACACACACACACATGTTTGTATTTAAAATATTTATTGAATGATGAGTGGATGTAAACATATTAAGGCACAATGCAAAGACTTCAAGGTTAGGTTCTCAAAGTAAAAAACAAAGAAAGAAGCAGGGAACCTCTCCATCCCCTTTCCTTTCTCTCTCTGTTTTTCTTGTTGTTGTGTTGTTTGTTTGTGTTGTTTTTTTTTGAGTTGGGTCTTGCTATGTTGCCCAGGCTGGGCTTGAACTCCTGAGCTCAAGGCTCCTCCTGCCTCGGCCTCCCGAGTAGCCAGGACTCCAGGCACACGCCACTGCCCCTTAATGCTCTGCTGTGCTCTAGTTTTGTGGAACTCTCTCTCCTCCTAACACGGAAGGATGTCTGGAGAGAACAGCTCCACACCCTGCACAAGGCTACACCTGCGGTGTCATCAGGACCCGGCCACATCAGTCCCCGTAAATGAGGCCGCAGCTGAGCTTTCCTTGGGGATCTCAGAGCTCCTGGACGTTAGATCCTGTGCCAGTTAATAAATGAGATCTGACCAGACTTTAATCTGAAGTGGCACCTTCCTCTAGAATTCCTCTCCATCTTAAGCGGAGTCACAGATAACAGGAGGAAAACAGAAGGAAATATTGCGGAACTGGGAAGACTGCCCTGGTTAGCAGCTCAGAAGGGAAAGAAATAATAATTTTTTGGCCTTTGTCTTAAATTACCTAAGACTTCAGATTTAAGCTCTATTTGCTGCAAGAATTGTATCCAAATCTGGGATAACTCCATTCCTTTTATTTGCGTTCAATTTTTTCTCCTTCTGGTTTTTATTTTTAGCAATGCTTCAATTATTTTAAGATGATAATAATCATCAGACTTTTTGGATTCTGAATTTATGGAGACCAAGGCCAACCGTTCTCTTTTTTCAAAGTCTTCAAGAACCAAAACTTTCACAGTCCTCCATTCTGCTCCCAAGACATTAACTCTAATTAAGCTAATCAAACCCATGCACAGTCGTAAGAATAAAAAGTACTAAAGAACAAGACAACTCTATGAGAAACAGATATTATACAATGAAAATAAAATGAATTCTCCAGACTTCTTTAACTACTGTTCCATTAAATCCATTTATTTTTGAATGAGCTTTGATCTTTTTTTCATTTCGTAGACCAAGATGTTGTCATTAGAGGAATGAATTACTTCCTTTAGGTTGACCTCATTCATATTCCATACCAAGAGCCAATCCTATTACGATGGCAATTGAGCATAATCCAATTACAATTTTTATTTCAAAATATAATATGATCCCCTGCACTTGAGAATCAAATGTACTCCAGAGTTTGCAAAAAAGTGCAAGATTCCCATTTGCATGTGTTAGGAACTAAGACTGGTTTGGAGGCACTAGATTTTGAGTATTAGAAAAAATTGAAATACCAGTGCACAGTGTCCTCTCACCAGCAACCTCAGTCCAAGGGGTCAGAAGTCCTCTTGGGCTTGGCAGAGAAGCCCTGGCCTTGGACTATCCCCCAACTGTCCTTTATTAGTATGTCTGTCTTTGGTCTCATCTTTTATAAACCCCAGTTCTTCCTCTTGCAGTGTCTTATGTTTACTTTCTCTCAAGCTAGTTTCTGACCCTCCACCCAAATCAATAACTTAATGGATGCTGGGCCTGGCCAAGGTTTCTATGTCATTGTATTCGTCAGCTTTGTGTTACTGTAACAAACACCTGAGATGATCAACTTATAAAGAGAAAAGCTTTATTTTGACTCACAGTTTTGAAGGTTTCCGTGTCCTTTGTCTGGGGGCCCATAGCAAGGCAACACATCAAAGCAGGGATCACATGGTAAAGCAAAAGAAGGGGCTTCTTGGCCAGGAAGTGAAAGAAAGAGGAAGGGACCTTTCCAGGTCACACGTCCAATGACCTGAAGAACCTCCCACTCGGCCCCACCTCTTAAAGGAGCCATCATCTTTCAATATCATCAAACTGGGAACCAAGTCCTTAAGACAGGAGCCTCTAGGAGACATTCCAGATCCAAGCCATAGCAATTTGGTTCTTCCTAAAGTCTTTCTCATTGATTTATGTTATTTGCTTGGAGAAACATTCAGGTTTGCTATGAAGTCAAATCAAATGATCCCCAAAATGAATTCTCTAAAGGACTTTGTGCAACCTTGACAAATACTGCAGTGTCTTATTCTGGAGGAACTCCAAGGAAAAGTCATCTCAAAGAATCCAAGTGTATAACACCCTCCCGACCGCCCAAGTGTGCTGGGTACCAACTGTGTACGACAACCTTGGTGTTAGGTAAATATGCGGTCCTTAGGCGGACTAAGGATTAAAAGGAGAATAAGGACAGAAGAAGGAAAAAGTAAGAAAGCAAGGAAAAGTGGCTTAGGAAAGAGTCTGGGAATGTGAAATGATGCCCATAAACATGTATGCATGTCCGTAGGGAAAGATCTAAAAAAATATACACCAGCCCTAATCCAAGCTACATCTGGAGTGGAGACGGGGAATGCTTTACAAATGTAATCCCAACTTCTACAGATTTCTAGAAGCAATAATGGAAGAAGAAGCAAAGCAGAGGGGGGCAGAATCCACTAAACCCTGGTAAAGGAGGGGACAGGCGCGGTCGCATCCTTCAGTGTCACACCTGGACAACCCTGTCATATTTCTTCATCCATACCTGGATTCACAAGATCAGGGTGAGTGACAAGGGGGAACGAAGGGGAATTAATCCAATCAAGCTCAGCACTACCGCCCACTAACATGGTCCAGTTGGGCACCTGTTACCTCCTTGGTCCTCCTGGTTGTGTGTCCAGGTAGATGGCTGACGGGCAGTGAGCACCGTCACTAAGGGAGTGAACAGAGATGGAAGTGAAGACCGTGGAGGTTAGAAGCTGGTAAAATATTCCCTTCAGGGGAAAGAGTCAAGGAATGGTACAAAAGCAAGGGGATTTTGTTGGACCTGTGCAGTGGGTAGAGTTATTTGCAGATGGAAGAAAGAGCTGACAGCCCAGGAAGCACTGTTTAAGTTGCCAATGAAACAAATGTAATTCAAATTGATTTCACAGCAAAAACAACAAGAAAAAAGCATTTGCTACAGAAATTGAAACATGTAGGGGTATCCTAACTCTGCTCTATCCAGAACAGCATGCCTCTACAACACGGGCACCATTCAGTCCTCTGGTTAGATTCACATTACATATAAATATATATATATATATATATATATATATATATATATATATATACACATATAATATGTCCATATTATATATTATTATAATGTAAAGGATGCTTTTACTACATGTTACAGTTTCAAGTTGCTGAGACCCTTGGGGCAGGAAAACTGGAGACCAATTGCATTGCTTTCCCAAGTGTAATTTTTACCCTTCAGAAACAGTAGGTTTATAGTTATTTGTAGGAAACATCTCACTGGCTATAGTTCATTCTTGTATCTGCTAATACAATACTGTCAATGTTAGAAGCTGGTAAAATATTTCCTTCAGGGGAAAGAGTCAAGGAATGGCCTAAAAGCAAGGAGATTTTGTTGGACCTGTGCAGTGGGTAGACTCTTGCAATTGTAAAGGGTGCTGTACCTCTGAACTACATCTCCAGTTCTTTTTATTTATTTTTTTATTTTATTTTTTATTTTTTTTAAAGAAAGAGTGAATGAGAGAGAAAGAGAGAGAGAGAGAGAGAATTTTAACATTTATTTTTCAGTTTTTGGCGGACACAACATCTTTGTTGGTATGTGGTGCTGAGGATCGAACGCGGGCCGCACGCATGCCAGGCGAGCGCGCTACCGCTTGAGCCACATCCCCAGCCCCAGTTCTTTTTATTTTATATTTTTTTTTAATTTTGAGATAGGGTCTTGCTCAGTTGCCCAGGCTAGCCTTGATCTTATGATCCTCTTGCCTCAGCCTCCCGGATCGCTAGGATAACAGGCATGCACCACTGCACCTGGTCACATCCCAAGTCTTTACTGTGGTCCATGAATCTCCAAAAGATGCAGCCCTTACCACACCCTGCCTAGCCTGGTACCCACACTGGTTTCTCCAGATTCCTCAGAGAAAGCAGGTTTATTCCTGCCTCAGGACCCCTCTGTTCCCTCTGCCTGGGATGCACTTAACCTGCCTCTGCATTGCTCTTTTTGTTGTTTAGATCTTTGCTCAGTGCAACTTTCTGAGAAGTCTTCCTTCCTTGACCACCCAATTGAATATTGCCCATCCCCCACATCACTATCCCATATCCCAATACTAGTCTTAAGTATATTCATTATCACTGCCTAAAATCATGGTTTTAACTAAGTACATACACACACACACACACACACACACACACACATATACACTTGCATACATGCATATATATACATATATATCTATATACAAATGGGATACACAATGCATAATACATACGTGTGTGTTTATGTACAGATGCTCCTCTACTTACAATGGAGCTACCTCCTGACAAATTCATTGTAAGTTGAAAATATTATAAGTCATAAATGCATTGACTTCCCTGAACAGTGTAGCTTAGCAACACAGAACACTGTGGAACATGGGTTGTTCCCTCCTGGTCACGTGGACAATTGGGAACAGTGGTTCACTGCTGCTGCCTCAGGGCAGGAGAATATCTGGTGGAAAATCCTAGTCTTGGGAAAGATCAAAATTCCAAATTTCTAATGAAAACATGTAACTTTTTCACCATCATAAAGTAAAACATAATGGATTTCATTATGACAATTATGACATGCACATAATGTATTTTGATTATGTCCACACTGTCTATTACTTTCTCTAACTCTCCCCTCCCCCTCTCTTGGTGCCTTTTTCAGTAGTCCCTCTTCTAATTTCATGTCTTTTTTTCCCCCTAGATTCCACATGTGAGAGAAAACATGTAATCCTTATTTTCTGAGTCTGGCTTATTTCACTTAACACGAAGATCCCCATTTCCATCCATTTTCCTGCAATGACATGATTTCCTTCTTGTTTATGACTGAATAATACTCCATTCACCTGTTGATAGGCTGACTCCATAGCTTGGCTATCATGAACTGTGATGCCATAAACATTCATCTAAATCTTCCCAGGATGTCTCCCTGCCCCAGTCTCTCTAAATACCTCTAACTTCAATGTTGTTACCCAAATTAAATCCCCCTGCCTGGAAATATTGACTGGGTCTCCACCGCACACTGTTCAAGGTTCAAATCTTAGCAACACTCCTACTTCTTGGCACCCTCCCATCCTTCACATGCCTCCTGCTTCTAGGTTCACGAAGTCCTTGCTGGGAAACAGTCTTTGCTTGCCCAGAGTTAGATGTACTATCTCCCTGGATGCCAGTCTCCGTTTGGCAAATGTCAGTCTCTACTTTAAGACCCATTTCAAGTGCTACTTCCTCTGAGAGAGGTGACAGGAGCTCTGTACTTTATAGCCCTCTGGGTATGGCTTCTGAAGCCCTTGTCAAGTGTGATCCAAGTTCCCCAGGGCACAGGGTTAGTGCCCTCATTCTTAGAAGCTCCTGACTGTCAAGGTCATAGCTTGTATCTATAAGAATGCAAGGGACCAGCAGATGCCCAAGTGAGATGAAAGTCAGGAAAGGCATTCTGTGACTTTCAGAGACCTCTACAAAGGGGAGGGAACCTTTCCTACAGTGTCTTGGAGGGACCACTCTTGGGTGAAGCATCCAGCAGTCAACGTCTCTGATGTCGGCCTCCAAGCTGTTCAGCTGCCTACTTGGAATCCAGGCGAGGAGGAGATGCTGTCCCTCCTTGCTGACAGCTCCGGAACCCGTCAAGTTAAATCAGCCTCTGTAACAGCACAAAAAGGACTAGATAATTTGTAACCAGTCATCAGGCCATTTGTCAAGTCAAGCTAATGACAAGGTTAGTTTAACAGCAAACATCTGGGTGGACAGATACAAGTATCCCACAAACTCACATAGTTGACTGCTACCATGAAAAGAAAAAAAAAAAAATTAAGCACTCATTTGGCCACTCATTGGATCAAGCCCAGGACGGACCCCAATAGATATGGGAGAAGAATCTCAGCAAAGCAACAGTGGAACTGAGAATATCAATCTTCATGCTCAAATGTCTGCCTTTTCTCACTTTATAGCTTTCGTAAAAGACCATCTAGATCTCCCAGCAAAGGCTTATTGGTAAATGATGATTGCTTAAATTATAATAGTCAATATTTACTCAGTAAGAGTCTGAGTAGAATGATAAAAAATGAAAATTTGGTGCTTTGACTCAATAGGCTTAATTTAATAGGGCAGAAGGGAGATAATATAGGGTCTTTTTGTCTGAAAAAAGATCTTGGAAGAGATTGAGCCCCACCACCCTTGTTTAGAGTTGGAGAAATGGAGGCTGAGATTGAGAAAAGGACTAGTTTATGGCCACTCAGCTCGTTGGGAGCAAGATCAAGATCGTGACTTGAACTCATTCACACAAGTAACCCCAATGTAGGGTAATCATCTCCATTTTGGCCCTTTTTCTACATTCTGTAGCATCTGTCCCATGTAATCACACCACTGGCCTGATGAAAATTCCCAATTCTATTAGCACCAAGCATAAAATTCTTTCCATTGTTTTCAGTGCTCTACGTAAAATAATATTTCTTAGTCTGGACTAACGCAGGCGTCTTCTCACTAGCAGGCTGTCAATCACCCTGAGGCTCCTCTCTGTTCCTCAGATATTGAAGCTCATTCTCATCTCAGGGCTCCTCACCCACTTCTTCCTCTGCACAGAAATCTTGAACTGCAGCTCTTTACATGGTTGATTCCTTCCAAGCTCAACTCAAAGACGACCTGTTCAGTTTCTCCTACTTCCTATTTCCTACATTCTATGCCCTCTGCCACATTATTGTGTTCTGTTTTCTTCATGGAACTCAATTAAATTGGAGCTCAACTCCATTAATTACTTTATGAAAATGGATTATCTGATAAGTGGTGCTAGAGAAATTGATGACCCACATGGAAAAAAAAATTAAAATGAAATCCCTGACTCACACCATATACCAAAATCCCCTTGGAGGCCAACTCCCTAAATATAAAAGGCAAAACAGTGAAGTTTTAAAGGAAATGTTTTCATGACCAGTGGGTAGGGATAATTTTCTTATGTAAGAAATAATTAGCAAATAACTACACTAAAATTAACAACTTCTCTTCATTGGAAAGGAAGAGTATGAAAATAAAATGCCACTAATAGAGTTAGTATGTTTTCCAACAAAAACAAACCACTGGAATATTTTAAAACTCTTGAAAATTGGGGTGATTATGAAAAAAATAGGAAAATACATGCAAAGACTTCACAGAGAAGGAAAGATGAATGGCCAACTCAAAAAAAGGATGTGTTTAACCCTAGTGGAAAACAGAGATATAGAAACTAGCAAAAAGTAAAACCTGACAGCATCAAGTTCTGATGACTAAGTGAGGCAGCGGGGACTTAAACCAAGTGTGAAGTTGAAGCAATCACTTTAGAAAAACTATTTGACATCATTTTATAAAGGTAGAATGGTCTTTTCAGTAAGGTATAAAAATCAACTTCATTAATTGTGTATTGTAGAGGACATGTCTATGACTACGTGGAACAGCTTTGTTTAAAAGTGCTCTAACAGAAAATAACTCAAATGTCCATACACTAAAGAATGGGTAAATAGTGGAAGGAATGCTCATAAAATGAAATACTACACAGCAGTCGATGCAAATAAGGCCAAGCTTTGTGTCAAGGAAAATGAAATCTACCTTATAAAATCAAGTAAGAAACAAACAAAGGAAGAAAACATGCAAAACTCCTGCTTTTGTAAAAATACATAGGAAAGAAACTCTTAAAAATCTATTGTTTAGAAATATACACGTGTAATAAAACCACAAAGAAAAGAAAGGAAGCTATGTTCACAACAGGAAGCTATAAAATGATGTAAGGGATTGGCATCTGTTATGGTTTAGATACAAGCTGTCCCCCAAAAGCTCAGGTGTGAGAGAGTTGCAAGAATTTTTCAGAGGTGAAATGACTAGATTTTGAGAGGTACTTGTAGCCTAATTGGTGGGTTATTCCACGGTTATGGATTAACTGGGCAATAACCGTAGGCAGGTAGGGTGTCACCTTGGGGTTTATATTTTGACCCTGGTGAGTGGATCTCTCTCTGCTTCTTGCTTGCCATGTCCCCAACTGCTTTCTTCTGCCACGATGTTCTGCCTCCCCTTGGACCCAGAGCAATGGAATCAGCTGACCACTGATTGAACCCTGAAAGTATGAGCCAACATCAATTTTCCACCTCTATGTTGTTCTTGTCAGGACTTTTGGTCACTGTGCCAAAAAATTAACTAAAAAAAAAAAAATCACAATAATATGAGAAAGAAGGTAATGAGTTGTGTAGAGACAAATACAAGATTGGCAGTCAGCTGACAATTGCTGAAACTTCGTGATGAATATGTGGGGGTCTGATGCATATTCTCTCTACTTTGCATAAATTTGGAAATTTCCATCATTTCAATGACCTGTTCATCTATTTTCGAGTATGTGTATGTGTGCATTACATATTTTGAATACTCTTGTGGGAACGGAAAGGCAAGGGAATGAGATGGAAGAAAAGCACACAGTGAATTGCAAATTCACCATGTCCTATGTTTGAGTGATAAGTGCATGTGGGTTTTTTTTCCCCTTTAATATTATCCTTTAACAATCTGCATAGAGGTTACATATGTCCTATGTGGTACTTGATGCTCTTAAAAAATAGAGGAAAGACAAAGAGGAGAGTGACATAGCAAGTGTGCAAGATGACAGGGTAGAAGGACCAGGGATCAGGTGAGGAAGGCAGGGAGGGACTGTTGTCAGAGAATCAGAGCTCTGGTTCTGGGGTATGTGACATTGGGACATGGACTGTAGCCACACTAAACCAAGCTACGAGGACACAAAGCAACCAAGGCCTCAGACGTGGGCCTCATCCTTCAATGGGTCAGGTCTACTCCTTTCCTATTTTTCCCCCTTTTTAAAATAAGTTGTTTATTCTAATTTGTTATATATGACAGCAGAATGCATTACAATTCCTAGTACACATATAGAGCACAATTTTTCATATCTCTGGTTGCACACAAAGTAGAGTCACATCTTTCGTGTCTTCATACCTGTACTTAGGATAATGATGCGCATCTCATTCCACCATCTTTCCTACCCCCATGCCTCCTCTCTTCCCCTCCCTCCCCTTTGTTCTATCCAAAGTTCTTTCTTACTTTTAAAAATCTTTATTTATTTCAAGAAGACATGTTCCTTACTTGTTTTTTAACTGACACAAAAAACCATAAAAACTGTACATATTGGCAGGTGCAGTGACACATGCCTGTCATCCCAGTTCATCGGCTTGGGAGGCTGAGGAAGGAGGATCAGAAGTTCAAAACCAGCCTCAGCAACTTAGTGAGACCCTAAGTGAGATCCTGTCTCAAAATAAAATATAAAAAGGGCTCAGGATGTTGTCAGTGGTTAGCGACCCTGGGTTCAATCCACAGTACCAAAAACCAAACAAAAAACATTGTACGTATTTATGGGAGTACTGTGTGATGTTTTGATACGTGTACATATCACGCAATGTAAAAATCAGGGTGGATATCTATCTTCTCAAACATTTATCATTCTTTTAGAGTGAAATCATTTCAAACCCTTTCTTCTGCTTCTTGAAATGTGAGGTGCGTTATCGCTCTCCAGACTCGCCCTTCTGTGCACCTGGATCCCTTACCCCTACCTAACCCTGACAGTACACCTCGATCCACCTTCCTGCAGCCGTGCCCCCTACATGGCTCTGTTTCTTCATTTTCTTGGGACATAAACCAGAATTCTCCAGCCCTCTGAGGATGCTGGGAGCCTGGTGTCTCCAGAGGGTCTGTGCAGACAGGTGGAAAGGGGCAGGCTTCGCTGAAAGCTGCTAAAACAAAGTCGTGCCCACAGAGGTTCTCAGAAGGAGGTGACTGTGCGGTAAGTACCCTGCCCCAGAAACACCCCTAAATAACTGTTGCATGTGTGTGCACGGATCCGGATCACCTCGGCTTCCTCACCCTGTTCTCCTGGGGGGCTTAATTGGGCTCACAATGGCCCGCCCCAATGACTCGAAGCATCCCATTGGCAGTCACAAAGGCAAGGGGACTCTGGGTTACGGCCACAATTCAGCCTGGACTCTCCCCCATTGTGCCCAGCCACAGCAGTGGTCTCTGAGCCGTCGGGGGTCTTACATATCTCATACTTGCTGCAAAGTGGGGGAACAATGTGACAAATTATGGACAAGCTCATAGCCGGGGCCTGTGGAATTCTTCCCTTTGTGAGGCTCTATCACGTGTCAGCTGGGCTGCTGGGCCGAGGGGGAGGATGCAGGGGTGGGGACATCCCCACAGCCAGAGACCTGCCTGGGACTCCGTGGCATCCTTCACACTGAGGAATGCTGCTCCTTATGGGTCTCACTGAGAAGAAAAAGGACATTTATTTTATTGGCAGGGGTGGGGAGTGGGGGGGTGGGGAGGGGCTTCTATTCTATCTAAATATCAGCACTGTTCCTTGCCAAATAAAACAAAAAAATCCCAGCACACCGTACTAGGCCATTCCCGCAAGGACCCCAGGTTAAAAAAAAAAAAAAAAATTCCAGTGATCCACATGAACACACTTTGTCCTAACCCTGCCAAGTCTTGGATGCTCTGCCGGTCTGTTCTTTACAGGTGCCTGGATTGCCTCCCCTGGAAAGACAGATCAGATATAAATAACGGTACCCACTTCACATGATTATCATAGAACTAAAAATTGAAAGTTTAGGACAGTAGCCAGGATATAGCTTTGATTTGATAAGGGACCATTTGGAGATCTCACACTAGGGTGCTCTTGTTATTAATATTCTCATTAACAGAACTATTAGCAGAAATAGACGCCCAAGGCCATTTTAACTATGCTCTTTCCTATCCTGTGACGCCCTCACTTCTCAGCAGGTTCTTTATAAGAGGGTCCACCCCTGACACTTCTGTTGTATCTTAAAGTGCCTTTCAACGGGCAGGACTCAAGGATTCTTCATGAGCCTGTTTCCTTACCGCCAAAAGATGGCCTGCCAAGTACACGCTCTGTCACGGATGCCAAAAATACATCGACTCCTTGAGGGTGCTGCTGCACAGGGGCTGAAAGCTTTCTCTCAGTCAGCCTCCCAAGTTTTGTGAGGACACTGGAATCCTGTTTTCTTAAGATAGCAAGGAGAGGAAAAGAAAAGCATTCTTTATGCAAATTTGGGAACACGCCACGAATCGCTTTAGTGTTTCAGGTGCAAATTCCTTATTTTATTTATTTATTTTTTTATGTGGTGCTGAGGATGGAACCCCGCATTCGAGGCAAGTGCTCAACCACTGAGCTACAACCCCAGGCCCTTCAGGTACAACTTTTTGAATTAAAGGAGGCCCTTTCTTTTTGGTCAATAGAAGTTTTTTTTAAAAATCCTTACCAAATGATTCTTCTCTGTTCTGCTGAAGAGGCACTAAGCATGGTCACACCTTTTGCTGATGTAGCTCTAAGTAGCTTTGATTTGATAAGGGACCATTTGGAGATCCAGCAGAGATCACATCACCTATAGCCCATTCTTCACAAACCTTGGAGAACTGAAAGGGAAAAGGGATCAAATTTTAAAATAGCCTGTTGTCTCTCAGTATTAGAAATCTGGAAAAGATTCCTTTTTAAGTAGAATAGAAGAGACAGAACAAATGACACATTGGTCTTTTTATCCCCCCGTCCCCCCCATATAAGGTGTTTGTTGCTCACAGTGGCCTTGACCTTGCCTCAGCCTCCTGAGTAGCTGGGATTACAGGTGTGCACCGCTGCACCAGGCTCAGCATCGTTTTTTAAGTTAGCAATAGGTACAGTACCATGGCAGCATGCTGTCTACCTCCCAAGAGTGGAATAATCACTCGTGGCCTTGGCGTAATTAGTACATTTTCTTTCTTGGTGCAACTTTGAATACATATTAGGTCTTTAAAAACTAGTCTCCATGGTGCGTGCCTGTAATCCCAGCAATTCAGGAGGCTGAGGCAGGAGGATTGCAAGTTTCGGGCGAGGCTCAGCCACTTAGCAAGACCCTGTCTCAAAATTTAAAAAAAAAAAAAATGTTGGAGATGTGGCTCAGTGGTAAAACTCCCCTGAGTTCAATCCCCAGTAGCGCACCCCCCCCCCAACACCCCTGCCAAAAAAAAAAAAAAAAGTTAAGAAATAATCAGTATAGGTGCCAAGAGAAACTGCATCTCCAAAGAGAGAACCTGGCGTGTGGGGTGGGGATTGATAGAGCAAATGCCCACAGCTTCTTTTGTAGCAAACTGTGAAATTACTTGTGCTGTACAACTTGATTTCATGCTGAGCATCATCAATGTGTCCTGCTTGGGCTGTTTGATAAGGGGAAAGAATGGAAGTCCTGTCTTCCTGAGAGACTCTTCTCCCAGGGAGACGGAGACATGCGACATGCGCATAAGGAAAAAGGTCAGGAGTCACTGAAGGCAGACAATGAGTCGATTCTTGGGAGAAATTGGGACCATAAAGATGCTCAGCTATGGAAGAGGGGCCTGGTTCCTGTTGGGGGACCCTCTGTGGAACAGGAAGGATGGGGGACCCAGGGGGATTGCAGGATTCAGAGGGAGGGAAGAAAAGGGTCGGCAGCCCAAGGGACTCCAATATTGGGGCCACTCAGTAGATTTGCTTCCTTCTTCTCCTTTTGAAGCGGCAGCCCTCACTGATCAGTCAGTCATCTCTGATGGATCAAGTCACTCTTTTTATCCCACCCCCTGCTCCAGTCCAGTCTGGGCTTCAGAATCCTCCTGAGCACAGCATTCTGGGCAGGCCTTACCAATCACTTAGGGTTAGTACATGAAATAGAACTCTCTGTCCTTCCAATAAGGGAAAGCGACCTGAACAGGTACATAAGTCTCAGAAGATGCATGAGGTGTTGGAGACACTCCAGCCATGAGTGAATCTGCTGCATCTGTAACAGACAGACGACGGGTGAGACTGTGGTGGCCTGAACTCTCACACCGTCTCGCCTGGGGAGGGACGGGCTTGAAAGTCATCATATGTATCTCTGACAAGCTCATTTTAAGAGAGATGGGGCGAACCCTAAGTGAACCATAAGTCACTTGGTGAGCAAGTCACATTGAATGCTGCGCAGTTGAGGACGCTGTGAGTTGAGAGGGGGGTGAATATCTACTGAAAGCGTAGCCTGTCCCCGTGGATCTGCCTTTGCAGTGTCCTTGAACTAAAACAGGCAAGAGGCATGGTCCGGGTGACAGGTGGGCCTTGCTTTGGAGAATCATTTGGTGATTTGGGGCACAGCCCTCCCTTCTCCTCTAACCACGTCCTCCTCTGCAAGCACGAGAGGGTGATTTCTGGTCTGGGAGTCTGCAGCCCCCATCCTCTCTCTCTGTCCTAGAGCTTCTCAGTGCTCTGATGGCTGTCTATGTCCCCACGTGAGCTTGGAAGCTGATGTAGAAACTCACTCTGACAACCTCAGAGGAGAAACAAGCTATCGCTTCCCTTACTTCCTCTCTTTTCCCCATGAAACACCTCCATATTCCCCCAGTGCTCAAAAGCACAGGCCATTTTCATGGTCACTGAGATGCCCCCTAACCACAGGTGCCAATCAAAGCCAGACACCTATCCACAGAGCTGTAGGATTTTGTTGTGTCCACAATGTATCTTGTAGGGCTGGCAGCGGGGCACATGGTAAAGCATCTGCCTAGAAGGCAGGAGATCCTGGGTTCGATCTTCAGCTCTCTCTTTTATATATATATATATAGTATTCTCCCTAACTGCAGAGTGCTCTTTCTTGTTGCAAACAAAACTTCCTTCACTGAAATAGCATTGCTTTGATTTCTTGCCATCTCCACACTTTTATAGATCCACAAGAAACAAAACCCCCAAGTGTAAGAATCCACACACCAGACACATATATGCCCCGAGTTACCAACACTGTCTGCTCCTTCCCTCCCACCCTCCCACATTCCAGAGGAGATTATTAATTGTCCCCAGAGAAGCAGGCCAGCTAAAAAGGAAGACACTCAGTTTATATGCTAATCCCACAAAAGCAGCCATCCCTTCTCCTCCACTAGCCAGATCAATGCAGGAAATCTGAATGACAACTTCGAAAGTCATCCCTTACAGCAAACACAGCCAATGCCCACCCCCCTCCCCGCCTCTGGGTAAAGATTTTATTTTATTTTAGGAAGGCAAGGATGGCTTTTTGTGTCGAGCTTGAAATTACAAGGTGTGTAATCTCCCCTTTCTCTTTTGCTCTTAAATGCAAGCTTTCACACCAAATTTTGTTTCCCAACAAGAGAAGGAGAAAGCATTACCCTCCTGGAGGCCCTGTGGGTCCCCCACCCCCACGCCTTTGTGTTCGCTGGGGATCTTGGACGGCACCCTGGCAAACGGCATTCTGCAAGATTATCCTGCTAGTCACAGCCTTCAAGGAATAAATATCTAACACCTTGTTCCCTTTTGTGGTTCAAAAGCCACTGTCACTGGGGTACACTGGTGGTTTAAAAAAAGACTATAATTCATATGCAAACTAGAGGAGGATTTTCATGATTTCATAATAAAATGTTGAAACGCTTTGATCTGGAGTTGTAAGGAGGTGTGAAACAGTGCTTCTGAAACAGACAGATATTTGTGTAAGCATCCTTTATGTATTGCCAGTGCGGAATAATAACATATCAAAGCCCCAACTTACCTCATCTGCCTGGTACAGCCAAGGCATAAATAAAGGGGAACAATGGAATTACTATTACTCACTCTCCGAGAGCCAGCGACATCACTGTATCCTTTATAATTGCTGGCAAGAAGATTAATGTTTTGTTAAATATCAGAGCAAGGTCACAAGGGGGCTTGCAGTCCTGTCTAAACATCTAGTCTTTAAGCTCCTACTCTCTCAGTGGCTTTTTTTTTTTTTTCCTCTTTTGCGGAAATGAACTTGTAGCATTTCCTCTAATTATGGTGATTTTTGCTTCTGAAAATGGGTCTACATCGTCACCCCTTTCCAAACATGCTCACACACGCACGCACGTGCACACGTGCGCGTACATGCACACACACACACACACACACACAGACACACACACACACTCACGCACATATCTTCCTCCAGTGATATTTGGGGACAGGCTTGATTTAGCAGCAGCATATGGGCGATGTTGTCACGAGGCGACCTTGCCCTTTCAGCCAACGTGGAAAATTCATTGCCTGTCACTGAGGCCCAAAGCAAGGGGATTGTGCTTAAGAGCTCGACTTTATTGGGGTCCTCAGGGGGTTCCCTCCTAAAGACTGTTATCATGGTGTGCTGCGCTTCTGTTGTGTTTAGCCCGCACGCCTGTCCATACAGATGTTTCCAACAGCAAACAGTTCATGACCCAGAAAGAACAAAATATTTTGGCTTTCTCTGGCTTTCAGCACCTGTTTCAAGCCAAGGGCCCTTGAGTCTCTGAGCACGGATCAGAAGGCGAGGCCAGCCACTAGGGAGAGGCCACTTCATGGCGAAGCTGATCTTGCAAGGTGGTGGCAAACCTAAGCCATCAGCTGCAGTGACCCTCGCTGTCTAAACTCCCAGATGTGGTTGAGGCAGGCAAACAGCAGGTCCCACAGAAAGATCTATCGTTTTCAGGCAAAGATTCTCACATGAATCTGTCAGTTTGGGTCTGCCACATCAGCAATTAACTGAGATATTTCACATCCGTCGTCCCATCATTTATTCTACATTTTTCAGAGTAATGCATGGACATGCTGAGCTCTAGTCGTTTGCCATTTGTGTGGTTTCTACAAGCCATGGTTCAATGACCTGGGGATGTCTGGGGATGGTGGAGGCTCTTAACACAGAGAACAATCACCAGACACTTAGAGGGTTTGGAAACAATAAAAAGGTTTTGCAACATGACTAAGGACACAAGGGGGAAGTGCTAAAGGGAATGTATCACCTCTGGCAGAGCCTGAAAAGAAGAAATTGCAGAAGAGGTGTCGGGGGCTCTCTTAAAGGGCCCCTTTACCTCCCCACTCCATACCCCCCCCACACCCCGCACTTGTACAAAGTGGTTTTAAACCGCAGCTCCAATTTTAAGGAGATTTGCTTATTTGTTTGTTTTTCTTTCCTGCAGCTCAAGGAGGAATTAAGAAGTAAAAGAGACAGCTTGGAATGAAGGTGGGTGTTAATAGGCAATTAGACACGAAAGGGAGGATGTCCTGACTTTGGGGACTTGCCTGGCTTCACGATTCTCAGTGACAGCTGGAACATAGAGCTACAATTACCATGTGCCCTCTTGCCTCAGCATGAAAGGAAAGCAACAGTGTGCCAACTGATATAGATGCCTGTGCTTCGTGTGTTCCATAGGACCCCAGTCAACAGGCATTGAATCAGCAAAGGGATGGATGGATGCATGGATGGACGGATGGATGGATGGATGGACAGATGAATAATTATAGAGATTCAGCACAAGGTGAGCTAAATTAATAATCACTCAGTTAACACCATGATCTAAAGTCCAAGGGTTGCCCACCACCTGTTTTTGTAAATTAAGTTGTGTTGAGTAGAGCTATGACCATTCATTAAGGTTTTGTCTGCTTTAATGATCCAAGACCGAGCAGAGTATTACAGAGGAGATGAGGCCTGAAAAGTCTGAATTATTTGTTATCATCTGTTTCTTTACACCAACCCCTGAGTTACATTGGATTTTCTACATCTGCACTTAGTTTTTTCTTCTTTTTTTTACTTTGTTACAGATTTTAAAACAACAAAAAAGGCAGCTTGTTATGATTCTGCTATGGTTTGAATGTGTCCTCAAGGGTTCCTGTGTTGGAAGTTTGGTCCTCACTGTGGCCGTGCTGGGAGATGGCTTAGAGACTTGATGAGACAGGATCGAGGGCAAGGTGACTGGGTGATCAGATTCTGCTCTTGGAATAAGTCAACCTAATTCTCATGGGTCCGGACCTATGGCTAGTTAGTGTTATGAAAGAGCAATCAGGTCCCTCCCACCCTCTCTGGCTCCTGTCTCACCATGCGGTCTTTCCATCTTGCCTAGGCTTCCACCATGATGCCATCTACCACGAGGTGACCCAGCCAGGGTGGGGGGGTCCCTCCCCAGAGTCAGCACTGTGCTGTTTAGACTTTCAGCCTCCAGAACTCTGAGCTAAATTCACCCCTTTCTGTACAAATTCCCCAGCCTCGGGTCGTTCATCACAGTAATGGAAAACGGACTTATATATACAGTAGTAAAACCACACCATATGCTTTTTTTTTTTAACTTGCATGAACTCTAGTAAACATGCAGGGCAGTAAATAATTAAATAAGCATATTTTGAAAGAACAAGGGCAGTAAACCAAACCAACCACTTTGTCTGGGCCCCAATTAAAGAACTGAAAATCTTTTCCAATTCAGAACAAAGAAATGTCAATGTGATGGATTTTTTTTTTTTTTTTTTGAGAGCCTGGAAGGTGTACATGAAGCAATATTGCTTTGTTAAGGGAATTTGAACACTGACATGAAGGGGATTTTTCTGTGGGCTAATTTAACCTTAATATATAAATGTGATGAGCGGGATTATTTATGCTCACCCAAGTGTGCGTGTTGAATCTTTTCCTGCTGGGCTGGGAGGATTACCTCACTTGGCTTCCGATGATCTGGGAGGAGCAGGAGAACAGCTGCTAAGATAAGACGAAGTTAATTCTGTGTTCCTTAGACATATCAGTAATGAACGCAGAGCAGGATGGTGGGTCCCCATTGTTTGCTTCAGGTCTACTGACACCAGCAGTTGGCAGAAAGATCGTGAGAACACATGAGGTTCTCCAAGAAAGCAGAGCTACTAGAAGCTTCCACATGGAAAGTCTAGCTTGAGATGGCAATGCCTTAGAGAAGGGTGATGCATGAACTTGGCAAAAATGATCTACAAGCAGCAAGGGTAGTGGGGGGACAGAAGGAAGAAATGTAAGGAGGGAAGATTTTATTATTTATTGTGTGATGTTTGTGCACTACAGTGTTGTCACCGCTTTCTGCTACATCAATGCAAGCACCGCACTGGCCCCAAGATAAAACAAAACCTCACCTCCACTTGGAAGGTCAATGCTGTAGGCAGCTTCTATCACCCCCTCCTGCTGCTCATGTCCTTTGTAGTCTTGCTTGGGTGTGAGCTGGACATAGACACTTGCTTCTAACGAATGGAACACTGCAAAAGCGATGAGATGTCATTTCTGAGGCTAGATCACCAAGGTCTGTGACTTCTGTCCTGCTCACCTTCTCATAACTACTTGTTGGAAACAGTTGTCATGTTGTGACCTGCCTGCTAGAGATTTCCACAGGCTAGAAAACGAGGAGGCTTCCAGATGATAGCTAGAAGGACCCAAGGCTTCAGCTCAGCAGCCCGCAAGGAACTGGATCCTGCCAACAGTCACGTGCAGGTGCTGGGAAGAGGATTCCCCAGCTGGGGGCTCAGTGGTGTAGCCTCTGCTGACAGAGAGACCTGTTGGTTGGAGAGTTGAGAGACCACCAGGCTGTACTAAGACTCCTGACCTACAGAAACTGCACAATTACTCCTTTTTTTCCTGTTGTTTTTAAACTGAATAACTTGTGGGTAATTTGGTGGGCAGCAAGAGATAAGTAGCCTAGTCAGGATTTATCTCCCAGCTTACTTTGCCCTTTATCAACCTCAGTTCAAAGCCTTCAATCTTGGTAATAATCAACATGTCTATCTTTTTTGTTTTTCTTTTGAGGACTCAAAACCCTAATCTAGGGGTAAGTGACTGATTTGTTAACTCTGTTTATTTCTTTCTGAAGAAATTCTGCTCTGGTTATTGTTGTGCTATAAAAAAAGGACTCTAAACTTAGTAGCTTCAAGCAATTCCATTTTACTTTATCTCCTGGCTTCTTTAAATAAGAAATTTGGGCAGCCCAGGTCTGGGCAATTAGCCTGGGAATCAACTGATGTCACACAGAGATATTCAATGGATGGCTGGTCCAAAGGGACCAAAGTAGATTCTCCTGCATCTGGTGCTTTGGCAAGAGAGACTATTAGTGATGTGAGAGTTCATCAGTGCACCTACGTGGGCCTCTCCAGCATGTTGGTCTCAGGGTAATGGGATTTCCCACATGGCAACTGGCTTTTCCAAGAACAAGAGTCTCAACAAGTTTGGCTTCATTCTTTAAAGAAACGTTTCCCCATTGAATGGAACACCTCATGAATGGAACACCTCATAAATGGAACACCAGACCCAAGAAATATTGGGGGGGCGGTAGATAATGAATCCCAAATAAGCTGGAAAATATTACTTTCTATAGCTCCCTCTTGGATAGTCAAAATGCACATTAGCATATTAAAGACCTTAAAAATCAAGAGTAAAACGTAACTTGTTTAATCAAAGCCTTCGCAAATATATTGACTGCTGAACTCTAATCTTATTTTCATCTATCAGAAAAATTATATTATGACACTTGGAGAAAGGCAAAAAGGTTGGCAATGTGTTCTTTCAATGTCGTTTGTAGTAGTAAAGGTCACCCCAGTATTCTCCAGGGCAATACTGTCCAAAAGAAATTTTTGCAGTGATAGAATATTCTGTGCTGTCCAGCATGGTAGCCTTCAATTGCATGTGATTACTGAACACTTGAAAGTTGCCTAGGATGATGGAGGAAGCTGAATTTTAATTTGATTCGATTTTCATTTAAATAGTCAAATAAGTCTAATGGCTACCAGAATGGAGAGCACAGAATTTGGGAAACATTCTTGGTTCAAATCACTGATTACTTGGATTGAAGGTCCCAGGCTTGGTGAAATCACTGTGTCCCCTGGTACCTTCAGATCTTTTCAGCTACCAACGTTTCCTCCTTGACCCCCAGGATTAACATGTCATCCAGGAACTAAAGGGTCAATACCGGACCCATCAGATATTCTTGACACCTCTCAAGGCTGAAGTTGTTCTCACTGGTTGTGATGGTTAATTTTATATGTCATCTTGACTGGACCCTGGGATGCCCAGATAGCTAGTAAAGCCATTATTTCTGGTTGTGCCTTTGGGACTGATTCTGGAAGAGATCATCCTTTGAATTTGTGGGCTGACCCTAGAAGATGGTCCTCCCCAGTGTGGGTAGACATCATCCAATACACTGAGATCCTGAAGAGGAGAAAAAGCCAAGGGAGAACTAATTGAGCTGGACTTCATCAGCTGGACATCAGTATTCTGCCCTCTGCCCTCCTGGAATCTACACCATCTGTACATGGAGCCTCTGGCTCCCTGGCTTTCTTACCCACCACCAGCTTTCCTGGTCTCCAGAGTGAAGGTGACGGTGGGAGTTCTCAGCCTCCACCAGAGCCAGTATCTTTAATGAATAAGTTGTTTCTATTTCTCTGAAGGACTCTGACTTACATACTGGATCAGAACCCTTCATTCAGGGCCTGATCCTCAGACATCTTCCATGGTTCCTGCTGCTGCCTTGTCATGGATTTCCAGTTAGACCATGATATTGCATTATGGTAGCAGTCACAGGAGTGGGATCATGGGTTGCCATGACAGTAATAATGTTGGAGACTCTGAACCAGGCTGCCTGAGTTAAAATCTGGGCTCCACCACCCACTGTATGTGTGTATGAAGATGTCACTTGACTTTTCTAGCTCTCAGGGTTTTTTTCTATTAAATGGAGATGATAATAATGATAGGAAAACCTCGCAGGTTGTGATGAGGAAGCCCATTCCTAACATTAAGGAAAAGAATACAAAGGGCCTTCAAGGACAGGATGACTTTACCTGTCCTGGCTCCAGACCCCCCTCCACAATATACCCACCCCACTCTGTTAATAACCATATGTTAGCCAGTATTCCATTACTGTAGCCTAATACCTGAGATAAGATCAATTTCTAAAAAGAAAAGATTTATTTTGGCTCAGAGTTTCAAAGTTTCACTACACAGTTAATTAGCCCATTGCTGGGGGCAGTGCATCACGATGGGGAGCACATGGCAGAGCCATCGTTCACCTTATGACCAGAAAAAAACAATGAGACAGAAGGGATCCTGACTCCCAGGATCCCATCCCAGGGCACCCACACATGGACCAGAAGACTTCGCACCACTTCCCCGAACCATCAAGCTGGGGACCAAGCCTTTAATACATAGATGTTGTGGCCGAGACAGGAAGATGGCAAGTTCTGCAATTTACTGAGACCCTGCCTCAAAAACACACAAAAACCAACATGGGTGTTTTTTAGAGATGTTGCAGATCCAAACTAAAGCACCATTTTTGGGCCTGGGGGTGACTCACTGATAGCATCTTCCTCCTTCAAGAGGAGAGAACCGGAAAGAGGTGTGTGTAGCCATGCCCAGGATATCCCATGGTCCTAGGCCTCCCAAGTGTTGTCTAAAGAGGGGATATAAGTTCCAGGTAGACCTAGACACTTGGCCAAGTCGTCTCACCCTGATGAGAGCAGAGTTCATGAAGCATTCACATGAATCCAGGGTCCAGGGAAGGCCCACTGGCCCGTGTCCAAGGTGAGCACTGAGGGAAGGGTTAAACGCTTGCTTAGAACAGAGCTGGTCCCTCATAAAATCCAGGGACTTGGGCATCTCATTTTGGTTTCTCCATGGTTTATCTAGCTGTGTAAGGTCTGCCGGTTCTCTGAGCCTGAGACCTACTCGCAGACGACCAGGATTAAACTTTCTTTGAATTGGAGAGAAAATAAAGCCATTTTATCTCGTCAAAGACAGTTCAGGGTTGTGATGGGCTGAGGAGACAGACCCAGGGAGATAGGGGGGGTCTCAATTTCCCAGCGGCCATCGTATTTTGGATTCATAAGGTCAAACTTTACAGCCCTGTTACGGCCACATTTGATAATCCCTATCCGAGATAGGCTATCTGTTTCATGTCTGCATGAAACAATTTCAAAAGGATTTCTCTGTTTTCTTAGAAGGAAGGCTACTGTAAAGCAAGATGGGTCACGAGAATTAAAGAAGCAGAAACACATTTCTAAAAAGACATCACATATACAGAGTGGTCCACTGAAATGTTAGTTACTTACATGACCAGGAAAAGAGTTCCGGGGATGGAAATATAAAAATGAATTTTAAGTCACACAATTAGAGGCATTTGGGGGCTAAAAGTGGAGTGAGGCAAGAGGGGGGGACCCCAAATTTAAGGAGGTGCTCACTCTTAGGGAGGAGCAAGTACAGTACTCCCCCAAGATGGAGATTCAACCAAGAGATTTATTGGGGGGCTGCAGGAAGGGGAAGAAAAGGAGAGGCAGAGGGAGGAGAGGAGGAGGGCAGAGAGAGACAAAGAGGGCAGAGAGCGTGAGCTTGTAAGCTTCTGCTTAAGAAGGGTTGTGTGGGCAACGTGGCAGGTGCCGGTTCGGGCAGGTGACTCAGGAACAGGGAGCAGACACTGTGTCCCACAGGGATTGGTGGAGAAAACTTTTGAATTGGACCATCTTGGGCTTGGCGCCCTTCGGAGAGGAGGGGGACGGGTGAGGGATTCCGTGAGGTTCTCGTGAGATGGAAACTTAACTTGAGTGGGAGGGGGAGGGTCTGCCACACTCCAACAATGGCCACCTGAGAATGAGCGCCTCCTTGAATCTGAGGTTGGCCCCTTGTCTGTCTCACTACCATTAAGGCCCTGGGGCATCCCGTGTGCTCTTCAAAGTTTGTGTGTTTAGTTGTGGTTCAATTCGACCCCCTGAACAAAATTTTAAGTGTATGATAAGGTAGGGTTGACTCTACTCACAAATCCGCAACGTAGCTTTCCAGAGTTAAAGAGTCCTGAATGGCAGAGACTTCATGCCCCTCCATCAGCAATTTCCCATTTGTTCCTCCACCCTCCCTGCTTTAGATACCCACGTAAGGGAACCGTACAGCGTTTGTCCTTCTGCGTCTGGCTTGTTTCACCTAGCATAGTATCCGCCCAGTGTACCCATTTGGTCATAGATTAGTGGGTGCGGTGGCTGAGGCAGGAGGATCATGAGTTCAAGGGCAGCCTTGAACCAACTCCCAGATGTGCAGAAAGCCGGCATCTCTGAAGGTACATCTTCCTTTCCGCTCAACTGTGAGACTGCCAGCCAGGTGAGCAGGCATCAGGTGGGAGTGGGGAGGAGGCAAGCACCAAGACCCTGTCTTAGAAGGAAGGAAGGAGAGGAAAGGGAGAAAGAGAGGGTGGAATTATGGAAAGGGAGACAGAAAAAAAAGAAAAGGAAAAGAAGCAGATTGTTACATATTACAGGATTTCCTTGTGAACGCTGAAAAATATTCTGCTGTGTGCATATACCATGTTTTCATGATCCATTGTATCTTGATGGGAATTTAAAGATAAAGCCCTAAACTGAAAAACTTCTAGAGGAAAACATCTCCATGATATCAGTCCTGCAATGATTCCATGGATATGACATTAAAAGCACCAGCAACGAGAGAAAAAATTACGGGGCGTATAACCAAACTAAAAAGTGAAAAGCTATCGATGAAATGGGAGAAAATATGGGCAAACCATGTATCCGATAAGGAGTTTATTTCCAGAATATACAGGAAGCTCCTGCAAGTCAATAGCAAAAAATGAATCACCTGATTTAAAAAAAAAGGCTGAAGACTTAAATAGCTGCATCTCCAATGAAGACATCCAAATGGCCAATAGTTCTATGGGATGTTCGACATCTCTGATCATCAGGGGAACGCAGACGAGTAGACACCACGATGAGACAGCACCTCCCACCTGCTAGGATGCCTATTAACTAAGCCCTAAAAGACAAGCATCGGAAGGACAAGGAGAAATCGGAAGCCAGGCTCACTGTTGGTGAGAATGTAGTGTCACAGCTACTATGGAATATAGCCTGGGGAAGTTCTTCAAAAAGTTAAAGTACTGCAGGTGGCACATCCCCATAGTCCCAATGACTTGGGTGGCTGAGGCAGGAGGATCCTAAGTTTGAGGCCAGCCTCGGCAACCTAGTGAGGCCCTAAGAAAACTGAGTGAGACCTTATCTCAAAATAAAAGGGCTGGGGATGTGGCTCAGTGGTAAAGTGCCCCTGGTTTAATTCTCAGTACCAAAGAGAATTTTGGGGGGGCGGGGCAGGAAACAGGAAAAGAAAAATTTTAAATAGAACTACCCATGGTCTAGCAATCTCAGTTTTGAGTATTTATCCAAAAGAATTGCAATCAGGATCTTGAAGCGATATTAGTACCCCAGTTCTCATTGCAGCATTACCCACAGTAGCCAAGATGGGGAAATAACCAAGGCTTTAAAGTCCCTGGTTGACCTTGAAATCCTCTGATAAACCTGTTGATTAATTAACTTATAAACACCCTCTTCAGATTATTTGCACTCACTGGAGTTTGCCAGCATCTCTCTAGGTTGAAAACAGAAAGCTTGGGAATAGCTAGGGCTCTTTCCTATCCGGAGCCATCAGCCCCCGAGATGTGCAGAAAGCATCATCTTGCTTTCCACTCAACTGGGAGGCTCTCTGAGACAACAAGCCAGAGTGAGCAGGCATCAAATGGGGATGGGGAAAGGGTAGACCAGGTGCCCTGAGTCCCCGCACAGGCCAGGAAGGAAGGGAGCCAGGCAAGCCCCCAAAGCACATATCTTCTCCTTGAGGCAGGTCTTTGTTTCTGTAGGTATTTATTTGTGTTTTTCTCTATTTTGCATGCCATTGAGAGTTAGAAGAGACATATTGTATGTCCTAAAGAAAAGCAGTAAAAATAATTTAACTTATTTCTTTCATGTCTGAGTGTATTAATTCTTGCTTACATAAGGAAATACAAAAAAAAAACTGTAAACAAGGAATCATTTGGAATCAGATTATGCATGAATAATGGCACACATTCTCATCTGAGATATGGGGGACGGGATCTAGTTTTATTGCCAGTGGCTCTAAAAAAAAAAATTGTTTTTCTTTTTCAAAGGAAGTGACTCAGAATGCAATAAAAAATGTGTTTTCTGCTCTAAAAGGATTAATTTACCTTTTGTGCCATGAGAAAATAAATGTGATCAATACCTCAATTCTCTCTTCTATAGAGAAAGACTTTTCAAGTTGGAATAATAGAGAGAGGTCATTCAGCCTTGATTTCCTAGTGCTCGGGTTCTGTGTCCTCATGCGTTCTCGGGTACTCAGATTCTCCTGGGGTCCCAGATGGCTTCTGGTGTCTCTGCTTGCTCCGTCAATACTGGCCCCTCTCCTTCTCCTTGTGTCCTTCTTTCCTGTGATCCCCTCTTCTCCCTTCCGTGCCTTGAGGCTGAGAAGCACAGGTGATCTAAGGTGGGCAAAAGGGCAAGTTAACGAATGCGAACTCCAGAGATGAACTGCCTCACCTTCAACACCTGTGCACGGTGTGACTGGATTTATCACTTAACCTTGAGATATCGCCTCATCTTTCTCACTTGCAAGAGAGATGGAGAATAGAAGCCACCTGGTAGGGCAGCTCTAAGGAATGGATGCATGCAAAGAGCTCAGGGTGGTTTATAATATGGACCTCACACTTCACTAAAGCCATTACTAATTGCCTCTTCATTCTGGGTGAATGTAGACATTCTGTTTAGAAACAACCCTTTATTCCAATTTCTGTCCTTCTCACAAGCGGAATTCACCCTCCATTTGCCTCAAGGGTCATTACAAAGGATGTCTTCATTACTACCTTTTTCTTCAGATGTATTTTTATTGGATTTCAGACCAAATAATTGGAAGGACCCTTGAAGTTCCATCTATCCCTCCATCCAAGCAACAAATGTTTACTAAGCATCTACTGTGTGTCAAGCACTGTTCTATGCCCCGGGACAGAGATATGAACAAAATACAAGGCTCCTTGCTTAATCTTGTGAGCAGGCCTTGGACAACCGAACGATCCATTATGGATAGAATGACCAACCTGTCTCAGTTTGACCCAGACTTACCCAGTTTTAGTCCTGAAGCCCAGCATCCTGGGAAACCTCTCAGTCCTGACAAATCAGTGGTAGCATACACCTGTAATCCCAATGGCTAGTCACTTCCATCAAAAATGTAATGAAAGGGACAGACACCATGAATGCTTCCAACCAGGGAACTGACCCATTTTCAAAAGGAAGCAACATTCATGGAAAGCAGACAGAACGACAGACAGATAAAGGACATATTGAGGAATGGAAGGGCAGGTCAAGAGTACATGCACTTTGCTTGTGCCAAGGCCTGGAGTCTAGAGGCACTGAAAGAAACAGGGAAAACAAAGTGAGATGAGACTGCAGAGGACTGTGAAGAAGACCCCGGGGGAATTGTGCTGTATCCAGGGAAGCCTTGGAAGAGTTGAAACAAGGGCGCAGACTAGAAAGGCAGCGCTTTGGCTGTGATCTGCTGAGAATGGATTAGAAGCATCGCACAGAGGCCAGGTAAGAGGGGGTTGATGGCGTGGGCACAGGTGTGTATAGCAGATGGCATACAAAGCCATCTCTTGGAGTAGATGGGACAGAATTGACTTGGACTGATCGGGCTGTCAATCAGGTTAGGAGAGAAGGGAGGTTGGCCCCTGAGTGGAAGAACATAGACAGATGATGGGAGCAGAGACTGAGGAGGACCAACTTCCTCAGCAGGTCCAAGGTCTTGAGAGGATGTGCTTCAGGCTCTGCGCCACTTGCAGGGGACGCTGGGATGACTAAGACACAGTGCCTGCTCTCCAGACAGTTACAGGCTAGGGAGGAGCATGGATTTACCAACACACATTGTGATATAGGATGAAGAGGGCCAGAAAAGAAATGTGCACTAGGTACCGGGAACAGGGCACTCCAAATGATTCAGTGATTCATTTAGATCAGTATGGGCTTGAAGATATTTATCTTATTCTATCTCACAGTGTTATACTCTCATTTTTGTGGTGTTGCGCCAATGATGCCAGTTTTGCCTATGAAGCGCTTTTTCTCCTAGGCACCTGATTTTTTCTGACACACCTTTATCATTTTCTGAGCATTTCCTGTCTTTCTGGTATTAAGGGCCACAGCCGAGTTGGGATGAGGCATGGCATTTTTGCCAGAAGTAGTGGTTGAGAGGTGACGCCAGCGAGCCATTAAGATAATGACTTTTAAGTTCTCGGGGAGTCCCCGTTGAGTTCCGGTTGAGCTCTCGCGGGGATTCCTGAAGAGTTCCCATTGGTTGGGGAAGTGCCGGAGGAGGGATTTCCAGTTGGTGGTTGCTGGAGGAGCCGCATGGCATTTGGGAGAGTTCCCGGGGAGCATGTGTGGAATGTGCTGGTGGAGTTCAGAAATAAAGTTTGTTCCTGCTTGAGTGGCTTGTGATTTGTGCCCAGCCAGACTGCGGCATTCTGGCACATGAGATCCTCCAAACTTATCTTTGGATTTTTCCCTGCTCTAGTTCCTGGAATCCACTATTCCTTTTAGGGTCCTTTGACCAGGATTTTTCAGAAAAACAAGTATTGGGGTTCAGGAAGCTGGTTAGACTGAAGGCAGGGAGGGGGCAGGGGGTATAGGAAATAGAATGCGCTGTGGCTGGCCATGCACCGTGGTGAGGTGAGTGTGGCCATTGGAGGGATATTTGCCTACTTTTTAAGCTTTTCTTCCTGGAAGTTAAGATATTCACAGAGGGGCAGCTTCAAAGCTCAAACTGTAGATGTTGGGGCTTCACTCACCAAGGTTTCCAGGGGCATGGTGAAGCCACCCACAGGTCTCTAGTTCCGGTGACCTCCTCCTGGGCTTGGGACTCTCTAAAAGTGTCACCCTCAGTTATCTGTATCTTCTCTTTCCAAGCAAATTCTAAACTTTCCAAGCACGAGGTCATGTGGTTTACTAAATGCAGCCCAAATCAGCCCAGAACCATGCACATAGTAGGTGATCTGGAAAGGCCTTTTGGCCAATGGATCCTAGAGTGGATTTGTAGGCAGAGGTGAGGAGTGTCCCTGTCCTTTGGCACTGCTCTGCTTTGAGCATTGCAGAGAGCTGCCCATCATTCGATTTAAAGTTTTTAGTAATAACATATTTATTTGAGAACTTCATGTACTCTAGACTTTGTATTCAACACTATAGAATTAGCTCCTCACCACAAAACAAAGTTCTGTTATTATCCCTCTCTGCAGAGGAGGACACTGAGACCTGAGGTCACACTCTTAATAAGGTCTGGGGGTCTGCCTTCCAACCCCAGGCTCTGTGACTCTCGAGCCAGGCTTTAAATCATGACACTACCTTGCAGCCTACAGAACTGGCCATTCATTTCATTGAACATGGATGTATGGAGCCTCCAATAAGGATCAGGCACTGGGGACACCGGGACAAAGACTGACAAACTTGATCAGCCATGAATTGCTTCTTTCCTTAAAGCATTTTATCTAGGACTTTCCAAGAGCTTCCCATAGTTTCCAGTGGTCTCTCGAAGGGCCTGTGACCCAGGCAACCTCACGAAACACAGAGAAGTCTGGCTAACTGAGTTCAAAGCCCCTTCGTTCCACTTGAGAGCAGTAGGACTGGGAGCAACTCAGCCTTTCTGAGTCACTGCTTCCATATGGGAATGGGTGACACTGGTCTCAAAAGGTGCCCAGAAGATTCAAGGGAAGATGTCCATAAAGCATTTAGAATCATACTTGGCCACAAAGTAGCTACCGCATAAGCATTCACATTTTTAAATCTACTTTATCGATACGTGATTTATGTGCAAGAACCTGCCTCCGTTGAAATGATACACTAGGATGGGTTCTGATGTCTGTGCTCACGTGAGGAAGCAGGAGCACATCGTGATCACTTTATCTGTAGTATAATGGCATTCACTTTGCGTCAGTTCCGTGGGGATTCACGGCCTTCAGAACAGTGCCGGATGTGTAACGCACACTCTGTAGATGAGAGTTATCTTGACCGTTTTCATTAGCTATCAGAATCACTCATTGGAGAAAGTTATCTAGAAGCTTGGGACAAACAGAGAAGCTTCAATTTGAGGGAGAAAAAGAGCCAGACTCTTCCGGAAGAAGTACAATGGTGGCCCAGCCAACACAACAGATGGTAGGCGGCACCTAGGATCTGATCTGCTCCCTGTTCGAGCCCCCGAAGTCTCTGAACTTCAGACATGGACCCAGAGGGTGACCAGAAGAATTCCCAGCAGTGTTTCTGTTCCTTGGCCGGTCAAGGGTCTCAGAGAGGGAAAGGAGCACCCCCACCCGGGGACAGGATCAGAGAGGTCACCGCCAAGAGAAAGATCCTCCCCACTTTCCTTCTGCGGCTTTGATGGAGCTGCCAGATCACTGCCTCCCATCTGCAGTCCCAAGTTTCATGTTTTAAGAAAGTCTTGCCAAAAAAGCCACTAGAGTAGACTCCCAGGAAAACAAACCCTGGGAGAAGTAATTTTGTCAAGGCAGGAGCCCTGCGGTGGCTGGCTGCTCCTACAGATAAGCTATCTGTTCACCTTTCATAAATGTCAGACTTGAAATAAAAAAAGACAGGATAATGAGGTCTTATTTCCACGGAAGCAAGCATGCACCTACTAATTAACCCACAGACCACTAACAAACGTGCTGTTTACATGCTTTTGCTCCATTTTGCTGCAATTGTGAGATGCGTAAATAGCTTGGGCTCCAACGATCTGATTTTCTTACCCTCCTCTGCTATTTTTAAAATATTTTAAATGGCCCCCGATGATTCAACATCTGTTCATTCACTCCGCACACATTTGCATAATACCCACTGTGTGCAAGCCACCCGGCTGGGGTGGTGGGAGGTCTCAGGAGACTATTCTGTGTGGAGCAGAGTCCTTGGCACCCAGTGTGGGGGCTTGAACCTTGGCCTCGTCACCTGACAAACACATTGGAAGATGCTACCAGCCTCCCTGATTCACATGCTCAGGTAAGATGGTGACGAAGCCACTACAGATCGCACGTTGCTGTTGGGGGTAAATGAGATGAGATGATTGTCCTGCAGGTGGAAAGTGGTCCTCACCCCAAAGAAGAAGCAAGTCATCGAGAAGGAGGAGGAAGAGAGGGAGGAGGAAGAGGGGGAAGGGAAGGGGAAGCAAGAGGAAGAGCAGATGGTGGAGGTGACAAAAGAGGAAGATAAATGAGGATGGAGACAGAGAAAAAGGAAAAGATGAGCCGTCTGTCCCAGCACAGGGCTGCACACCTATGATCCAAGCTACTCGGGAGGTCGAGGCAGGAGGATCATCACAAGTTCAAGGCCAGCATTGGCAGCTTAGGAAGACCTGTCTCAAAACGAAAATAAACAAACAAACAAGTGAAGGTCAGGAGACATAACTGTGTTAGAGGGCTTGCCTAGCATGAGTGAGACCCTGTGTTCTGTCCCCCGCACCAAAAGGAAAACAGAACAGAAGAGGAGAGCTCTGTGTCCTTGACCTCCCCCCATCTGGTAAGAAAGACTGACATAGACATGAATAACTAGGCAATCACTGTGGGCTACAGTATTCTCCCCCAAATTCACAGGTGGAGGTTCTAGCTCCAAGTACCTTAGAATGTCACTGTACTTGATTGCAAGGATTTTAAAGAAGTGATTAGGTAAAGTCATTTGATGGAACCCTGATCCAGTGTGCCTGGAGTCCTTTTAAGAAGAGATTTGGAGCACAGATGTGTACAGGCAGAAGTCTGTGTGCAAGGACAGCCATCTCCCAGTCCAGGACAGAGGCCTCAGGGTGTGATTTTGCACCTAGAACCTCCAGAACTTTTAGGAAGTTATCTTCTGTTGTTTTAATCCACCCAGTCACTGGTACTTTTTCTGGGAGACCTGTTAAACTAAGGTAGGTACTGATGGCAACCAAGAAAAACCTCAGCAGAACTTAATGCAGGCAACTAAATCGTACAGTGGGATCCAGCAGTAGAGATGGGGGGCGGGGAGAATCTCACAGGATGAGTTTGGAGTCTTTCAACAGAAGCCCAGAGATCAGATGTGCACGGTGTGTCTATGGCATGGTGGGGTCTCAGGGCTGACTTGGCAGGTAGGGTGCAGGGGAAGAGGAGGTGGAGAAGATACCTCTGCCTGGTCCAGAGAGAGCCCTGAATGCTTTGTTCTGAAGTTGGCTGCAAGCTCTGAATGGGAAGCAGATTTCAGAGGTGAAAAATCCAGAGTGAGTAAAACAATCCTATATCCTGTTGCATGGGACATCATGTATCAGGAAAAGTATTCTCGAAAGGGCGTTCAGTATCTTCCCTCTGGAAGCAATGCTCCCTTACCTCCGGAATACATTTTCTTTCTTTCTAAAGTAGTATTTTACAAATCACTGAACTTAATTCTAACAACGGTATAGTAAGCTGAACGGTGGGCCCTGAAAAAGATACGTGCGTGTCCTAGCTCCCAGAACCTGTGAATGTGACCTTATTTGGAATGAAAAGTTCTTCACAGGTATGTTTGCATTAAAGATCTCCAGATTCAGTCATCCTGGATTATCCGGAGGGACCCTAACTCCAATGACAAGTGTCCTTTCAAAAGATACAGAAGAAAGACCACCAAGGAGAAGGGAAGGTCATGTGGAGATCACAGGGGAAGCTGGAGTTTGTCAGCCACAAGCCAAAGGATGCCTGGAGCCCCCAGAAGCTGAAAGAGCAAAGAATTGTCCCTGAAACCTTCAGAGGAGGCACAGCCTGCCAATACCTGGACTCCAGACGTCTGGTCTCCAGAACAGGGAAATGATACATTTTTTGTTGTTTTTAAGTCAACAAGTTTGCAATAACTTTTAAGGCAGTCCTGGCAGACTTGAAACTATACCTTAGGTAGGTGCAAAGGCACAGGTCTGTAATCCCAGCAGCTCGGGAGGCTGAGGCAGGAGGATCACGAGTTCAAAGCCAGCCTCAGCCATGTAATGAGGCCCTAAGCAGCTCAGTGAGACCCTGTCTCTAAATAAAATATAAAATGGAGCTGGGGATGGGGCTCAGTGGTTAAGCACCCCTGGGTTTAATCCCTGGTACCAAACAAACAAACTATACTATAAACCCTTGGAAGAGGATGCAGGAGGGATCCAAATTCCTATGGGGCCAAGGAGAAAAGTAGGTTCTGCTCTCACCTGAGTTGGTCACTGGCTGCTTGAGCCCAGTGACCTTCATAAAGCTTGAATTTTAGTGAGACCTTCTCAGTGGATTGGCACGTCCTAAATGCAGCCCATGAAATCATGTGAGACTAGTAGGGAAGCTAGGGCACCATGCTGTGAACTGTTGGTGGAAGAAATGTCTTAGAGAAATGGGACGTAAATGGGGTGATGCAGGCTGGGCTTCCTCAGCTGGGACAGTGGCCCATGGAGAAGGTGGACTAGAGCCAGCTTAGGCACAGGAGTGTCTGAAGGCACCAGGATCTAGCAGATGGCAGAAAAGGTGACCAGGAAACACCTTGAATTCCAGGCTAAGGTCTATAAATAAAAAGTTTGTACCTGGCCTGTTAGAAACCTGTTTACCAAAGCTTGTTCTCTGGATTAGTGGTTCACAGGGTTCCTTCACACTCCATTCACTGAATTGTCAATCACCACTTGCAAAGACCACCGGCAAACCTGTAGACTGGACAGAGCGCAGTTTATCAGGCTACCTGCACTAACAGAGAATGCCACATTGATGGAACCACGAAACAGGGACCATCAAGGAGGGCATTTGAAGGGCTTTAGGGCAAGGTGTGAATGACTTCAAGGTGAGACTTGCGTGTTAGGAAGACAGCTGGTACAGGGCAGAGTGTATAACAAAACAGTTTGGGATTGATGAACACAGCAAGGCAGCGACAGAATGAGGGCTGACCTGCATCATCCCGAAGGATCTAAACCAGAGATCCTAACTGCACCACGTCTCTGAAGATGCCTTCATTCCAGACAAGGAGCCATACACCGTTCACCTTGATGAACCAGCTGTGAGCTAGGAAAAGTGAGCCTTTCAGGCGATTCCCAGGAGCAGGTATCTCTAGGAGTTAGCAGCCAAGTTGCCTTTACTTGATCCTGGGGTTGTATAACTCAGGCTGAAGGAAGAAGGCTAAGTTCCCCAAACAGGTATGTGTTGAGTGAGTGTTACAGGCACTGTTCTAGGCCTGTGTGTGTGTGTGTGTGTGTGTGTGTGTGTCTGCCTTCATGAAGCTTGAATTTTAATGAGTGTAGGGAGGACACAAAGTAGAAGAGCATCTACCCAAATCCAAAGACGCTCCAATCCCTTCTGTCATGGCAGAGTATCTGCCTATAATTTACGTATATCCTCCCATGTATTTAAATTGTCTCCATGTTACCTACAACACCTCACACCATGTAAGTGTCATGTTAATGGTTGTTCTGCCAGATCATTTGGGGAGTAATGATGAGGAAAAAAAATGTCGGTGCATGTTCAGCCTAGGTGCGTTTCTATCTTAATATTTTTGTGCCTTGGTTGGTTAAATCCTTGGATGTGGAATATGCGGAGATAGAGGCCTGATTATGCTCCGTGAGGAACAACTGAGCTTCACAGTGTGCTGAGTTCAAAGAGGAAAAGTAAAGCATCAAAAGCAGATGGAAAGCTGGGTGCCCTGACTCTGGAGGCTGAGGCCGGAGGATTGCAAGTTCAAGGTCAGGCTGGGGGGCAACTCAAATAAAAAGGTCTGGGGAGGTAGCTCAGTGATTAAGTGCTTCTGGGTTCAATCCCCAATACATAAAAATTTAAAAAATCAGGTAAGGATTGTAATATGAAAAGAAGAAAGAAAATTATACTAAGCGTCATGGGACAAACTGCCTTGTGACCATGTGAGTTTGCGGAGCACTGATGAATCAAAGCTGAACAGACTTATCACTCCAGAACATCAAGGAGTCAAGTTGGCCAGTGTTGATGAAAAGACCGCAGAAACAGTATCCCCTAAACCTCTTCGGGCACTTAGCCTTCTTCTCACAGAGCCTCTCTAGGATCCTTTTTCCCTTGGGAATATTTTTAAGGACGAAAACTGTACACAAAGGATGCCCATCAGAGGTGGAAAGCAATTGGCTCAAAGCAACTGAACACCAGTCAGGGACCGTGCAGGCTGTGGGCTGGTGTGGGATACAGGTGCGGAGTGGCAGCAGCACCCGTGGGGACAGGCAGTGAGGGTGGAGAGTGGCACAGCCAGGAGCGTCTTCCCAGGGGTTCTGCCAGGACACTGGGCCCATCCCACCCAGGACATGGGGAAACCCATCTCAGTTTTCTCTGTTCTGTCCCTATCACAGAATTGTGCCTAGTGTTTGCTGAATGAATGAATGAAGAAATGCATAGGAAAAAGAAACTGTCGTACAACCGAACCCCCTTTTTTTTGGAATGTGATAGTGTGACCATTTTAAAGGTCTCTGGTTACAAAGTTTCGGGCCTTCTCCTTCCCTCTGCCTGGCCCCACCCACCCAGCGGGAATTCCAGCCTATTTTCCTACCACTATTTCCATGTTCCCTGGGGGTGTTTCCATGTGCCTGGGACCTGTGCCCCCTGTGCCACCTGGTGAGGAGGTTGCCAGCTCTGCTGAGCCTCTCCAGACTGAACCCCACAACCATGGCACCCCATCCCTGGGCCACAGTAGCTGGCCTGCTGGACTAAGTCACCTCAGACGCTGCATAGATGCAGACGCTCTGTCACACGACTCTGAGGGGCCCATTGCAGATACAGTGAGTGGCTTCAGGAGAGGACTCCCTAGCCTTTGCAAGATCTGCAGCCCACTGAGGTGACAAGTCTGCACAGAGGGATCCAGCTCAGCACAGCTTCCATCTCAGCTGTTCTCTCCCACCCTCAGGCTGAGGGCAAAGTGAGTAAGGAGAGGGGGAGGGGAGGGGAGAGGCCTGAATCTTCCTTCTCGTCTTCCCCTGCTCCTTGAGGGCCCCTCCATGCCAGTTGGCCATCCAGACTCACTGGGGACCACCCCAGGCCTTTGGAGTGGTTTAAACGTCCCTGAACTTCCATGAGGGTAAAAATTCCAGGTAATTTTTATCCCAGTAGCTTCTCGGACCTTATGTGATATTGAGGGTGCAAATAGAGGGAACAAACTGTCCAATGCTCCTCTGCTTCATCCAAGCCCCAAGTGTATGTATTGGGAAATTCAAGGCCTGACTCCATCCATCAAGCGCGCGGAAGCCTCCCAGGCCTGTCAAAGTGCCCGCTGACCGCCATTTCCCATACACCCTCCACGTTTGCGCTCCTCACAGCAGATAATTAAGCTGTTCCCTCTGGAACCTCTGGGACTGTGTTCTGGCTCCTGGGCACACCAGCTTGGTGACTGTCACTCCGTTCTGACAAACCCCAGGTCCCCCCCTCCCTGTTCTGAGTCTCCCACCTACAGCCAGGCAGGGCTCACTTCCACGGGCCCCTGAATCACTCTCAGAAACATTTTGTTCTAAGATTTTTTTTTTTTTTGTAATCTTTCCATAAAAACATGGAATTATTTTTTTTTTTAATTTGAAATTCATTTTCAGTCTTCTTTTATAGATCTGTCATTTATACAATGGCTGGAAAACTTTCTAAAATCAGATATGATTTATGAACCCCTTCTTTTTGGCATAATGTCATTTTCTGCATTACAATGAAAATGATTGGCGAGATCAGAGGCGCCTCTCCTCCGGGGTGGGGTAGCGAGGGGGAGCCGGTGGGTGGGGGCTGTTCTGGTTATTCTGAAACAAGTCCCTGTGTGCTAGGCACAGCCCCCAGCAGGGGCTCTCAAGGCTGGGAGAAAATAGAAAAAAAAAAAAAAAAGCTCTTTTCTCACCCCTGAAATGAGAAGAATGTGAAAATCAGCTTAGGCCCCTTACAAAAGAATGAGGCCTCAACAAATGGTTAGAGACCCCATTTGTACACAAAGTTTTCAAATTCGACTGGATCTTCAAAGAAAATATTCTTGGAAGTTGTGGAGGGCAATGTGGACAGCTGTGGTTCTCAGCCTTGAATGAAGGCACTTTTCAAAAATAGTGAGCCTGCCGTGGTCATATCAATGTCGTCTGGGCTGAGAATATTAGGAGATTGGCCCCTGGAAGATGGGGTTCTTTGGTAGATGGTAAGATCGTGGGTTAATGATAAAAATGAATGCCAACTTACTTCTCAACATGGACAAAGGGCTCTTCCAAGCTGTCATTATCGAATGACTCTTCTTTACAACCTATAACGTGGTAGCTTGTATTGTCTTCCTGTTTCTCAGATAAAGAAACTGAGGCTCTCGAACCCTCACACAGCCAGGAAGTGGCTGCGTGGGGATTTGACCCCAGGCAGTGTGAAGCCCAGACTCTACCTGCTGCCTCCTTGAAGGGTCAAAATAGCAATTTCTAAGTAGTCTAAATACAAATGAGCTTGCTTATCTATAAAATGAGGGAAGCTGAACAAGGTGAACTTTAATGTTCTGAGGCTCTAGGTCCCTATTTTTAAAATATGCAAACAGGTTCCAGAGCACTGACGTGTGTGGCTGCCATTAAGAAGCTAAAGAGTCAGCTGGAGCAGGTACGGCAACCCGGGCTTCCCGAGGGGTTGTCAATGAAACACCCCAGGGAAAATTAAATGACTTCACGACTCAAGCCGTAGATTTAAACTTACATGGCTCAAACGTGAAGTCCACAGGTCTCCCTTTATCTTTCAGGAGAGCAAAGTGATGTTCAATCTAACCAAATTTCAACTGTTCATTGAACCCTGATCTGTGTGCTGGGAAGGAGAGGAGAGGAAGAAAAGGGACAATTCCTGTCTTTGCTGGCACACATGCATGCAGAAGCATGCGCATACCACACACACACACACACACACACACACACACACACACACACACAGCAGAGAATATAACTCTTCGCAAGTCTCCTTGGCATGAATGATCCTCAGCCCAGATTTTGGCTTCTTCCTTCCTACCTTCTTTTCAAAGGAAGGAGGGAGGTGGTTCAAGGCGACTGCAGAGTGACATTTATTAGTAGGTATAGTCAAATATTAAAAAGGCTCTGGACCTCGCCCAGTCTCTCCTTCCCTTCCACTCCCTGTAGTGGATTTGGGGGGACCATCTTGCCCCTCTGTCTCTCCACATGCATGTTTGAGTGCTCGCTTTCTGGGTTCCCATACCAAGCCCTGGTCCCCAAGTCAAACAGATGTGCTGGATTACATTCCAAATCCAGGGTAACGATGGTCAGGAGAATTCTTCTGACCCTCAAGTGTCTGAAGACAATGCACTCTAACCTAAAATTTGCAGAAATTCTATGTTCCAAAGCGTCCCTTCCAGCCACCTGCTCTACCCCCTCCCTCATGTGAGTCATCAAAATGACTAATATTACACTGCGTTAAGTAGCATTATCCTTAATGTACCCTGTGATGATGGCCTTGGAGCAAACACTGAAATAGAAATAGAGCTTCGAGTTTTGCCGTGGAAGAAGTCATGTAGCTCCAGTTAAGATCAACGGGTACTAAGAGGCCAGCAAGCTCAGACATTTGGCCTTCGATATTTTACAAGCCCAAAGGGGGAAAAGTAATTTCTTTTCCTGAGTAAGAGGAATTACAGGGAGGAAAAGGAGGACCAGGGGGAGGCAGAGAAGGAGCATGTTAACAAGGAAGACGAGGACGATAGAGAAAAGAAGAATAAAGAAAGAAGTGGCTCTTGACCATCCACCACCTCTTCAGAAACAACATCTTCCTGAGTTAAATGCAAATGAGTAAAGTGCCATGTGGATTAAATTTCCACCAAAAACACTCAAGGGCTTCAGATTTTAAAGGGAAAGTAGGCCCAAGGCCAAATGCACTGTGGCTTGGACCAAGCCCAGGGGGAGGTGCCCTGGCCTATGTGCACCACACACCTGGGATCCAGTGCGTGTGGTGTGCATTAGAAGCTGTGGGACCCTGGGGTGGCCCCAACACCTCGCTGTCATATAACCAGAAGGCATTCAGGCTCATTCATGACATGGCCAAAGAACAGGAAAGGGGAAGATTTGGCTAGGAGGGCCTCTTGGCCCTCCATCATAGCTAACAGTCTGAAACTAATTTCTTGGTCTCTATCTTGAGCTTACCAAAGACAGATTCTGAGCAAGGAAGGCTTCAAATCCAGGCTCAGCCATATTCCTCACTGGGCCACTGGTCCTCCCGGATCTAGATCTTGTACATGTTTAAGAGCCTGCTAGTGTATGGGGGCAGAGGGATGGCTTTTGATATTTAATGCCAGCTTTTATTGAGGACTACTGAATGCCAGGCACGATTGAAGAACTTGACCCTCATCATTTCTTTATCAGAGGGATTATCCAATGAGGACTCTTAGGCTCAAGAGTTCAGGGACTTGGCCAGGTTCCCACAGCTCATTTCTAACAGGAAAGAGGGTCAGAAGGGGCAGGAGGTGACCTGTCATACAGAGGTGGTGTGGAGCCTCACACGATCATGCCATAGACTAAGTATCCTCAATGACCTTGTGAGAGCGCTCTTTCAAATATAACTTTGTAATACGTACAGCAGTCATCAGCAAACTCCAAATAGTCCTTTTACAGAAAGCAATCACCGGGTCACATCACCTAGTCGCCTCTCAGGAGGGTTTTCAGATAATCTCTTATCTGGTTGCTGTCTGTCAGCAATGCAATACTATTTTAATGCTAACTCAAGTCACAATTAGATGTGTAAATATGTTTGAGGAAAAAAAATAGAATAATGCATTTTAAGATATCATTTCTCTGGCTCCCCTCTCCAAAGGAGTATAGATAATCAAAACATATCTGTGCCGTAAGAAAAATTGCTCTTTCCTTTTTTCTAGTTTCTTCTATAGTATTCCTACTCCTTGTATTTATGCATTGCAGTGGCTCTGGTTACCTTCTTGCAGTGAATATCTTAACTGTCTCTTTCACCTGACTCTGACATATTCAAAACTCCTTGTGACCCTAGTTTGGCTTAGGTGCCTTTAAGTCCCTTGCATGGGGATAATATGTGTGGCATCAATATCATTGCTTCATCTCTCCATAGCCGTGAAAGGCATTGCTAATCAATCACTGCACTGAGTCTCTTGTTGATGCTAGAATTCTTCAAGATGGCCCCATGGGACATGATAATCACTGACCACAAATGGCAGGGGGGGAAAAAAAAAAGTCTTTTCCACATTTTCCTCCTGATGCCTCAATATAAAGGCTTCCTCAGACAGGAGAGACTGGAAACATGGAAACACTGGGATGATATGAGCAGACAAGAGATGCTACCAGATCAACTTCTCTTCTCTGATGAGGATGGGTCCAAAGAAGAGCTCAGTCAAGGAATCCAAGTGGAGTGAGCCCACCTTGAACTTTTTTCCATTTGGAGCTAAAGAAGGAAATCCACATTTTCTTCAGTGGTAAGACCTGGAGATGTGATTATTCTGGCAAAATAAAACTCTCATACAGAGGTGGTGTGGAACCTCCTGATCCCAGGGAATTTCCCATAGCCAGTCACCTTGGAGGCTCAAATGGGCCTCTACCCTTAAGTTAGTTTGGCTGCAGATGCCAAGTGAAAACGGATTTGAGCCCTAACTAATTCAAAATACATCTTAAAGGCATGGAAAATTGAGAACATAATTCTATTTGACTTTTTTTTTTTTTTTTGGCAATGATATTGCTTTAAAAGGTTTACCTGTCTGGCTAACAGAGGTGTTGCCAAGCCAAGCTCCGAGCGGCCTCCACATCACCATGTCTGAGGGTGGAGAGGGAGGCAGTGGGCACGGGATGTGATGGCTTTGGATTTCCTGTCTCATTTGTATCCCTACCTCTTACCTCAGCAATGACTTATCCAGGAGGGGTTGGCTTGTTGCTGGGTTCTTAAATCAGATATTTGTCCTTTGGGGATCTAAAACAAAACAAAATCATTCTTGGCAGGAGGCAGTTGGATGGTTGTAGTCTGGCTTTACCCTGGGTGGGTATGTACATGGCCTTGAAGATGTTCCTCTTTCCTTCACTGTGTTTCTGCCAAAGAAAGGGATTAAGACAGTGACCCCCAAGGACCTGCAGAGCTGTGAAGTTCTTTGACTTATTCTGCTCAGAGCTGGACATGTTTGAGGTGTCGGGTGGCCTCTTCCCTGGGTGTTGGCACTCTCCCAGGTGGAAGGAGCCGGTCTCTCGGTAATGGCGGGAGGCATTAGAAAACCACAGAATGCTTCCGGCCGGAGCCTCCTCACATAGGCCTGTTGCTGTTTTGTCTCCTAAAGATGAAACACATTCCTCTGGTCCCCACGCTCTTTCTTCCTGGCTCATTATTGGGTTCAACTCCCTTCAGAGGAATCTGCTCACAGCATCAGCCTCCCCATCTCTGGGGGATGCTAAGCAGCTTGTCCTTTGAGTCAACCTCAAGTCACCAGGTGAGTGAAGCCAAAGTTCAGACCTTAACCGAGGTAGCAAAGTCCCTCTAGGGTCAGGCAGCAAAAAGCCAGGCTACCTGCAAACTCAGGGACTAAGGGGAGAGACCAAGGAGCTCCATTTATAGACCCTTGGCCTCTTGGATTGGATTCTTGCAGGAATGAAAAAGACCACATCTCAGGCCAAAGAAATAGCTATAACCTGAGTGTGTGTGTGTGTGTGTGTGTGTGTGTGTGTGTGTTTCTTTTAATGAATTCCTCCCAAAGAAAAAGCTTGCCTGTGTGGGTGGACACTCTTTTAAGAGGCACGAATCAGCCTCTGTCTGCTCTGATGGATGCCTAGCCGGAGACTTCTGATGTGATTGGCACTTGGTACCCGATGGGTAATTGGGTGGAAAATCTTTTTAATTTGGTAGAGTTAGAGATGTCAGAGATGTTCTCACAATGCGATGGGCCAAAATGTTCATCCTCTTAGAAGCAAATGGCAAGGGGGGAAATGAGAAAGAGTAGGGAGACCTCCCCTTCTTCTTGGCACCAGAGTCTTCCACAAGAACTAGCGGTACTTCCGTAGTACGTGGGTCTCAAATCGATTTTACAACTTAGGTCTCCCGACTCTCTCCAGGGCTTTCTGTCCTGGAGCCTCTTGCTTCTCTCTTTAAGACCATGACCCCCACATACACTCAGGTGTCTCTCCTACATCCCAGTTGTCCACGTACCTGGGCACGTTCATCACCGTCTTCTGGATCTTTCTAAAAACCTCCTTAGAGTATACATGTGTCCAACCTAGAGTGGAGTTATTAACTCCATGAGCCGATTGATGGGATTGGTTTCCAAAAGGATTATTTTAAAAATATTTTTATAGTAGATGGACACAATGCCTTTATGTTACTTTCCTATGTGGTGCTGAGGATGGAACCCAGGGCCTCCCACGTGCCAGGCGAGCACTCCGCCACTGAGCCCCAGCCCCAGCCCCAGCGCAGGATTCTTCCCTTTACTTCACTGAGGGATTCTGGGAAGAACAAGCTCCTCTATATTTAAATAGAACTTTATTTCCAGAAAGTGGGATTAAGGATCCAACGCCGCGAGCTGACTCTGTGTCCTGAAGAGCCATGCACAGGACAAAGTTACCAGGGGGAAGTGACGAAAACGAGAAGCAGAGGGTGTGCAGCCCAGCAAGGACACTCATGTGGGCAGGAAGTCAGGGATTCACGGGGAGAAGCCGGGGAGACCCACACCTAGCAGGTGGCTCATCAAAGGATCTGAGGAAAGATCCCCCCAGTTCTTCTACCATGATCTGGAGAGCAACCACAGGTGCAGTACCTGCTCCCTGAGACCTGAGTCGATCACCCTGTCCCTCGTGACAGTAGCCCCCCTCACTAAGTCAGCCAGGAGACACGACTGTTCCTTTATCTTTAAGTGCCTACTTTGTCTGCTTGTTCAAGGAAAGAAGCTCTTGTGTAAAACTGCACATCTGAACTTCCAGCAGCTAAGCAGCCCAGGGAGAAGTCCCCTGGTTTGGCTAATGATCAGAGAAAGCCACAGTGAATCAGCAGGGACAGGCTTTGGGGCTGACCCAATGCAACTTCTCCCTGCAGCTGAAGGCAGGGTAAAGTATGAAAGGAATGGGTGAGAGGCATCCCGGGAAGACACCAGGAAAAACAGCTCACCGACAACGTGATGGGCAGGAGCCGCTGAGATGGGCTTGGACTGACGACTAAGGTCGTAGCTTCTCTCTTCGTAGCAGCTTGGGGTGGACGCCATTCAACACATTTTCAAACACATCTAAGGGCTAGGTTGTTACTTAAACTTCCCCTGCGCCAAAGGGAAAAAATATGCACGCGACACTTTGGGAAGAGTTCAACATTTTCTCAACAACATCAAACAAGCTGAGGCCATTTTCCATTCCCCAAAGCATTGTAGTCCCCAGGAGCACTAAACATGTGACCTAGTTAAAAAAATAAAATCTATCTTCTTCTCTTTCAAGCAAACAGAACTCCAGGAGGCCACTGAGATAACACAGTAATTAATGTCTTTTCAATAACTAATAGTAGTTGGTGGAGGCAGCTCTGACCACAGAGTGCAGAAAACAGTGCTGGACATGGACACTGCCCGACAGGGACATGTGGTCTTGGGCAAGTGCTCCCACTCCTCCGGCCTTTGGTCCTCCATCTGCAAAATGGAAAATTGAGGGCTCATCACCTGTTTTCTTATGTGCTCCCTAAGGATGGGCATAATGAAGGAGTCTGAGTGGATGAGCCCCGCCCCCCCCCCAGTATCAAATCCTACAGCCCTGGGTTTAGGGGGCCACATAAGGAACTTTTCCTAAGCCTCCAATTACAGGGCTCAATTGCTTACAATATTTTTTAAAAGTAAAATAGAAAACTACCTAACTTGACTTGCAGAGAAAATTTTATTTTAAAAAAAAACACTGTTGAAGAAGTAAAAATAATGTTTCTAACATATATGCATCAATGTGACACACATACACACACCATCAACACTGAACAGCAACTTCAATTCTGAGACAGGTCATTCTGTCCTTTAACAGATTCTGAGGTGAGGCCGATGTGTGTGTGTGTGTGTGTGTGTGTGTGTGTGTGTGTGTATCCCACCCCATTAATCTCCACCCCCAAACATTTGATATATAGTTGTTGAAGGCATTAACTCTATAAAGAACAAAACTAAAATGGCCTGGGAGATTGCCTTGAAGCAATCTTCTTGCTTCAGCTTCCCAAGTAGCTGGGAATACAGGCATGCATCACTATGCCCAGCAAGCATCTGTCATTTTAAGAGGCATCCCAGAGTCCAGGCCACACATGAGAAATGCCATGCATGTTAGGTTGGGGTCCCCAGAGGCAACCCTGGCATGAAGATTAGACTCATGAATGATTAAGGAATTGCTTGCAGAAGAAGAAGCCAGAACACCTAGAGCAGTAGAGGACAGAGGAGGAGAAACATCAGCTGGGTCACAAGGCGGATGAAGTCGGGCTTGGCTGGCCCTGCAGGAGAGCCCTCCGGTCACGTTCTTCCTGCAGTCAAGGGACCTGAGCTTTCACACCCTGCTTGGCCCACCAATGGGCCAAAGGCTGACTCGTGAAGGCTGTAAATACCCAGGGGCTACACAAGTCTCTGCATTTGGGGGTGAAGCAGCCCCACAGCCTGAGAGTGGTCCTCAGAAGAGTGAGAGGAGGGATGATATCAGCAGTTCATCAAAAAGGGGTCTGGGTGGGCCAGACAGGGGAAAGAGGGAGAGAGGCCCATTTTGCTACCTCTTTCCATGGTGAGGTCCTCAGCTCTTCATCCTGTCCCTTCCACCCATCTCAATCCCTTCCCTTCCCTGCATTTTTATATTTCCACATTTCTGATGATTACCCATGTCTGTCTGGGCTTTGATCCTGAACCCTAAACTCCTTGAGAGTTAAGGTCATGTCTAATTGTTGGTATATTTTCCAGTGCTACAGTCAGGATCTCCCCTGCACAGGTAACAAAGGTTTGCAGGTTGACCCAACTATCCGTTATCCAAGGTTTTCCTCTGGTAGTTCCATGTAAGCAAAACTTCTCCTAAATTTCCATTTTATTGGATTCCTTTAGTTGACCGATCAAGAAATCTGTTAGGTGATTAATCCTAATTCCTTAGGTAATGAATGTACCGAATATTTATTGAGCACCTACTCTGTCCACATCTTGACATTGGGAAGGTTACAAAGTGGTGTAAAATAGAGTCCAAGAAAACTGGGGGGGAAGAAGCAACATTTAACACATATGAAAATTCAAAATATGAAAATATGAAATTCAAGTAGAAAAATTCCACCATTCCCCAGTGAAACCCTGATGCAGTGTCTACATCACTTGGTGAAGGTCGTTGTAGGACACTGATCATGTCATCAGATCAGGTAAGAACAATGATGCGTAAGAAAAAGGATGTTGAACTTGACATAGAGAAGGGCAAGGTTCAAGAGTCGAATCCTAGCACTTCCTCCAGAGAAACTTTGAGCATCAATTAATCTCAGCTTCCTCATCTGAAAAAAAGAGCAAGCATTTTGGCTTCTATGGCGACTGTTTTGGAGGCTAGCATCCATTCATGGACCCTCTTTCTTAAGAATGCTCTGGATACATTTTTGAGTTACCATCCTCCTTCATATTCACTCATAAAATTTGAGTGCAGTTGACCCTCACATCCAGCACCTAAGCCTCCTTCCTTCTGGTTTGGTTCTATGAGAGCGTGAGGCTTCAGACTAGTAGAGCTCTTTGCTATTTAAGAGGGGAACTTGCAGATTCAGAGCTGTCCCAGACAAAGCATAGGAATCTGGGTCTTGAGTCATGGGTCATTTTCAGTCTCCTGTCATCTCGACCTATTACCTTCATATTTTTTTTTTTTTTTTAAAGAGAGAGTGAGAGAGGAGAGAGAGAGAGAGAATTTTTTTTTTTTTTAATTATGTTTTAGTTCTCGGCGGACACAACATCTTTGTTGGTATGCGGTGCTGAGGATCGAACCCGGGCCGCACGCATGCCAGGCCGGCGCGCTACCGCTTGAGCCACATCCCCAGCCCAACCTTCATATTTTTACTGAAATCATTTGAATTGGGTTTTATGTCACTTGCAACCAATGGGAACCAACAGCCGCTGCATAGATCAGAGAAATAATTATTGTAAGAATAGAGTAACCTAGGCTCCACAAAGCTTTGTAAACATAAGGTCTTCTTCTAATCGGTGTTTTCGACTTTCTTAAGAACCCCGTGGACAAAGTTCTCCATTGCGTCAAAACTGTCCTGGGTTAAGGAAAGCAAGGACAGAGGGTCAAACCTTCCCACCGTCATATTTGCAGACATGATCAGAGACAACTTCTCTTAAGAATGTAAGAGCCTGGTAGCTCTGAAATCAGAATTTAATCTGGGAATTTCTTTGGATGCCCCACCCCTTTTTCGTTTGCCTGGGGTTTTGGAGAGCCAAGATCATATAGAAATGCCAGAAGCAGCTAAAACCAAAGCATCCAACGATAGCACTTATCATAGAAGTCTAAGGGACAGCAGGACTGTCACCTGCTAAAGGAGAGAAGTGTTCTGTCTCAGAAGAAAAGATCAAGACAAGAATATGGAGGAGGCCCCCTCCTGCCCACTCAGGATGAGAGCTAAGAAGCCGACACCTGGGATCTCAGACGCTCCATCAGAGAAGCACAGAGGAGCAGCCAAGCCAGCTACTCTCAATAATGACAGGGTCCAATGGGTCCTGCCTCGCCCAGGGAACACTAGGGTTGACAGTTCTCCAGCTATCTTCACAGTAAAGAACCTCACGGTGGGAACATTGGACTGGTTTTGACCGCTGAAGGAACCTGAGAGGTAGGCTGGGCAGCTGTAGTCACACCACTATAGATAAGAAGAGAGGAGAGGACCGGGCTTGGTCACGGGACTCTTGACTTGGTAGGACTAGGACTCAGTTGCCCTAACTTCAGCTCTAGCATTTTTACCTCTTTCATTGTTCCTGAAAGAGGTAAAAATTCCAGAAACCCTGTGAGCATCAGAAGCTCAACATATTTCAAAGTAAAGTTCTAACTATTTAATAAATCTGGTCTCCAGTCAAGCATTACTTTCTGATTAACATTAGCAATGCCCACCCCCATCCCCCCGCACACACATCAGTTATGAGTAATTTGGAGCAAATTTTTTACTGAAACACAGAATCCGAAGTTAAACTGGGTAAAAAGTTTCATGAAATTTTTACCCTGAACACACACGAAACCATCAACCAATAAGAACTTTATCTTAGAGTTTGACCATTTAAAAATGAAAGAAGGGAAAATCAATAATATCTGTCAGGAAAAAAGTATTTCAAGTCATGATTTGAATATTGAAGAATTAATAGAGTTCTTTGTAAAACTGATGGAGCTCTCGAATTGTTTTCATTCCAAAAAAAATGATGTGTTTTAAATGAGATTTCAATTTTTAGAAACCAAGGGGTAGGCAGGTGATATTGTTGAAAAAATATGCCAAAATTTTTCTTGATCCGTCCTTTGTTTGTTCTAAGAGTTAACCAATTGTTGTGCTTATAGACCCCATTTTGCTAAACATAAGACGAAATTGTTTCTTTTTTCAACGTACAGATCAAAAAGACCTTTTAACTTTTTTCACACTTATTAAATTTGGCCTTTCATGGATTCATTCACCAGAGTATTTTTCTTCCACCACTCCTCCTGACATGATAGGGGCCTCCTCTAACCAGAAAGGACTTTGTGTTTTGGATGGCTGGTGGGTGCACCCAAATGTCCTCTCTGCCTTCAGACATGATCACAGGTAGACAGCCTTGACAAACCAGCAACTCAACATGGTTCTGAAGACAGTCCTGGAAACAATGAGTCTTAACACACCAGTGCTCCTTCACTCAGAAGAAGTTGGTGCCTTTGTTAAACCTCACCAGGACATCTCCTGCTCTGCTTCAATCAAGGAGTACATAAATGGGAGACATCTGGTTTTTGCCAGAAGCATTTACTTTGTGCTGATTCCATACAAGTATTTGGTACCAGAGTCTTCCTCCCAAGAGTCAGAGATTCATTAAGGGATTCATGGTAGAAGAGTTGCAATCTGATTTAAAAAAAAAAAAAATGGAATCAAACCCAAAAGCTAGTGTATGGAGCACAGATGCTGAGCACCTAAAAGGAGTTCAGAGGAGAACTGGATGACTTCATGGATTAACACAAGTGGAATAATGAAAGACAGGAAAAAGAGGGTGTTGGGGGCTTAGGAGAGCTATCTTAAAATAGAAGGGAGATGGGTAAGGATGGGGAAATCCCATTTCCTTTTCAGTTCCGGGTCATGGGTGACATTTTAGCAGCTTCCTTTACTGACACAACCCTGAGTACATAGCATATGTGTGTGCACAGGTACATACCTCGAGTTCCAGACCACTTTAACCTTCTTAGCAGTTGAAGTTAATGCTCACAAGAGACGCACTACACCATCCACAAAGGCTTAGAGTTATGGGTTTCCAAATCCTGTTTCTCCCTACTCTAAGAGATTATCTATCAATTTAGGGGATGTATCACTCGTCAACTGCCACAATAATGTTGCATCATTAAAATCGATAGAAACTGTGGGCCACAACGCTAAACTTTTATCTAGCTCTCTAGGTTATCTGGGTTGAACTTGGCTGATCTGAAACGGGTTGGCTCACAAGTCTGAGGGGGGCTGGCTATTGACCCATCTGGAAAGATCTCAGCTAAGATGAACAGAATGACTCAGCTTTCTTTCCTGTGTCTGTCTTCCTCTACCAGGCTAGCCTGGGCACGTTCCCCGTGCAAGGTAAGGTTAGGAAGTCATATTGCACAAGTGTGGTGCAAACCTAGGTGTGTATCGCACTTGCTGACACGCCATTGGCCAAAGCAAGTTGCACAGCTGAGCACAGAGTCAGAGCAAGACAGTGTGACAAAGGTACTCTGCAGTTACATGGCAAATGATGGAACAGAGGGCTCAGCCCCTCATGCCGTCTACCATGAGGCTTGGAACGCCTTCTAATTAGCAAGGCAGGCAAAGGACCAGTAGGTACAGTCATGTGATCCCCTGGGCACTCTTCCCTAACGCGTTCTTCAAGCCCTGAACACCAATAGGAGGCGGGGGAGGGATTATATTATTTTTTTTTCAAGCGAGCTAGCTAAGCAGCCAGCATTTTCCCAAGGCTGCCCTGCTCTATTCAGAATAAAGACGTGGGCAATAGGCCATGCTTGGATGCCTCGGACCATCTGCCAACAAAAACAGAAAAAAAAAAATTAATTATGAATGGTGTCTTCCCATGCTAATCATTTATTGTAAAGGATTTCTCCAGCTTGTTTATAATAGCTGTTGCCTAAGGGTGCATGCTGTATAAATTGTCTGATTACAGGATACAGAGCGCTTCTTAATAGGCCTCAGCTGATTAGGAGAAGGGAAAGAAATTAAAGAGGCCATTTCCCTTTAGGTATGCAAATACCTCCCAGAACAAAAGACAAAGATATGATAGACCATGATGAAACACACCCTCTTTTCTTTTTACCTTAAATTATGTACCAGGCAAGGAGCAAGTTTCATTGCATGTGTCGGCCGAGATGTGAATGGTCTAGTAATTGAAACAATACTAATGCCAGAAATGCATGTTAGATGTCGCGCTGAACCAGCTCCCTGGGCAGCCCCGCAGCAGAGCCTAGGCTGGTGCCTGCATCTCTTTGGATCACTTTTAGCTTTGGATAATTTGACGCTGGCTCGTTGAGCTAAATTTGTCTGTATCCTATTGCCCTCCTCTAATTTCTGTCGCCAGATTTTACATGTCAACATCTGGCAGAGAGGGCAGCTGGAAGGCAGACTGAGTGAGTTTGAAAAACAGGGGAAAAAAATATGGAAGTATGCAGTTAGACTCTTCCTCTTCTCATTTCTCGGGCGCACACAGATACACACACACACACACACATGGATATACACATGTGCACATGAGCAAATCCACGCACACGTGTGCACATACACACACACACATACACACACACACACACACACACACACACACACACACACAAACTCTGGAGCCTTAAAATGTTCTTTGGTGATTTCAAGCGTATGTTCAATAGCACAGTCACTGCTCTGTATCTGTGGATTCCACATCTGTGGATTCAACCAAAAGCAGAGAGAAAATATTTGGGAAAAAATTTGGATCTATAGTGAGGCTATACAGACCTACTTTTCTGGTTGTTATCTCTTAAGTAATGCAGTGTAACAACTGCACTGGTGTAGCGTCTACATTGCATTGGATATTACAGGTAATCTAGAGATGATCTTAAGTACCTAGGAAGATGTCTCTAGGTTACAGGCAAATGCTACACCATTGTATAAAAGGCACTCAGCACCCATAGACCTTGATAACCACGGGAGGTTCTGAAGCCAGTCCCCATGAACACAGAGGGATAGCGGTATTTCACTATGATTTTACTTTTTCAGGGAGCAGGCGCTCCATGGGTCTCTCTTTTTTTCATTAGTTTCAGGAACTGGAATGTAGAGGCCCACCGAGATGTTGAGGGTGGCTCCAGGTCTGCCTACTTGGAAGGAAATGGCCCAGACTTGAGGCACTTCCAAGCCCCTTACTGGCACAGGTCTTTGATGGGGGAATGGAGGTCAGACTCTTGCCACGGCGGGTGCTTCTCTACCAGAGAGTTTACAAATCTCTTGTGCATCTTGCCAATGCTTCATTCAAGTTGTCTGGCCTTCCACGGGGGAAATTAGCTCAGTCACCCTCAAACTTTGTGACTTTTAAACAGCAACATTGATCATCTCACAGTGCCCACAAGTCAAGAGTCCGGGCACAATGTGGCAGGGTCTTCTGTTCGGGGTCTCTCACAAGGCCCCCCGCCATCAGATGTTGGAGGAGATTCTAGTCTTGTGTGAATGATTGACAGGGGGAGGATTTGCGTCCAAGCTCACGCATGTGATGTGGTTGATTCCTTGTGAGCTCATGACCAAAGGCCACTCTCAGTACCTTGCCAGGTGGCCGTCTCTCTCAAGGCAGCCACACACAAAAGAGCCAGAAAGTACCAGCAAAATGGAAGTCTTCATCTTTTGTAACTTGATCTCAGAAGGGGAATCGCTGCTTCACTTTTACCGTATTCTATTTATCAGGAGCAAGTCAATTGGTCCAACCCACACTCAATGGAAGGAAATTACCCAAAGGCACCTACGCCAGGGGGCAGGGGTCACCCGGAGCCATGATGGAAGGCTGCTCACCCCAAGACTCCCTTTGGTATCATTTTTCCGTGAAAACCCTCTCAGAACACTTCTGCCATTGCCTCTTGTGGGATCGGTCCCCAGGGCTGGCTCAAATGGTTGGCTTGGGCAGTTGTGGTCACCCCTGCTTCTTCCGTCAATGATTAATTTATTTTGTCTTCATTTCATGTCACTCCAAATGTCACCTGCTTGAAAAAGAATCTTTCAGCTACTGTATAGTCATTTTCAATCATTAACATATTTTGCTTTTCTTATCACCTTTATGAAAAAGTCAGTTTATTATTCATCCCTTTATTATTGTTCCTTGCTCCCTGGGCTCTGGGCATCATTAGGAAAGAAAGAGAACTTATGTGCAGATTCAGCATTCTACCCCGAGAACAGTCCATACAGTAGGTGCATTATAAATATCTGGCAAGATATAAACAAATGAATGAATCCCATACCACGTGGCTCAAGAAGGCCTAGCTTCAAGGCTCAAACAGGCTATTTACTTACCTCCTTGTGCCTCAGTATCTTGATATGTAAAATAAGAATGAATTCTTCCTAGACCACCTTCCGCAAAAGAAAAATTATGGATATTGGAGAACAATAAAAAAAAGTAGAGGTGCATTGTACAACCTGATGACTACAGTTAATAACAATGTATTGTGTTAAAATTTTCAGGAGAGCTGATTTTAAATGTTCTTACAAATGTGTTCATACAAAATGTTCCTCAAAAAAAAAAAAAGGTATATGAGATAATGCATATGTTAATTAGCTTAATTAAGCCATTCCACAGTGTACGGATATTTCAAAACAACATATTGTACATGATAAATATGTACGTTTCTCATCTTTCACTTACAAGAAGAAAGAAAAGAAAAGAAAACAAAAAGAAGCCAGAAATAAACCAGAGACCCTGAAGGGATTCAGAAAGTTAGCAAGGTTAGGAATGAAGTCCAGATAAAGTATATATTTTGTTATAAAAAAAAAATAATTAGTGGGGCTCGGGATGTGGCTCAGTGGTAGCATGCTTGCCTGGCATGCGTGAGGCACTGGGTTCCATCCTCAGCACCACATAAAAATAAAATGAAGATATTGTGTCCACCTAAAACTAAAAAATAAAAATATTAAAAAGAACAATTAGTAACGTACTTGTCTTATGGAAAAAGTTAAGTTTTATATTTCTTTTTGTTGTTGTTTTTTGGTAATTATTTCAAAATCAATGAAATTACAGTTTTTAAAAGCTGAATGGAATCACTTTTCCTTGGGTGGGACCCCCTTCCCATCTGGAGTGAACTAGTGGCCATCCTCTGTGAACCCAGGGCACTGGGAAATATCAGGTCTGCTCCGGGTCATCACCAAGGCCACGCAGACCTGGGCCTGCTCTCCCTCTGCAAACTCTTGATATCCGCAACAACCCAGAGAACACGTCGAAGGGCCTCTTTCTGGATTGCTTGCTGCTAAGATGGAGCTTGTTTTCCGTCTGATTGTGAAGTTAGCAGGAGGCAGAAGGGAAGTTGGGGTTCTCACTGAGAACCTGAGAGGTGCAGAACTTGGTTGCAGACACTGTTGATGTCCCACCTGGTCTCTTGGCCCCAAACCGTTTCCTCCCACACCTGTCCGACGTTCATCCACCTGCCTTCCCCTCGCTGAAGGGCTTCCTCTGGTGGGCAGAGCCTCTCTTCCCCCATGGCATGGGGACAACCCTCAGCCAATGCCTTCTGGGTGGCACACCCTCTCCTCAGCTCCCCAGTGGGATGACACTCCAGCCGCCCACAGAAGCCACCTGGTTACTATCGCCCCCTTGATGGGTTTCCAATCTTTCCCGTCTGACTTAACCGTTGTGAATTTTATGTTTCGCCTTGGTTGGGCCACGGTGTTCAGCTATGAGGTCTAATGCTATTCTGAAACTTCCTATGATGGATGAGGTAGGGATGCAGGATATATTCGAATGGTATTTTAAATCAGTGGACTTCGAGTAAAGCAGATTGTCCTCCATAATGTGGGTGAGCCACATCTAATCAGTTGAAAGCCTGAATAGTAAAAAAAAAAAAAAAAAAAAAGGGTGACTTCCTCACACAACAGGGAATTCTTCAGCAAACTGGCTTTGAACTTCACCTGTATCTTCAGCTCTTCAGTTGGCTGGTTCTCCAGCAACCTGCCCTTGGATTTGAACTGCCACTCTTTCCCGAGTCTCATCAGATTTTGGACTCACAAGCTTCCATAATCACATGAGTCAATTCCATAAAATACACACACACACACACACACACACACGCACACACACACACACACACGCACGCACGCACGCACACGCACATATGCACACACACCCTATTGGTTTCGTTTCTCTGGCAAGCTCTGACTAATATGCTCCCTCTCTTTTCTATTGGATTTTCTTACGCTAACCTCTCCAACAAATTACTTCCATTGAAAATCCTGATCTTGGGGTTTGTTTCTGGGGTCACCTAAATGAGAAATCCCAAGCATCTCTTTGAGAAAAGATATGTGATCCTGGGTGACCTCACGCACAAAATTGGAAAGGAAACATGAGCACTTAGTATGTGCTGGTCACGTGTCTCTGCCTTGCGTCGTGCCTATCAATTAATCTCCACCCAAGAGCCATGGGTGCGGTCGCCACGCTCATTTCACAGATGAGGAAAGCGAATCCACCGAGGTCAATATGAAATCAAACGCAAAAAGGCTGACTCCAGCGCCCACATCCTCGATGGTTCCTTTCTCTTACCTTGTTTATCTCATCGAGATATCAGAAGATGACCGCTCCAAGCGGCAGACCACACAATTCTCCTGGACGCTAATGCTAGGGAGAGATGAAAGGTACAAGTGGCTGGCCAGGTGGAATCTATCCCCGTGCCCACCTTTCCTACCACATTCCTAAGAAATGTGTACCTTTGGACCAAAAAAATAAATTAAAAAATAAAAAAAAAGAGGATGGAGAGAGCAAAGGAGGAGCAGACTGAACATACGTACAAAAGAACTTCAGGAGTCTTCCTGAAAAGCAACAACTTTTGCAAAGCAACATTTTGATGAGTTAAGTGCAAACGAATCGGGCATAATGAGAAACACATGGGCTAAATTTTCCTTAAAATATACGAGTTTAAAAATTAAGAGGGAAAAGTGCTTGGGGAAATGTGTTTTAAGTTTTAGCCAAACTGAAAGCATTCACAAAACAGATCAAGATATTTGCTGAGCCCACAAAATGACGAGGTTGGTCCATCCTGGGCAGATAGAGTGATAAAGAGAGAGAGAGAGAGAGAGAGAGAGAGAGAGAGAGAGAGAGAGAGAGAGAGAGATCCCCAGGGGAGGGAGACATGTGGGGCTGGCCCAGGACAGAGCTTTATGACAGACCCATTCCAGGCTCCCCGATAGCTGTAAATGGGGGATTTAGAGCTATATTGCTTTTTCTTTCATTTAGTTTTCCAAGTAACATGAAACTCTGCACTCTGAAGGTAATACTCATGAATAAATAATACAGTCCGTTTGAAAAGCTGTTTGTCGAGAACACAAAATATATCGTGTGTTTTTCTAAAGGCCTTCGAGATCTGTATTAACAAGAGAATCAGAGCCCGGAAGCATGGTGGGGTTCTGGAGGCTGGAACACACACCGCAAAGGGGCTGGGCTCAGCTGGCCAAATTCTGGGTGGCACAAATGACAGGTGTCCACAAGAAAGGACCACAGGAGCAAAAACTTCCTGTCACCAGCCGGAGCAGCAATCCAGCCAGAGGTTCCCCGGGAGGCAGAGCAGGGCCTCCCTGAGGACCTCCACTGGAGGCTCTCTAACTTTCTTCCTGAGGGCCAAGGTTGATGCCACCTCTGCTCTTCGTACCCACGGGAAGTGGTGACATGGTCAGCCGGTTTCCAGTCACACACTCAGAAACAAAGACCAAAGCTCCATTTTCCTTTGGGTCCCCTATAATGTTCAGTCAAGAGAAAAGATGGAGTTTGGGGAAATATTTTGTCATATTTTAAAGGTGCGACACGGATACCAAGTACTGTCTTGGACAGTGTCTTCCCAAGAGCTTCGTGAGTTCCAGAACTAGCCTGGTACGACCGAGTCTGGATGAACAAACAGGTAGATGAGTCTGCCCAGAAGGAGCGATAACACTCAGCCTGGAAATTCCTGAGAAGGACCTTGGGGTACCCACTGCTCTTTAGTCTACTAAAAGGAAAAAAAAAGAACTCTAATTAACCATTCCCTGGATCCTGGTCCCCTTCCACCTCTGTTCCTCCCAACAATCAGTGAAGGAAGAACTGATTCCTTCGTGGCCAGTGTGGACTCCACCCCAATCCAAGGCCACATGGAATCCATGCCTCTGCAAGACTCTAGAACTAGGAAGAGACAGCACTTTGGAGGAATATATGGAATCTATATGCCTCTTCCAGTTGTGAAGATGGACTGGGTACAGACAAGAGAAGAGCAAATTCCTGAAAAGAGGATCCCCCACCCCAGCAACAGGAAGACCTGTTTTGATGCTTTGTCAGCTGTCAGGACTTTGCCAGGACTAAACAAACTCACCGTTGAGAACGTGGGGACCTCATGGAACTGGAAGAACACGGTCTGTGGGCTGTTGGCCCAAGTTGCCCCAATCTTCTTGACCCTGTAGAACTTCTTTAGAATATTAAAAACCCTGACTGAACTGGGCCAAAGACCCAGAGGGTATATAAAAAAAAATGTCTTGACCCTCACATTCTCCATCTCAAGATAAGCCAAAGAAAGTCTATGTTGCCTTAGGGACTCGGGGAGAAACTTGAGAGGGGAAACTCTTGTTTGGGAAGGAAGAGAAAAATGGGCTTCCTGAGGCTCCTTTTGAAAGAAAGGAACTGCAATTTGACAGCCAATGGCTCATTCTCTCACCAGATGAGAAAAGTACTTGGCTCTTCTGAGCCTCTGTTTTCTCTTCTGTGAAATGGGGGATGATTTTCACCTTGCTGTAAAGATTCGAAGTGGTCCACGTGATGGATCTGGCCCATGGACAACCAGTTATCGCCAGCCGTTGGCTGCAGTCATGTTACCTACCAGAGCGAGATCACGGTGCTGACTCCAACCCACAGAGAAGCGAGGTGAGTCCTTTCCTGTCCGTCTGCGGCTCCGGATCAGGTCAAGGGAAAATGGAATATCCTCAGCCTCAGCCATGCAGCCTGGGCCTCCTGTTCAGCGACGGTTCTGTGGAGGTGGGGTGACATTTCTGAAATGCCTTGATTGACACTGTCAGTCATAAAAACAAAGTAAAATAAAGTCACTTCTTATTAAGGAATACAGAGAACTCTCCCCTAGAGCATCCACTTGAAATAGGAAAAAAAAGCAGGGCTCTGTAGAAATGAAAGTCCTCCTGACCAGGCATTTTGGAAGTCACTGAAGAGGGCACCTTGTCCTTCTCTGTAGGAATGGCACTGTCACCGCGGCCAGACTGGGGGGGGTGGGGGGTGGGAGTGGGGACATAGGTCAATACACTCCCTAGGTCTTGAAAAATGTTAATACTTTATTCACCAAAAGTGGCTCCGTGGTCAAGTTCATGTGAGAAGCACTTGGTTAAACACGGCTGAACACGTTTCTTTATACGTTTTACACACTCTTTAAAGAACCCGGGAATCTCAAAGATGGGAATGCAGCCTGGAGCCGTTCCCACAGGTACTTGACCACTGATCCCTGCTGTGTATGTGTCTGTGTGGAGGGGGGTGTTGGGAGGTGGGGCTCAAGATCTCCTGATCCAAAGAACACATCCCCGAGAGGAGTGGGGAAAAACTGGGAAAAAACTTCATCAAACTTTCTCCTTCTTAATTCTCGAGTGAATCTTGTTTGATTATGTTTTCTTGATGCTGTTTTCTGTTCCCAAACTGGCTGCATATCTATGTCATCTAAGCATCTTTTTAGAAACAAAGTACATTCTAGAGGCCCAACCCAGACCCCCAAGGATAGGAGCCCATGAGTCCAAACCTTCAAAATCCTCTTCCAATCTAGGATGGCCAACCAGGTGCTGCTAGCCCCGGCTGGACACTGGGGTGTCCTTCCTCTCCCCTGGACCAAGGACGCTATCTTCTACCTCCCTGTCATCACAGACGTCACGTCCATTGACCTGAATCCTAGCTAAAAGTGTGACTGGCCCATGGTAGAGCCAGCCCCAAGAGAATTTTGAAGCCTGCAAAAAAAGCATATTTTCTTTCCACTCTCCAGACCCAAGTCAGAGCAATCATTGACTTTCCCTACATCCCATTAATTCTATATTTAGGAAACTAAAAGGAAAGGAAAAAAAAAAAAGAAAAAAAAATGAAAGAAAGAAAACCCAACCACAACCTCACACACGTCGGAAAAGATGGTAGATTCCCTGGGGCTGGGTTGGCCAAATGCGGAATGAACTGCCTTCTGCAGGGTGTCACCGTTCTCGTATTGGATTTTTCTTTTCGAAAGTCGGTGAGTTCGTTTATCTTGGACCAGTATTCCTACAGACAGGGCAGAGGCCTGGTATCTTCATCACCTCTCGAGGTACGACAGTCTGGACATGCCAAGTCCCCTGTAGGCCTGTGAGCAGTTTTAAAAGGTTTTGGTTAGCTCCACTTTTATTAGAATGAAAGCTTTTCACAAGTAAGAGGTTTTATGGGAGTTATTTTTAAAGTAATGTGTTTTTATTGGTTTCTGGTAAGATCAGTGAAATCACATGGCATTTTTAAAGAATTTTAAACCAAAAAAAGATGTTCAAACAACTTGCCCGAAACACAAAAGCCAGGAAAGTCAGAATAAGGTATTTGAACACAAGGGGGTTAACGCCAAGATAAAAAAACAGTTCCGAGGAGGCCGAAGAAAAGGGCGAAGGGGAACTCCAAGCCAGGACAAAGGTGAGCTAAATTCAGCATCTGAAATGTCACTCACTGGGATGAGGGGACCTGCATGTCCTTATATTCCAAGGGAGTCCACTGCCCACCAGATATGGGGATCACGACTCGTGGTGCATGAAAATGAAGCTCATTAGAAAAGGGAACAGGCTGTCAGTTGCCAAGACCTGAAAAGAATAAAGCAAATGATCGAGAAAAATTGAATTGAGTGGCAGGAATTCGGCAGAGCCTCGGACCTGCAAATCACAGATCCAACATGGGGTTCTACCTTTTTCTGTTTCTTCACCTCTTCTTGGTCTTTTTCTTCTCAGTATTTACCATCTTTTCTAATTACCAAAGTATCATATGCTTGCTCTCTGCTCCTTAGGTGGTTTCTATATTTATACATGTCCAGCACAGTCTGCAAAAGGAAAGATCGCTCTTCAGGTGACAAAACAAGTCAAAAGCAAGAAGGACACCCTAGTCTCTCAGTAGTAGAGGACAAAAAATCAGAGGTTCCAGTAGCTCCTCACCATACTTTATAATAATAACGTGAATTATTTACTACTTACACCTATGTATGCACAGGTTTGCTCTTGGTGCATGTCTACTCCCTTGCTAGATTGGTGTTCCCCTGACAATTCATGTGTTGGGATACTCAATTCTCAATGTGACAGTGCTAATACTCAATATGATAGTATTGATAGGGAGTGACTAAGTCACAGGGTTCCATCCTTAAAAGTGGGATTAGTTCCCCTATAAAAAAGGCTAAGGGTCTCACCTTTCCTTTCACCATGTGAGGATGTGATTATATATACCACCTAAGGAGCAGAGAGCAAGCCCTAACCATACCCTAAATCTGCCAGCACCTTGACCTTGGATTTCCTAGCATCTAGAACTGTGAGCAATAAACTTCCAACATTTGTAAATCACCCAGTCTAGGATTTTGTTATAGCAGCCCACACAAACTAAGACACCTCTAAAACACACAGACATGTGCACACCAGACCACACAATATGATCAGCTGCTTCCTGAAGGAAAGGCAAAGTCCGCGTCTTACCAAGGCAGGACTGAGGACAAGTTTCTACATTTACAAAGCGTTCAGTGAACATGAGTGATTCAATGCTCTATCAAACCATGGCTGCCTCATAACTCTTCAAGTCAAATGAACAGTCAAATAGATCTACTAAGATGCCATAGAGTCTACCAAAGTAGTCCTCTGTATTCTTGTACCTAATTATAGAAAACAGTTGAAGAGTAAATCCCCACCTGTCCCCTAGAAAGAATGGCATTAAAGCAACAGAGCCTTCTAGAAAGAGAACTATAAAGATCTTCGAGAGACTTCATTGCAAGTTATGTCTGTGTCATTGCAGCTAGGTGACCTTTGGACTCCTGCTTCTCCCAGAGATGACAATAATTATTCACCCTTCCCCTTGAATCAGAACTAATTTGGAGAGAAACAGAAATTGGAAATGTTATAGGCATACAAAATTTATATTCCAAAGGAGACACTTTCTTAGTTTGTTTCTCTGTTCACCTAGGGACTATGGAATAAAGTTATACAGAAAATATAAAAGTGCTTCCACAAAGTACAGGCCCAACTCACTTGTGTGTATTAGTGTGTTTTCCATTGCTATATCAAGATACCAGAGGCTCGGTAATGTAGAAAGAAAAGAGGTTTATTGATCTCAGAGATTTGGAGGTTCAAGGCATGACTACAGCACTGGTTCAGCTGTGGTGAGAACTTTGTGGTGGATGATATCACAATGGTAGGAGTATATATAGGAGAATGAGATCACATGGCAAGACAGGAAGCCAGAGAAAATGGAAAAGGGGCCAGTCTTGCTCTTTTATAACAATGTTCTCCATAAGAGCTAACGGGAGTCCCATGAGAACTACAATGGTATCTCCCCAGGCAGCACCCTCAATGGCCCAATCACCTCACACTGGGTCACACCTCTCAAGTGTTCCACTACCTCTTATCATTGCCCACCCTGGAGACCGAACTTCCAACCCACAGGTGTTGGGGGAAACACTTGAGCCTTATGTATACCTCAGAGCTGTGCTTTCTGGTGGTTTTCGGAGGTGGGACACTCTTCATTTTGAAGTTAAATCTTCAAGGAGATCATCTCTTCTTATGAGTTCTGGAAAAGGACTCTTTTTCCTCCAAAAGAGCATAGTAAATGCCACCAAGTTCCATCAGAATTAATTTTGACTATGAAACACAAAATCACTTAGGACAAAGAGGTTTGTCTATCTCAGAAACAAACTGAGAAAGGGAAAAGTTGAGTCTGGGGATGCCATTACTGAGTAAAAGATGAAGCAGTATTCAGTAAACATGATGATATGCAACTCGGGGTACACTGCTTGCACCTTCCTCCACTCCTTCTGTATAGCAGACTTGCAAAATTTTTTCCTCCTAGAGAATTGATTTATCAGTCATTGCTGAAGGTGTTATCAAACATCCCGGCTCTCTATCTCTGCCTCCACCTCCTTCCTGATCTTCCACCTCTGCCTCCTCCTCTCCTGGCTCTCCACATTATAGAGCTATGTTTCCTGACCTCCGACCGGGTGAAGCCACAGGACTAGTTTCCATCAATGAGTCGTTCACAGATATTTGTCGAGTGAATATAGAAAATTCAATTGCAAGTGAAATGATCTTTAGAGGCCTGTTTTCTCTGCCAGAGCCCCACTAGTTATATCAACCTACATGCCACAGTGTAGAAAAGAGGAACAAAACCCCCAGGTGAGCCACAATCAATGCACAAGATACTAATTTTGATAGGTTAAGCTGCCTAAAGTTTGGAGTTGCTTGTTACTACAACACAACCTAGTCTGCCCAGGCTAAGCCATATTGGGAATACAGAGAATATATACACTAATTACCTGTTGCCTATACTATAATAAGAACCCTGAACCTAATAACTTAAAACAACCACCATTCTACTTGTAAATGATCCTCTGGGTCATTTCTGGAGTTGGGCTCAGCAGAGTGGTTCTTCTGCTCATTTCACTCGAGAGACTTGTATAGCTGCAATCCATGGATGTACTGAGGGAGAGCTATGCGTCCTCAGGTGTGACAGTCCATCTCTGCTTCATATATTCTAAATCTCTAGAAGGCTGGTTCAGGATTTTTTCACCTGAGCCTCAGTACAGCAATACAGCAAAATCAGAAGCCATATACTCCTCTTGAGGACTAGAACAAGAACTTCCACATTCTACTAATCAGAGCAGGTCTCTAGTTTAGACACCAGGGGTACAAAAACCAAAAGACTTCACATTGCAAAGGGGCATACATATAAGGATAGGAGGAACCTGTGGTCAGTTTTTGCAACTTATCACAGTATTACATGACTGGCAAAATTCTGGCCTATAATGTTTAGACGTTGAAATTGTATCTCATTGGTTTTTGGTGGAGAAGGGTGATCACCAACAAAATTTTGCTGAAAGGACACAAGTCAAAGAGCCCTTGATTTCCTCTACCAGCCCAAAATGAGCTGCCACCACCCAGTCTTCATGTGATATGTGGTCTCCTTTCAATGTACCCTTCCTTAGATGCTTGGGCCATTTTCTCTATCATCATTTATACAATGTTTTAAAAAGTGTATGCATCTCAGGAAGATGACTTGGTAAGAACAGATAATACCCAAGAGTCCATGGTTTATGCAGAAGTGGACTTCAAATTCTAATAATGGCTCCTATATATTGTAGGGCAGCAAGTGGTATTTGAAGACAACAAAGGTCTTTAACAAAGGTCAGATGAGTGATCTGGATACGATGGAGTGAGGAAGGCAACTTCTTAGGAAGGTGGACGATTTGTAAAAACATCCATGAGTAACAATAGTGATGACTTACTGAGTATGTGAAACTACTACCAGTAATACTACTAAATGCTAAATAAAGCAAATGCTCTCCTAAGGATGAAGTGTATCTTTATCAAAATAAGAAACAGAGGGTCCATAGGAAGTCTATGTTGGTTGTTTGTGCAATTTTAACAGACTGGACATAAAATCCACTGAAAAGGGAGAATGATCAGAAGAGAGGAGACAAAGGCAGGGTGTGTCCCTCCACCCCATTCTGCCTTCACACCTGGCAAAGGCTCCAGAGTCCAAGGGCTTGTTCCTCTTTTGACCCACAGTGTCTCTGTCCACCTTCTAGTGTTCAACAAGGACCTAGATGGATGGCCAGTCTCCAGTTTTATGGGCAGGACATCCCAGATCTTGCCTTCTGCTACTGCCTTAGACTGGCAGGGGCTGAGGGGGGCACAGGAGGACAGGACACACCCCTCAGCCACGTCACCTCTAAAGCCAGCAGGGAGACTGAAAGGCTGCTGCTTTCGCAGATGGAAGGTGAGTGAATGTCCCTGGGGCAAATGGATGGATCCAGCTCCAAGAGGTTCCAGAATTTAAAGGGCAGCTGGCCTCTGGGCTGGTTGTGAAGATTGTAGGAAAATTTTGTAACGTGGACCCCTGGAGTGGCTCTCTGCAGGTCTGCTCCCCGCTGGTTGCCAGTTCTATTTCCTCTAGCCTGACATTTCCAATTTTCTGGTAGCCATGTGATGACTCTTGAAGGGAGCAAAAGAGTCCACCTTTACCAGGAATCCATCCTGAGCCGGCCAAGGAGGCTGCAGGGCATTTCCCGACCTTCATTCACTGCCCAAATGCCGATTTCACTGTCAGCCTGCCCGGTTTTCACAAGTTCATGGTCTTTCATATAAATTTATAACGAGGCATTCCAGCTGAGACTGGACTTCTGAAATCTGGACACCCAAGAACCAAGAAGTTAATGCCGTTTTAAACCTGTCCGTAGACTTTCAGCTCAAAAGGTGGAGGGATCCCACACTTCTTTCTCCCCTTTCTCTAATAAAGTCAAAGGGTGTTAAAATAGGAGGAAAGAATCCTGCAGTAGAACAGAGAACCGGAGTAGTTTCTGGAATAGAGAAAATGTGAAGGAACCTCCTGCTGCGTCCATCATAGAAGTGGGAGCTGGAGTCCAAACTCAGGGAAGGCACCTGCCCAGATGCAGATCCCTGAAGAGGTGGTGAGCTGTCTGCCTGTGTAGGCAGAGGAGAAGTGGGAAGAGGAGCAGAGACGAGGAGGCAAACTGAAGTTCTTTCAGGCTCCCCTATGGCATTCCCTGCTCTTGCATGCTAAGTCCAAGGTCTAGACTAGGGTTCCTGGTACATTGCAAGTTTTGGATTGTCCTGATGTCCCTGATCTCCCACCATCGTAGGCCAAGATTCACATGGCCCTATCATACCATCCCCTGGAGGCTGGGTTGGGAAGAGGAGCTGTACACTGAAACAGAGCCACGTACTCTATAGACCAACCAGGTCCATGATCGACACTGGAATTGGCAACCAAAGATCCGGAGGAAGGTAGAGGAGCAGGTGAGGATCACTTGCAGCCCAAAACAAACAGAAGAAGGACCTTGGAGAAAGTAGAATATTCAGGAAACAGAATTTTTAAAATCAAGCGGTTACACTCGAGAGATTTATGTCAATATGACATCCATGAAAAAAGAGCAACAGCTCAGAAAATAAATCAGAGGATAAGAAAAAGCACATTGAAAGCAAACATGATAATGTTATAAATATTTCTGCTTACCCACAAGAGGCTGGAGGGATGTGAGGAAGGGGCCACCAGCCAGGGAATACAAGTGGCCTCTAATCAAAAAAGGTAAGGAACTGGTTTCTCCTCGGAAGCTGGCAGAGGAAACAGCTCTTCTGACATCTTGATTTTAGGCTTCTGATATCCAGATCTGTAAGAGAATACATTTGGGTCATTTAAAGCCATTCAATTTGTGGTAATTTGTTGCAGGAGCAACAGAAAACTAATACAAGAGGTGCTATTGACTGAGAGGATAGTTACGGGGGATCCTCAATGTCCTGAAATCTGCATAAGCAGTTCCTTACAGCCAATTATCTTAAGCAAAAAATGATAAACATTGGTAGCTATTCAGAAATACCTTTTCCTCTTTGCCAATGGTTGGATAGAGCACTAATCTCTAGGGTATATAAAAAAACTCAAAAAGCTAAACACCAAAAAAAACCAAAATAACCCAATCAATAAATGGGCCAAGGACCTGAACAGACACTTCTCAGAAGAAGATATGCAATCAATCAACAAATATATGAAAAAAAATATTCATTTTCTCTAGCAATTAGAGAAATGCAAATCAAAAACTACTCTAAGATTTCATCTCACTCCAGTCAGAATGGCAGTTATTATGAAGTCAAACAACAATAAGTGTTGGTGAGGATGTGGGGAAAAGGCACACTCATACATTGCTGGTGGGACTGCAAATTGGTGCAGCCAATATGGAAAGCACCATGGAGATTCCTTGGAAAACTGGGAATGGAACCACCATTTGACCCACTATCCCTCTCCTCAGTCTATACCCAAAGGACTTAAAAACAGCATACTACAGGGACACAGCCACATCAATGTTTATAGCAGCACAATTCACAATAGCTAAATTGTGGAGCCAACCTAGGTGTCCTTCAGTAGGTGAATGGATAAAAAAAATTGTGATATATATATATATACACACACACACACACACACACACACACACAGTGGAATATTACTCAGCAATAAAAGAGAATAGAATCATGGCATTTGTAGGCAAATGGAGAATATAATGCTAAGTGAAGTTAGCTAATCCCAAAAAGCAAACACCGAATGTTTTCTCTGATATAAGGAGGCTGATTCATAGTGGGGTAGTGAGGGGGAACATGGGAGGAATAGATGAACTCGCAGAGAGGTGGGAGGGAAAGAGAGGGGGCAAGGGGTTAGAAAAGATGATGGAATGAGATGGACATCATTACCCTAAGACACAAATGGTGTGAATATATTTTGTATACAGAGATATGAAAAATTGTGCTCTATATGCGTAATGTGAACTGTAATGCATTCTGCTATTATATATAACAAAATATAATTTAAAAATTGAAAAAAAACCAGCATAGATACACACTCCTCCTGGAAATCACCTACACCCACAGTGGGAACCAGTGTTAGGAGAATGTCAGTGCTCTGAATACCAGAAGAAAGATGGGAAGAACTGAAATCCTTAATAAAATGTTCAAACCATGTCCTCTCTGCCATGATGTTCTGCCTCACCTTAGGGCCAGAGCAGTGAAATCAGCTAAATTTGGAATGAAATTTTTGAAACCATGAACAAAAATAAATTGTTTCTCCTTTAAGTTGCTTTTCTAAGGTATTTTATCACCATTTTAAAAAGCTCATTAACACGATTTAAGCCATTCAAGTTTGACCTTCCATGGCAGAAAATATATTCTAAGAAATATTATTACAGAAAGAAATTAAAAGGAAACATTGGAAAATAAAGGGAAAAATCATCTCCCCTCCCCCGGCCAAAAATTAATGAAAAATCCATAAATTTTAATTAGCAACATATAAATTCTAACACATGCAAAAATAAGAAGGCTAAAATAACCCCCAAGTATTTCCATACAAGACTATGGCTACTCAGTAGAAGTAATGAAGAACTGATCCATCTATAACATGAACAGCCTTGAAAACACTATGCTAAGTGCAAGAAACCAGCCACAAAGACCACACATTATTATAATATAATATCTAATTATAGTAAGTGTCCGATAGGCAAATCTACAAAGACATAGATCAGTGGCTGCCTAGGGCTGGGGGCAGGAAGGCTAGAGCTGGTCAGAAAGGAGGGGGAGTGATCAGTGGGTACCAAGAATGTTTTGATTGTAACAATGTTTGCCCAAGTCTGTGAATATCTTTTAAAATATTGCATCAGACACTTAAAGTGATTAAATTGAGTCCTCTGTAAATCACCTCTCAATGAAGCTAATAAAAATAATCTTTTAAATGATACAATAAAATGTTTTACACATGAAAATTTATCATGAACAGAAACCAAAAATACTGAGCAGGATGAGGGGAAAAATAATCCACATTTCAACATATTATGTAAAACTATAATGCACATTTATTGTGCAATATAGTTTTTTATTGTGCATTATAGTTTTACATAATTGTGGGGCTTGTTTATAAATACATATAACATAATTTGCTCCATTTCTATCCCTAATACTATCCTTTCCTTCTTCCCTCCCCTCCCTCCCCCAATATCCTTCCACTAATCTATTAGTTTATCTCCTATTAAATTATTTTAAATTGGTGCGTTATATTTATACACAAAAGTGGAACTCACTGCAACATATTCATACATGCATGTAGCATAATTTATTCAATTTTATTCTACAATTCTCAACATATTGTTATAAAATTTACAGAGTAACAACAGGTTATACAAAGTATAAGATAAAGGTGATCTAAGTCATAGCAAATAACAGAAAAATGGAAGAAAAAGAACAAATATGGAAGCTACAAGAAGAAATGATTTTTAGTTTAGAATTTTATAGTAACTAAACTATAAAAATTGTAAGGGTGATGGGACTGAGGCTGTAGCTCAGGGGTAGAACATTTGTCTCAACGTGAGGCACTGGGTTAGATCCTCAGCACCACATAAAAATAAATAAAGATACTGTGTCCATAAATTTTTGTTTAATTACAAGGATGAGGATGAAGATATTTTTCAGCCAAGTAAGACTTACAGTCTTTTCCCCATTATATTTTCCCAAAATTTACTTGAGAATATAATGCAGCAAGCAAGCGAAAGAGAATAAGAGAAAACTAGGTGTGCCAGTCAGCTTTCCTCGCTATGACAAAATATCTGAGATAGGCAAATTTTGAGGTGGAAAGGTTTATTTTGGCTCAGATTTCAGAGATTTCAGTCCACAGTCACCTGGTTGTTGCTTGGGCCCAGGGTAGCACAGAACATCATGGTGGGAGCAGGTGGAGGAAATCTGTTCATTCCATGACAACAAGGGATGCTCCCAATGACCTAACTTCCTTCCATTAGGCCCCTCCTCCTCAAAGCTCCTCCCACCTACCAATAGCACCAAGGCTGGAGACCATGCCTGCCACACATGGTCTTTAGGGGACAGTCAAGATCCAAACTATAACAATAAAACTCACTCCACAGAGGAGCTAACCTAAGCTTAAATGAAAGGATGAATTTAAAAAATGAAGAGGAAAAAAATAGATATATAAAATATGTATATATAGGGGCTGGGGTTGTGGCTCAGTGGTAGAGTGCTCACCTAGCATGTGCAAGGCACTTGGTTCAATCCTCAGAACTGCATTAAAATAAATATATAAAATATTTCTGTGAATATACTATGTACACAACAGGAGATATGAAAATTGTGCTCTATATTTGTAATAAGAATTGTTACACATTCCACTGTTATATATGAATAAAAGTAAATAAATAAATAGATAAATAAATAAATAAATAAATAATGAGGATATTATGTCCAACTACAACTAAAAAATTCTTTTAAATATGTATATATATATATATATATATATACACATATATATTTAAGTTTGAATTGAGTACTATAAGAAATACAAATAGGTACATTCTTAGAAATAGTGTGATTAAGAAACAGGATAATCTTAATTATGGCATAATTAGGGTGCTTTAGTCAAAAAAATAAGAAAAACTTCAAAGGGAAGAAATATGCAAGAAATATGTTGATGTTAATAAAAACAAGCTAAAAGTGGCATGGATTCTAACAGCAGGCGGGGGTACATTAGTGTCCTATGCTACTGCAGAAAATCACACAGACCCGTGGCTGTCGCTGACACCACTTATTCTCCCATAGCTCTGGGGAGGGGCAGTGCAGTCACTCCTGCTCAGGGGTCATCAGGCTGCTTCCGTCCCAAAGTTCTAGAGGAGAATCCATTTCCTTGACTCTGTTCCTTGTCCTTCTCCTTTACATCACCTTCAGAGCCAGCGAAGCAGGGTCTTCAAATCTGTCCTTGACCTTCTGACCTCTGCCTCCTGACCTCTGTCACCCCATTGCTTTCCTGACTCTGACCCTGCTGCCTTCGCCTTACAATGACCCCTTGTTGGCCGGGGGCTGCAGCTCGGTGGAGAGAGCTGGCCTAGCATGGACGAGACCCTGGTTCCGTCCCCAGAACTACAAAAACAAAAGAAAAAAGTAAAAAGAAATTATCCCTGGATTTTTTTTTTTTTTTTTTTGCATTGGGTCCTCCCAGATCATGACCCAGATAATCCCAGGATGATCTCTTATTAAATAAAGTGAGATTTTCAGAGACTAGAGGATTAATACATGGTCATCTTTAGAGGGGTGCTATCCATCTTTATAACACAGATTTAATAAGGAAAAATCCGTGCGACTAATGTCAGGGATGTTCTCCTAAAATCAGCTCTGGTTTGGTGAAATGGGATGATCCGCCTCTCTCTCCCTCCCTCCATCTCTTTCATTTATAATGGTCGATTAAAGGGAATTTGTTCTACAGCAACAAATGTATTTACATAATCACAATATCCTTGCTGTACTTTATTACGTTTTAACCTGTAGAAAAACATTGATTATTGATTTACTCATGTCTAACCATGATTGTAACCTGATTTTGGTTATGCTCACAGACCTTATATCTACAGAGTGATAAACCTTAACAATGTGAAAGCAAAATATGGCTGGTGGGAAATAAAGAGAGAGGGCCATGTGGAAGCACGTTTTACTACACCACAGAGAAGACACCATGTCATGTTATTGGATTAAAAAATAGACTCAGACGATATTAAAAAAATAGTGAGACTCAATGTCATTTTCCCCATTATATATCATTTTTCAGGCTCAAAGACCTCCCATAGAAAAACTAGAACTTACAGCACTAACAGAATGGGAAGGAGGAGGGAGATGACTGAGTTCAGGGCCGTGTCTTGCTCCTTAGGCGGTCGGCCACCTGTTCAGAACTGATAGGACAAGAAGTGGGACGCTGAGCCTCCCCTGGGCATTTGAAATCAACTCAGAAACGTGGGAAATAGACACTGAAACATGGCTCCTCTGTGGCGTGGGACATCTGTGGAGAGAGGGGGAAACATGGTCCCCTCTGTTGTGGTTTAGATGTGGTGTCCCCCGAAAGCCCGCCTGTGAGACAATGCAGGAAGCTGGGAGGAGACATGAGTGGGGTATAGCCTCAGCCTAATCAGTGAACTGATTCCTGACGGGGGTAACTGGGTGGTGGGGTGGGTGTGGCTGGGGGAGTGGGAACTGGGCCACGGCTTTGGGTGTATACTTGAACCTGGACGGTGGCGACGCTCTCTCTGCTGCCTGATCACTGTGACGAGAGCTGCGTCCCTGGGCCACACTCTTCTCTGTTGAGCCTCACCTTCAGCCCCAAGAAATGGAGCCGGCCTTCTGTGGACTTCAGTGGACCCGCAGATACACTCCTCCTCCTCTGTGGTGGTGCTGGTGGGTCCTCTAGTCACAGCAACGAAAAAGCTGATGGAAACACCCCCAGAGGCTCTTCAGAAGTGGAGGCGATCGCAGCCCCAGCTGGGGGCCCTCTGTCTGCAGACGGTCCTCAGCGGCCAGGCCTCCTCAGCCAGGGGCCCAGGAAACAGAGCATCACGCCCCTCCTCTGGGAGACAGCTTGCCTAACATGGCCGGCCCAGGGCAGCAGAATTAAGTCCTGAGGGAAGACTGAGACTTTGCATCAATGCAAAATAGGATGCGTGCAGTTTTAAGATTTCTTCCCAAAGTAGTCCTACTCTAAAGACTCTGTGTGAATCCATTTGTGATTGACGCACAGCAGGTGAGTGGGTGTGGCCCGAGAACTTGCGTGCCACTTTTTCCCCTTGAGGGTCTGACCCTTTCAACAGGACGGACCAGGTGAGCGCCACCTCACGGAGCAGGGAAGTCAGGGAGCGGCCAGCAGAAGGACCAAGGGTCACCACATGAACCGTGAATACACGTGACTGTTCTTCCAAACCAGGCACGACTGTCTTCCCAACTTCCCTCCAGCCTCAGTTTACCTCTCGGAAGAAACTAACCCCACCTCAAGTCATTGTCTGCGACACATCAATCTGCTGTATTTGATCAGAGATTCCTGGAAAACAGGTTTTCCCAGGAATCACCAGGACTGCGTTTGCACACAAGCATCAGTGATCTTGAGGTGGATACTGAGTCTCGGCATTCAGATCTTTAAGACATTATTGTAAATTTTTAAAAAACTTGAACCCCAACCCAAGCGGTGTGCCCTCTTTAGTTCAGCTTATGCCTGTTCAGCTGTTGTTTTACTCTCTTCCCTACAAGGTGGGTTTCGTGGGATCACCAGTTACTCGTGAACCCAGGAAAGATAGCTGAGAGGATGAATGAGGGAAATGAGGAAACCATTTGTTTTCTTCTTTTTTGCTTTTTTTAAACTGGGGATTGAACCCAGGGGTGCTTGACCATGAATTTTGAATAGATGAGTGACTAAGCCACAGCAGGTAGGATTCTAGAGGTTGGCAATTCAGAAGAGAACAAGGTTGGAGACCTCTTCCTCTCCTAAGGCAAACAAAGGAAAGGCTATAATAATATTATATATATATATATATATATATATATATATATATATATTACTTTATTTTTGATTTGTGGTAAATGCTATAAGGAAAAAAAAAACAATATAGCTAGCTAGCAAAGTTGACAGCGAATTGTGGTAGGAGAATGCTGTATTAGCTGCGTGGCCAGGGGAGCCCTCTCTGAGGGCTGGACAATAAAACCGACATTGAAGGATGCAGCAACAGTGATGATTCCAGGGGAGAGGATTCCAGACAGCGGGATCAGCAAGTGCAAAGGCCCTGAGGTGGGGGAGCCTGGCATGGTCTCAGAAAGGTCACTATGCCTAGAATTCGGGCTGCAGCCAGAGTTCAGATGAGAAGTTTGGGGACACTGGCAGGGGTCCTATTACATAGTACTTGAATGCTGGGTGTTGGAAGCCACAGACTGGCTTTAAACTAGGCAGTGGTTTAATGTTGCTAAGGATCACTTGGGCTTGTATCTGGAGAAAGTCCTGTGGGGGCCAGGGAAGGAACACACAGATGCAGGCTGGATGAATGGTGAGTGGGGAAAGACCCATCTCAGCCTCTCCCTGTTCACTGACAGGTCAGGAAAGTTGATCTGCTTGGGACTCCGTATTCCCATTTTTAAAATAAGAGGGCTCCTGAGACCATCTATTTTTTTTGTGCATATTTTAATTCTTCATTGACACGTGGTAATTGTGTGTATATAGGGGATGACATTTTATACATGTAGACAATGTGCAGTGATCAGATCAGGGTCGTCGGCCTAGCGACCCTCTTGGATACTTACGATGTCTTTGTGCTGGGAGCACTCAAAATCCTCTCTCGTAGTTATTTTGAAATACTCAGCAGATTGCTGTCAACAGTAACCATCCTACTGTGTTACAGAACATTAGAAGTTTCTGCTCCTATGTGCCTGCAGCTCACAGGGCTATCTGTGAAGCTGGTCCCGAATCTTAGTCTTGTCCTTATTCTTAGGATTCAGAGAGAAATCTGAAGATAGCAGCTTTGTCCTCCCTGAGAGAGCCCAGCTCGTGGGCAGGTGACACGGCTCCAGCCAGCCTGGGGTTGCTCTGCTGCTAGGGTGGCTGGAGGAAGCCAGTCACCACCCTCCCACCTGGCTCCCAAAGCAGAGCTGGCCACCACCTGATTCTGCCACCTTCATCAAAGCCAGAGGAGGAAGGCTCCCAGGTTTTGCAACGGCAAATCCCTGGGGAGCTTGGATTAGACTTGATTTCTTACCTTGCTCTTTGCTCCCCACAAAAGAACATGTGGCTTCCTCTTGGGGTTCACCCCATCAGCTCCACTGGGAAGGAAGATGGGGTCCTTGGCAGCCAACACTCTCTGTTTTATGGTTTGACCAGGAGAAAAGGGGCTTGACCTGGTTGCACGTTGCATCTGGCTCCTTCCACCCCGCCCCCTGGTCCTTTCATCTCTCAACGTGGTCTCCTCCTGGCTGCAGGGAGAGTGGCGCTGGGCCGGGGTCACAGCGTCTCCCCCTCCCCACTTCCTGGGCTCCCTGGCCCTCTGGACACTTGGCTTGTGCAGCTGCTAGATATAAATTCCTCACATACATCTCCGGCCGGCCGGTTTATTTTTATAAACAATAAATAGGATGACATTCCAACAGTGTCCCCCTCTGTTCGGAGGAGTGGACAGAGCCGGGGAGCTAGGGACTGAGGTTTGGCGGGGTTTATACAGATGGTGGCCCGCATGTTGTAAATCTCATAAACACGGGAGAGAAGGTTTTTTCTTCCTCTTTTCTTTTTTATCCCTAAGAAGCACAAACAACAACAACCCATGGGCCCATCCCGTTTTCTTTCTCTGCCCAGGATCACAAGGCATTATGGAGGCCTACAAATCACCCCCGGATGATATTAAGCTGCTTCAATAACACTCTAGATCCCTTCCGGTGGGTTATTTTTCTTCATTAGAAACGATAGCCCAAGTGCACCAAATCTTCTTTTCCTTTCCTCAAAATTTATAGATCACAGTCTCTAAACTAATTGTTAGTTGCACACACTGGGCCGCGAGCTGTTTGTCCACAGAGCCATTACCTCCAAGGCCCTGATTAAAGGGATGGGGGACGCAGAGGGGCGAGGAAGTAACCCAGGCGGGGGGCCCCGACATCCTCAGGGGAGAAGAGTGAGAGAGGGGTTCCTTATCCATCACCGGCCCTTCTTCCAGGGCCAAGGTGTGGCAGGCACTGAGAGATTCATCGTGATGTTATGGATCAAAGCAGCTTCCGGGCCAACACCTTCCTGGGAAAGGGAAACATCTGCTCAGACACTCAGTTGTTGGAAAATGTTGCCATTCAGCAGTTGGATTTTCACTCAAGAATGTCACAAGAGAAACAGCCCCAGTTGATCCCCCGGATCCATGACCAGGGCACCTCACCCGTCACGAGCACTGTGGAAAGAACACCCTGGTTTAGAGAGGCTCCAGAGTGATGTGCTTCTCCAAGTACCAAGGGAACAGAAATGGGCTCTTCTGGCCTGAGAGCATCTTGGTCCGCCCAGCTGCCGGCATCGGTCCATGATTCAAGGATCCCCGTCTGGAACCCCTCAGCACCCCCTGATCCTGTCTTCGGCCAGCACCTGGGAACTGCGCCTGACAGCGTTTGCAGACAGAAAGAGGAGGCTCAACTTTCAGGAAGCCAACAGAATAGGGGCAAGTGTGCACCCCCAGGGAGCAGCTCCCAACCAGGGGAGGAGAGGCACACTGCGTGAATGTCCTGGCTCCCTGTTTGCCCAGATAACATGGCCCATGGGACTCAGAGAGTCCCCAGTGGGACGGAGCTGTGATGGGCACAGGGAAACCCTCCTCCTCAGCACGCCCTTCCCATCTTACCTCCTCACCCCCTGCCAGTAATTCCTGAGATCACAGTGCAAATAAATCTTCCCACTCGTACCCTTGTCTCAGACTCTGTTCATGGCCAACTCCAACCAAGACACTTCACTACTCTTTGGTCCTTTGTAAATGACCCTGATGACACTTTGGCTCTTCCTCATCTTCAGAATTTCCAATTCAGGATAATTTAAATATCCTATTTCTTTTAAAAATCAGAAGACCTGACACCCAGCAGCCCTGAGCAGGAGCTGGGGACAGCGGCTCTCGGGTGAAGCTGTTCTCTCTGCTCTTCCGCATCCCCACCAGGCGCAGCTCTGTTCTTTCACATCAGCATCCTGGTCCCTGCAGGCAGATCAGGGTTTAAACTCCTCATTTTGCTATTATCCTTGGCCTTTTCTAAAGAGCTGTGGACCACAAACCAAGCATCTTCCTTGCATGCTACTCAACTTCTTTCTACAATCTAACAGCGGGACTCTATGGGAAAGTGTGCCTCTTTTTTACTTTCTTTTTTTTTAAATTGTTTCATTTGTTTTAATTAATTATACATGACAGTAGAATGCATTTATGCACTTTAATATACATGGATGGGATATAATTTGATTTTTCTGAGTGCCCATGTTGCAGAATCACATTGGTTATACAGTCACATATATACATAGAATAACAATGTCTGTTTCATTCCACTATCTTTCCTATCCCACATTCCCTCCCCTTCCCTCCCATCATTTCCCTCTACCTAATTAAGGTAACGATATTCTTCCCTAGTGCCCCCCCACCTTATTGTGAATTAGCATCCACATATTAGAGAAAACATTTAGCCTTTCGGTTTGTGAGATTGGCTTATTTCACTTAACATGAAATTATCCAGCTCCAACCATTTACTGGCAAATGGCATAATTTCACTCTCCTTTAAAACTGAGTAATATTCCATTGAGTCTATATATATACCACATTTTCTTTATCCATTCATCTATTGAGGGACACCTAGGTTAGTTCCACATTGTAGCTATTGTGACTCCTTGGTTTATACCCAAAGGACTTAAAATATTTTTACTCTTTTTAATTCTATATTTTCGTAATGATGGTTCAAAAATTTTCCAGCAGAAGGGAGTCTTTGTGATCACTAGTCAGACTGGCCCATCCATGTAAAATGCACCTTATTTATTTTTTCCACTTTATTCATATTCAACTGGAACTCAGACCAGTTTTCCCTCTTACGATCATGGCAGGATCCCACAGAGCCAACTCTAAGGTCTTGGCTTTTTCCTCGAGTAGACGAGCTTTCAAAAATTACTCCTGTTCTTCCTTGACTTCATACTCTGCCACTGTGAATAGTCACGGGCTTTCTTTCCTCTTTGTGTGGTTTCCCAAACTGCAGTGGATTACTTTTCCTCTCATATTAAAGGACTGCTTGCTACATTGTTAGCCCCGTAATATAATCAAGTATGATAAGAAAAAAATCCGAATATGCATTTGAAAAAGCATGCGTGACCTAACATAATAGATGTGACCTAACATACTAGCTATGACATCATAATAGATATGACATGCCTTCAACCAGTGTCCTTTTACCACAGCGGCAAAAAGTCAGGTTCCAGGATAAGAGCAAGAAATCCATTGCACCATCCAGGCGATGTGTCCACACGTCTCTAAAGAGCCAGAATTGGAAAACCACATCCTTCACTTCTCTGTCCATTTTCTCCTGCTGAAGAAGGGTGAGCCATCGATGTGAGACACTCTGAGAAGTTTAGGAGCTTCAGACAGTCGCAGGCCCCCAGGGCTTCCTGGCTCCTCCGCTGGGTTTGCCCTCCTGTGTGAACAGGTGCCAACAAAATATCACAGCCTCCAAGGAGCACACCATTGTCCCCAGCCCATTTGGCAGCAGGACCTCTGAGATGGAATGGAGCTCCACAGAACCGGAGGTGAGTCTTTGGCTTCCGAGCTGGGAGTCAAAGGCAGCCCGGCCCATGGCTGCCAACAAGGTCAGGCAGCTCTGAAGTGCTAGGGGGTAGGGGGACTGAAGGACCCGGACCATAATTCCCAGCAGAGTCCCAGCCTGAGGTATGAACCCTTGGCACATTGCAGGACCCTGCCGTCTACAGGCTCTGTGCAGTGTGAGCCTGGATCCAAAGGCCAGGTGACATCTGCAGTGTCACCTCAGCAGCACAGGGCAGGGACGGACAGAGCCAGAGCAGAACACTCAGAACGTCAGGAACAGAACTGAGAACTGGGCTCAGACATGCAAGACTTCCTCTTGGGAACAAAATAGGGGACCTCAGCAGCATGCCGGGAAGTCTCAACGCAAGCCAGGTCCTGCCTCTCACTGGCTCTCCATTGCTCTCATACGAAATAAACGGCTGAACAGAGCTTCCCAAGATACTGTCCTCGGTGACCTCATGGAACCCCACAGGTCCCTCACTGTGGGTCCACAGACGGCCTGACGGAGGGCTGTGTCTGTGAGCTGGGGGAGACATTCAGAGATGGGATGCACCATTCACGGTCCCCACCCTCCAGGAGCCCACAGTCCACGGGGGAGACACAGGAGTGACCATAAATTTGAAGGAAAAGCCTGAAAGGACTATGAGAGTTCTGAGGTGACAAGAAGAAAGCAGTGGTCAGTTCTCTGAACAGAAAAAAAGGACCCTCTGTGGGTCCTTGAAGACTGAGGATCCATTCGTAAGCAGAAGAGGAAGAAAATTCTAGAAGAGACTCCAAATGTGGCAGAGAGAATCGCTTGAATGTTTTGATGCAGAGGCTTAAAACTGCCTAGGACATGGGGACTTTAGTGAGATGGGGGGTCACCAGAGGACATTGGTTGAACTGCAGGAAAGTGGGGGAACTTGAACCTGGCATGGCCTCTCCAAGCAGAATGGATTGGCTCATGTGCCTGAAAGACCCAGAAGGTATCATGGCTTTAGAATCCTCCCTCCACCTCTCGGTTCCTCTTTTCTCTTTGTCTCTCAGCCAGGTGGTGACGAAGACAGACACTGACAGGTTAGCAACCTTCTGGAAAGACAGCGTCTCTTCCCCCTTACGTTTCCATGAAATTCCAAGAGAAAGGGCCTCATGGACTCCAACTTTGCCACGTGCCCTCTTCTAATCCAATTTCCACAGCAGGAACTTCTCATTGCTCAGACGTGAGTCATGGGCTCGTTCCTACGATCAGGGTTGGGATCCGTTGGCCCCCATCCAGTAATGACCTTGAGTAGCCCAGGGCTGGCACCCCAGGGAAGACGAGGCTGCTATGGCCCAAATGGGGACGGATGTTATCCGGGGAAAAGCCAGCCCTCTCTCCTACCCAGTTCCACCTGAGCCCCTCGCCCTCCAGATGTGCGGCTTGTGCAAGGACAACAGTCCTCCTGCCAAAGCGATAGCTGTCTGGACTTTGATGTTCCTCAGTTTCCACACTGGGGTTAGCTCTCCTGCCAGAGCTGCATACTTGTTTGTTTTGTCTGGACAGATTTTTGTGATGCTTCTGCTGAGGGAAACAGCTACATCAATAAGGTCCACTGTTTTGTTAGCTTTATCAAGTAGCAGAACGTCTGCTCTGCTGTAGGGAGATGGTTTTGTGTCCCCAGCTCTCTCTTAAGAGTGGCTATTTCCCAGCGAATTTTTTTTTTTTCCTGTGCAAATATCTTCACATAAGCCCACTGTCATATAAATAATGGGTGAGCTTCACGGTCATCTTCTTGCACCTACGTGAATTTGCGTCTTCCACCGTCTACCTCACTTAGCAATTAGATTTGGTGAATCAAGCCAATGTGTTCAGCAGCAATGTCGCTGGCCTGAGTTTACAAAAATAGCTTATAAAAGAGTTTATAGAGATAGCTCCTCAGAGCCTACAAGGTGACCTGTGGTATCAGGGACCTGCTTTGTGTGCAAAGTATCCACTAAGGAGGTGTCAGACCAACTACGAGTGAGCAGAGAGCTCTGTATCTTCCACCCTATCTCCTTCCCTCCCTCCTCCTCTCCTTCAACCCAGACTTATTGACCAATTACCATATCCCAGGCACTGGAGATAGAGTAGTATTTCTATAAATTCCCTTAATATTATATATATAATTATATATTATAAAATATATATAAAATTACATCATAAGTGTTTATATATAAATTATGAATGTCTATTTGATATGTGATATGTATGCTTATTACTTAACAGACATTATTCTAAAAACTGTGCATACAGAAACTCTTTTTATCTTAGAATAATATAATCAGATAAATATATTTTCCAGATAAGGAAATCGAGGAGGCCCTCGGTCATCAATGGACATAATGAGTTATTGGAAGAGAATCAATACACTGTGCCATTAATCTATTTGTGGGATAATCACATGCGAGTTAATTACAAATCGTGCGGCTCACATTAGGAGGGATGAGTTGAAGGACCTTCGACAGCGGGGCCCTTTCTGGTCAGTGGCTATGGTGAGGGAGGGCATCTCCCAGGAAGGGCCACATGAGCTGAAATTTGAGGATGAAGTGAAATGAAGTGGGTGTCAGTAGGAGAAACGGAGAGAAACGGCAGGAGGGAGATGGAGGAGGCTAAGTGCTCTAGTTCCAATCTTTTGCTTCTTGGCCATGAGGTAAGTGGTTTTGCTTCACCCTGCACTCCTCCTGCAATGTGCCCCAAAGCCTTGGGGCCCACTGGAAATGCACTCAAATCTCCAAAACCATGAGCCAAAATAAACCCTTTCTCTCTATCAGTTGATTATTCCAGGTATTTCGATATAGTGACAGAAAGCTGATCCACACACTAACAATTGTCCTTGTGTCCCAAGGCAAAGTGTTTGTCCCCACTTGTGTGACTAAGCATCTGTAGCAACTCCTTCTGTTGTTGTCAGCTGCTGATAACAGAGTCACATGCCAGCAAAGACCTCCAGAGGCCTTGGTGCTAGCTGGATCTGTGTTCAAATTCTGAATTAACTTGGGCAACCTTAGGCAAGTCACATAACCTTCTATCTAAACTGTAACAGCCTCTGACAGAGTAGGGCTCTAAAAAATAATAAAAACAACCAAACTATTCCTCCCTTCCTTTCTGTGTAGCTGTTTTTAAGATAGACAATACAGCAAATGTCTAGACAAACAACTATAAAGATAAATGACTTTAAGTGGCAGGCAAGAGTCACTTATCAGCACCATGATGATGATGATGGCCAAAGCTCTCTCCATAGAAGTTCCCTCTACTGATATTCCCAAAGCATTATGATGCTTGGGGTCCTCCTTTATCCTAGTTATTAGTGGAAGCAATAGGGATACGCTATTGCTGTCAGTGGTCACTCATGAACAAGGACTGTTGACCAGTCAACTTTGTGCCAAGGGTGACAATGGCCAGTTGGAAGAAGTCCACACACGTTTTCCACAAATAATGTAGCCTTTCCCTTTGTAGCTCCTCCTTATTTATCTTTGTTTTAGAGAAATAGACATAAACCTGGAAAATCATGAGGAGGCCTTAGCCATTCTCACTGTCCAGATAGATTGACTGGCAGTTAAAATCGCAGCACGGATATTCCTGAGGGCCTCTGCCTCGCACAGTCCAGTTAAGAGTGAATCAGTTGTGGGATGTCTCCGTCCTTCCAGAATCCTCTGGTTCTCAGGATCACATGTGGTTCCAGTCCCCTACTTTTGCTGATTTGGAGAATTTGAGAAATCATCTCATGTCCTGCCAGCTTCTAATTGGTCAAACCAACCTGGAAGCCAAAAGCCGGTACCCAAGGCCTGGGGAAATTTGCAAACTTTTTAACCTAAACTCATAAAAAAAAAAAAAAAAAAATTTATGTCGACCCAGCTTGCCCATATTTACACAAATAAAGAAGTTTCCTGTTATCATCGATCCTTATCCTTCCTACAGTTTCATTCTTACATGATTGGGATATGATGTCATGTGATAGTTTTGTCTTTTCAAATGATGGCCAAGGACTCGCTCACTTTTACAACCCACTTCCTAATGCCTGATGGGTGGCAAGCCTCAATTTAACAGTCTGAGCCAGCAGATCCAGCATCCAGTACTGCAAGTGAGAGCTCTGGTGGCAACAGGGAAACCCACGGCACCCACCCCACTGAGTCTATCTGGGGAGTTGTGCAGAAAGACCAGTTTCAAGCATAACTTATGGAAGCAACTTTTCTTTGGCAAAATTTCCATTCAGGCGTAAAACATACGGATGGGGCACCCAGCATATATTCACAGCTCCATGCATTTTTACATTGTAGGCACCCCAGAAAAGCCAGCACCCTAAAAGCCCCCAAAGCACCTCCCAGCCTCTACCCTCTCACCATCCCAGAGCTGAAATGTTCCTGACTTCGATACCAGATATTAGTTGTGCCAGGATTTGAATATTGTATGCACCAAGTCATACAAGATGAACTTCTCTTCCTGGGACTTGTGCTCAGTCAACATAATAGATATGAGATTCTTCTATGTCCATGGTGTAACTGAAGTTTGCTCTTGCTCATTGCTGTATAGTAGTCCACTGTGCAGCTTGGTGGCACATCATTTCTCAACCTGAGGCCCTTGTATCATTTCTGGTTTGCGACTACAATAAGCACGGAACGTATGTCTTTGATAAACACGTGTGTCCATTTCTATGCAGTCTATACCCAAGAGTAGAATTGCTGGGTTGTAGAATATGCATAGATACAGCTTTGAAAAATATTAACCAGATGTTTTGAGGCCTAAAAACGGATATAGGTTCAACTTTTTATATTCAGTATGAGAACAGTTTGTAGGAAGTCCCATGGGGTGTTAAAGATAATTCTCTTACAGCTGAAATTGTTTACTATATTGCAGAGAAGAATGTCGGTGAGAAAACTGGTCCTCTTTTCAGCCAGCACCCAGGCATTTCAGGAAGCTCCCTAAAGACATCCTTCTAGTTTATCACTTTTAAAGTAAAACACATCATCTGGGGGATACCCACATCCAAGTGTCTCAATTGCCATCTCTGATCTAGCTCCAGTTTCCAAACCCATCCCCACCATTTCTGGTCTCTGTGTGCTGAGTACGTCTCAGGTGGCATTTATGTCTCAGTACACTGACACCTGTAGGCATCAAGATTTGGGGAGGCCGCATGGAACCGTGGAGAGGACATAGATTTGCGAGTCAGAAACATCAGGTTTTGAAGTCTGAGTCCTAATGGGTGACCTTCAGGACATCATTTCACCTCTTGGAGCCTAGTTTCTTCGTCTACCAAATGAGCACACTAATGCCATCTCATCCCAGAGAAGCGGCAAAGCCGATCAACTGATGAGCAGGAACAGACATTAGTGCAGGGCCAACTAATAATGTTCAATCAATATTCACCCCAATCATCATCATCATGATTATTCTCACTTTCTGACAAAATAGGGGTGTGGTCATCGGGGTGGCCCCTCAGCTGAGCAGTGAAGGCTCAGCGTCCCTCACCCCTTTCTTCCAAGCAGCCATTGAGCCTCATCCTCCCCACCCCCAGGTCTCAACAGGAGCAGGAGTGTCCAGGCCAGGCTCACATCACACTGAGCCCGATAATCCTTCTTGCCCTCAGATGCTGTGAGCTGGGGATGGGGAAGGCAGGCAGAGGGGCGTGGCCAAGTTGCAAACACCGAGCAGCAAATCGGAGCTGCCGGAAACCTGCAGCCAGAAGCAAACAGGAAATAAATTAGTTCAATCCCAGAATGTAAACCAGCATTGACAGAGACACATGGAAGAGCCATGCGTAGCAAGCAAGCCGCAATTCCTCATCTAGTTAGCAGGAGAATCAATGGCATGGAGCTCAGGCCATGGAGAAAACACTGCAGGCCACAGCGTGGGTGGGCCCGGAGCCTGGGACCCCCTTTAAAGGGTCCCTGGCACATCAGGTGCCATGGTCAGCACCTGCTCTCAGTGGTCTCTGGCTACAGGGCCTCTACATTAGAGCACAATCAAGCCATTTTGAATTTTAGGACTTGGAGATCATCTCTTCCAGAGAGATCCATGCTGCAGTTCTGTGAGGGTGCACTGAGCAGTGCTGTAGGCATGGGTGAGCTGCCATCTTCAAATAGAACTCTTACACATTGTGATTCAGGTGAACCATTTGAAATCACCGTTTCAGTTAGTCATAAGAGGCTCATTGTTGGCAATTTCATTTGGTTCAGCGGTGGGGACAGGTTCAATAAGATTCTTCTAGAGTCACCAGCTCCAGAATAAAGGCCAGGCAATTGGGTACAGTTCATTTCTCTATCCCTGGCCCTGGAACTGGATCTGGCATATACAAAAGGAGGCCTCTCAGATGAAGGAAGCAGGTGTAAATTCCTTCATGATTTCTTTCCTTAGCATTCATTTAGTTACAACCATTCACTGGTACTATAATGCATCAGGTCCTGATCTAAGGGCTAGGTTGCATCAATTTAAAATTTAAATTCTTCAATAGCAGACACACATTTACCTTCCCCAGGGTAATTCAGAGTCCAGTAGACATTAAACGGTGACCTGAGTATTCATTATAGGAAAGAGTGCCAGTGACCATTGAGTACTTACTAAGTGCTTATTTAGTAAGTCCCAAGTACTCACTCAGCACATGGCTGGCCCCTGTGGAAGTTATATGGATACTAAGTTGCAGGCCAGCAGACAAGGGAAGACCACATGGTAGACAGTATACCAGACACAAAGGTTCGGTAGCTCTGCAAAGGACAGATTCTCAACTACCGAGTCCAGATGTGGCCACGTGACTTGTTTCAGCCAATGAAATAGGAGGGTGAGCCATCAGTCTCTCCCAGGTAGAAGACTCAAGGGTCAATAACCTGCTTTTTCTCTGCTCCCACCGCAGCGGCTGCCTTATCAGTCAGAGTCCCTCCCGGGATGAAGGCCATAAAGAACAGTGTCCTTGGCCCATCACTATGGGTGTGATATGTGGGCTAGAAATGAACGTCTGTGAGTCTTTACCCTGCGGGGTCCCAGGTTGTCTGTTTCGGGTTATTCCTGGTCCCTGGAGCAGATCATGCACATGGTGCTTGAATCTGATGTGAAACCACGTCATGGTTTTCTGGAACCTCTCCAAGTACATGTAATGAGCACTCAGGGAATGATGACACATTCAACAGAGGACGCAGCCATTGCTGTAAAACGAGGGCAAGCATGGTACCCTGAGAGGCCAGAGCAGGGAAAACTCTGCTTCAGCCAGGGAATGAGGGCATCTTGAACCCCAGCTGACCCATCCAAAATACACGGTTAGCGATAACTACGGGTGCTCCTTGATTTACCATGGGGACATCCCCTAAAGCCATCACAAGTGCAAAATATCACAAGTTAAAAATGCATTTAATACACCTGATCAATGAAACATCCCAGGACAGCAACACAGGGCACCATAGGCTGCGGGTGTCCCCCTCCCCATGTGTGGCTGCAGCTGGCTGCCACAGCCAAAGGTCTTGACAACTGTCACAGTGCCTATCATTAGTCTGGAAAAAGATCAAAATTCAACATTTGAAGTTTAGTTCCTACTAAAGTGTGGCTTTCACACCATCCAAAGTTAAAAAAAAAAAAAAATCTCCAAGTGCAGTGGCTCATGCCTAGAATCCCAGTGACTCAGGCAGCTGAGGCAGGAGGATCACAAGTTCAATTCCAGCCTCAACAATTCAGCAAGGCCCTGAACAACTTAGTAAGACCCTGTCTCCAAATAAAAAAAATTTAAGGGCTGGGGATATAGTTCAGGATTTGATCCCTAGTACCAAATAAATGATTTTTAGAAGATTAAAAAAATTTTTTAAAGTTGAAAAATCATAAGCCAAGTTGGGGACCACTTGGGCTGTTATGATCATTGTTACTATTCTAGTCCAAGTGGTGTTTGGGGAATGGCTTACCGGCAAGTAGAACAGGAGGGTGTCATAGTGGCTGGGGCCTTTCTTTATGTGGCAGGTGACATGGACTTTAGAAGCTGTGGCCTTACATTCTTAGAACCTTGTCATCAACAAAGAAAAAAAAAAAAAAAAAACCTTCCTGATTCTAGTTTTGAAAAATCCCAGGGAAGCCTTCCTATTGGCCCAGTTGTGATCACATGTCTTCCCTTGAACCAATAACTGTGGTCTCTGGGTAAGATCTAGCTGAATGGTCCCACCGAAACATGGCCCTCTCCTGCCCAGAGAGAGCAGCATCTGTTATGGGTAGAATAGAAGTCAGAGGACTCATCAGTAAGGCAGCCTCAGCATTTTTATCAGTTTTATGCCATTATTTATTGAGGACTTCTGTATGAAAGACATGGGGCCTGGTACTGACCAAGGAAGGGATTTGGAAGACCTACAGGCAGGGAGTTGAGAAGACAGAAACAAGACAAGGGTACAACTTAGGTCGATTGTAGCCCCACTGCGTAGTCACTGCCTTTAACCTGTCCTACAACATGACCCTTCTCCAAAAAAAACTCAGTGTCTGGCTGTCACTTCCCCCTAAACCTCAGAGGAGTTCACGTCCATGGGGCTCAGTCCTGGGCCCGAGAGCCAAGTTGGAAGAGAATGAATGGAGCTCTGTGAGTCTCTCGGGGCACCCTCTGCTCTTCTCTGCCCTGTGGGTGTTCTTGTGGTTTCTGTCTCCTCCTCTGTGTTTATAGTGTTGGGCAGCTGCCACCTCCCGCCTCTCCCCTGAGCGCCTCAGGGCGACAGGGAGGAAACCGCGGGGCTCCGGGAGACGCAGCTGCCCACAGGGCTTTCAGGCCGCAGCTACAGTGAACAGGGCCTCACCCACCCGGGTCCTCCAGGAACCCGGGACAGCTGGCAATATGCTGGGCCACCAGCCCCACGACATCAGCACATCAGAGCTGACGCCTCCGTCCTAGTCTGGCCTCAGTGGCTCACCCATGAGGGGCCAGCAGCACTGTGGTTCTTCCTCATTTTTCGAGCTGCCATGATACAGCTGGGCATTAACCTGTCCACCAGGTGTGCTGATGAAGAGGGAGGGGAGGGGGGGGACAGAGGACAACCTTGTCTGTCACTTTTATAGGATAAAAAAAAAAAAAAAAAAAACTTTGTAAGAAACTCACAACAACCAACTTCTATCTCATGGGCCAGATCTGGAGAAACTGGGAGAACAGGTATCTTCCTTCTCCAATCTACATAGGAGGAGGCAATAAATGTTTAAGTGTTGGAAGCAGCTGTAGGTCAACCAGTTCACCGTGTGTCTGCTCCAGGAAGTCACCTTTCTAAGCCCCGTGGATTCGTTTGCTTGGGCTTCCATAACAAATCTCACCCCTCACCATCAGCAGGAGATTGGTTCCAGGAAACCCCCAGACCCCTCACCAACACCTGTGGATGCTCAAGCCCATTATATAAAGGGATGGAGTATTTGCATATGATTCATAATCCTCCCCTATACTTTACATCATCCCCAGATTACTTATAATTCCTAACACACCGTAAATGCTGTGTAAAATCATTGTTATATTATTTAGAGGAAAATGACAAGAAAAATAAATTTTATACATATTCAACACAGAGGCAGTATGTTTCCAAACATTTTCAATCGATGATTAGTTGAATCCACGTATGAAAAACCCATGAACACAATGGCCAACTGTGCTACAGATGAGTGGCTTAAAACAACAGAATTTTGCAGGGTCAGGGGGTGCTGGGGATTGAACCCAGGACTTTGCATGCGCTAGGCAAACACTCCATCATGAGCCACATCCCAGAAGAGAAAGGTGTTGCTTCTCCATTTTGGAGGCTAGAAGTTGGAGCTTGGTCTCAGCAGGGTGGCTTGCTTCTGAAGGCTGAGAGTGGGCACGCGGTCCACCCATGTCTCTTCCCGAGCTTCTGCTGGTCTGCTGGCCATCTCTGGTGTTCCTGGGCTGCTGGGAGCATCGCCCTCATCTCTGCGTTCCTCTGCACACGGGCTCTCCCTGTGTGCATGTCTGTCTCCAAGATTCTCCTTTTTATAAGAACAGCAGACAGCAGTCTTATTGGATTAGAGAGGACCCCGATGACCTCATTTTAACTTAGTAAGTTCACATTCTGAGATGCCGGGTGCCGGGACTGCAGCGTAAGGATTTCAGGGGACAAAATGTAACCGTAAGCCCCAGTTTCCTCCATGATGATGGGAGCCAAACCAGAGTCGCACTAGCCTGCCAAGGTGAGTCAGCTGGATGCTTCATGGGCTGGAGGTTTGGGTCCCAGGGGGCTGGTGTTGAGGTGTGGAGCCTATAAAGAATGGGACCTAGAAGAAGGTATGTAGGTCTCCATGGCTCCACTCTCATGACCGAGTAATGCTGTCTCCCAGGACTGGGTGGGCCTCACAGGGCTCCGTAATTTCCATGTAAGCTGATCATTATGGAAGAGCAGGTCTCCCCTCAAGTCTCTGGTTTCTCCTTATTTGTACCTTTATTGCATCTCCTTATTTGTACCCTTCTACATGATTCCTTTTGGTTTCTCTGCCATGTTGTGACCCAATGAGGCAGCCCTCACCAGGATGTTTGCACCATGCTGTTTGGAACTTCAGCCACCAGAATCAGGAGACAAAACTTTTCACTTTCTAAGTCATCTATCCTCGGGTATTTTGTTATAGCAACGTAAAGTGGACTGAGGCATAGGGGAATCCACAGAAGCTCATACCAGAGTGAGGACTTATGTGCAGTCCCCATGAGTGGTGACTCCCATAGCACTACACCGCTACACTTGAAGCCTGGGTCAGGGCCTATAAAAGGAAGGTAAGGCCAAATTGGAGAGGGACCCATTAAACCCAGTCCATTGGGGTTGCCAGTGTTTCTGAGATAATGGTTTCAGCTTTCTGGTACAGGGTTATGGGACAGATGGGACCCAAGAACCCATGAGCTGGTCATCATGTTGCAAAATCACCCCTTCCTGCTGTCGGATGGGACACCTGGTCACCTGAGTAAAAGGGACTTTTGTCTGTACTGTAGTCACACCCTCAGCAGCACTGGGCATCCACTTTGGGGGAAGCAACCCTGGTCATTCCCAAAGAAAGGTGGAGGAGGGGTCCCACCCTGGGGTCCCACCCTCCCTGGGCCCTCTCTTCTGTGCAGTAACATAGTCCCCTTCTCTTGGGGCTCACATGCACACAAGGGCAGCCCACGGTGCCATCCCAGGTCCTGAGGGGCTGTTCCATCTCTGCACTTGAGTCTTTGGGGTAAATTGCACGGCTCTCGGCAATGGTGGGGGAGGGGCCTTATTGTTCTGTCAGGACATCTCCCTTTGTCAAAAAAACAATAACTTGTTGTAAGTGGTACTTTTTTAGGTTTACCAAGCAGACAGACTAATTGTATCTTTTAATCTGGGTCAAACTGCTCTTGCTTATTACAAATTGGCTCCAAATCCTAAGAAGGGGAGGGGGTTGAAGGAACATTTGCAAATAATTTAGAGGCAGAATTACCTTCAGACAAACATGTCGTGTTAGGGGGAGACGCTCACTGGGTGCTCAGCCCAGCTATGTTCTGGTTGACCAAGAAGAAAGTGAGGGACAGAGGATGCGCCTCATGGCAGATTCTGCCTGTTGTGTGGTCTTGAACCCAGGAACTGTCTCACACAGCAGGGCCCCGACCAGGGGTAGAGGGCTGGACAATGGCTCCCAAAGGGTCAATACTTTACAGTATTGTAATACCTGTAAATTCTGTAATACCTGTAAATTCTACGTTGCCTTATTTGGAAAAAGGATCTTTGCAGATTTGATTGAAGAGCGCATCCTGGGTTACTTGGGTGTGAACCCTAAATGCAGTCACAGTATTCTCATAAGAGAAAGCTCTGGAGAGACTTGGTACAGAGCAGAGAGGTGGGTGGGTGGTTGCAGCCAGAAGACCAGGCATGTCTGCAGCCCCCTGGAACTGGAAGCGATAAGGATCAGCTCTCCTTAGGCCCTCTGGAAGGACCACGGCCCTGCTGATACTTTGATTTGGGCTCACTAAACCCAAAAGTGGGCTTCTGGTCTCCAGAACTATCAGAGAATAAACTTCTGTTGTTTTAAACAACCAAATACATGGAAATTTATTTGTTATAGCAGCCTCAGGACACTGATACATCAGGGGACTCCTGTCAATGGTTCACTGTACCCAAAAAGGACCTTCCAAATCTGAAGAGGAAATTGTCATAGAAAGAATGGTCTCTGGAGCAGCATTGCCCTGGACACTCTAGCTCCTGTGTCACTGATACCTAGTTGTGTGACCTTGGACAAATGGCCTAACCACTCTGAACCTCAGTTTTTTCATTAGAAAGGTAGGCATAACAACACCTCCTCACAACACTGTTTGGGGATTAATTTATAGAGCATATGTAAACCAGAGCTTGGGGAGTGTGCCAGATCATCCACCATCAACAACTAGGGGATTGGCACCAGGGATTGAACCCAGGGGCACTTAACCACTGACCCACATCCCCAGCCCTTTTTATTTTTTATTTTGAGGCAGGGTCTTTCTAAGTTGCTTAGGGCTTTGCTGGGTTGCTGAGGCTGGCTTTGAACTTGCAATCCTCCTGCCTCATCCTCCTGAGCTACTGGAATTATAGGTGTATACCACCGGTGCCCGGCTAATTTTTTAATATTATACTTTGGTTGACTTTCCAAGAACTACTTACTCTCAGACTGTTCTAGAAGTTTCCCCTGCAAACCCCAAGTCTGCTAGGCAGGGCTACTTGTGAATTTCATGGGCTCAGATCATTGAGGGTTAATTTCTCCTAAGCTGCAAACAGTTTGCAGAAAGGGTTGACGGCAATGTAAAGCAACCGAGAGCCCAAGCCAGCGAGGTGACACTTATAATAATGGGGGCAAGAGGGATATTTATTTCACCCAATTCACTAAAAAGAAAGAAAATCATTTTCACAAAGGCAATAGGAGAATTAGCCACATCCAAGCTGAAGATTCTCCTGGGGCTCAGCAGGCTGGCTCTTACCCTATCCCTGGTGTGCTCTCAGGGGGACCTCTGCATCACCCACCTCCTAGGGACCTCCGCTACCAAAACCCAGAGTTCTACCCTTAGAGATCCATCTCTCTGGAGAGCTCAAGCCTGTATCCGTTGAGAGCCAAACATCACAACGAGGCACTTCCAGACATTAACACCTGAGTGTGGTTTGCAATTTTTCAATCTAGCAGTGGCTTCCTGACGCTGCAGGAGAGACCACAGCGTCATTCCCACAGGCTCCAAGGCCTGAATGATCTCACTTCTTCCTCTGGCTCCTGTATTTTTTTTTCCCTAGTTGTTCCAATGTTCTATGGCCGCTCCTGCCTTGGGTCTTGGTACAAGCGTCTCTATCTGATTGACAGCTCTTTCTCCCGCTAACACTTGAGTTCCTGGGAGACGTTTGATCACTTCTCTCTCTTCTGGACCAATTCTGTGCCTGGCACATATCTTATTCTACTTAGAAGATATTTAATGAATGAATGAATGAGTGACAAACCAGTAGGCGTTTGCTCATCCAATTTAGAGAAGAGTAGAAAATAGGCCTCAGGGTTACAAAAGAGAGAATGCTAACAGACTGGGCAGTAAGGATCAGATATGGCCACATGTAAGAGAAAAGGACAATGGCGTGAGTTAGAGAGAAAACTTTGATGTGGACTTTCCAGGACTGGCCCAGTGCCCAGGGTTCCCAGAAACCAAGCTTCTGTATTTGTGTCTCACCAATCTTAAGATCAGCTTCCATCCCCCAAGTTGCTTCAAGGTCCAAAAAGATGGCTCAGGCTCCAGCTATTACATCCACATTCTAGGCTAGAAGAGGAAGCAAAGGGTTAAGTAGCACATTACCCAGATGAATAAGCCACTTTTAAGGAGTCATCCCAGAGGATACATCCAACAACCTAGGTTGGCATCTCATTGGTCATGCCTGCTGGGAAATACGCTTTAGTGAGGTCCATTATTAGCCAAATAAGATCCTGGTAAAGAAGAAGGGGAGACTGAATACGGAGAGGAAACCTGTCTCAGGCCCGAGGGCTAAGTCCTTGGGAGAGGAACCCAGGGTCAGTACTTCATGTATTCACCCCACTCCTCAGGGAGAAGGTACTGAACCCAGATCACCTCCAGGGGAGGGTACTGGACTGGGAAGGGGGAGAGTGGACGTGGAGACGGTGGGTTAGGGTTAGGGTTAGGGTCAGGGTCAGGGTCAGGGTCAGGGTCAGGTTAGGGTTAGGCCTGGGATGATAAGAGGCGGAGAGCAGGGCAGGGGTCAGCAGCCCAGATGATGGGACAGCTAAAGGCTACAGGTGCTAGAAGAGACCCTTTTCCCTAGAGCTGGCTGGGCTCTGAGACCCAACCAGGCTTTTGAAGGATGCGGCCCATTGTGCCGGGTCAGGACGGGAGCTGCAGGAACCACATCTCAGGGGGAGAGAAGAGCTGGGGTGGAGACTCGGAAATAGCGTTCAGAGATGAACCACGGCAGGTTCAAGAGCTGAGTACTATGGTCTGAGTATGGTTTGTCCCCCAAGGTTCCCCCCCCAAAAAAATAATAATAATAATTAATTTGATATATCTTTAATCTTCATGGTACATTGATTGATTTTTTCCCAAGGGTCTATGTGTTGGAGGCTTGGTCCCCAGGGTGGTAGCACTAAAGATGGTGAGTCCTTTAAGAGTTGGGCTAACGGGAGGTTTTGAGGCCATGAGGGCATGCCCTGGGAAGAGGTTAAGGTCATTCTCATGAGACCTTGAGTTAGTTCTCAAGAAAGCAAATTGCTCTAAAGAGAGCCCCTTCTCATGTTCTAGTTTCTTGACTTGCCATGTGATCTCTTTCTCGAATTTTCTTGCCACAATGCCTCTGCCACAAGTGGGCATAGAGAGGGTGATAGGGGAGGATGTGGGGGAGGGTGTAGAGGAGGGCTTCACCAGGGTTGGTACAATGCTATTTAAGATCTTGAGCCTCTAAAACTATCAATTAAATAAACCTCTTTTCTTTAGAAAGCACCCAGCCTCAGATCACTTGATACAGTAAAGGAAAACAGACTAATATACTGGGTGATGGAAATTAACCCAGAAAATCAGTGCCTGGCGTCTCATGAACTGTCGCTGTCCATTCTCTCCGTTTCCCCCTGCTTTCTTACAGCCCAAGTATAAGCCTTTTAACCACAACCCTAGTAAGTCTATCATTTCCTTTGGTTCTTCCCTTCCTCCTGCATGGAGACTCTTCCCGTCCACTCTTCATGTGGTGACTCTTGCCATCCTTTCAGTCTCAGATCAAACATCACTCCCTCCCCATACAGGTTCTGGGAAGCATCTCCTCCAAAGCATGTCCACCCTGATTCTCACTCAACACACCTTACTCTGTACTTCACGATGTGTTTGCTTGTGAGATTACCTGAAGTCTGTCTCCCCTGTGATATCACAAGCTCTGAGAAGCTAGAACCACTTCTGTTTTGCCCGTGATTTGGTGAAGTCAGGCAGAATGGGCATCCAATGAAAAATCCCTGGATCGATTGGGGTGTGCACGTGTGTGTTTGTGTGTGTGTGTGTACCCACGCGTGTGTATTATGGCTAAACGCTAATGGGGCTTAATGTACAATGAAGATTAAAAATATATCGAATTAATTAATTGCCCTCTTGTATATTTAATTCTGAAAGTTAATGGGTTGTTTGCCGAGAGCCGCTTTCTTGGGGAAGCTGTGGCTTCCCAGCTAGAAACAAAGGGCACGGACTTCAGGCACATTCACGAAACGCAAGCACCAGTCGGCACAGGGCTGGGCCCAGGCGCGGCTTCTTTCTCACACAGCTACTCTGGAGCATCACCCAGGATGGACTTGGGGAAACACAAGCCTTGAATTTGAGACACCGCCTGTGACTTGTCACCAGGAGGCAAACCCTGGCTCCCTAGGCACCCTCTCTCTGGGAATTCCTGGTTACTCTGTCACTTAGGTGGCCCAGGTCAAAGAGGCCAGGAGACGGAGCTCTCCTGTGGTAACCAAAGGAACCTATTCACATATCAACAACCTGTTAATTACAAAGCATCATCCACTCTGCAGTCCACAGGGGACTTCAAAGGAGATCCACTGGAGGTCACTTAATGCTGCAGCTTTGGGTGTGCCTTCCCATTAGATGGGAGTGAAAGAAAGTGGGGGAAGGGGTTGAAGAAGAGGAGGAAAGAAAGAGGGACTTGCAGCTGCTCCGTGCTCAGGTGCCAGTCACTGAGCTTCCTTTCTTAATTCTCCAGCCTCCTCTTAAGGAGGTATTGTCATTTCCGTTTTGCAGTTGAGCAGAACTGAGGTCCAGAGAGGTAAAGCCACCTATTCCAAATTGCAACATCATCCAGGCCAGGGATCAACTCCACATGACTGGGGAGCTCAGCTTCCCCATCACAACCAGACCCACCCTTTCCAAATCCTGGAAGTCACTCCACACAGAGGGACCTTCCACCAACCAACACAAGTGCAAAGGGCTTAAAGCTTCTGTGTGAGTGTGTGTGTGTGTGTGTGTGTGCGTGTGCACGTGTAACTTTAAATCACTTTGAAATGCTCTGTAAACCACCATGAGACACCTCCTTTCCAATGCGATCAGTGGGAAAATATTTTAGAAGCTGAGCAAACCAGTGCTGGAGAGATGCTGGAGCAGTGGACACTTTCTCGGATTGAAGCACAGATTGGCCAAGCCATTCAGGAGCACACGTGGTTGACACAGAGAAAAACCGAAGCCACAAGGCCCCCATGACCTGGCGTTCCCTGATCCACATATTTGCAGGAGAAAAATTTTTGCACTTTTGCAGAAGGAGACGTGGACAAGAAACTCAAGCCACAGCGCGTCCAATGGAAAGTACCGGAAACCAACTAAGTGCCTAGCCATGAACAGGACGGTGGATCAGGAACGTGTGGCCATCATTCTACGAACGACTGGATGGCAATTAGATTGAACTTGAACTCCAGAGCTCCCGGCAAGAGGTGAAGAGCTATCAAAGCTGCATTGGGAGAATTTTTTAAAAAGTAATTGCCAGTAACTACCAACAAGGATCGACATTTTTTTTTTCAACTTTAAGGAATAATGGACATACATAAATGCTTTAAGGGGCTGGGGATGTGGCTCAAGCGGTAGCGCGCTCGCCTGGCATGCGTGCGGCCCGGGTTCGATCCTCAGCACCACATACCAACAAAGATGTTGTGTCTGCCGAGAACTAAAAAATAAAAAAAAAATATTAAAAACATAAATGCTTTAAAATTTTAAAATATATATGTAAAAATTTCCAACAGCTGTTGATGCGTTTTTACAAAATTTTCTACAGCTTTTTTTGGAGCTGAAGTATTTCAATATACGTGATTTTTTTTTTTTTTAACCAAACAACACTTGATTTCACTACTTCACAGTCAGTGTGGTCCATGATTCCCAGGGGCAAGTCATCTTCAAGGAGACACAATGGTTTGTGCACAATGAAAAGGTATTTCTGAGTAGCTCTCTTCAAACATCTGTGCTGCTTTTCTCAATCTGTGTGATTTTAAGAGAGGGGGGAGGAGGAGTCTGATTTTCTGTAAAACGTGTCACTGGGGTGTAGTGGAGGTGACAGGTGGCCACACAGTATATTTGCCTTGACACATCTTCCAGGTTCCCATCACTGGGTCCCAGGTGCCCTGCCCTGGGTGGGTGGTCCGGGCGGCCACCCAGCCGTCCTCCGCTACGCCTGCCAGCTTCCCGTGTGACCATCTCCCAATGCAGAGCGAGTTCCAAGGAAGCCAGGCTCCCTCCAGGTGAAGGATGGGATCGCTCCATCTCTGTCACCCGCGGGGAGAAGGAAGTGCTGTGGAGAGACAGATGAGGTCATCTATTATGGAGCAGGCAAGGGATCGACCCAGGAGGCCCCCGCAGCCTGCCAGATGTTCTGTCAGCCATCAGAGCCCTGGGGAAGGGGGGCCTCCTTCCTTCTCCCTGGTCCCCGTGTCCGGTCTCTCTGCAGGAAGAATCAGACAAGAGCTTGCATCATGGACCAGCTCCCTCCTCGCTCTTCTGAGGGTGGTAGGGGTTTGGACGTCACCCTCCGTCCCAGGAAACGTTGCTCCTGGGCTCTGGAATGCCGAGAAGACAGGACAGCGATGGAGACAGCAGGCTGACTGTCCCCTAGAACTCCAACCGAAGCCACTACTGCAGTGATGGTCATTGTCACCACCATCCTAGGCTTGCTTACTCCAAGCTGGGGACTGCTAAGGGTTTCACTCACTTTTGTTCATTGACTCTTGGCAGCATCTTCAAAAAGGGAAAGTGCCAGGAATGTCCTCATGTTACAGCAGAGGGACACAAGAGCTCAGCCGGGTGTCCCCAACTGGACTCCCACACATGTGCCACCTCCTCTGCTTCTCCATTGACCTGTTGATAATCGCCCCTCCTCGGGCATCCACGCCTGAGGAGGGGAGGGAGATGCAGTCCCGTGGCGGCCAGCGCTCCAGGCAGGGCCAGCAAGGGGCATCCAGCCTGGCTGCCTCTGACCAGCAAGGCCCGAGGCCTAGGCCTGCGGCACACAACCTCTAGAGCAGGGACTTAGGGGAGTTCCACAGTTCTCCACGGGGCCCCAGAGGCTCCCCATGACTGTGACTCTTTGGAAGGCCGTGGCTGTTAGGAGCAACCAGAAACCAGCAAGGCCTCGCTGACTCTGCTCTCACAGTGAGAGTCCTGCCCTGGTGGTCCCGGGGACCCTTCCCCTCAATGCTCCTGCTCTCCTGCTGCTGGCCCTCGGGGAGCAGGCGGTGCAGAGTGGCCATCCCCTCCCACCACAGATGGGGGGTGTCTTCTGTCACCTCTGAGGTTCTGTTTCAGTGTGCCCAAGAGGAAGCCTACAGGGAGACATTGTGCCAAGCACCCGAGAGAACTCTGAGGGGCTTACAGACTGGACACACGTGGCCCTAGACTACGGGAGGTTCTGACGGTAGAAGTGGAAGCATCTGACTTACAGAAGACAGAGGGATGGACGGAGGAGATAGCGGTGTGCCTTACAGAGAACAGGATTGTGCTCTGGGAACACAACCCCGACCCTCCTCCTGCCCCCAGGGACCCTGGCTAGCCATCAGCTCCCACATGGAGAAATCGTCCTTCAGAGTCTCACACGTTAAGAATCCACCTCAGTTTTCACTCTGCTGTGGTCCATACCATCTCCCTCAAATCACCCCATCCTTGGCCAGGCCCATCTTCACTCCTTCTGGCCACTGGATGCCCAGGCAAACTGCACAGTCTAAGTCCACAGTGGGGCGTATTAGTCAGCTCTAGCTGCTACAACTACAAAGCCAAATGCTGGGTTCTTATACATGAGAAATCGATGGCCCACGATTCTGGAGGCCGGAAATCCAAGATGGAGGTGTGGGCAGGATGGGTTTCGTCTGAGGCCTCTCTCCTTGCTCAAAGACACCATCTCTGTCTCTTCACCTGGCCTTTCCTCTTATGTGTGCGTGAGTCCTAATTTCTTCTGCTAGGGACACCAGTCAGAGTGGATTAGGGCCCCTTCTGACATCTTTGACTTAAGGTCATTCCTTCTTTTCCGGCTGCTATTGCTTGGATCTGGAAGGGATCTCCAAGGCCTATATGTCAAAGGCTCCGTCCCCGGGAAGGCCTATTGGGGAACAGGAAGAGGTGAGGCTTATCACGAGGTCCTCACTGGGGATCTCATTTGGACATGTGTCCTGGAAGGGAACTGTGGGACCCAATCCCTTTTACACGCTGAGGCCACGAGGTGAGTCCTTCTGCTCTGCCATGTCCTTCTACCATAATGCACTCCCTTGCCAAAGGCTCGAAGCAATGAAGACAATCAATCATGGGCAGAAACCTCCCAAACTGTGAGCCCAAATAAGTCTTTTATCTTTTTATGTTGACTCTCTCGGTATTTGTTGTAGTGATGGAAAACTGACTCGTACCAGCCCTATCTTCAAATACAGCCCCACTCCGAGGTCTGGGGGATGGTGAGGGCCGAGATACCCTGTGGCTGCTCAGCTTCCCCTGGCCCCCCATGGGCTGTGGACAGGACTAACTAATCCGTAGTTCCCTCCAAGTGGATCAGAAAGCTCCCCTCTGCCACCCCTGAGAAAACCTGGGCTTGACCCACCCCGTCCTCCCTCCATGATAAGCTCAGGGACTTCCATGCAGACACAGTGGTATCTGCACCCAGTCGAGAATGTAGGGCCCCGCAGTCCTCGGAACAGCCCCCACCCCATCGTGGAAAGCCCCGTGTGTCAGCTGCTATCACAATCCAGTCTAAGTGCCCTGGGGTGGGGGTCAGCTGTCCATTCTGTACAAATCAAATGCCTGAGAAGATACAAGGAGGAAAGGGTTGTTGTGGCTCATAGTTTGAGGGTTCAGTCTGTGATCAAGGGCCTGTGGTTTGTAGGGTGCAGAACATCCTGGGGGAGTGCAGAACATCCTGGGGGAGTGCAGAACATCCTGGGGGAGTGTGTGGGAGCAAAAGTCTCAGCTGGTGTTCTGGATGCAAAAAAGAGGGAGGGACCAGGGTGCCACAATCCCCTTGGAAGGCACATCCCCAGTGGCACAAAGAGGCACTAAGACATCGCAGTAGGCCCCCCCTCTTATGTCTCCACCACCCCCAGTAGGGCCAAGCTGCAGACTAAGTTTGTAAAACAGGGGCCATTGGGGTCACTTAAGATCTAAAGCCCAACAGTGGGATTGTGCCTCCCGGGTCACTACTGCCCAGCACAGAGACTGGAGTGGAGCGAGGGCAGCCTGTGGGGCTGGGGGTGGTTTGCAAGGCAGAGAAAACGGTGATATTAGCAGCAGCTGAAAACCAGGGCTTTGCTTTCTAGGTGAAAGAAGAGCAGAGTTGCCTCTATCACGGCGGGCCCTCGTGTGACACTCCGTGGCTTTAAAAGGCGGGGATTGTGCTGAGTATACCAAGCAATCTCAAAAGGTGGGGGGCTGTGGGACTCCATTCACAGGCCATCCTTGAAATGACAACCCAACACTGTCACGTTTCTGTCAACTGCCTCCCTGCCCGGGCTCCTCAGTGCCTTACATATGACAGCGTCTCCATATGCCATGGCTGCATTCAGCATCTGACGCCAAAGAAGGTGCTCAGTCTCATCTTGTTGAAGAAGGAAAGGGCACGCAGGTGGTGACCCCAGACAAAGAAAGCAGAAGGGAGCTGGGGACTTGTAAGCACCCCCACTATAGATTTAGGAGGAAGCCCCAATAATCCACACGGTGAGTCCAAGAGAGAGATCAGCCAGTGGTCCCAGGCAGATTTCCTGCCTGGAATGGTGTGATTCCAAAGGGCCAGATATGTCCAGGTGTCAGGTAAGAACAGGGAAGTGTCTGCATCTGGCCAGAAACTGGGATTGAGAAATAAATGCATTTGCCTGACAGATTCCGTTCTTGGGGAAATGGTTACCCTGAGAGCCAACCTAGAGCCAGAGTGTGTCTACAGTGTTGACCCTACATGGATCAAATCAGTCCAGCTCTGGGAGTGGGATCCATGGAAGCTCTTTAGGGAATTTGGAAATGACAGAGCTGAGACCAGCCTGCCCAGCACATGCCGGAATAGGGGGTCCCCTTAGGTCAGCTGTTCCCTCTCACATCTCAAGAGCATGCTCCTTAGAGACCAGCAGTCCATAACCTGGTAGTGGACATTTTTAAGAATAGAGACTGAAAATATTTTAAGAATAGAGATTGAAAAACCACAGATCATCAACAGAATTCATCAATTATAGGGAGGGCAGGAAACCACAGGGGGAGGAGCCTGTGCCCACTGAACCACAGTCAGAGGCCTTCTGCCCAATAGGGAATCTCCAAGGCTGTTCATTGAGTTTTCTGTTCTTTTGTCCCAGAAGTCCAATATCAGACATGGACCTTTTAAGTCAGAAAAAGGGACCCAGATCTTAGTGAGAGGTGGGCATTGTCTCAGCCCAACAAGGAGTGCACAAGGATAGTTCTTTGGGGGATGTTCAGAGAGAGCAATATGATAGCACTTCCGGCTCTAGGTTGATCTGCATCTTTGGGCGATTGGCATAGACTCCCTGCACAACTCTAGTGTGGTTCTGAGCACCCGAGTCAAAGACTGAAAAATCAGAGATGAGTGAAGTATGGGTCTGGGTTTGTAAAGCTGCCCCGTGAAGCACAAGGGACAGACACATCCAGCACAGAGCATCATATCAAGAAGGCAGTGAGCGATGAGGTGGCCCACATCAGGGTGACTTAAACAGGAGTCCGACAGACCCAGGTTACAGCCCCAGATTTGCCACATCCAACTTGATGCACTTGAGCAAGTCAAATCACCCCCAATTCCCAGCTCTGAAAAGCAGGGATTCCGTCTCTGTGAAGATCCATCAGACACAGAAAATGGGAGCACGTGGTTCTCGTGGAAAGAAAGGCCTCCAACAGTTCTGAAGCGGCCTGAGAAGGTGCACGAGGTTGTGGGGTGGACAGCTAGGCGTCCTTCTGAGATCTGTATCATCCAAGAAATAAAAGAGATCAGAGAAAGTCACCTGAAGGCGGAATGGGCCCCGAGTTTGGCCCCGGGTCAGTGTTCCACAATTGTACACTGAGAAAATAGGAGAATCAGAAACAAGAAGAACAGAGTAAAGAGAAGAAGCCGTTCAGAACTAACTGACTCCTCTCGGCAAGACTCGGCTAAAACGAAGAATCATAGAAAAAAAAAATGGCTTCTTTATTTAACAACCATGTGGACTTAATGTGTGCCAGGAACTGTTTTCAGTGCTTTATCTAAAAATCTAATTTTAATAAATTAACAACAACCCCTTCTGTGATAGGTATCTTTACAGATCTTACAGAAGATGAAGTCTAAGCATACAGAGGTTTGGTTGCTTGCCCACGATCACATAGCTAAAAAGTAGTAAAGTCAGGCTTCCAACCCGAGCACCTTGGCTCTGGGGGAGATCTGGGGTCTGGGGTCTCCAGGGGGTCGGATACTCGTCGCATCTGTCTATAGCAGTCAGCTCAGGTGGGCAGCCCTGAGAGGTACCCAGAACCCAAGTGCTGCCCGCAGTCTCTGCCTGGACCCAAGAAGCCCAGTTAGAGAGCTTCACCATCGAGTCCCCAGGACATTACTGGCCATCCCTGAGACCAGGCCTCAGTGAACCTGATCTGTGGAGGGTCCTTGAGTCTATGGTGGCACCTTCCACCCAGCTTCTCCCAGAAAGGACCCCTGCCTGGCTCCTCTCCAGGATGTGCAACTGGAATGGCAAGTGGGTCTGTCCTGGTGACAAATGTGATCCACAGCACCATGTCCTCCTGGAGTCACGAGGAAGGATGCCCTGGTCAGTCACGGATGTCCCCATGAGCATCAACACGGGTCAGTGGTCACGGGCCGAGCATCTCACTCAGTCCCACGACTAAGGCCCTCTCCCTCCTGATCAAGCTGGTCTGGGTGCCTCCCTCATGTCACCTCTAGGCTGTCCCACTATTATATCAGTCAGGACTCATGGGTGCAAGTGACAGGAATGTAGCTCTCTCCGAACAATAACTCGGCCACTTAATGAATCATTTGGAGGCAGATCTCCTAACTTCTCCATCTCTCGAGGGGGTCTTCTTTTGTACTAATTTCATTCTTACGCAGATTCTTCCCTCAAGACATCAAAAGTGGTGGCCAGGAATGTCACATTTGTTCTTTAGAGAGAGTTTTCAGCAAAAGTCTCAGAATTGAACCTGATTGGCTTGAGTTGGGTCAGGTGACATTCCCTTAACCAATCACAGTGGCCAGTGGACCGCGCCTGGGTTCCGAGACTCTGCTTGGTAACGGGGTGAGGCGTTGGGGGTAGAGGTGGATTCTACTCTCACGCCAGAAACCGCCAGAGGAAGAGGGTTTGTTATCCAAGGGAAAGTTGGAGCATTTTGTTAAAAGACTTGGAAATGAATTCTGGGCTAGCAAAAACTCAGGTGTCCACGGTGACCTGTGACCTGTGCTTTTGAAAGGAACTAGATCCTGGTCATCAGGCACCTTCCTGTCTTTCCTTTATGATAACATCAAGTATCTAGGCCAGAGTGGCCCTAGACCAGCACTAGGCCCAAGGGAAGTGAGACCAGGGGCCAACGGCCAGCCCACTGGAACTGCTACCCCCACCCCAGGGGAAACGCCAGGTAGGGAAGGGACGTCCCAGAACTGGTCATGCTACCAGGCATCTGTGTCCCCTTCTTTTCACCCACCACCATCACCTGACTTCCTGCCAGCCAATCAGGGCCCAGGTGGAAGGAAGGCAGAGGAATGAGACCCTGCTATGGCAGATCTTGAATATCACCTGAAGGAATTGAGAGTGTTGTCATTAGCCACAAAGGCCTGGTATGCTCTGGAGTAAAGAGCAACGAAATTGTCTTCTAAGAAGGTTTTTCTGTGAAGAGTGTTTGCAGGATGGATTAGAGCAGACAGCCCTACAAACTCTGCCAACAAGTCAATTTTGACGCCTGCCCTCGGGGCTCATTTTCATGGACCTCCATCCTGAGGAGATGCGTTCTCTGTCGGCTCTGTTGACCATTCGCACAGAAGGGAGTTCTGCTCCTTGAGATTATTTTTAATTATGGAAAATTTTCAGATACCATCAAGAGTGCGGAGAAGAGTCCAGTAAGCCCCCATGCCCATCCCCTGGCTTCAACCATGATTAACTCAGGGCCAAGTTTGTTTCATCTCTCGCCCCACCCGTCCCTGGTCCACTCCGGATTACTTTGAAGCTAATCCAGACCTCATATATCTTTAAGATGTTCAGACTGTAGGGCCTTCCAAGAGCTAGAGAGTCCATTCTCCTCAAGAAGAAAGGAAACTGATCTGTTATTACGATGTCACTTAGCAAAGAAGAGATCTCACCCTTCCTCCTCCACAAACATGGCCCCCCGCTCTCCTGGCTGGATATTATGCTTTGCACTTTATAGGAGGAAAATTGCCATCTGGTTAGTCTTGTCTGGAAAGGCTCAGCTGAGTAAGTGCAGTATTTCCTTCCTGGATGCCAAACTGCCCTGGTCCACCATCTTTCCCACCCCTGTCTCTGTGCACTCTACCACTGAGCTACAAACCCAGTGTCTTTTATTTTTATTTTATTTTGATATGAGGTCTCACTAAATTGCAGAGGCTAGCCTTGAATTTGTGATCCTCCTGCCTCAGCCTCCCAAGTCCGTAGGATGACAGTTGTGCACCACCATGCCCAGTGTCTAGCCTTGCTTACTGACCTTCTCCTCATCTCCTGGCACCCGATTCCTAGACTCCCTCTCCTCACTTCCCCAGCATTCTAAGATGCACACAGACGATCCAGGGAAAAGCAAGAGCCTGAAAAACTCTTATTTCCCATTTCACACTCCCAACACAACCATCAGAGTCTCTCTCCCTGCACCGAATTGCTGCAGATGCATGAATCAAAGAGAGATTTGTCTTCTCCTATTAACTCAGGCTGACCTTGTGCTTTCAAATGGTACCTTATCTTCACCACAGCAAAACTCCTTAAATAACTAATAAATGCAAAAGAAAGTTGGAGATAAGGAAAAAAATAACAAAAAATTGTTATTATTATTGAAAGAGCCAGAGAAAGCTAGCGAGGTTCTTGTAAAGTTACAACACCATCTTTAGCAGCTGCGGCGGGGCCCATTAAAGCCATGGGGCCGGGGGAGGGAAGAGAGGGCATATTTCAAAGCTGGGCTGCTCCAGAGGAAAAAAAAGCAAAGGGGGTGTTGTGTGGAATACGCCAAGTGTTTGAAGTGGACAAGATTTCTAGCATGTTGCCTTGATGCCTGTACATACTTAATAACAGATGTTTGGTCTCTCTAGGCAGATAATTGTCCTGCTGTAAGGTTGACTTGACCTGCCCGCGCCGTCCAGCCCTGAGCACCGCAGCAATAACAAACGATGCCTGCTTCTCTCGTTTTGCTGGGAGAATGCTCAGCCACGCTTCCTTTTAAGCACATAATTACTCGGTGGCGACCGAAGCGCATACATCCCCCCCTCTCCTAATGGCCACGGAGCCATTCGGCCATAATTTATGGGGACAGGGTTCAAAGTTTTAATAATATTTGGATAATATCATTGCCCGCACGTCGGTGGTGCCGTGATGAATAGAAGGAGAGTGGGCTTATTTCGATTCCATGCATGACGGTGGGCGCATTAACAACTGGGTGCCCGGCGTGGCCTTTATGGAAACTGCCACCAGGCCATCAGCTCATGAATTATAGATCTGGGCAGGAAGGATTATAAACAGCAGCGGGGATCACATCGGGACGTGGCTCATGAGGAACTGTCCTGTTAGCGCCTCTCCCTTATGCAGATAAATGAATTGCAGGGAAAACCAAACCTGCGTAAATAAACCCTTAGTGAACGACGGATTAGCACATCAACATAAAGAACCCCGGGCCGGGCTGCTCCGGGATATTTATGTCTATACTCTCTGCTCAAGTGGCTTCCCGATTTTTTTTTTTTTTTTGGTTTCTTCCTGCTCACCTCATAATTCCCACATCCCAATGGCACCTCCGGGCACGTTCCTCGGATGCTCTGCGGAGCCTGTTGACATCTGTACCCAGGTTTGCTCAGAGGGTTGCTTTGGGGAGGGAGATGGGGAAAGGAGGCTCATGGAATTCAAGGCAGACCTGGTGAGGATTGCTTTGGTGACCTCGTGGTGTGCCCTTGGAGCAGAGGTCCCATGCTGGCCAATGCCTTGGAAGAGGAGGTATCTGTGTGCCCCAAAGCAGAAGGAAGAGACAGACGTGGTCTCAGCCACAGCCACGGAGGAAAGAGCTTTAGGGGTGACAGAGTTCAACTCACACGGCTCAGAAGAGCAGGTGGCAAAATTGAGCTTCAAAGAGGAAAAGGGACTCCCCCGAAAGTCGAAGACTTTGTTGCCAAGCCAAGATTCCTGACTCTCCAGCGCTGCCCTGGGCCGCCCTGTCTGGCCTGAGTTTTCTCTCTCTAAAATGTCAACATCCAGCACCAGCTTCAGATGATAGCGCTGAGACTAAAACAGCCTCTGCCAGCTTCCTCCTCTTGATCTAGACCGATGCCACCTGAACTCTGACGAGGTGCGAGTGCCGTGAGCGATTGTGCAACTGACACACGCGATACCCATTTAATCTGAAGGATTTATTTGAAAAGAACAGCAACTGTAGCTGCACCTCCCAATAACTAGGAAACGGCACATTCACATCTCTTTAAACAACTTGATGTTCTGAATGGCTCCGCACGCCCAGGTTCCCATCTTAAGCCCTCTTTCTGGGATCAAGGGTGGTTTGGGTGGGTGTCCTCCACCCAGGGGGCTTGTCCCTACTGTGAGGTGCTGTGTGGAGCACTTTCCACTTTCCAAAGCATCTTGGGATGCATTATCTCTTGTCATCTTGCTAGACGAGAGGAGGTATTTCCAAAAGACCTGACAAGGACAATTCATGGAGGAGAAGTGTCTTTGGAGCTCACAGATTCAGAGGTCTCAGTCTGTACTCTGCCAGTTCCATTCCTCAGGTTCAAGGTGAGACAGAACATCATGGCGGAAGAGTGTGGCAGAGAGAAGCAGCTGGGAAAGTGGGCCAGGAAGCATAGAGAGACTAAGCCCAGCTCACAAAACACACACCCCGAATGGCATGTCCTCAATGACCCTCCTCCTCTAGCCACACCTTCTGCCTTCAGTCACCACTCAGTTTACCCCCTCAGGGACTGGAATTCACTGATTGGGTTCAGGGCTCTCATGAGCCAACCATTTCACCTCTAAGCCTTCTTGCATATGAGCGTTCCAGGGACACCTCACACCTGAACCATAAGACAGCAACATGTATCCAGCTCCGACACTTTTTAAGAATTGGACAAAAAATTAAGTTGTTTTTTTTTTTTTTAATTTACAATCCTACAAATTTTAGCACAGATGTAGAATTGCGTAGCCACCATCACAATCAGAATACAATTCCATAACTCCAAAAATTTTCCTTTAAAGAGTCAAACTTTTCCTTGACCTCTAACCCCTAATCCCTGTGAATGACTGACAGCTCTGTCTTTGGGGAATGCATTTATCAGCATAGAGGTTTTCGGCATGCGTGTGAACTTACACCTTGCAACCTTTGAAACCAGCTTCTGTCAGGCAGCATAGTGCCTTTGACACCCATGGAGTGCTGGCTTCTATCTGTAGTTCACTCATTTTCTTTTCCAAGTAATATTCCATCTCAGTGCTGGGACTTTGAGGAAGACAGACAGCAGGGACTTTATGTGATGATAACGGCAGCCAGTGGTCATGATGTCCTAGTATTTCACCTTATAAACCCATTGGACCTCTTAACAACTACTCGGGTTTTAGTGTCTCCAAAAGTTCAATTCAACCCCCCAATTCATATGTTAATAGTATCTAAAGGGGGTCCCCCAGAAGGTAATTAGGATTTGATGAGCTCATGAGAGTAGGGCCACCATGATGTCATTAGTGGCTTCTTCAGAAGAGGAACAGAGACACGTTTGCTCTGTCACGCCATGTAATGCCTTCTCTATGTTATGACACAAGAAGACTTCCCATCCTCCAGAACCATGAGCAAAATAAACTTTAATTTTTATAACTCACCTTGTCTCAGGAATTTTGTTATAGTAACAGAAAGTGGGCTCAGGCAGTCATTCAGGGGGGCAGCTACTAGCCTTATGATACTTATCTTGCCCCAGGCCACAGAACAGCTAAGTCAGGATCACCTACAAGGTTAGACCAGGCCCAGTCTTTTGCTTCATAACAGATCACAATCATAAATGTCTCTGGCAGGCACAGGAGAAATTTAAATCCCCCCAAAGTTGTAAGTAGCTGATAATGTCCTCCAAGATAGCAGGCTGTGCCAGTGGAGGGCTCAGCTGACATGACAGAAGGAAAAGCAGGATGGGACCAGGGATTCCCACGTCCACATGCCACTGAAGACCACTCACAGGGTTTGCACCAGCCCTACCCACACCCCCAAGGGGAAGTGGGAACACAGACAGAGACAACAGTTTCCATGGATACGATGGGGGACCAACAAATAGGAAACCTCCCGCCCTCCACCATCCTGCCAGGTCTCACCAATCAGGAGGGACCCTAACTGGGAATCCATGGCCATGAGTCCTGGGGCTGCCAACCTCTGGTCTCCATCAGAGCCGTCATCGTTCAGCTTCCCCAGCCTCCTTCACAGCCTGAGAGGAGGCTGCTGCCTATGAACCGTAGCTGCCTGCGAACAGAGCTGTGGCACCCGGGAGTCATGTCACTCCCCAGCTTATGGGAGAAATGGAGGCCCCGAGAGAAAGGATGGACTTTCCCAAAGGCAAAGGGGCAGCAGATCCAGGCCTCCAGTGCAGATCCCCCTCCTCTGGGCTCCTTGGTCATTCACTCTACAAACTGAGCTTCCCGGGCACCTTTCTTAAAGCTGGGGACAACAAAGGTCTAGCCCTGGTCTTGGTGGAGGGACAGCTTTGTCAGGGAGCAAGACACATTAAACAAATGATCACGACAAAATGGATCGCTGTAACCTGTAACAAAGATTATGAAACCCTCTTGAGACTCTCAGGTGGTATTTTTCCAGCTTGCGCCATCTGCTTCTAGTTGCTAAAGCAACGAGGATCGGGTACCCTATCATGGCAGAAGTTTCCATGGGGTTTCAGAATCTATAATTCCACTCGAGTCTACAGCTCTATAGCTTTTTATTAGATGTGCGGAATCCTGGCTCCCTAAATATCACTGACAACATTTATTATGTATTTATTGGTGTTGGGGACGAATCCAGGGCCTCATGCGTGCAAGGCCAGCCCTCTACCACCCAGGCACACCCCCAGCTCTACTAACAATCTTTTGCTAAGGCAAAGCCTAATGGATTGGTCCCTCTATTAGGAAGACCAGCCCCTCCACAGATCTGTGGCAGCATCCTAACTGGGGAAGGGCAAGGTCATTTTCACCGAGATTCTGCAGGGTGGCTTAAGGAGAGCTTTCAAGGTGGCAGGAGGGGGAGGCTGTTGTTTAGGATCAGGTAAGGACCGTGTGACTGATAGTTTAGAATTGGTGGAAACCCCAAGATGAGGATTTGGGGTATGAAACTTTCAAGAGTCTAAGGACCTAAAGTGTTGACCACCTTCTGTTTGAAGAACTGATGATGAGTCTTTCAAGATATTTCTATAATATTGAGCAATAAAGTTAATTGACTGGGCAGGAGTGTTTGCTGAAGTCATATAATTATGCTAACGAAGAGGGTGGAATAAAGTTTTGGTACTATAGAGAGAGAGCTATGGGGGGGCGAAGGCTTTGCTTCTCATAGAAGTGATACCTGTCCCTTCTAGGTTAGCCAATAATGGCGAAATAGCCATAATAATACCGACCTCTCTCTGTCAGTGGGTTTTAGGAGGGTGTGAGGAGACCCATTTTATAGCTGTCAACTTTGAAGCTGGGAGGGACCCAGATGCTCTGCTAAAACCCTCTACTTTGAAGCAAAAGAATCAGAATTCAAATACAGATTGCCTATATCCCCAAACTAAAAGAAAAGCTGATCTCTCTCCTTACTGATAACCAATTCCAGCCTTTTGGTGATTATCCGTTACACACACACACACACACACACACTCACACACACACACACACACACACACACAATTGTAGTATTGATTCAGTTCTTTTTACTCCACCGGCCCAGCTCTTTTCTCAAGTCACATTCTTCTAACTTGCTGGGTCAGATCCGTTGTTTTCTGGAAAATGCATTGAAAAGTTCCTTTGGAAACCACCCACCTTCCACTCGGAGCCCCTGCCATGCCAACAGACCTACCAACCCTCTCCAGCCAGCAGTGACCACGTGACCAGGCTCCAGCCAATTCGCTTGGACCTGAGTCAAAAAGAGCTCAGAAATGAGGGTGTGGTGCAAGCCAGGACGATGAGTCTTCCTGCGAGTTTTTCTGAGGCTTCAGAATAACTAAATGCCAAGATTCCATAAGTTTAAAAAGTTGCAAGGGGCCATCTTTGAGGGGAAGGGTCTGTCTGGAAATGAAGCCCACAAGGAAAAAAGAAGAACCAACACAGTACTCTGATAAGCTGCCTGAGCTTCTGGACCCTGCTACATCGGGAACTTTTGGGCTCTTTTGAACCGTGTGGGCACAGGAGTCGATATATTCTTTTCATGACGTAAGCGAGTATGAGTCAGCTTCTAAATTCCACAGGCTTTTTCCGGTTTTTCTAAGTCCTTGGGTCACAGGTAAGGCTGGACTGCCAGATACAGCCCAGGAACCCTCAGCAGCTCAGACTGCTGTCGTGACCACCCTCATTAAGCTCCTTTACCAGCAGCTCACACTGTTCAAACCTGTGATTGCACAAGCTGCTGAGTCTGCACTGAATAGTCACCTTTCACCCAAGGTCACCTGGAGAACTCTGCCTCAGACTGGAAGGTTTATGATGAGGATCTTCTTTGTGAAAACTGTAGCCTGTTACCACCTCCCCCCATCTACCACCACCATCACCACCCCTGCCTGGATCACCGCCATCACCATTCCTGCCAAGACCACCACCACCATCACCACGACCATTACCACCACCTCCAGTAACACCTCCACCGCCACCATCATCTCCATCACCACTTCCACTAAAGCCACCACCATCATCATACCATTATCACCATAACCACTAACACCGTCACTACCATCCCCATTTCTACCAATACCACTACCATCATCACTACTACCATCACCATCACTATCCACCACCATCATCACCATCACCTCCAATTCTATCACCACTACCACCATCACTAACACGGCTAATGCCACCATCACTGCCAATTTCACCAAGTCTCCTGCAGCACCGCCTGCCCTGGGGTGACTGTGCCTTCTCCAGGTCATTTTAGATGGTCTATCACAGCACCTTCCCTAGACCAGCAGATTCACATCATCCTTCCAGGGGCTTCGTAAGTGATTTGTGCACTCCTAAACTCTGAACTCTTTGAGGGCAGGGATTCTGATTTAATCCTCAGCTTCTAGCAGCTTGCATATAACGTAACCCAGAGCAAGAGATCAGCTGGACAAGTCCACGGAGTGATGGAATAGAAGGTTCTGGTGAAACCCAGAGTCTTGTGCAGAAACCTGTGGCCCTGGATGCTTTGTGTCCTCAGCATCCAGAGTGGTATGGGGTGACCCCTGTCTGTGTCAGGACTCAAGCACCAGGCTGATGATAAAGCAATTCCTGATACCCTGGTCCTGGATGATGATAATAATAATACCTATCCCTTTGTGCCAGTCATCGTGCAGAGACCCAAGAAACAAAGAGGAGTCTGGGCAGAGTCTGCAGACTGGGAATTTCTTGGAGGCAAGCACTATCTCTGATTTGATGTCAGATACTAGAAATGGCCAAACAAAACAGACATCAGCTAATATTTGTTCAAAGAAATGAGCTTTATTTCCATATTCAGGTTGAACATTCCCAATCCCAAAATCCAAACTGCTCCAAACTCCAAAACATCTCAAGCGTTGGCATGATGCCACCAGTGGAAAATTCTGCGCCTCACCTTATGTGATGAGTTGCAGTTAATACAAAGGTGTGCTAAAAATACCTATAAAATCCATCTCTAAAATCATCTACGGGCTGTGTGTAAAGGTGTACACAGAAAATGAATTTTGTGTTTAGACTTGGGTATCGTTCCCCAAAATATCTCATTATATTCTAAAATCCTAAACCTTTCAGATCCCAAGTATTTTAGATAAGGGATACTCAATCTGTACTTTCTTTTTCACCTTGGAATTGAGTTCTCTGGTACAGCCGTTTGCAGATTTCAGAGTGAGCCAGAAATCACCTGGAGGGCTTGCTCCAGGCAGGTTGCTGGACCCTCACCCAGAGTTTCAGATTCTGGGATGGATTTGATGATTGGTATTTCTGACAAATTTCCGGGTGATGGGGAAGCTGCTGACCCAGGGACCCCACTTTATGACCCACAGCCTCCCCCCCCCCCCAGAGGTGAGTGAGGAGGCTTGGAAAGCCCTGGAAGGGCAGGAAGTCCCTACCCCACCTTCACCTATAGGATCTCCCCACCTCCAATCAGGGCCAAGTTGGGAGCCTCCTCCAAGTCCGGCGCTGGGGAGGGTGCACCTGAGGAAGGGGCGGGTCTCCTGTTTGGCCAACAAACAGAAGGGGCCAAATCCCCAACAGGACCTGCTTTTTTCTTTTTTTTTTTTTTTTTTTTTTGGTAAACACATTGCAGGGCTGCCTGTGTAAACACAATTGTCTCCTGGAGGATTAAGAGCCAGCATGGGCTGGGCTTGTTGTTTTTTTTTTTTTTCCTTTTTTTTTTTTCCTTTCTTTTTTTTTTAAGCACTGAGAAAAGCCATTAAGGGATTAACACCCCGATTTATGAAAATGGAGGATGATAAAGGAACAATGGGGTGACAGCATTGTGTAAACCACGTTGATTCATTTCAGAGACAGGGCTGTTAACTGGGAGAAATGGAGAAATAAATGGAACAATGAGGAGATGCTTTTACCAGCTTGTCACTAATTAGCCGAGAGTACAATTGTTTTATTGTCCTTTTTGAAAAAAATACAAAATTGGTAGGAAAATACAAGCACTGAGCAAATCGATTATTCTGTGTCAGGGACTGACATCTGCTTTTCCTTTTCTCCTGAAGCTTGCCTCCTCCGGAAGTGGCTCCCGGAGGGAGGAAAAGTAACTTTCCCCTGGCAGAAGGATCCTGTGGGATTTGGGTGTGAAAAGACACTCTCCACACACACACACACAGAGGACACCCCAATATCCTGGGTGACGGGGCCCCTAAGCTGGAGATCCATGTGGGTGAATGAGGGGCTAGGGTTGGGGGTGAGCAGGCTGCCCTGGGAGGTGTCAGACGCAGATGGGAAGGGACCAGGCACCTAGGGAAGGGGAGGCAGACAGCCTTCTGGGAGCAGGGAGGCCAGTGCCGTGGTCCTTCCTGGACCATGGCTTGGCCGACACAGGGGTCCAGGTCTGCCCAAGGTTTCTTCTCAATCTATTTATCTCCAACCTTGAGCTGAAGCCGTTGAGCCAGGCCTGAGCTGGGATGCATATCCTTAAAAGAAAAAGACTTTTCCAGGCAAGCAAGCGGGCTCTCCTCAGGCTGAGGGTCCTGACCACAGTGGCTGTCCCCAGAGCTGCAGAGGGTACTAGCCCTGTTTGGGGGAAGGACCTATTTCTAGCTCCAAGGACACTTCAGTCAGACTTCTGTGGGCCCAGGAGGCTCCTGGTGGCTTGAGTGAGAGGTAAAAGTTGTGGCACAGGGTTTGGGGCCCTGGAAACTCTCAGAGGCCCACCCCCAGGAAGCCTAAAGGAACCCTGGTGGATTAAGGCCTGGCACGTGCAATGTGGATTATCCTCACCCAGCCTGCCAGGCCCGAGCAGCAGCTGGGGAGAGGAGCCAGGAGGCCTGAATGCCAGTCCTGTTCGCTCCTCCATCTGTAAGCCGTTTGTAAATCTGAGCACCCATGTTTGGATTCCAACCCATCAGATACACAAGAGCTGCCAACCGGGCAGAGTCAAAGGATCCCACAAAGGGTTAACAGCCTTTATAAAGAAAAGGAGCCCACAGAAGCGTCTGTCCCAGCAAGGAAACTGTAAACAGCTTTCCCATTGTTCTTGCCTTCTGTGACTATTGGCCATTGTTTGGCCTTTAATCTGGAAACACTATAGATATAAATATAGCCATCTTTATAGCATTGTATCTTTACAGCCTCAGATAAAACAATGCATATTTATTTCTCTAATTTTTATGCTGATATAAAGATGCCTCTGTTCAGGAAGATTCTATATGTATGTCTCCCATATAAATGTTAAGCCATCATAGACTTTTATGCATTCATCCCACACTGTCAGTGGTCTCCATGTGCCAGGCACTGATCTGGGGCTAAACATTCAGCGTGGAACAAATGAGAACCCGCTCCCGTTACCCAGAGAATTCACATCACCAGGGGGAAAAACATGGAAAACATTAAAAGTAAGCATAGAAATCACAGAAGTAGGCCAGATAATAACGGACACCCTGGAGGAAAGGGTAGCAGCGATGGGGTGGGGATAGGGCACGGAGGTGTATTTTAAATGTGGGGTCAGAGGAGGCTTCCAGGGAAGGTGGCCGGAGAGCAGAGATGGGTACTGGCAGCCATGCTGGGTGAAGGGTGATGCAGGAAGGGGATCAAGGGGTACAAACGCCTGGGGACAGGACCACTGAGGTGGCAGCAGTCAGCCCAAGGCCAGGTCTGAGAGGGGAACATGGGAGGGAGACGTTCGGGCAGGGCTTGTACTACGGGCTGGGCATTGGCGTTACCCAGAAGGCCATGGGATTCCTGGAGGGCTGAGCTCAGGGAAGCAGCTCAGTCCTTTCTAGCTCCAGTGGCAGAACAGCTCAGAGACTATGGGAGCCTTCTCTATCCCCAACTAGGCTGCCCATGTGAAGTGCCTACAGGAGCCATCAGGTGATAAAGGGGGAAAGCAATAGAGAATAGTGGGGAGTGGGGCAAATAGAAGCCCGCTGCTGGTCTAAATGGGCCACCACTGCTCAGCGCCTGCTGTTTGTTGAACTGGGGAGATACCAGCATGGAATGGCCCTATCTCACCTCCTTTAAAGTGACTCTGGCAGACACAGAAAGACATGAACCCCATGTTTTTTTCTCCAATGTCGAAACTAAAAAGAAAGTCAACCTGAATGTAGACTAGTGCCCATCAGGGGTGGGAAAGGGCTACAGGGGAGGGTGGGTAAAGGGAGACTGAACTCCACCAGGACACCGTAGGTATGTATTGAAATATCACCGCAAACTCATTACATACACAATTAATTCATGTCATCAAAAATAAAATGAAATATAGCTTTGATACTGTCATGTATAGCCAATTAAAACAAATTTAAAAATTTAAGAAATATATATAGCTTTGAAACCAATGTTGGATTTTTCCAATGGACACTCTGATTTCAAACTGTACAGTGCCCCCGCCATCTATGGGTTTGTGTCTCATGGTTTCAGATTCTAACAGATTCCTTCATGAAAACAGTAAATGGGAAGTTTCAGAAATAAATGTTGGACTCCCCCCAACACCCAGGTGAGAGGGACCTCCCCCCTAGATGTCCTAAATGATTCATAAGTTTTAAGTAACTTTGATTAGAGCATATTGTTATAATGGCTTTATTATTGTTTTTTGTTAACCTCTTACTGTGCCTAATTTATATGTTATTTTTTCATAGGTGCATATTCAGGAAAAAGAAAACATAACATAGGGAGGGCTAGGGACTCTCTAGTTTCTAGCATCCCCTGGGAGAGGGGGGTGTCTCAGAACACATATCCCCACAGATAAGAGGAGATGATTGTGCGGTTAGAGCAAACTGGCAGCCTGATTCACCCTCAAGGCCATCTCCCCAGAATTTCTCAAAAAAGGAGAAGGCATACAATACATCTTCTTGCCGTTTATTATCAGGCTGCCAGGAAACTCAAGGATAAGTTTCATTTTAAAGCATTGCAACTCTACAGCATGAAATTCTTGGCAAAGGCACCCTCCGTCTTCTTCCAGTTCTCCTTGTTTTATTGGATTCTTAAATGTCCGATTCGAGAGTGTGTACTTTTTATTATAAGCAACCTCAAGTTATGTTAAGCGATGAATAAATTTTGACAAATCTGAACTGTAAGAGAATAGCTACCATGAACCTACACTTTTATAACCATGTGTTATCAGTATCCAGAATTTTTTCCTAAAAAATAAAATAAAATAAAAGGCAGGCTGCTTGCTGCTGTGGTTCCCTGGAAACACACCTGAGGCTCACGTGACTTGGAATTCCTGCACACCCTGAAGGTCAGGGAGGGGAAACTATTTGCTCCCCATGTGCCAACTCTGGTCCATTGGAAGTGGCTGCCAAAATCACTGCATTGTTGTAAGTACAGTGGTCCCTTGGGATCCATGGGGGATGGGTTCCGGGACCCCCAGTAGACAGAAATCTGCACATGTTCATGCCGTAGAATCTGCATATAGCTTAGGCATACCTTCCTGTATATTTTGGATCATCATCTCTGGATGACTTATAATACCTAAGGTCCTGTGAATAGTGGGTATTCTCTATTGTTTAGGGAATAATACCAAGAAAAATATCTTATGTATTCAATATAGATGCCTCTTGTTTTGCCAACTATTTTTGCCAAACCCACAGCGGAGCTGATTTATGCAACTATATAGGTGCTCCATCAATCAATTATCACCATGATTTTTTTTTTTGAGGGGCGCCTTGGGCTCGCTCATACATCTATTAAGTTGTCTTGTCTCCTGTCTCACCCCCTCCCCCACCACCCCTCCCCCTTGCCCTTATGTTCCACCCACCAGCCGCTGGCTCTTGAACTTGAAGTTGTCCTCCGCTGTCTCTGCCTCTTGCCGAGGCTCTCGCCCCCCATCACCCCTCTCTATTTCACTGCTGCTCTGTTACGACTCTCCCACTGGCCACTCTGTGTCTCAAGCCCAGAATTTGGATGGACTCCCTGGACACTGCCTCTTCCCTCAGTCATGGCCACCTGCCAAAAGAAGAACCTCCATGGCAGCCCGTGGGCAGGAAGGGAAAGGTCCAGCACGGCAGGTGCTGAGGCTGCTGGTGGCAGAGACTCTAGGTGTGGTCCCCCAGCCCAGGCTGTGGACTCCGAAAGCTTCCAAGAAGCCCTCTGACAGGTGGTTGAGCCATTGGCCAGTGGCCCTGCCGCATCTACACTAGACCTGGAGGAGCCTGGAGCCGGGATGATCATGGTCACCTTGAGTCCCCGGCCTGGCACAGAGCTGGGCTCCTGAGAACACTCAGGATGGGGCCTGGCGGGTGGAGGAAGACCACTCTGGGTTCCAGTCCAGGTTTTTCCAGTAAACAGCTCTGACAGCCACGTTGACTCTGCAGCCCTCTGTTTCTCCATCAGTGGAAAGAGGTAACGATGCTAAGTATGGCTACAACCCCAGCTACTCAGCAGGCTGGGGCAGGTGGATTGCCAGGTGACACATTGTCTCAAAATAAACCTTGAGGCCTGACCATGTAGCTCAGTGGTGGAGTATCTGCTCAGCCTGTATAAGGGCCCTGGGTTTGATCACCAATACAGGAAAAAAAAGAAAAAAAAATAACAGTATTTTTACTGAGTTCTTCTAAGTGTACAATTTGACTATGAAGAAAGGAAAATAGGGCAATGTCAAAGTGTGGACTTATTGAAGGATGTCTCTTAAACTTTGCATTAGTGGCCAGCTCTCTTCATAGGGCAGAAGTCCGACTTGTACTATGTAGGAAAAAATCAATTTAAAAAAATCGCAACAAGAGGGAGGTTACTGCTCACAGAACTGAGAGGTGCCAGGGCCGGAAATCCTGGTGTCACGGGCATCTCAACCACGTGACCTGAGAGGTGTCTGAGCATGAGCTCGGAAGCCAGGTGCCCTGGGTTCAAAGCCTGGGACTGCCATTTCAGTGTCTCAGGATCTTGGATGGGTCGCTCGGCTCTCTACACCTTGGTTTCCTCTGTTAATATGGGGGTGATGTTAATCACCGATCTTATAGAATTTGTTTGGAAGATTAATAATGTGATTCATGTGAGCACCCAGCACAGAAGAAAAGCTACAAAGTTATTAGTTTTTATGATTATGATTTTTTCCAGGTTGTTCTTTTGGATACTAGCTTGTTGACTCCCTTCTTTTTGGGGAATTTTGGGGACTGAACTCAGGGGCACTCGACCACTGAGCCACATCCGCAGCCCAATTTTGTATTTTATTTAGAGACAGGGTCTCACTGAGTTGCTTTGCACCTCACCGTTGCTAAGGCTGGCTTTGAACTCAGGATCCTCCTGCCTCAGCCTCCGGAGCCTCTGGGAATATAAGGCTGGCTTGACTCCCCTCTTATTTGAGGAAAATTGCCCACTATCTGGGAAGAAGGAACCCATCCACCTTCCTCTTATCAGAGAAAAAAAGATAGCAGTGGAACCCCAAAATATACTACTTTGGACTTGGAATTGAAAGGACCTGGGGAGCACCCAGCAACCAGCAGCATCTTCTCGGGTTCCCTGAAAGGGGAACCTACCGAGGAGAAACACAGTTCTTCCAATCTCCTGCATGAAATTTCATGAACCAAGGAAGATTAAATTCATATCACAAAAGACAACACTGAAAATCAGACACCACACTCAGACCCTGAAGAGCTCTGTACCAGGCCACCAACTGTACTCTGGCTCGTTCTCTCCCCTCAAGCATTGCCCACAACTCCCTCACTTCTCTCTCCCCCACGAAGAGACTATTGAAGCCTCAATCACCTGGCCCTTCTTCAAGAGGCATATTTTGTAGGGCTCCTTTGTACAGGTGCACATTAATAAATTTGATTTTCTTTTCTCCTATTCATCTCTCTTTTGTCACTTTGTTTCAGCAGACACAGAGATGGAACCTTCAGAGGAAACATTAGAACTTTCCTACAGATATCCACTCTCCCAGGAGCCCTTGCAGCTGGGGGGAAGCATGTGACCTTTGTTCCACCCATCAGAAAATCCACCCCAGGATCCCTAGGATACCAAAAACATGGACCTGGGAAGCATTGGGGGGGCAGTGGTGACCACTACTGCAAGACCTAATCCCGAGCTGGTGGCAGAGTGGAGGAGAGGAACCAATGGGGTCACCACGTGTTGAACTAGTGGTGCTTCTGGGAGTGGTGGCCATCGTCAAACCTTCCTTTAAAATGCTGGGGTGTCCCCTGGCTGTGTGTCCTCTGAGCCTGGCTCCCAAGCTCTCCCAATAATGTGGGAGCCACCCCGGTCACCCCCAGCAGCGGCTGCTCCAAACTGTTTTCTCATTTTTCCACCCAACACACCCCTTTGGCTGTGTAACCCCATTTTACAGAAGGAAACTGTGGCTCCCAGCTCTGCAGGGACTTTCCAGGGACCACTGAGAGTGGGCCAATGTCCTGGGGGTGCCCGCTGAGCACCTCCCAACACACTGCCTGCCTCTTCCTCTTGGGACGGCCCGCCCACCCTCAGGGGCTGCCTGGACAGCAACGGCACTCTGTGACCCTGACATTCTGGCCAGAGTTGTTGGATCAAAGGTTGACCCTGACCTAAGTCAGTCCTATTAGCATCTCCCTTCTGGGAATTTAGAAAGGCCACTGAAGGACAGTGGCCGAGTATACATTCCATTGTAATATTGAAATGTTTAAAATAAAAATAAACAAAGGAGAGTGAGGGTTTTGTTTATTTGTTCATTTATTTATTTATTTATGGTATGTGTTTTGGTAGAAATAAAAGAAAACTTATCTCAAGTGACTTTATAAAATAAATATCACTCGTGTAGCTGAAAAGTCCTGAGGTGATTCTGGCTTTGGGGAGGGCTGATTTGGTGGCTGAAATGACATGACAAAGGGTTCACTCTCCTTTTCTCCCTCTTTCTCTCTCTCACTCCCTTCCTCTCCTCTACATTTTGTGTGTGGGAGTGGGGGGGGGAGGATTCATGTCAGGAGCCAGAGTCCTTCCAAGCTTTAGGCCTTTCTTTGGTGGCAGCAAATCAACATAACAGTTCCAGATGTCACAGCACAACGCGGTACCATCCAAAGCAAGAGGCCCTATTCCCTCTCCATTGGCCCTTCCCCAGTCCTGGGACTCTTCTCATTGGCCCAAACTGGGCCACATGTCTACATTTGAACCAATCACTGTGGACCAGGAGAGATGATGCTGTTCAGATTGAACCAATCGGGACTCTCCCTTGGAGCAGGGGGTGGAGTCTAACCCTCCCGCACCATGTAATTGAGGACAGAGAAAGAAACATTCCCCAAAAGACAGTTAGGCGTTTGGGTGGAAGTGGGAAGTGAGGGATAGATGTGTCAATGAATGTCCACTGTGTCCTACAGCTTCGTTTCTCCTTTGCTTACTCTTTCTTGAGCTAATTTTAAACTTTTAACCAGAATCCTCACTGCCTAAGTACATATGCCCTTCACTCTTCAAGTTGTTCTAGAACATTCCTGGGAAGCCCATTGGATACTATTGTTTTAATGAAGAAAAAAGGAATGAAAGTTAGAATTTCACTCATTCTAGGTGATGAAGAGAAGTTTAGTCAGACTTGGTCAAGATCCTTCTCAATACAGAAATTTAACAGAAATATTGAGACCAATAATGGCCAAAAAGAAGATCTAAAAGGACAGTACCCAGTAAAATTGTGATGATTGATAGGAAATATTTAAAATGAAAATCCCATATATTTCATAATGACTCATAAACATAATCCATTTCTACCAAGATTCCGATGTCTCATTCATATTGAAGAATCTTAACTTGAATAATGGTGATCCCCCAAAAGACAATCTTGTTTTACTAGATTCCTTTTATTCATATAAGTATTTGAAGGGGGAAAACTTTCAAAATCTTGCCCAATAAGAATAGCAAATACCATTTCAGAACTATTACCAATGATTAAGCCACAAATAATGTATAATTTGTGGGATGGGTGTAATTGCCTGGGGAAAAAAATGGCAGAGACAATAGCCAAGTACCCTTTCAGGAAACGCTGAATCACCAATGTGCACAATAACAGGGGGTCGATGTTGTATGAAGAACACAGAATTCAAAAGTCAGAGGCAGGGGCTGGGGCTGTAGCTCAGTGGCAGAGCGAGCGCTTGCATAGCATGTGTGAGGCACTGGTTTGATCCTCAGCACCACATAAAAAATAAATTAAAAAACAAAGGTATTGTGTGTCCCTCTACAACTAAAAAAATATTTTAAAAAAAACCTCAAGAGTCAGAAAATAATTTGAAAGAGGCGTGTTCTTCCTGTGAAGATGTTTTAGGAATGCCTTACAATTTATTTCTCTTTGGGTTTTGCACAAAATAGATATTTGATTAAAATCCATGTCTGGATAAAATCTTTCAATTCATTTAATATTAAACTTTTTGTGATAAGAAATTATTGCATGATTTTACTTAATGGCATTTTTTCCTTCTTAACGATACATAAAAGGGTCATCTTTCATTAAGAGCATCTTTCATTAAGTTTTGACAGAAATCCAGTAGTCCAAGTTGTATAACCTAAAAGTTCACACGTTGCAACTCTGCCATATTATTATTATCATTACAGTTATTGTAATATTCCTATATTCCATTCACCACTTTTTTTTTCTTTTTCTCCCTTCCTGTGTATGTATCACTTAAGTACAGTGAAGTTTATTTAATGTTTAGCATATTTGACGGTTGGGATATTATTTATGGTTTTATCCAGAAGGGTAAGTGCATTACTCGACAATTTTAAAACAGTACAAATATTATTACATTAAATCTTTTTTTGTGGTCAAACGCCCTATTGCATCCTTCAAGAATCTAAGATGTGTCAAACAAAACGGACTAACCAAACTCAAAGGCATCACCATTTACTGACAGGCACTGATGCCTCCCAATGCAAATGCGAGAACAGTTCAAATAAACAAACACTGAGTGTTGTCCATTGAAGTGTAAACAAGATCCAAATAAATGAGCTGGGGGGGCACATTTACCTCCTGCTCAGGCGTCAGTGCCTTATTAGTTAGTCTTTAACTATGCCTTCAATACCTCCATCCGGATGGGATTCATCAGCCCGATTGCCTTAGAGCTCTGGCTATTTCTAGAAAATTCATGCTGGAATGAATGCTACAAATACGTTCAAGCATGATCGTGACCCTTGCAAATCTCTCTTCCCGTTCATGGCTGATCATTCCATTACGTCATAATTATCATACAGCTATAGCGTAAATACATAGTTATTTCCATCTCTCCATCCAGATGGTCTTTACACGATAATTACAGTATGTTTGTACTTACTGGGTTTAATTACCAGATAATCAGGAAGAACATGCAAATTGCTAGGTTGTTGTAACACAGTACATTGAACCAAGTGAAACCTGGGTATTGCCGAGGAGTAAACAAGCCCTGACATGGGACTGGGCACTGTAACCTGTGACGACAAGCAGGCCGGAGGTTGGTTAGAGGGCCATTGTGTGGGTTTGCGTTACACTCACCCGGCTCAGGATTAATGTCCAGATTACAAGGAAATGTAATGGGAGAGACACTGGTGCTGCCACGCCCGCTTCGGGGACAATGGCGACCTGGCCGCAGGAGTGGCTGAACGAGGTGCCAGCTCTTGGCTCAGGCATCCAACACTTCAAACCAAGTACATTCCAGAGTCACCTGCAAGCATCTGTTCTCAGCCCAACCAGGTTCCTGCCCAAGGGCTGGCAGAAAGAGGTGGAGGATGCATCTCCCAGGAACAAAACACTGCTCCAGGCAGAAGCCAAGTGACAATTCACACACACACACACACACACACACACACACACACACACCCGTGTGTGCACTTTGCCATAATGCCCTGGCTGAGCACCATCTTGCCCTTGCACACCAGGGTGAGCCGCCCACCCTCAGACTTCTGTTAGCACTGCCTGGTTCCCCTTCCGGTTTCCACTTGAAAATTCATGTTGTTCTAAAGGAAACAACTTCATCTGTGCTTCCAGGAGTGAGGCTTACTGACCTTAGCAACCAGCACGTCCCCTCCCTCTGGCCACAGCGACTGGCTTAAAGTTGGACATAAGCCTCCAGCCACACAAGCCAATATGGGAACAGAAAAAAACTCTAGAAATTTCAGAAGCAACGCATTCTCTCTTCTCTCCTGGATGTGAACGATGAGGTCTGAGGCCTGGAGGGCGGCCGAAAGCCGTCTTGCTAACCTAAGGAAGGAACCTGGTCTGTGGGGACATCCCTTGAGCGACAGGATCCAGCTTTACCTGACACTTACTTCTTCCAATCACCCGTGAGTAGATGACCCTTCTCGCTTAGCCCACCTAGAATTTGGGTTTGCATTACTTACAACCAGAAGCATGAGACTTTTAAAGTCGCCAGATTTCTCTTCCTGCCTTGCCACAGAGGATGCCTGAGAGGTTTTTGTTTTGCATGGTCTCTCTGCCCCACTCCTCACACAACGGCTGCCTCTGTGCTCTGGGACATAACTTCTAAAGCTTCTGCAAAGATTGCTTCTCCTGCTAATGTGAGCTCGTATCCCAGCCTCTACCTGGAGGAGCAGCCCGCTCCTTGCTGGAGGAGAAGGAAGGAATTCTCGCTCCATGGGTGGAGTGGGAGGAGGGACTCCCCCAGGGTCCTGCTTTGGGTCCCATGTAGAAGTCTGGGAGGACAGTCTGGGAGGACAGACTGGATGCTCATTTGTACTCAAGCTCATGGCAGCGACAGAGTGCCAGCAGGGACCCCAGACACAGAGTCAAGGCAGATGGCTCCCCGGTGGTCCTTGCCCTCTAGGGGTGGCCTAGGGTGCCCCAGAGGACCCAGGAGCAAAACTGACCAAACTCACGTTTGGGAACAGCTTCCCACAGGAAATGGCAGGACCTGAGGGAGGAGAAGCCTTGGCTGCTGGGCAGAGAGGGGAACTGGCTGCCTGCAGAGGTGGAGAGCAGGAGGGAGTCTGCCAACTTCTAGGAACAGGAAGGAGTCTGGGAGAGGGAGTGGAAAGTGCAGCTGCGGAGGCAAAGGGGCCCGGCCTCCGGGCCTTGGCAGGGACTCGATGCTTCATCTCAAGGGCAGTGTTCAGCCGGCAGACTGACAGGATCAGATTTGCCTTCTAAGGGGTGTCTACCCACATTTTGTTCCAGGCACATCTTTAAACTACTTTCATAGCTCTTCTTTGGGGGGTACAGGGAAGGGGCACAGTATCAGTGACCCCTGGACCTGTTTCCTGTAACCCCACGAGCAGCAGAGGAGAAGGAGCCGAGGGTCTCAGAGGCACATGGACTTCAACGGTCAGCGTCCTTTTGCACAGTTGTTTGATGTTCGAGACGCCCTTGGAATACTTTCAAAAAATCTTTTTAACTCTGTTTTTCCTCGAAGCAGGAAGCCTTGCGCTCAGCATGTGATTAGGTTGCAAAACGGGGGCATTCTCCAAACTCCAGTCCTCAGGCATGATGGCGCTGCAGACCACCCAGCGCCCCACTTCACTCCGGCCAGGATGACCGCCGTCTGTGGGCACCAGCAACCTGTTCTTCAACTGTGAAGCTTAAGGGGGATGCTTTCAGATTCAAGAAAGAAAGACGGATCTCGTGTCCGATGACCACAATTACGCAGGCAGCTGGAATCTTACGGACGGAGTCGGAGACAGACAGGAAATGGATGGTTTCCATGAGCTGGCTTGTGGAAATACGTGTGGGTTTTTATTAATATCCCCCCCCCGACATTTCTCCTATTTTGTTTTTATGTGACTAATAATAATAAACCAGAGAAGATTATTAATGACAATAATAAGCAGCACATCAGCGACCAGAATTATATGGCTCACCGAGTTCACAATGATGCACCATGTTCCGACCTCGGTGCCTGAGATGAATTTTCTCATTTCATCCTTACAGTAACTTCCTGAGACAGATCCTATTATGTTCCTATTTTACAGATGAGAAAACTGAGGCCCGGCAACCTGTATCATGTAGGGGAGGGCCTCTGACTCCAATACACACAGCAGCACGTTTGACAGGGAGGAAACTCATTCCTTGTGAATTCTCAGGAATGGAGTCCAGGCTCCCTTGGTGATGCCCAGCACAGGAAATAGATCTGTCTGCACCACCACCCCAGCATCTCTCCTTGGTCTTTCCCTACTTAAAGCCACAGTCGTGAGCCAACGGAGGCCCCATCACCTGGGCCAAGTTCTCATTAAAATGTGTGCGTGTTTGGGGGGACCTAATGATTATTTTCCGTCCTGGTTCCTGCTTATTTGGTTTGGGTTTTGCACGATTAATTAGGAGCCTAAATTAATGAGAAGGGAAACACGTGTCCAGCTGGTCTCCCCAGATGTTCCTGGAAACAGACTCTCCAATTTGCACAGCATGACAGTGTAAACAGGGCTGGGGGGAGCCTTCCCGAGCTGCTTCAGTCCCCCAGGCCTGCAGTAGGAGGAACCAGGCCTGGCTGGGCGTCCTCTGTGCTTGCCCGGGTTGAAGCGATGTCTCTGACGTTTTTGGGTGTGGAGCACGAGGCGGAGGAAGAGGAAGCCTCGGAGGAGAGGACAGGCTATCCCTGATTCAGACAAGAGTTCTCCAAAATCCAGCCCTCGTGCATTTCCTACCAACTGCGCATCACCTAGGAGTCTGCTGTCCTCTTGCCTCCTGACCCTGGTGTTTCTTATTCTTCAGGACAAGAGGACACTGATCAACCTGATCCAGCTTTATCTTACTGGGATAGTGACCTGAAAGAAAATAAATCAGGGTCCATCCGGGTCACCCAGTATGTCTCTCCGTGATAGAGTCACAGGCCATCCGGGGGTCCTCCTCTTCTGCGGTCTCCACTTATAGGAAGCATGCAGGAATGTGTCAGGATTAAAAGGGCAACTCCTAAAAGTCATGGAGCTTTACGTGTTCTCTATCTCAAGGTATCAGGGCATCTCCTGACTCCTGATGCTGGATGCTAGGGTTGTGCACTGAACAAGGCAGGCACCCTCTCCAGCCTCCAGAACCTGCTGGTCTAGCTGTTCTGACCTCACCGATCACAAACTGGATCATGGAGATTGACACAGCCAAGAAACTCTCTTGCATATATGCATACAACGAAATGCTACCCAGCCTTGGAAGGGAATAAAACTCTGACCTATGCTATGTTGAGGGCCACAGCCGAGTCGGGATGACGCCTGGCATTTTGGCCAGAAGAAGTGGCTGAGAGGTGACGCCAGCGAGCCATTAAGATGATGACTTTTGAGTTCTCGCGGAGTTTCCGTTGAGTTGTTGAGTTCCGGTTGAGCTCTCGAGGGGATTCCTGAAGAGTTCGGGTTGGTTGGTGAAGTTCCAGTTGGTGGTGGGAGTTCCGGTGGGTGGTGGGAGTTCCAGTGGGTGGTGGGAGTTCCGGTGGGTGGTGGGAGTTCCGGTGGGTGGTGGGAGTTCCGGTGGGTGGTGGGAGTTCCGGTGGGTGGTGGGAGTTCCGGTGGGTGGTGGGAGTTCCGGTGGGTGTGTGGTGTGTTCCTGGAGGAGCCGCGTGGGTGGCGTTCGGGAGAGTTCCCGGGGAGTGTGCTGGTGGAGTTTGGAAATAAAGTTTGTTCCTGCTGGAGTGGCTCGGGATTTGTGCCCAGCCAGACTGTGGCAGTGCTACAATATGGAAAAATCTTGAGACTATGAGGTACCCTAAGTGAAAAAACCCAGACGCCATTGAGGAGCGTTACAGCTCTCAGAAGCTAATCTTTTCACCTCCGAACACTCTTGCTTTGTCTCACACATGAGCTTTCAAGGGACACGTCATATCTAAAGCATGACAACACGGGTGTGCAAACGTCTCTTCAAGATGCTGTTTTCAGTTCTTTGGCGTGTGCGTTCAGAAGCAGGAGCACTGAATCCTATGGTAATTCTGTTGGATGCTTGAAGAATGGTCATGATGTGTCCCACAGTGTTGGATCTTACATTCCCACCAGCAATGCAGGAAATGGCCCAGCTTTGTCACCAACATGGCATTCTCTGGATTTTCTTTTTGTTTTGTTTTGTCACTGTTGCCATCCTAAAGGATGTTCAGTGGGTCTCATGGGAATCTGATTTGGGTTTCTCTAATGAATAAGGGTTTCAGAATACTCTTTTTCATGGGTGTATTGGTTTTCATATACATTCATGGGAGAAATGTCCATTCAAGTCTTTTGCCCACTTTTTAACTATTTTTGTTGCTGTTGTTGTAAGAGTTCTTTATATATACTTAATATTAATCCTTTTTCATGTATATGACTTCAAAATGTTTTCTCTGATTCTGTTTCCTTTTTATTCTTTAACAGTATTCTTTGATACACAAGTTTTCAATTTTGATGGATTCCAATTTATCTATGCATTTGGTATCATATCCAATAACCATTAGAAATCCAAGGATCTTTAAGTTTTTCTGTTATGTTGGCTGTTACATTATGGTCTTTGATCTATTTTTTTCTTTTATGTGTTTTGAATTAATTTCTTTAATTAACTTCTTTAACTTGCTTCTTTGCATATGGAGTTCCAACTTCTAAGAACCATTTGTTAAAATGACTATTGTTTCTCTATTGATTAATCTTACGCATTCTTGCTAGAAATAATCTGATCATACAGGCTAGGGTTTTTTTTCTAGGCTGTCTGTTCTATCTATTGGTCCATGTATAGTCTATACATGTTCTATGGAACATTTAGATTCATGTAGCTTTGTATAGATTTTGGAATCAAAAAGTGTAAATCTTGAAGTTTTTCTTCGTTTTCAAAATTACTTGGACTATTTGAAGTGAGCTGAGGGGCCACAGATATTTTAGAGTAGATTTATCCATGACTGAAAAAATCATCATTGACATTTTGATAAGGATTGCATTTGGCCTATAGACTGGTTGGATTACTATTGACATCATAGCAATACTAATATAATCCATGATCATAGAATATATCTCCACTCATGAATGTCTATTTAATTTCTTTCAGCATTGTTTTATAGTTTTTGTTGTCTAAACTTTCACCTTCTTAGTTAATTCCAAAGTATTATATTGATTTGTGCTATTACAGATGGGATTTTTTTCATAATGTTCTTTCCGGATGTTTCATTTAAAGTATATAGAAATACTTTAAATGATTTTTAAAGTATTTTAAAGCTGTTTTTTTATGTATTCCCTTTGTGTTCTGCTGTTTTATTGAATTCATTTACTAGTTTTAACATTTTTTTGTTTGCTTTTGATCTTTTCTGTTTTCTAAAAATGTCTAAAAAATTATCTACAGATAATTTTATTTTTAATTCGAATAGCCTTTCTTTCTTTCTTTCTTTCTTTCTTTCTTTCTTTCTTTCTTTCTTTCTTTCTTTCTTTCTTTCTTTTCTATATATCTATCTGTCAATCTAATGGGTCTCCCTAGAAGCTCCAATACTATATTGGATAGAAGTAAACACTCTTTGCCTTTTTCCTAATTTACAGGAATTCTTTTTCACCTTTTGCTGTTACCTAGAAGATTAACTATGGGTTTCTTTCATATAAGCGTCTTTATTATACTGATATAGTTTCCTTGTCTTCACGGTTTGTTGAGTGTTTATTATCAGAGGATGTTGAATTTTATCAAATGCTTTCTCTGCATCAATTGACATCATAGTGTGTGGCGTTTTCTGTTATTTTCTGTTATTGTGCTATCATACATTGTTTTTAATAGGCTAAGTCCTTGACTTGCCCTAACAAATCCCATTGGTCATAGTATAAAATCCTCTCAATCTGAATTGTATCCACTTGCGTTTTGTGGAGAACATTCATAAGGGATATTAATCCCAGTTTTCTTGGAGTTTCTTTGTTCTAATTTTTAACAGAATAATGCTGGCCTCATTGAATAAAGTAGAGAGTATTCCATTCTCTTCAAATTTTTAGAATAATTTAAGAAGGATTGGTGTTAACTAATTTTTTGATGTTTGAGAGAATCTACCCTTCAAATCATTTAGTGCAAAGCTTTTCTATATTTGGAGGATTTTGATCACTGATTCAGTCTCCTAAATAGTTCTAGGTCTCCACTTCTTCATCATTCCTTTGGGATAGACTGTGTTTATATGAGGAATCTGTCATTGCCACTGGGTTTTCCGATTTTTCGACATACATTTATTCATAGTGCTATTATACAGTCATCTTTACTTCTATAAAAACAGTAGTAGTTGTGCCCACTTCCATTTTTTATTTAGTAACTTTGTCTTCTCTCCATTTTTCATAGTGGCGTTAGCAAAAAGTTTGTGAATTTTCATCTTTTCAAAAGAATCAACTTTTGGTTTCATTGGTTGATTTTTATTTTTCTATTTTGTCTGATAACTAGTATAACCACCCCAGCTTACTTTTAGTTACTATTGACATGGATTAGTTCTCTTTTTCTGACTTTTTTACAGTCATCTTAATTGGTATATTTAGATCTAATGGGAGTTTCTTTATAAAACATAGAGTTGGATATTTTTGTATGCATTCTGCCCATCTGTGCCTTGTCATTAAGGAGTTTAATTCATTTGCAATTAAAGTAATCACTGATGAGAAGGAGTTCACTTTGCCATTTTGTCATTTGCTTTCTCTGTATCATAATTTTTATCCCTTCTCTCTTTACTGCCTTCCTTTATTTTTAGGGAAAAAAAGATAAAAGTTCTAATATTTTTGTTTAATTAATTTTTTTGAAGTGATACTTTTTACTCCCTTTGTCTTTATGGATTTGTGTATGTGGTTACCATGGCTACTAGACTAAACACATAAGCATCACCATCTATTTTGAATTGAGACTAACGTGACTTCAGTTATATCCAAAAACTCTATAGCTCCATTCCTGCCCCACTTTATGCTACTGTGTCCCACATTGCATCTTTATCTATTGTATTACCACTAACATCTACTTACAGATGTTTTTATTCATTTATCTTTCAAATCCTTTAAAAAATAAAATAGAACAAGCCAAATATACAAATTTCAATAACAATAATGATTATTTTTATATTTCCATTTATTTACTTTTATCAGTAATATATAGATTGTTTTGTTTTTGGTGGTGCTGGGGATTGAACCCAGGTCCTTGTGCATGCAAGGCAAGCACTCTACCAACTGAGCTATACCCCCAGCCTAGCAATCTTTATATTTCTGCACAGCTTTGAGTGATGTCTATCACATCCTCTCATTTGAAGAATATCCCATAGTCTTTCTTTTGTGTGGCAAGTGTCCTGATCATGAATTCCTTCAGCTTTGGTTCATCTGGAAAGGTCTCTGATTTCTCCATTTTTAACTGTAGTTTTACCGAAAAATCTTGGTTGACCACCGTTTGTTGGTGCTGCTGCTTCATTCAACACTGTCAATACACCATCCCCTGCCTGTGGCCTCCACTTTTTCTGTTGAGGGATCAGTTAATGATTTTATTAAGGATCCCTTGTATAGGAACAGCCTGTTTTCTCTTGTTGTGTTTGAGATTCTTTGTTTAACAGTTTGGTTCAGTGTCCAGGCTTGAGTCTCTTTGAGTTTATTCTACTAGGAAGTTATGGAGCTTTTTGAATTTGTGTGTCCATTGATTTGCTCAAATTTGGGAAGTGGGCGGCCATTATTTCCTCCAATCAGCTTTCTTTCCCTTTTCTCTCGTCTGGACTCCTACGAGGCATATTTCCCTGTGCCTGGTGATGCTCCACATGTCCCTTAGGCTCTGTTCATTTATCTTTATGCATATTTCTTTCTGCTTCTCAGACTCTATTTTAAATGTTCAGACTCCAAATTCACTGATTCTTTTTTTTTTTGCCTGCTCAAATCAGTTTTTGAATACTCCAGTGAACTTTTCAATTCAGTTATCGTATTTTTTAGTTTGAACATTTTGTTTAGCTTCATTTTATAACTTCCTTATCTTTGGTAATATTCTCACTTATTCATACATCATTTTCCTTATTTTTCTTAATTCTTTGTCTATATTTTCCTTTAGCTGTGAGAGCCTATTTAAGACAGCTATTCTAAGTCTTTGTCTAGTAAATCTGATTTCTGTGTTTCTTTAGGGACAGTCTGTGACACTTTGTTTTTCCTTTGATGGGCCATGTTTTCCTGTCTCTTATATATCATGAGAATTTTTTGTTGGAAATTGGACATTGGAAACAACAGCTGTCTGACCCAGTCTTGGCATGTTGGCTATGTCAGTGAAATCCTTCACTAATTTTCCGAGTCTTGGGATCAGCCCAAGGAGTAAGCTTCCATCTTTTCTTTTCATGTGTCTTTTCTGGGCTTGTGTGAGTGGCATTTTCAATCCCCCCAGATAGAAGCTCACGCTAGCTCCTCCTAAAATGGTCTTGCATGTTTCCCCCCAGGATTTCTTGCCCCAGGTATTTGAAGACCTTAGTCTCCATGGAGATTTCCCAAGCAATATCTACTACTGCTCCTCACCTGATTTATGTGTTAGGCAAAACGAAGACCAGGCCTTCAGAAAGCCCAGACAGGTTAGAAGTTGTTAATAACTTGCTTCAGTTTGAAGGAAAGAATTGGAAATGGGATGCCACCTTCCCTAGACCAAGATGGCACTGGATTGGGAAATGGTTGGGAAAAATGAAGAAAAATGGCTACAAAATTTTCTACCATTTCAAATGAGACCTCTTCTTAGTTGGAAGTTTTCTTGATCTCCACGGACCTTTCAGCATTTCCCAAAGCTCATATAAGGTCACTGAAGGCAGTTTGGGAGGGTTTGTTCATATCTACCTGAGGGAATAAAGTGCTTAGAGCTTCTTTATTTGCCATTTGCTGACATTTCCCTCACAGAATAGGCCTTTTGAAATAGTCTTTGCTGAAAAAAATTTTAAGACACATGTGATAACCCTATGAAACCATCACCATGATGATAAATGACAAGTCCTTAGGCTCAGAAGGTTCCTCCTGGCCCTTATGATCCCTCCTACCCCTTGTTTGCCCTCTCCCACCCCCCACCATCCCCCCACAACTACTGATCTCTTTTCTCTCACAACAGTTGGGATTGCACTGAACCTGCACCTACAGCTTGCATTTCCTAGAATACTACATAAACTCATATGGTATATCTTTTTTCAATATCCTTTCCCTCCACTTACTTATTTATTTTCTTTCCGAGGAGCATTCTATCATACGAAGATGCCACAGGTGTTTACCTATTCATGTATTGGTGAACTTTTGGACTGTGTTTAGTTTGGGATTATTTCAATTAAAATTTCAGCGTACCATCAGGTACCAGATTTTATGTGAATATAAGGTTTCACATTTGGGGAGTAAATTTTCCAGAGTTAGCTGACGTCATCGCATCCTAGTGCAAGTGCATTTAACTCTTTAGGAAACTGCTCACCGGGTGGGGTGGCACATACCTCAAATCCCAGCTATTTGGGAAACTGAGGCAGAAGGATCACAAGTTCAAGGCCAGCCTGGGCAACTTATTGAGACCCTGTCTCGAAATAAAATGTAAAGAGCTGGGGACCTAGCTCAGGACTGGGGTCGTGGAGTGCTCCCTGGCATACGCAAGGCCTTGGGTTCAGTCCTGGCAACACACACACACACACACAAACACACACACAAATTTGCCAAACTATTTTCTGAAAGAACTTACACTATTTTATATTCCCACCAACAGTGAATGAGGGTTCCAATTCCTCTACGTTCACTAACACTTTATATATTCACTCTTTTCTATTTTAATCATTCTAATGGGTATAGAGTGGCATCTCTTGCTTTTGCTTTGTATTTCCCACTGACTCTTGGTCTTGAACCTCTTTTCCTGTGTTTATTTCCCCTGCCTATATCTTCTTGGGCTAAGCGTCTCTGGGCTGTCTCTATTTTGCTCCAGTCTTCTCTTTATCTACCCTCCCAACACCACTCTGCCCTCTTCTTTGTGGTAAGCTTCTTGTAAGTCTTGAAATCAAGAAGTCTTCATGGTCTACTTTGTTTTTTCTCGAAGTTCCTGTAGCCTTTCCAGGCCCTTGGAATTTCATAGGAATTTTAAAATCAACTTGTCAATTTCTACAAAACACAAGCTTGCTAGAGTTTCAATGGGGATTGCACTAAACCTGTACCTACAGCTCTGTAGATCCCCTCCACAAGAGGAGCATGGAGACTCCTGACCCATGAGTGGGGCGTCCCTCCCCACTTCCTTAGATCTTCTGAGACTGGTTTTCCTTTTTTGCAGGGCTTTGTAGTTTTTAGTGTGCAGACTTTTCATTCGATTTAACGCTGAGGTATTTGCAGCAGGGGATCAACCAGGTTCTACTTTAATTTCTAAAATAATAAAGGAATGAAAGATGACAAAAACGGTTAACAGGGAGACCAACTAGAAAACTGCATGGTCCAGGCAAGTGTCTGGAACAGGGATGGTGACCGTGGAAATGGGCGAAGGTGCTGGTTTGAGATGTCATTAGGTTGACACATGCAATTGTCATTTTTAATAGGTCAAAGAAGCCGTGATATTGGCAGCCTCAGATGATTCAACCTAATATATTGGAGGTTAGATCAGAACTCAGAATTGCTGCTTAATTAAATGCAGGAACTAATGAAGGGAAAGGATTAAGGAGGTTCTTAGGAGCTTTGCTGAGTCCTGAGGGTGAAGGCATCGCCTCAGCCCGAAGCATTGAGGCCAGGAAGAAAGTGCAGAGCCCAGCCTCCCTGCCTCCCTCTTCCTCCCCATTCATTCCTTTCTCTCTCCCTCATCTTTAGCCTTTCAGGGGACACGATTATCACGGGCTACATGTTTACTTTTAAGCACGCATTTTTCCCACCTGGCTCCTTGTCTGACATTTTAATGACTTTCTGCTGGCAGCGAGTCATTCATGGGCAGTGAATAGAGAAAGGACATATTTTCTGTGCACAGTTAGAGGTTCATGCATATTCCCTTAATGTTAATGCCATAGCAACGTGCCCTTAACTTTTTATTTCCTTGAGCCCAAGCCCTCATCTGGAAGGGTTCTGGGCTCCATTTTCAAGCAATTTGGTGCCGTTCATCGTGAGGCTCCTGAGTTTATGGAGAGAAGGCTAGGAACGCATGCTTGAGTTTAGACTCAAATTACTATCCTAAATGACTCCATGGGGGGTTCCTTTAGGGGTCACTGGGAGCCAGAGTGGAATGTTTTTTCTTCTTCACTTTATCCCAGGCCTTGGGGCACGAGAACCATAAATGCAGGTAATGTGTTTAATAGCCAGATTCTCTAGGCTCGTTTTTCTACCCCTCTCCCCACCCCCAGTGATACTCATGAACCCGCCCAGAGCTGGCTGGAGACTCACTTTGTACAGCCCCATTTCTACAAAGGTGAGATTTAAATGCCTGAGCAACAGCAGAGAGTTTTACTTAAAGCACAGGACGCTTCCCGGTGTGGCTAAGCCAGACCGTGAGTGAATGAACGTCCTCAAGCCCAGTGGAGAGGTCCAAGCTAAAAGGGATCACAGGTAGTGAGCTCCCTGTCACTGGAGGTGTTCAAACAGTGTCCAGACAACTACTTGACAAAGGCATTTGGAATGGGAGATTGATGCATCTGACAGGAAAATGAACTTGAGTAGTCTCCCCACTCCATAATTTGGTTTTCCATGGTTTCAGTTAGTTATAGTCAACCAAAGCCTACAAAATATTAAGTGGAAAATCCTAGAGATTAAAAAAAAAAAATCCATCACTTTTAAATTGTGCGTGCCTTTTGGAATCGTATAATAAAATCTTATGCCAATCTTCCCCGCGTCTCACTCTGGGCATGAATCATTATCCCTTTGTCCAGAGTATCCACTCTGTATATATTATCCGCCCGTTCATCACATAATGAACATCTCAGTGCTTGTGTTCAAGTCAGCTTCACATCTGACCTAACGTTGTATCATGATACCTGAGCCGTTCACCTCACTTCATCATGGCACAGAGGTGTCATATCACCCCACACCATCACAAGAAGAAGGGGACGTACAATATCATCAAATAGTTGGAGACAGAGACGCTAAATCCACATTCCTCTTATTACAGCACACTTTTAAGACTGTTCCACCCTATTAGTGGTTATGGTTCATCTTTTGTCGCACCTAAATCATAAATTAATCTTTACCACGGGCAGCATATAGGCACAGGAAAAACCTAGTCGGAACGGGGCTTGATTCTTTCCGGGGGTGCAGGCATGCTCAGGGGGGTCTGGCCATGTCTCTCCCACAGAGAAGAAAAGGCAATTGCAGAAATGACAAGTTTCCTTATAACACACCCCTTCCCTGAGACCGCAGGCCCTTTGTTGTTTTACACATATCCCCAGTTCCCTTCCAGGGGGCTGGGACTGAGATGGACTCCAACTCTGCCCTTCAGGAGCTTCCGTCCAGGGAGGGTGACAGAGCAGCTGATTAACGCCAGGTGATGACAGCCGTTGGGGCCAGCAGGGAAGGGGCCAGGACCTGTGCTGGTGTTTTACGTGGATTATCTCAGAGCTACTTGCTGACCTCCAAGGTCAAATTTCACTTTACCAATGATAAAGGACAGGCTCAAAGGGTGGCATAAATCACCCAGCCCCACAGCTGGTCCCCGCTGGGGCTGGAACAGCAGCCCCTGGTCTAGGTACGTGATTGCCCCTGATGAAGATTCGCACCAGACCAGGTGAGTGCCCAGGTCCTCCAGGCTAGTGTCCCCATGTCCCCGACCCTGGCTCTTCCCTTGAGAACAGTAGACACTCTGGTCCACTCAGGTCCGCTCTCTTAGCCAGGCCTACTAGTCCTTGGAGTCCTTCACATAAAGACCACTTCTCTGCCTCAGGCAGTTAAACTTGCCGGCTCAAGATAATCAATAGATTACACTGACACATCTTGCTCAAAACCTGAGGTTTCATACTTGCCAGACGCTCAGCTGCCATTTTGAAACTAAAGAGTGGGAAAGAAAAAGTGAGAGAGTTGGTGAAGGTCCTACTATGTGCTTAGCCCCAGGGGTATGTGGGTGGGGTGGGGATGGCTGGAGCATGGTGCACAAACAAAATCAAAAATAAACTACTGCCTTTGACAAATTTAAAATTTAATTTCAGAGACCCAAAAAAAAGAGTGAGAGAGAGATGAGCAGTCGTGGGAGACAGAGATCTTGCTGTGTGTCTTTGGACAAATCCCTTGGCCTCTCTGAGTCTCCAATTCATCTGTACCACGTTTTCCAATAGAACTACCAGCAGAGATGGAAGCATGGTCTATCTGCAGTGTTCAATACACTAGGCATTAATTCCGTGTGGCTTCTGAGCTCATGAAATGCAGCTAGTGTGACGAAGGTCTAGGTTTTTAAGTTTATATATTTTTAACTATTTTAAACTTAAGTAGCCGTGTGTGGCCAGTGCCTTCCATGTGGGGTAGTACAGATCTTGAAAGCTGGGAGTCTGGGGGCTTGTCTGTTTGAAGTAAGACATTGAGAGGGAACCCAGAAAGTGCATTTGCCTCAGGACCTAACTTGAAACCGTGTCATGTGGGACGTGGGATCTGGGGACAGGGGACATGTCCCAGCTTCAGCGTATCTAGTTGTGAAGCCCCAGACAAGTCCCTTAACCTGTTGCTCCTTCAAGTTCTTCATCTGCCAAGTGGGGATCATAAGAGTGCCTAGTTCAGGGTCATTTTAAGAACGGCATGAGATAACAGATGAGCCTCGGTTGGAACAGAGCCCGACACTTGGAGAGCACTCTGGCAATTGAGCTGCTTGTTATGAATCATCACGGCTGTTATTATCAATAAGACAGAACGGCGCAGCCTCCCGGGACCAGACCTTGTCCTCCTAGAAACTCCCTCTTCATCAGGAGGCCCCCAAACCCCGGTGAGCCTCCTTCTCACCCCAGGTGCTGAGGTTGAAAGATAAAGGATGAGGCCCAAGTCAAGAAGACCCTTGGGATGCAAGGCACCTCTCACGATTTAACAAGGACTGAGCTCCTCCTCCTTCCCAGAGCTTAGGAGACACGAGGAGCTCAATCCTGGCAGCATCAGCGCCCCAGAGACTTTTGCCAAAGAGATTCAGGTGGCCTTGGGTTTGGAGATTCAACGCTACGTGCAAATTCAGAAGATAATGACTAGGGTAAGACATATTTTCACCCAGAAGATTTTTTTTTTTTATAAAGGCTGTGAACAGAATTTAAATAGGCCCAACCAGAAGAAAGAAAGGGGGAAAAATACCATGGAATGACTTTTAATTTTCTTTCTTTCCCTCTAATGAATTTTTTTTTTTTAAATCCTTCAAAATATGGAAGTCCATTCTTAAGTTGCTCTGGATTCAAACCGGCCTGATGGTCACTAGGGGATTTCTGTCCGCGAATGACTCCCTGTAGAGTGTCACTGATGTCACCCACATACCAGAAGACTGTGGCATGTGTCTTCTGCTTTGAGCTCACCTCGGTTTCCGGGTGGAAACTGTGGGGGGTTTGACGGGAAGTGGGGCGGGGTCCTCTAGGTGCCTCTCAGCTCTGAGAGTCTAGGTTTCCGTGAGACCCTCTTTCTTTGACATTGGCCAGCCTGTGAGGGTCATAAGGGACTTGCCCCTGAACAGCGTTTCCACCCACATGGACGAGAACTTTACTTAGCTGGGCCGCCAGAGACTCCAGCACCTCCAGGAGCCAAGCTAGACACAGAACGGAGTGGGTTGGGCTGGGTAGACCTCAGGACGGATGGAAGTACCCAGGCCACTTCATGTCTGGGGGACATCACTCTGTGGGAAGGTGGGCCTTGGCTAACAAATTTTCAGCTTTTCCAAGAAACACCAGAAATCTTGATTCTTAGGTCAAAAGCCCCATGTTTAAATATTGGCTCAAAAAAAATGCAATAATGAGTGTAATGCATTCCACTATTGTCGTGTACTTAAAAAAATAAATTGGAAAAAAATAGAAAAGAAAAAATAGAATAGTAAAGCCTCAAAAAAAAAAAAAAAATCCCAAACCATAAAGCTTTGGGCCCAGCAAAGATCAGGTCTGGGATGAACTCTGCCCTCCCTCCTGCCAACGCCAGGGACAGATGCCCCAAGAGCCCGCATCCTGCACAGATGTTGGAAGGTGATTTGTAGAAGAAATCCAGATATCAGTCCAATTTTTTTTTTTTTTTTAATCTGACTCTTTTCGCTAAAAATCAATACAATGACCTTTGGCCCAAAACAACAAAGTCCAACCTGGTCTGTGAACCCCAACACAAACAAGATTCCCGCTGACTTCTGGGAATTGGCTCTCCCAGGTCAAGACTGGACGTTCAGGGCTCTGTATGTTCCCTTTTTCAACTTTTCAGGTAACTAAACCCAAAGTTTCAAAATGTCCCGGTTACCTCGAATTCCTGGGCAGCAAAGCGCTCAAGAAACTCCGTGGCTGGGCTGTGAGATCACGTTCCCAGAACATCCAAGGCCACGTTCAAATCCCACGGGAACCGTCCTGGACACGGGGAAGCTGGGCGCCCTCTGTTCCCTGCCGTGTCTGTGTCCTTCTGCACCTTCTATGATTTGTAAATGATATTTTCATTTCCTCGTTTACCCTCTGCATCCTCCACCCCATGAAAATCAAAACACCATGAGACCAGGGCGCTGGCCCGTCTTGTTTAAAGCTCTCTCTCCAGATCCTAGAGGGGCGCCCAGAACAGGCAACTGACAAATACATGGTTGCCACATGACAAGTGGTCATGGGGTCAGTGTCCCTAGTAACGGGAAGCTTATGATGTCCTAAAAACGACGGACACCACTTTGGACATTTTTGCCTGTTACAATGCTCTCCTCAAACAAGTCCGAATCCCTGAGATCTGCAGTAGCCCCGATTTCACCCCCGTGGGGTAGCACGGGCTAAATCTGCACCCTCTTCCAAATCATGGGCTCCTGCTCACAGGGAGCATGTCCTAAACAGCAGGGCGGCCGCTGGGGGTAGGAGAGAGGCAGGAGGAGGAGGAGAGAGTGCCCCTAACTGGCAAGTCCTGTGCTCGGAGCCTCCTTGACAATTTCCCTGGCTCTCTTACTTTCCATATGGATTTTGAAGCCAGATGGTCGGGTTTTTCAAAATGTGCCTTTCTCAGTCACGTCTGGATACACACATTGAAAAATGAGCCTGTCTCCTCGGTTCCAGCCGCATTTCCATGTGAATGTAACAGAAGGATTCTGTTATATGTAGTGAGAGAGTATCTTGGGCCCTGGCAACCTTGAGATTCTAGGATTCTGTGAAGAACACCGACCACTTGTGTGTGTGTGTGTGTGTGTGTGTGTGTGTGTGTGTGCGTGTGTGTGTGTGTGTACAGATGGGCTTTTCTCTTCATTACATGACTTTGAAAATGCCTTCCCCATCAGGGGGTTAATTCACTGATTGAGTTAGACACAGAACCAGTGGCCCAGAGCCAAGGAGCAAGAGTCCTAGGACTGTCCTTGAGTGACCCACACCCCTGGGGCATCCTGAAGATAACTGATTTTTACCAAGAACAGAGATGTGCTTCTCTGGCTTCTGAAGGCTCCTGTTGAACCCACTAAGACGGTGAGCCCTCTGCCAGAGCCTGGATGGAGTGAAGATCGGGAGGCCCAGCCATTCCCTTCCTGACACCTGGCCACCTGGACCATGCTCAAAGCACCATGGAGCCTCAGGAGAAGAAGGAGAGGATACGGCTCGGTATGTGGTGAGCTGAATTCCCGTATGACGTGCAAGAAAAGCAACAGCATATAGAGCCGGAGCTGTGTGTGCTTGAGGGTTCAGCAAGCTTATTTTTCCATAAAGTGATTTCTTAAATAAAAGGGAAGTTGGATTATGTTTAAATCTGTGTGAGGTCCCTCATGTTGTAAAAGTTTCTCTCAAATACTTTATTTTGAACAAACAGTGCTATTTGAGGAAAACAAGTTCGCCTGAAATAACTTCAACCAGCTGGTTTGGGGATACTAAGAGAGGTCACTTGACATAATCAATAAAGAAAAAGGGCAAAGACATTCAAAACAGATTTAGTCATTCTTCCCTGAGGGTATGAATTTACAAGAGCAAGTTTTGAATGTTGCACATAAGCCTTTAAATGATTGGTTCAGAAAATATCATATTAAGTTTTTAGTGCTGAAGATCATGAACACTACTTGTGCAAGAGGCTAAAATTTCTAGTGACCATATTGTTCACAGATTCAAAAAGTGCAGTGTTTGAACACACACAAAAAAGTCTATTTTACAACAGCAAAAAGATCAGACTCAACAGGAAGACGTAACAGATATAAACATACATGCACCTAACAACAGAGCCCCCAAGTTTATGAAGCAATGACTGACAGAATTGAAGGAAAAACAGATGATTCTAAAATAGTAGTTGAGGACTTAAGTACTTCAATAAGGAAATCAAAGGCAGAGAGCACCAGTAGCTACAAGACCTAACAGACATGTATAGAATGTTCCAGCACACAACATCAACAAAAAGAAACATTCTTCTTACATGCACATGGAGCATTCTCCAAGATGCGACATTTGTTAGGTCAAAATATATTAAGTCTCAAAAGTCAGGTTTCAATCTTAAAAAGATTAAAATGTTAGCAGGGCCCAATGGCACGTGCCTGTAATCTTATGGCTCAGGAGGTTGAGGCAGGGGGATCACAAGTTCAAAGCCAGCCTCAGCAAATTAGGGAGGCACTTAGCAACTCAGCAAGACCCTGTTTCTAAATAAAATATTTTAAAAAGGGTTGGGGATGTGGCTCAGTGGTTTAGCTTCCCTGGGTTCAATCCTCAGTATCAAAAAAGAAATGTTACCAAATATGTTCTCTGACCACAGCAAAAAGGCATTCAAAATAAGAAAAAAGAAATTTGAAAAAGTCATAAGTGGAAACCCAACAATGGGTCTACCAATGGGTCCTAACTAAACAATGGATTAGCAAACAAATCACAAAAAGAGATTTGAAAGTACCTTGAAATAAATGAAAGTGAGCATGCAACACACCCAAACTCACAGGATCAGCTAAGACAGTGCTTATAGGGAAATTTGTAGTAGTAAATGCTTTTAAAATAGAATGATCTCAAATTAATACCCTAAACTTTCTTCTTGAGAAGCTAAAAACAAACAACTATAAAAAACCAACACCACCACCCCCCCCAAAAAAAAAGGCAAAGAATAATAAATGGAATCCAGAATATAGAGTACGAGAGAAAATCAATGAAATCAAAGGTTGATTCTTTGAAAATACCAACAAAAATTAACAAATCTTTAGCTGGACTGAGCAAGAGAAAATCGACTCAAATTACTAAAACCCAGAAGCGAGACAGTGGACATTGCTCCTTCATTTACAGGAATAATGCTGTCTTTGTATTTTTTGTTGATATTGATGAGCTAATTGTAAAAAGTATACAGAAAGGTAAAAGAACTCAAACTGACAATTTTGAGAAGGAAGAACAGAGTTTGGGGGGACCCATACTCCCTGTGCTAGGTGACTCAGCGCAGGTGTTAAGTCTCCTGGGACTTTGAATCCCTCCAATCAGTTTTCAACTTCTCTCCTCCATGAAACCTGGGCAGATCTTCAGCAGGACAGTCATTGCACCCTGCAGGGTGAACAGCTTCCTGAAGACACACGTGACACCGTACCTCTTCTATCCCTAGAATGCCTGAAACAGAAAGCAGAATTAATAGGGGATATTTTATACAGATGCATAAATGGAAGGAAGGGAGGGAAGGAGGGAGGGAGGGAAGGGGGGAGGAGGAAACATGATGACTTTAGAATCCTTTATCTGTATAAAAATGTACGAGGTCTCTCTCCTGGATGCCATAAAAGAAACACTGTTTGCAAGTCAATTTTTTTCTGTTGCTGCAATTGAAAGATCTGACCAGAACAATTTCAGAGGAGGAAAAAATTATTTTGTGGCTCATGGTTTCACAGGTCTTAGTCCATAAAAGGCAGGCTCCATTCCTGCGGGCTCGAGGTGAGGCAGAACTCATGGCAGGAGAGTGTGGCAGAGGGAAGCAGCTCACCTGGCAATCAGGAAGCAGACAGAGGCTCTACTCTCCAGATACAAACATATACCTCCTCCAGCCACACCCTACTCCCTTTAGTTACCACTCAGTTAATCCCCATCAGGGGGTTAATTCACTGATTGAGTTAGACTCTCACGACCCAGTCATTTCTCCTCTGCACCTTCTTGCATCATCTCACACGTTACAGAGGGATACCTTTTGGGGGACACCTCACATCCAAACCATAGCAAACACTAAGCTGGGAAACCAGGAGATCCCCTGCCTAGTTCTTGCATGTACCCCTGTAAGACTTTCCTCCCTTCCTCTTTCCTATCATCAACACCATCCTGAAAACTTGGAAGTTTTAATAGATGATATCTACATGTCACCCAGATACAGATTCTAGTACCCTGGGACTCGTGCCTTCTTCCAACCATGTCCAAATCATTTAGCATTTGATGGACTTGGGACTTGACCTCTCATTTTAAAAGCCAAATTGATTCTAAAGTCATTTGAATTGAGTGGAATTAATCATTGAATCTTTCAAAGTTGGTCAAACCATCAATGCACTTCTCTTTTCTCTCTCTCTCTCTCTCTCTCTCTCTCTCTCTCTCTCTCTTCTACAACCTAAACTCAGTACTCTAGGCTCTTTCTGTAGAACATTTATGTAACCCTCTATCAGTAGTCACCCCAGGTGTTTGGTGAGGATGATCTGTCAGCCACAACAATGGCACCCTGTACACTAGCCCCCCATTCCATTTTCTGTTCCTGATGGGAAAGGACACTGTAGATGGGAATTTATGCGGTGCCTCGAGTTCAACAGAGAATCATGTGGATAAAAGAGAAGGGCAAAGGAGGTCTCCTCTCATTTTTCAGATCATGGGTTCTCCTGTAAAACCTAGGAATTGCTTTTGAATGCAGCATAGGAAAGAAAATAACTATTGGGTCCTTCCTTATCTCTCAGTTTCAAAGACCTTCTAGTTCAAAACTGGACTATTTCTTGGAGATTTTTTCTAACACAGAAAATATCTAGGTCCAATTTCAGAGTTTTAACCCTTTTTAAAATTTTCTACCCTAACACCCACTCGATGTCTCCCTCTGACTTTGGCTACAAGAGATTGGAGCAGGAGTTATGTTTCAATATCCTTGCCCAAACCAATGTAGAAGTTTCCATTTGAACACAGACTCTAAAAATTACTTAATTATCCCAATATTGCAGCCAGAGTGGTCAATTATACATCAGAACATTTTCCAGGGGTGCTAAGGACCATGAAAGCTCCCCATCCTACTGTCATGAAGGAGGAAAAGAAGGAGGAGGAGGAGGAGGAAGAGGAGGAGGAGGAGGAGGAGGAGGAAGAGGAGGAGGAGGAGGAGGAGGAGGAAGAGGAGAAAATCTTTATTAGGAAAAGAAAAAAAAACTTTAAGAGAGTAGACCATTTTACCATTGGTTTCCTAGAACTCATTATTCTAGAAATATTATAATTCTATAATTCTGTTAGTGAAATGTTATAATTCTTTGTTATTATTCTATAATTCTGTTATAATTCTATAATTCTGTTAGTTAAAATCATCCATGTCTAAAGCACCATTTTTATCAATTATACAAAGAGTTTCTTTCAGTCACTATCAAAAATCCCTAAAGTCCACTAAAGCATTGAAATTTTAATTTCAAGATGTGACTAAAGTTTCTCATTTCCCTAGATTGATAGTCATAGAGAAAAACCAATTAGATGCTATATTAAAAATGAAAATAAGAGCTGGGCATGATGGTGAACACCTGCAATCCCAACGGCTCTGGAGGCTGAGGCAGGAGGATTGCAAGTGTAAGGCCAGCCTCAACAAAGTAGTGAGACCCTAAGTAACTTGGCAAGATCCTGTCTCAAAATTAAAAGAAAAAGAGCTGAGGATGAGGCTCAGTAGGTTCAATCCATAGTATCAAAAGCAAAAATGAGACTAAATAGAAAAAAATATTTCTTTCTCTGGAAAGCTGAGACAGCTCACCAAAAAAAGGCTATTAGCAAATCCATGGGAACGCACTCAGGAGGGACCCAGATGACTCTGTACGAATCTGGCTGGTGACCCTGGGGCATATTTTCAGAGTGTTAACTGCAGCGTGGATCCCAGACGAGGGGGCCTGAGAACTTCGCAGGTGAGATGGAGGGCACTTCAGGCGGGTTCACACCCCAGCGCCCTCTGGGCCGGCCTTCGTGCCTGGGTACAGATTACAGAGGGGAACTTGAATGTCTGGCTTCCTGGGAAATAAGAGGTCAGGGGATTTATTAGCACCATCAAGGTTTGATTGCCCGGGGCCATGGGAAGGAACAGTGACCCGGAACTCCCTGTGACCTGCGCTCGTGGCCTTGCCTGCACCTGGGGGCTGCCCGCCCAGGTCCGATGCCATGGCCCACCGTGGGCTGGTCTCTTCCTCTGGGAGGAAGTGGTTTGAGGACCCGAGGATGGGCCCAAGGAAGCCCATTGGTGTGGGGGAGTCATCTGGGAGCAAAGTCTGGGTGCATCTTAGTGTGCCACAGACCTGGTCGACGGTGCAGAAGTGATTGAAACCAAAAGAGCAGTCGGGCCTGGCCTGGGCAGAGAGACAGGGCCACGGGCAGCGGGCAGGGAGAGGCCTGCAGGGCATGGCTGGGCCCCCCACATTTCCAGGCAGCACAAGGACCTGGTGATAGGATCCTGTGTTCACGCCCTTGTTTCCACAGGAGCTTCTGCAGGTCTCACCATCAGGACCCAGACCAAGGCAGCCCACCGGGGAGGGAACATGCCTCCTCAGGTGGGCAGGCTTTATGCAAAAAAATATGGATGATATTAACAAATGGGTGGAGGGAAGGGGGGAGGGAGGGAGGGGGCAGGGAGGGAGGGAGGGAGTTGGAGATTTTGGTTTCTGACTTTGCCCATTGGGAATTGCAGAGCATAATTCTCCTACCTGACACTATTTGTCCCTTGGCCAATATGGAAGAACGTAGCTCTAGATGAACGTCCAGGAGACTCTGCTGTTGGCAGAGCAGATTGCTAGTTCCTTGGGGTGCAGCACCCAGGTTTGCCTCAGCCACCTGAGTGAGTAAAACATGCCTCCCCAGGACCGTCCCAGAGACCTCACTCCATAGACCAAGGGTAAGGCGAGAACATCTGCTCTCTCTCTCTCTCTCTCTCTCTCTCTCTCTCTCTCTCTCTCTCTCCCCTGGCTAATTTAACCGCTCTTGCTAGTTTTGAGACTCTCTGCTAGAAGGTATGCAAAAGCAAGCCAAGCCATCCATGGGCACTTCTGACCCAGAAGAACTCAAGCACCTGGTGCTTCTGAGAAAATGCAGGACACACACTGGACCGCCGGCCAGGGCTGACCCCAAGCTCGGTGATCACCTGCAAGGACTTAGCCAAGGTGGAGTTTCCTCAAGTCCAAAAGGAGCTATTGAGGGGACAGAATGAAGCCCCACCTGTGTAGCACTGAGCACAGGCCGGAGAGGAATAGTGACGGTGTCGAGGAAGGTGGCTTAGGCTGCGGGTGTTCCTATCACAGCTGGAGGAGAGAGGCCAAGAGCTGTGGCAGGCAACAGAGGGGAGACAGGTTTAGAAACGACATTTACTCAAGAAAAATATCCACTGATAACAATATGAACAGCTGGGAGCTGCCGTAACTTGAGTATGACTGTCCCTACCAAGATTCACACAGAGGCTTGGTCCCCACTGCAGCCTAGTGGGAGGTGCGTGGCCACGGGCTGGAGCCACATGCGTGGCTTAGTGCCCTCACCAGAGCACCTGTGTTCCTGCTCTCGAGAGACTGGACTAGTTATCACCAGAGCACTTTGTTATAATAAAGTGAGGTCCTCTTCCTCACTTTATTATTTTCTCTTGCTTTCTCTCTCACCAGGCCATCCCTTCTACTTTCTGCCATGAGTTGAGGCAGCCTGAGGTCCTCACCAGGACCAGGCTCTTTATCTTCCCAGCCTTTATAACCATGAGCCAAAATAAACCTCTCTGCTTCATAAGCAACCAGGCTCAGGTATTTTGTTAGAGCAACAGAAAACAGATGATAAGAGCTAGTCTGTACCAGCCTCTGTACTTGAAGAATTTTTAGAGAAACAGAGTTATCAGTCCCAAACCATAAGACCACTTGTCCAGTTGTCTTTCCTTAGTTGTGGCTGTGATCCCAGGTGCACTCCGTTCATGCTGAAGGTAGCTGTCAGCAACCAAGCGTGGGCCTCGGCAGAACAGCGAGGCTGGGCTCAGTTCATCCCTGCTTCTTCATTGGCGGTCACAACCTTACCCCAAACAAGCTGCCTCTTAACTGACCTTGAGCCTTACCCTTCCTCCCAGGAGACACTGATAAACCCAGTCCCAGGGGCTACAGTGACCTACAGACCCTGGAAAAAGTCCCCTCTCACTGCTGCCTGCACATGTGCGTATTTTCTGAGAACCAGAAGCCCTCACCCCGGAGATGACCTGTGCCGGAGACTTTGGGTTGTCCAGAAACCAGATGAAGGTCGCTCCCAGGAGCCCTGCTCCTGTTGGACAGTCGCCCACTCAGAAAAGGAGCACCGCTCCACTCCAGAGGCGCAGCCCTCCACAGTTTGGAAAGCTTTCCCACCCCATCTTCTCACTGTGGACTGTGGCAATTCTGCGTTACAGACAAGGAAGCCAATGGTTGGAGCCAAAGGAGCCCTTAGGGAGCTGAAAGTCCAGCATGTCCAAGGCACAGGACGCGTGGAGCACAGCAGCTGGCTCCCAGACCCCGGCAACCTTTCCTTCTCACCAGCTGCAGAGGACACGAGGGCTCCCGGGGACCCAGTGTCTCTCGCTCTCTCTGGCACCAGTTCATCTCCCTTTTAAAAACCCCAAGTGGATGTGGGGCTCAGAGCTGTGTGTTGGTCAAGGAGAAACTTATAACTGAAGACTCGCCACTCACTGCGTCTTGGCCCCAGGGCTAGAACCTCACTCCCCCCCAAGGCCCCTCGCAGGCTCCTTCCTGGGAGTTCCAGAGAGCCCAGGAAGGGGTCGACTGCCCCGCTGGGTGGCTGACCTTGAGGAAGACAGGTCACGGCTCCCTGCTTGACTGAGCTCACCGAGATGCCCTGGGTCCGGCCAGTAACCCCTGTGATTCCTTTTCCTTGCTCAAGTTCCTGGAGACCCATGTTATTATCTGCAACCGGAGAACTTTGAACCAGTCTTTCAAACCCAGAGTGATGCAGACTGGACCAGCTTCCTGTAACAGGAACTTGAAAAAAAAAAAAATTAAATCGTACTCATCCAATTAGAAATATGTTAAGATCAATGTCACATACAGTGGAAATAAACGCAGTCAATTACAAGGGAAGTTGAGGGTGGTATACAGTTTAAATGCAAAACTGAGAAAATTACACCAATTGGAAGACTGCAGTGCGCGTGTGTTCGACATAAATAATCATTAGCATTCTGTTCCAACTGGGGTTGAGAAAATGAGGTGCAGTGTGGATCTTGGATGAGGGAGTGGAGTTTATAAGTACACACAGAACAGTTGCATCCGACAGGAAGTCACTTTGCTCAAAGACAGCTAATCAAGCCGGGGTGTCAGGGTGCATACCCATAATCCCACTGGCTCGGGAGGCTGAGGCAGGAGGATGGTGAGTTCAAGGCCAGCCTCAGCAAAAGTGAAGCACTAAGCAACTCAGTGAGACCCTGTCTCTAAATAAAACACAAAATAGGGCTGGGGGTGTGGCTCAGTGGTTGGGTGCCCCCAGTTCCATGCCCAGAACCCCCTCCCAAAAAAAAAGAAGTGGAATGAGAAGGATTCACAACTCGGCAGCCTGTTTCTTCCTCCCTCATGGTGGGAACATCTTGCTCCATCGGTTTCATATTTTCCACACATGGCCCCTGCACTATGCCACCTAGTGTTGCTATGGTTTGTCCCCCAAAGGTTCATGTGCTTGGAAATTTGGTCCCTGGTGGGACAGTGAGATGCTGTGGGACCTACAAGAGTTAGAGTCTACTGGGAGGCGATGAGGCCTATCAGAGGGATTAATGCGTTTGTTATCACACATGGGACTTCCTGGCACACACCCCACCCCCATCTCTCTTGCTTCCTGTCTTGCCATGTGGTTTCTCCTGCACACACTTCCCCTATTTGGATGCTATCCATTCTAAGGCCCTCACCCAAGCCATGAAAGTTCCATCATGTTCTTACACCTCCAGAATTATGAGCTAAATAAACCTCTTTTTTTTTTTTTATAAGCTACCCAGCCTCAAGTATTTTCTTATGGTAGCACAAAACAGACTAATACAGTGTTTGGTTGAGAGAATATGCGGTCTTCCAATATTGAAGGAAATTATGACAGTGTTTGCTGAGAGCCATTACCAAGTAGGAATGACTCATCGTATCCTTGCCAGTGTACCCCATGTTAAATGGACTCGCCTTGGAAATTTGCTGCAACCTTGCTTGTGTGTTTGAGAAAGGTGACCCTGCTCAATCACCAGGGTGGATCCAGGATTAGGGTGTATTCCTGCAGGAAGTTTCCCCGTCCTTGGGTTTAGGGCGTGACAATAGGAGTTTAGGGAAGTTAGAGGTTGAAGATTATGGCTGCTGGGATTAGGGTGTTCCTGCTGCTTGTTCCCGTTGAGTTCTCGTGAGATTAAAATGGGATTTGGAAAAAGCCTCGTGGAGTAGGATTTGGGGACGGGCATATTGAGAATTGCCCCTGAAGCTGTGTGGAGGCTGGTGTGAGATCCGGAATAAAGAATTGCTGTTTGAACCTACAAAGCTGTGTGGTGGCTCGTGATTCTGTGCCAAGCCAAGACATTGGCATCTGGCAAGTGTTGCATGGATTGAGAGGATGAGAGAGTAATCGAAATGTTTTGGTTGAAAACCATTTGTAATTTTTTTTTTTTTTTTTGTCACTTTACAGTTGAAATCAATGCCAATTACTACTTATCTGTCCTGGTGGAGTAGCCACAGTTGGTGGGTACCCAGATCTCTTCACCATTCAGCTCTGTAACCTGAAGGTGGCTTGTAAGGAAGATGTGACTCTGCTGGGGACTTCATCTGGGCTTGGGAGGGGGGCTTGGCGGGTTATTAACACACCTAGAAGCAGCCCTCTACCAACAGCCGACAGGAAACAGATTGATAAACACCCACCAGCTTCCTGGACCTCCCTGAGGTTTAACTCAGAATCAGCACATTATTCTGACTGTCCAGCTTCTCAGTGGGGCAAAACCTCATTTGCCCAGTGACAACTGCCCCCTTATTTGGTACCTTTCCTTTGCTGTTCCACTTAAAAACACATGCTCCCAAATTCTTATCCAAGCATCTACTTTGTAAGAAACCCAAACCAAGACTCTGCTTTTTTCTCTTCCTTCCTCCCTCCCCCCCTTTCTTTCTTTCTTTCTCTCTCTCTCTCTCTCTTTCTTTCTTTCTTTCTTTCTTTCTGGCACTAGGGATGGAACCCAGTAAGTACCTCACATGCTCTACCACTGAGCTGCACCTACAGCCCAACTCCTGCACGTTTCACAGGACATCCACCACAGAGCCCTCCCAAAGCCATGCATGCTCCAACGTGCTTTTATACCAATCTCTTTTCTTTATAAACTACCCAGCTTCAAGCGTTTTGTTACAGTGGCACAAAACGGACCAACACAGAGCTGGCTTGACAGAGCGTGCTCCCTTCCAACACTGGAAGAAATCATGACAGCTCCAGACATGAGTGCCTAGTAGTTTGGGGAGTCAAAATCTGGCATTGTCTAACAGGCCATCCTCAAACCAAAGGACAGATTCACCATTGAAAGCCGATGAGCTTTTTTAAGGGCCTGAGAAACGTTCAAAATCTAAGACAAAAGGCATTGGCTGTCAAATATCCAAAGGAATCTGCAAAGCCATATTGATATATGTGTAATTAAATGTCCACACAATATATCATGAGTTCAACTCATCAACCACAGCTCCAGGAGATCCACGTGTAGTTCCATGTGAATGAGAATTAGTGTGGGGCGTGGCTATTTCACATGTGACCCTGGATAAAAGGAAGAGCTGGTGGGCTAGGAATGCCACACCACCACGGTCCCCATGGTGGCGACCAGAATCCAAGACTGCACTTGGACTCTTCAAAACAGAGAAAATGTCTTTTGGGCTCACCCTGCCTCCCTCGGAGTTATACAGCTTGCCACGGGTAGACAGATCTCTTTTCTGGGGAGAAGATGTCACCAATGTTTCGAAGGCAATATCTGCCCTGCTTTTGTTCTGCCTCGACTCGGGTTCTGAGGAGGCTGCCATCTCCCCAGGCTGGATTCTGACACCTCTGGGCCCCTCCCCCACATTAGCTTGATATCCAAATGTGACTCGGAGACTGGTGATCAATGACAGTTCCAATCAAAGCCACCCAGATAGGCAGTGCACTCATAGCTCCTTGATATAAAAGGTGCTTTATTTCACATCCCTTTATTTTTGTCACCTGAAAGAATGCTTCCCATGTGTGGATTAATTAAAGTGTAAACATTAAATATTGATTGATGCATTATCAGCACGGAGCAGTGGCCTCCCGTCTGATTGATTCCCACCGTGATTTATTGTCATATTTGGGGAGTCATTTCGCTTGATAACCAAGAGGGATCGCCTGCCTCCCCCTGCCACGCCACCTCCTCCACTCCCCTCTTTTTTTCCAGGGGAACCTCCTCTTATTCTTCCAGGTGACAACTGGGTTCCAATAACTAAAACATCTTCATCTTACTCCAGAGAGAAAAGTGTGTGGCCTGACATTTGTATTGTGTATGTGCATGTCTGTGAGTGTCTCCCAGGCAATTATCAAATCAATTAACAACTTAACACAGAAACTAACAAATCTGGCCTCTTCTGTGGGATATTCCTGATGAACAAACCTTGTCCCTACAGAATTCTGTGAATATGATGATGAAACAAAGAAGGAGAAAGAAAAAAAAGAAAAAAAAAACTATAGTTGCAGTCTTCTTGTTTCTCTGAGGGCTGCGGTTACTGTGTGACTAGGAAGTGGGGGGAAATAAAATATCAATTTATAGTTATCCTTGGTTATCAGTCTCTGTAGATAGAAATCACTGGGCCTCATCCTATCAGATGGACTTACAGAAAAATCGCTATTTTTTATAGATCAAAAATGATCGAATATTGACAATTTCATAGTGCTTGATTTTAGATGTTTAAACTCCTTTCTGAGATAAGATATGATGGTCTTCGTTCTGTTTGCCATTTTTTTTAATGGCACAAGAGGGACAAGTCACAGAGAGCCACCATTTAGTTTGAATTTTTGCATCAACCAGCCATCAATCTAAATGCTTTACATAATTCCCTTATGGGGTATGTACCACAGCCTGCGAGATAGGCATTATGTTTTTATCTATTTGCTAGAACAAACACACACACACACACACACACACACACGCACACGCACGCGCACGCACACACACGCACACACACACACGCGCACACGCACACACACACACCCACACACACAGAGATGAAACAAGGCTTCAGGTGACCAGATAAGTCAGTGGAGACCTCCCGGGGCACACTGGTGTAAAGATGCCCACGTGCACACTGCGTGTTCTCTCAAGGCCTTCACGGATCAAGAGGAGGCTCCCACATGTCCCAGGGGCTCTGGCTGCCAGTCAACAGTGTGCACGGTCCGGTGGCCCCACAGCTGGGCTGAAGGCTTTGGCTCGGGATCTTCCTGTTTCCTGGATCCTTCATCTTGGCAGAAGGAAGGTACAGACACTGTCCAGAGCAGAGAAGAAGAAACTTCAAAGGGAAGCGTGTGACCCTGCTCACTGAGTTGCTCCTCTGAACCCGAGCCCAGAGGCAGGGCCTGCTGTAGGAAGTGGGTATCGGAGGCCTTTTCTGCTCCAGCAAGGAGCCCAGATAGGCTTTCCCAGGGCTCTTTGGTCACCAACATCCTATAAAGAGGATGTCCCCAGGCAGGTCTTCTAATTAGTCATCAGAGTAATTACCAAAAAGAACTAGAAGGAGAAAGCCAGCCCATAGCTCCCTGTCTCCCTTCCTGAGCCCTGGAAATTCCAGTTGGAGGTCCACAGATCCCCTTCCCACGCAGCCCTGCCTGATGTGCTCAGGGATCCGGGTCCTTGACAATGCTGCTACCATAGAAACTGCATCACCCAGCAAAGTCAAGGTCATTCTTCACACTGCCAAAGGCTGGAAGAAGCCGCTGGTCTCTTCAGGTCCTGTCTGCCCATTCTCCCATGATCCACCCCCATCTGTCTTCTTTGATGGACACTTTTCCAAGGATGACCTAGATATAATAAGACATCATCAACTGTTACAGACTGGCTAGGTCCTTCAGAAAATTCCACCCCTGCCTAATGGTAATACATAGCTACAATCATTCATTAGAGGAAAATGTTGCAATTGATGACCACATTCAGAAAATGTCCTGGCCAAGATGGTCCACTAACATGAATATTCTATGAAAAGTTTCAGATGAAAATTTCGTTCTTCATGTATGTGTATGTGTCTGTGTTTGTGTGTGATGGTGGTGAGAGGAGCGTTGCTTGTTTTCCAACCATTTGAATAGAAGGTTTGGTTCATGTATCTTCAGATAAATCCACTTAGACTATGAATTGCTCTCTGAATACTACTTTAGCCACATCCCATAGGTTTTGGTAGGTGGTGCCATTTGTTTCTAAGTGGTTTCTTGTTTCAGTTTTGACTTCTTCACACAAGAGTCCATTTGGAAAGATGTTTTTTAAACTTCAAAAAGAGAATGTCTAGAATATATTTTCTACAAGTATTATCTGCTCTAAATTCAGAGGGTAGTTTGATTTCCTGAAATTTTCCTTTTTGAGCCAATTTCATAGCTCTTAAAATTCAAACATTCAGTAAGACTCAGTTGGCTTTATCCCTGCTTTGTCAGGTAGAGCTGGTGTCCCTAGCAGGCTGGATGGAGGAAGTTCATGGTTTTATTCAAAGCCACAGAGTAGAGAGAAGATACACTTTAAGGCCCCTGGGCTCCACATGGAGTGCTTGTTCCTGCTATGCTCAGTCCTGGCTCTTAAGAAGATTTTCTCGCCAGGCGAGGTAATCCCAGCCGCTCGGGAGGCTGAGGCAGGAGGATGGCAAGTTCAAAGCCAGCCTCAGCAAAAGTGAGGCACTCAGCAACTCAGGGAGACCCTGTCTCTAAATAAAATAGAAAATAGGGCTGGGGATGGGGCTCAGTGGTCGGGTGTCCCTGAGTTCAATCCCCAGTACCCACCTCCCCACCCCCCATAAAAGATTTTCTCGACCATATTTATCGACTAGCTAGTAAGTGCTAAGACTATTCTAGGCAGCAATAAATAAAAGAGACTAAAATCCCTGCTTTTTTGGACATGTACTTGGGGAGCTTACTTTCAGATAAATCAGGTTAAATATGTGAACGTAAGACCTGTGAGCAGGAGGAGCCTGAGATGCAAGGACCTGCTCCTACCAGGAGTGCCGGGAGGGGCGTCCTCACAAGAGTGACAGAGCCATGCTTACTGGGATCCGTGAAATTCTCACAACTCCCTCATCTGCTCCAGGGAGAGTTCAAGTTAATGGCAGACATACCATGCACTGCTTCTCTCCAGAGACTTCCTTAGGTCCTCTCCCCAAATATCACTTTTTTCTAACCACCAGACATCTGCTGGGCACCAACCGTGCCGGCTATAGTGCCGAACACATTTACCAAAGGTCTCTTTTCATTTAGCCTTGACACCTCTGCCCGTGTTACAGGACACCAGGACTCAGACTCATGAACTTATCCAAAGGTGGCATCTCAGGAGGGTGAGGTTTTTTGACTCCAAGACCAGTGTTCTTTTTAGGACCCCAGAAATTCAGAGGATTTGGAGGAGCCATCGGGAAACAATCTGTGGCCCTTTGGTTGGTCTACAACCGTCTGTTGTCTATCTGTGCAGGTGTGTTTTTGTTGTTTTATTTTATTTGCGGTGCTGGGGATTGGACCCAGGGCCTCGTGTATTCTAGAGGTGCATTCTGCCCCTGAGCTGCCCACCAGCCCTATGGGTACAAGTCTTGTTATCCCAACCTCGTTGCCATCATGGTCACCGTCGTCGTCATCTTTATGATTGCATCCAGAGACTGAACATCTTCATTCCTACCATTCCATGAGCAGCCAGAGACTGTGCTGAACACATTAGATCCATCGCACCCTTTACCAGGATAGTGATTAAGAGTAGGGATTCAGACAACAGGACCTCCTGGGTTTAGACACTAGCTCTGCTTCTGACCTGCTGGGAGAGGGTGACATGGGACTGAGCCTCTTGCCCAGTATTGGGCAGGAAGTCAAGGGCCATCTGGGCTACACTCAAGCCTGTTGTTCTACAAAACTCATGTCATCCTGCCTCCCAGAGGCTGGGCACGGCTTTTAAGCAGGGTTCTTCAGAACATAATCCTCCCATCTCTGGGGCAGCGCAGGGTTCTGTAACTCTCCAGATCCACAGGACACGGGATGAACCCAGGAGATTCAAAGCAGTAGTGAAAGCACATCTCGCATCAGAGGCCAGAGGAAGAAATTGGATAGATGTCAACTCTGGGGTCTCAGGTGGGCCTGGGTGAGACCAGAGGCCAAGATTTCTCACCAGGCAGAGTTCCTGCTTGGAGATCCAATGACTTAGGGAAGACTTTGGAAAAGCTCAGGGAGAGAGAGGAATCTGAATGAACATGATTATGCAAAGGCCAGGTTCAAGGGAGGGACACAGCAGGAGAGAAAGGAAGGGACTGAGCAAGGCAGTGGTCTTGAGCAAGGGCTAAGCCTGGCCTGACGGAAGTGAGGCCCCTGAGTGGTCATCTCTTTGGATGGGGCAGCTGAGGGAAGGATGGGTCTAATGCTCCAGGGAAGGTGGCAACTCCGAACCATTGGCAGCCACCATTCAGCAGCTGAGGAGCAGAGGGATCTGGGCCCAGTGCCATCATGAGCCCACATGCGTGGCCCAAGCATACATGGCTGAAGTACCCTCTGCAGCACATGCCAGTACCCTGTCAGTGACCCTGAAATTACTGATGTGGTAATGATAAAAATGATGATGCTTTCAGGTGTGGTTGTAGCTGCTCTTAAATTCTGGGCACCCAATGCATCCCCTTGTTGCATGAATACCATTATTGGTACCTGATGCATACTAGAGCTTCATGGGCAGAAAGGACCAAGGGGAACGCCATGTGCTTCATGCTGCCCAGGACTCCCCTTTGCCCACCATTTAAAAGGAGTTTTGGGGACTCACACACAAGGATAAATTGAGGTCTTGTCCTCAAAGGTTTTCTCCTTCTCATCAACCTCACCTTCAATAAGAGAACAGAATTTCTATCCACAGGAAAAACATGATTCAAGTCACACTCAAACTGACTGCGGCACTCTTCCTTACAAAAAAAAAAAAAATTAAAAAATAAATTTAAAAAGCCAAACATCCCCATTCAGAAGAAATGAGAATTGAGAGATCCGCCTCCCCGTCTCAGCGTTCAGTGAGTTCTGAAATCATGTCCAAATGGCTCAAGGATGATCCCGATCTGAAGACACGGGGACTTGAAAGGTGTGTTGTTACAGACATCAGCCGAGGACAACGGTCCCCGCGTCTCAGGAGCGAAGATTCTGACACTCGATGGTGTCACTTCCCCTGTGGACACATTTCAGACTAATATACTGCAAGTCAAACTGCGGCCGCATTTATTAAAAAGAGGATTCAGGGAGGCGAGACAGCTAGGACGGCTCTCTCACAGCGCACCGAGGGCCCCTGTTTAACCCGACATTAATTCAGGGACAAAGGGATGCAGGAAACCTGCTTCCTTATGGCCAAGGACCCCAGCGTTGCGACAGAGCAGGGATCTGCTCTGACACCAAGAAACTGCGGGTTGGAAGGGAGGGTGAGGTTTTATGGAAATAAGCATTATAAAAAGACATCAGGCCCTCCTTACATACCAAAGCAGGTCGGTGACAAAGTTGTTTTCTTTGTCCCGGGACAGGAGAAATGATTATCTAGAAGGAAAAGCACCTCATCTTTTATTATTTAAAAAAAATATTTTCATCATACAGATTCCATAATTCTGCCACATTAACTTTATCATGAAAGCCAACCTCGTATTTCAAAACCAAGAAAAAAAGAAAGAGAAAACCGCATCCTTTCTTACCAAAATGGCTTGGGTTTTTGTTGTTGTTATTGTTGTGTGTGTGTTTTTCTTTCTTTCTTTCTTTTCTTTTTTTTTTTTTTTTTTTTAATTAACAAGTACAAGTCACCTCCTAGTGTTGGTGTGTTATTTCCTGAAATAGTACATGATGGGTTTAGAAAAGTTTGAAAAAAAAAAAGAGTTTTGAAGTTTGCTAAATGCCCACCATCTCCATAACCACTCAAATCAGGCTGTGTTTTCTAATTCCTTTAAATTAAATATCTTTGATAATAAATGCAAATTAGGGAGCAATAAATTATAACTTCTAGGCTGACCAGTGACTAATTATATATATTATAATTAACCCCAGTTTCCTACACAAGGTATTTATCTTAATAATCATCCCATACCATTAGCATATCTTAAAGGGATTTTGTAAAATAAGGCTTTACCATCTGAAAAGCCATGTCAGTTTCCTTCCCTGGGCTATGAAAGGGTGCAGAATCAAAAGGAGATGAAATTACTTTAAAAAGAAGTTTGGGCTAAATATAAGTTGAGAAACTCAGATTATAGTCATAAAAGCCTAACTTAAAAATATTTATACTAAATACACCCCTGACCATCACTCAAAAGAGTCTTCAGCTTCTAAAAATCTACAATTTCCACGAATGGGTTCAAAATAGCTTTAACCCTTCTAAGGCTCGCACTAAGGCATCGATGGAAACGTGGGGCTAGGATGCGACCTTCACTGAGGGACACTGAGGGAGTCCCTGACCTTGTTCCGTGATCAGCAACTATTGGCAAGGGTGGCAAGAAGCGATTGTTTTTCCTGTTCCTGGACTTCCATTCATTCAAAAAAGTGAATGACCTCTTACCCACAGTTTGTCGAGCTCTTGGAATTATAAATGAGGCTCTCTCTCTTTCTCTCTCTCTGTCTGCATTTTCAGCTCAGTTATCTGCCAGCTTTTTGTAGGTTTCAAAGCTTTCCATCTTCCAGTGGCTGCAGAGTTCAACGGTGCTCTCAAAAATTACAAAGAAATGTCCCCAAGATGCTCCCTCCCTAGGATTCTCCTCCGGTGGGGTGAGCAGTTAAGCCTCTTGATACTGCCGGTAATCCCAGGTCTGGCCCTTATTGCTGCACTTTCCAACTGTCCCTGGGTAATTGTCCAAAGGACTTCCACAACTTGTGAGCCAAAGGCATCATGAAGGTCAAACTGAAGAGAGCATGCCCTGATTTTATCCAGGAGATTGATGCGCAAATCACCTTGATTTCGATTTGGCACCAGGGTTATAAAGTGCAGTTGCAATCACCGATAACACGTAAGATCAGGCCCAGGCGTGGGACACTGTGTTTTATACCCTCCGTGGAGTTTTCCCTAATGCAACCATAAATCAGCCCACCAAGCAGGGCATTTGGTCCATGTTAATAGAGACCCCAAGGAGAAATCTAGGGTGCATGGGGATGGAGACATTTTTAGGACTTGGGATGAACTTAAAGTCTTTTGTTTGAATCAGAGCCATCCAGATGCAACCTTCAGGAGACAGACCACAGTGGGGGCTTTAGGAAAAGCCACTGGGGGATATTGAGGACTGTGTGACACAGCAAGATGGGCATGGGCAGGTCTGCGTGCAGAAATTTCTATCTCTGAGGAAGCAGAGATTCCAAATTTTAAGGTGGGAAGAAAAAGTACAAAATAGAAAACCAAGTCTCTCTCTCTCTCTCTCTCTCTCTCTCTCTCTCTATATATATATATATATATATATATATATATATATATATATATATATATATATATTTAAATATAGAAAAGAGAGACACATAGTAAGAAGAGAGGGAAGAAAATGAACAGTCCAATCAGAAAACCACCACTTGCAAAATAACTTTTAGAGGTAGGAAGAGCTTCTCACTGTGTCTCACTAAATGCTTTCATCGACTTAAAATATTGAAGAAAACAAACACTTTCAATTTTCTTTTCAAACAGAGCCAGCCACCATAGCTTTTTAGCCATTTCATAAGAAGTCCAGAGTAAGAGATCTTACTGGTCTTGAAATGTCAAACTCATTATCAGAAACAGAGAGGAGGTGGGACCCTGGGCAGGGTGGCTTAAGCTAAGCCCCAAATTCTGCTTAATGGAAACTGCTCTGCTTCCCCAGACCTTCTCCCCCAACTCATTCACCTGCAGGCTCCAAGCACCTTGCCTTGCTCTGGTGAGCCTAAGGGGAGAAGGCAAGGTCCAGGGTGCCTGGTTGGAAAAACACACACTAGTAATCACTTGCATTATTTTCTCTGTAGTTTGTTGTTTTTGTTGTTGTTGTTGTTTGTTTTTTAGAGCTTCAAGACTTCTCCTTTAATCTAAAGCAGGTAAGAAATGATTCCCCTGTTGAGGGTCACACAGATTTCTCCCCAAGTAAAACAGAAACTAACAGGATGAATGTGTAAGAAAAACACATTCCACTTATCACTACTAAAATTTCCTCCCATTTAAAGAAAAATAGCTTCAAATCAAACACACATTCCAGTCTTTTGTAAAGTTTCACATTGGTATTTCTGAATATCAGTTAAGAATGGGCACGATTTGGGTCTGATATTGGAGAAGGAGAACTTCAACCCTAGTATCTGGTACTTGTAAATCACCTCCGTGGTCATTCTGGTAGAGTGGGAAGCCTATTTCTTAACACTCACCCATTTTAGGGTTTGCTTTTTCTTTTAATTAAAATGGAAAAAAATATATATACGTTGCTTTTTTAAAATTTAGCCATCCCTCCTTCTCTACTGATATCTTAGCAAGACTACTAAATGAAAATTTGGCATTATATTTAGAAAAAGGATGAAAACTGATCCCTACACACATTCTTTTGGGGGTGGGGAGGTTCCAGGGATTGAACTCAGGGACATTTGACCACTGAGCCACATCCCCAGCCCCATTTTGTGTTTTATTTAGAGACAGGGTCTTACTGAGTTGCTTAGGGCCTCAATGTTACTGAGGGTGGCTCTGAACCCTGATCCTCCTGCCTCAGCCTCCAGAGTAGCTGAGATCACCCACGGGGAGGTGAAATTCAGTCTTGAAGGCAAGTTTGCATTTCTGATATGTGGCTTCATTGTATCCAAAATGAAACTCTCCAACAGTTTTCAACAGTTTAAAACAAAAACACGAAACAAAAAGATAAGAATAAAAGTAAGCTGCCTGCATTCTGCCCAAGGTCAGAATGTTAATTTGAAGAAACATAAAAAAAAGAAACAAAGTTGAAGTCACATCCTCCTTCCCAAAGGCCAGACTGTGCTATGCAATTGGAGAAGCCTCTCTCCAGCACCTGTAGGGGCACCTGTCCACCTGTGGGCACCAGGCCTGGCCAAGTGGACGTATGGATTGGACTCTTCCTTTTGCCTCCAGGCAAGAAGGCCCTAGGAAAGGTGGAGTCCGCCAGAGAGGATGCAGCCAGGATGCGGAGGGACGGGCACAATTTGAGAGGGTCCAGCCGGCCCTCCCCCAGGCTCTGTGCTCTGTCTCCTGGCTTCAGCCTCCCAGGAAACTCGGCAGCCGTCACACAGCTCCCCAGTCAAGAGCCAGGAGTCTGGCCTTCTTGTAAAATATGTCACCCAGAGATGGAGAAGGACAGTGTCCATCCTCTGAAGCTGGGTGGAGGGCTGGGAGCATGTATCGCACAGCTGCCCCAGAAGACCCTCAGCACGAGATGGTTTTACTCCAAGTCCTTCATCTTGGCCCAGACAGCTCTTCCCCCAGGGGATATCAGGGAGGCTGAGTCAGGGGTCTAGCCTAGGCTGGTCTCTGTCACTGGGAGATGGGCTGCCTCGGGAGTCCACCTGTCCGTTTTCTCACTGGGTGACCCTGATGGGTACAGTGACATGCTGACAGCCTTCCTGGGCATCCAGTGGGCTCGGCTACCTACATCCAGCTGTCTCTGCATCCAGCAGCTCTATGCAAAATGAGGGTAGAAGTGGCTGTCATTGGTGCCAGGCCATGAGGCCAGCTGAAGTAATGCTTGCTAAAGTGCTTAGCCCAGGGCCTGGCACGCTGGGAAGCCCAAATTCAAAACAAATTTGCTTGAATATTTGCCACTTGTCTTTCAGTGCTGGGGATGTAACTAAGTGGTCCTGGGTTCAATACCCAGAATAACAATGGTAATACTTATTATTATCATTATATTATTATCATTATATTATTATATGATGATGATGATGATGATTCCTCCCCCTGAGGGTCTCTCTGCTAGACCCAGAGCATCAACCTCCACCAACCTGGTGCACCGGTAAAGGGTGCCAGGACCATCCAGGGGGAGATGAAGAACCAAGAACACATGCACAGATTCGAGCAATCAACCCTTCTGGAGGTGAGACCTCAAAATGGCAAGTGTTGGGGGTTGGGGAAAAGTAACTTTGAAACGTGGCTTTTAAAGGCAATAAGACTGTGAGACACAATGGTGCCCACGTGTAATCCCAGCAGTTTGGGAAGCAGAAGGATCACGAGTTCAAAGCCAGCCTCAGCAAAGTGAGGTGCTAAGCAACTCAGTGAGTCTCTGTCTCTAAATAAAATACAAAATTAGGGCTGGGAGTGTGGCTCAGTGGTCGAGTGCCCCTGAGTTCAATCCCAGGGATCTGCCCCCCCCCCCCGAAAAAAAAGGGAATGAGATTATGTGTAGGGACAGACAATATTTGGGAAATCTCTGTACCTGGTCTCTCAATTGGGTTGTAAAACGAAATAACTGTCCTAAAAATAAGAGGAAGTCAGGTGGGCCTGGTGGCATACACCTTGGTGATCCCAGCAACTTGGGAAGGTGAGGCAGGAGGATTGCAAGTTGGAGGCCAGCCTCAAAGACTTAGTGAGGTCCTCAGCAACCTAGCAAGCCCCTGTCTCAAAGTAAAAAATAAAAAGGGATGGGGCTGTAGCTCAGTGGCAGAGCACCCCTGGGTTCAATCCCTGGTATCAAAAATAAATAAATGATTGAGTAAGTCGAGTCTCTAGGGGGGAAATCCTGAGTGGCAACCTGCTGGAGCTCATGAGCAGCCCCTGGGCACAGGAGGCTGACCTCAGGGGAGGCAGGTCAGGCGAGAGCATCGCTTGTGGATTCAAAGGGTGCTGAAGCAAATCCCACTCAGTGGGGGCATCTGGGAAGTCCGATCTGGGGCCATGAAGTCCTGGGGGGTGTCCAAGGAGTGAACGTGACGATCTCTATTATTTTAATATCTGAAACACGACAAAATCCCCGTGGTCTATGTTGTAAGTGGACACCAGAAAATTTCTCCCTTGCACTGGAGAGTTAATAGAGCATCCTTTTAGCTACTCTATCCGGGCTCTTCTATTCTTGTTCCATGTTCGTAATTCAAAGGACTGATGTGGGCGAGGACTCGGGGAATTTGAAGAGCGGGTGGATGTCAGAGCTTTGGGAAGCAGGGGAGCGGCCCCCACCCTCGCTCCCCGGGTGTCACCCACCCTGAGAGGACAGGAGGGCTGAGCACAATGACGCATGTTTTTTTTTTTTCATTTGCTTCCTCTGCAATACAGTCCTCAGCCTCTGTCAGACTGTGTGTCCCTCAATCTGGCACCTTCCCCCCCTCCCCTGTCTCTGTCTGTCCCCGAGACTCCCCACCCCCCACAGACACCATTCTTGATAATTATAGTTTATTGATTCTCCCAGCCCTGGCTGCCCCCGGCGCCACACCGTGTTCTTCATCTTAGTCGGGCACCTTCGGCCCATCACAGCCTGCGCTTCTCAGAGGGCAAAGTGCTCCCTGCACCTCAGAGCAGGTGGCCCGACTCCCTCCCCGACCCCACCCTCTACCACCATGGAGGGCCTGGAGGCTGAGTCCAGGGCAAAGTCGAAGTGATCACAGCCGTAAAGGTGTGAGGACACTTACCGCACGCTGGACACGTGGTAGGTGCTGTTCACAGGCCGGGTCTCCACATCCTCCCCTGTCCCTCTACAAATGAACCTCAGAGAGGTTCAGGGCTTGCCTGAAGTCACACAGCCTCTAAGTGCTACAACTGGGATCTGCCCCCAGGCTTGTGCACACAGATCCCCAGCTGTCACCCCCACATAACCAAGACTACGGAGGTGGGTGAAGCAGATGGCGTGGGGCAAAGATGCCCCCAAAATGCTGGCTTTAGAAAAAGTGCATGCTAGGCCAAGCGTGACTGGCAGACTCCCCGCCCACCGCCGTCCAGAGAGAGGGTCCCAGGCCTGCTTGAGCCAGTGCCCCAGCTGTTTCGGGAGACAACTTGGCTCCCCAGCTGTTTACTTCTCAGCCATAAACAGGAAGACCATAAAAGGAGCCCCTTTGGGTCAGCCACTCAGGGACCTCTTTCCTCCTCCCTTTCCCCCCCTCCCCGCCCGGGCTTGTTCCCTGCGGAGGGACAGTTTCCTTGAGAAGCATTTCCCAAGTACCTCTGCCCTTTGCCATCCAGGGCCTTCCCTGGACTGGAAATTCTAGCTGTTAGGGTCACTCTGAGCTGAAGAACAGGGATACACACCTATGCCCAGAGCAGAGAGCCTGGGGACACAGGGGGTATAGTGACAGGTGGATGGTGACCTCCACCAATCTCCACTGACCACCTGATTTTCTCAACTAATGATGTCAGAAATGACCCATTTTCTAGAAACAACAACAAAAACTACAATAAAAAAAAAAATCCTGGAGAGAAGAGATCTAAGAGGTGAGGAGAGAAGGCCCAGAGGGAACATCAGGCAGCAGGTCTCAGAATATTATCTGTCATGTTCTTTTTCCAAAAAATTCTGCAAGAAGAAGAGGAGGAGGAGGAGGAGGAGGAGGAGAGGGAGAGAAAGAAAGAAAGAAAGAAAGAAAGAAAGAAAGAAAGAAAGAAAGAAAGGAAGGAAGGAAGGAAGGAAGGAAGGAAGGAAGGAAGGAAGGAAGAAAGAAAGAAAGAAAAGAATCAGAGGTTCCACAGACAGGATGGTGGAAGCCTTGTAGATGCACAATGTTCAGAGCTACTAAAAGTTCTGTCAAGTCCCGCAGCAAACAACGTTGTTTTATTTCATACTAATTTTCCAAATATTTTGGCTTGCAAGATTCTGTTTTCACAAAAGGCACACTTACTTTGCAACATCCCAAGTCCTCCTTTATGCTTTGGGAACTTGTAGGTTAGGACATGAGGTCTCTGGCTGCATCTCAGGGTGATCTTCCTTTTCAGACGCGGTGTTAAGAGCCCCGTGGACACACCTGGCTTTACCGTTTACTGTCTCATCTCCCAGGAACACTCGGAAGGGAGGAGGCAGATGGCAGTCCATCTGGCCCCCAGCAGGGGTTTATCAGGAACCCAGGGGTGGCTTCCTTTAGGTGCAAGGAGATCCCCAGGATCCAGGAAGCCTGGTTCTTCTTGACTCAGTGATATTCAGCCATACCCTGCTCAATCCCACCAGGGCAGGGTGACAGTAAAGCTCTCAGACATGCATCATATGACCCTCCAGCCATTTTCTCAAGGACCATGTGAGAAAGACGGGCTCAGGGAAGAATCTGCATAACCCTAAGGAAAGACTTTGGATATGGCTGAGTCCTTGGGAAGGCAGGTGACTCTCCCCCCTACCCCATCCAGGATGTTCCCATTTTCTGGACAGGACACTAGACATCTCACTGGCATCCTGCAGCACCTTCGCCACCCAAGCCATCTCAGACCCTGTGCTGCTCCCTCCTTGCCCTCTCTTGCTTCATTCATGTCACCCAGCTCACACCTGTCACTGCCTTGAATTTTCAGTGTTCTGTATCTTAAATGAGAACCCAGAGGTTGTAAAGTCTCAAACTGGTGAACCAAATCTAGCTCCCTGGTGGCTTAACCTCACAGTGTTTTGAAAAAGAAAAGAAAAAAAAAAAATAACTACATACATACTGATATATAAAATAGTGAGGAGATTTTTATTTAAAACTCTGTTGAAGAAGAACAAAAACATCCAGCAACAGTAGGCCCACATTGTTCTTTCACAACCTTAATCTGGAGCCCAGCAGCAGCAATTGCATGGGATAAATATCTTCAGTGTGTTAAATCCCCACCATTTCCTAATGTCAGCAGGACACCAAGACTCTGAGCCCTTCATCCTGGTTCTACCATTAACTAGCTGTGGGTTCTCAGACAAGTTACTAAACCGCTCTCAGCCTTGAATTGGATTTCTCATCCAGGAAATAGGAACAAAAGTCGTCTTCTACCTACATCAATTAAGTTACACTAGGTTTGCTGCGGTTTAAAAATAAAACTCCAAAATCTGACTTACCACCATGGGAAGTTTATTTCTCATCCTCCACCGTCTCACGCTGGTTGACACAGGGCAGGATGAAGGAAGGGGATGATCCAGACGTCATACTGACTCAGAGTCCCAGAGCAAAGGGGGACTCCCTTTGAGCACACGCTTCCATTACAATCCAGGGATGGTGACAGGCGGAGTAAGGGAGGGAAGCAAAGCTCACGCTTTTCTCTTAAAACTTCCGCGGAGAAGTGGGGCGTGGTGTCATTCACACCCCAGTGACCAATGTCCTCTGATTTCCTCACCTGCCTCTCTTGCATGTCCTCGCTGCTCCTTGAGTCCAGCCCGCTCTGTACCTAGTGTCCCACTTGTGACTTGGCATTTCTTTCCTTCCAGAGGACACCCCTAAGTGGGATAAGCTGGGTCCGCCTGTGGCCAGAGACACTCCTGAAGGTCCCTAAAGACTTGCCCACTTCTGCGGGGGCTGCCGTGTGCCGATGTCTTGGGGGGCACCAGAATCAGGAGGCACCACAGCTTTGTAGGTTCAAACAGCAATTCTTTATTCCCGATCTCACACCAGCCTCCACACACGTTCAGGGGCAGTCTGCCCGCACAATTCACCTGCTCCACGAGGCTTTTCCCAAATCCCATTTTAATCTCACGAGAACTCAACAGGAACAAGCAGCAGGAACACCCTAATCCCAGCAGCCATAATCTTCAACCTCAACTTCCCTAAAACCCTTATTCTTAAACCGGGAACACCCTAAACCCAAGGACCAGGATACTTCCTCAAATCTGCAGGATGCTTCCTCAAACCTGGATCCACCCTAGATCACCTTGAGCAGGGTCATCTTACTAAAGCACACAAGCAAGGTAGCAGCAAATTTCCAAGGCAAGTCCATTTAACATGGGGTACACTGGCAAGGATTACGATGCGTCAATACCTACTTGGTAACGGCCCTCAGCAGCCGTGGAGCTGAGGTCACACGTGCACGTGGAGTGTTCAGGGCCGGTGGGCACTCCAGGAGGGTCGTCTCGGATGTCATCAGGACAATAGCAAACCTGTCCTCGGCTCCCACTCACCCTGGACACGGGCACACCTGCACCAAATCTATGTCTTAGGAACCGTGCTCATCAGAAGTCGTGACTGACCACCATGGGGATCGGCTACAACACAGCAAAGTGTGCGGTGACTGCTTGGGTGCGGGTGCGTGTGCGCGTGCGTGTGTGTTGGTGTCCTTATCTGTGACCTTGAGGAAGTCCCGTCCTTTTTCTGCACCTCAGTCTCCACTTCTGTCCTGAGGTGGAGAGGGGTGCAGATGGGGGGCCTGCTCCGTGGAGCCAGGTGTTGGGGCTCCTGGGATTCGGGGACAGGTAGGCACCTAACTGCAGCAAAGCAAGCCACCGTGATTAATCATGCAGCCAGGCCACCTCTGCAGAGCTGCTCTCCGGGAGGTTGGCCTGCAGACACTGTCCCTGGGCTGCCAGAGGCCTCTGGGTCTTCACCCCTCATGATCTAAATAAGTGGCCCAGAGCCCACTTCCCGCCTGGCCAAGCCCCGCCCCCACGCGGTCATTGGCTCCCAGCTGCGGGTCCTTCTTACAAGTTTTTCAGGTCAGAACTAGAGATGAAAGAAAGGGCCTCTCTGACAAGCAGCCCAACCCTTTTCTTGGTGTGAATATGTATGTGTGTGTGTGTGTGTGTGTGTGTATATATATATACATACATATACAAAAGAGATATATATCTATCTTTTGCAGGTTGCAGGCTCCCAATTGCAGTCTCACCAAATGCTCACTTTTTTTTGATGCGAAAGACAGTGAAGAAAACAAACAAACAATAAATAAAACAACTTCATTCAAGACCCCTTGCCTTTCTTTCGTGGCTGAGTGTCTTGGGCAAGTCCTTCAACCTCTCTGGGTCTAGATGCTCACCTGTAACATGGTGCTGTGCCCATGTCTGGCAGTTCCTGGTAGGAGGAAACCTAGTAGGTGTTCTACGACATTTAAAGCACCTTATACAGTGACGGAGCAGGGCAAAGTGGAACACAACTAATTCTACTTTGATTTCTCAGAGTCAATATGTATAGAGTTTTTTTTTTTTTCTTTTCAGTTGTCAATGGACCTTTATTTTATTTATTTATATGTGGTGCTGAGAATTGAACCCAGTGCCTCACATGTGCTGGGCAAGCACTCAACCACCGAGCTACAACCCAACCTGTGTATACACACACACACACACACACACACAGACACACACACACACATATTTAATTTTCTATTGCTGTGAAATGAATTATCACAAACTTAGCAGCTTCAAATAGTGTTTATTCATCATCTCACTGCCAGCAGAGCTTTTATATAGGGGCTGTAGGGAAGAATAGGCTTCCAAATTCATTCAGGTTTTTGACAGAATTTAGCTCATGGTGAGAGTAGATGTGACACCATTTCTTTGCTGTCACCTGGGGGTGGAGATTGCTCTCTGCTTCTCCAGGTGACCCACGTTATTACATGGGGTGGCTTCCACTGTCAAAGCCTGAGAGAGCGGCCACCTGTTCCCCTGATTGAGTCAGGCCCACCCAGATAATCATCCTCTTTTAAGGTGGGTTTAGAGCTTTAATTAAATTCGCAGAACTCCTTCTCCTCAATACCTGTGTGGGTATTTGGTTGAATAATCAGAAGAAGATGCTCTTGGCAGTGGGGTGGGGGGTTAGGATCCTGCCTATGACGCAGCCATTCTTAAACTGTGTTTCAGAAAGGTGAGACTACAGGAGACATTCAGTAAAGAAAGGAGTGGTAGCTGGGTCGTTTGGGGATTCTCTGGGTTGAGCAGAGTGAAACCAGTTCTGTGAATGAATGGGTCCCAGCCACTACTATGCCCTTGGGTCATCAAGATGTGCAGGTATTCTGCCAGAATACCTGTTATTCTTCATAACCTAGTTTGGGATACACTTATCAAACTTTTTAAAAAGGAATTTTAGCTATTCATATAGGCAAAGAGCCAGGGTGGCACATCAGAAATTTCCTATATCTTTATAGGTCAGATTTAGAAAATCTGGTTGTCCCTACTGGCCCCATTATCCCCAGGTACCTCCAAGGTGCAGCCCTGGATCACCCATTGCTAGGAGATGGCTGTCTGTGACCAACGAAGGGACCTCCACTCTGCCTCTTCCAAGTACTATGTCCATAATACATTAGGACTCCATTATCTGTGGGGGTCCATTCCACGGTCCCCAGCCAGAGCCTGAAACTGCTCATAATACCAAACTTTATAGAGACTGTGTTTTTTCCTATACATACCTGCACTCCTATAATAAAGTTTAATTTATTAACTAGGCATGACAATAACTAATCCTTAAATCGAATAATTATAGAAATATACTGAAATAAAAATTGTGTGAATGAGTCTTCTCTCTCAAAATATCTTACTGTTCTATATTCGCCCCTCTGGTGGTGATGTGAGATGACACATGGATGAGACACACGATGAGACAGGGATTTGAGTGACAAAGGCATTGTGATGTCGTGTCAGGCTGCTGCATTAGGGCTACCTGCCCACAAGTACAGACATGGTGACAGCTGATCTGAGAACCAAGATGGCTGCTAAGAGACCAACAGGCAGGTGGTGTTGACATGGATATGCTGGACCAAGAGATGACTCATGTCCCCAGGAGGGACAGAGCAGGAGGACACAAAGTTGCTTCACACCATTTAGAATGAAATGCAATTTAAAACTTATGAATTTTTTATTTCTGGAATTTTCCATGTCATAGTTTCAGACAGGGGTTGACTGTGGGTAACCACAGTAAAACCACAGAGGAGGGGGACAACTGTATTATGACACTAGCCACCCAAGAAAGCTACAGTTCCCAAAGTCTAATGGTGCTGGGAGGCAGCCCTCAGTTTGCCGTGGTCAGCCCTGAGAGGCCAGAGTGAGGTCAACACCTAGGAGGGAAGGGAGACAGGAGAGTTAGGCAATCCCATGGAACCCGGCGGCTGTCCATCTTGTCCTTCTAGGTGAGCTTCTCTGATTACACCCACAAGCAGAGGCAGATAGGTCCCTAGCAAGCTGTGGCCACTTCTGCCTGCCCCAGGGCCATGTGGGCAGCTCTTTCAGCAACTGTCCTAGGGATATACCTCAAGCAGGGCTTGCAGGCACTCTGTTGCATCCAGGACAGGAAACTGGTGTGTGTTTTATATGATAAATCCACTCTGACATCAACCCCCAGAGCATTTTCTCTTTGAAACCAGTCCATGTCCCTCTATGCTTGCTTTCAAACTGTGGTTTGTTTTCCCTTTAAGAATCCCCTGGCCATCTTTTGGGTAAATTGCAAATGTGTTGTGGGCACTCTGATAGATTGCAACCTGGGGCTGAAGTTTTGTCTTGCTGGAGGTAAGTGATTAAACATTTTAATAGTGCAGCCAACTTATCCATAGACCTACCATAAATGAATAAATAAACAAACAAACAAACCGATTTTCTTCTTTCAGTTTGTGTGTTTCAGAGTATTGTACTTTGGGGGTCAAATGTCTGCCAAAAGGGCTGGTGCAGTGGCGTACACCTGTAATCCCAGGGGCTCAGGAGGCTGAGGCAGGAGGATCAAGAGTTCAAAGCCAGCCTCCTAAAAAGTGAGGCACTAAGCAACTCAGTGAGACCCTGTCTCTAAACAAAATACAGAATAATGCTGGGGAAGTGGCTCAGTGGTCAAGTGCCTGTGAGTTCAATCCCCAGTACAAAAAAAAAAAAATTCTGTTGAAGATTTTTGAAGGCCAAGTTTGGCTCTGAACAGCTTCAAGAGGTTTCTGTAGGGCACACAGCGGCATACCCGTCACACACAGCCTGGGACGGTCCCCTTGCCCATCTAACTATCCAGTTCAATATCACCATGGTGCTTAAAAGGTTTTTAATATAGATATTAAATATATCCATATCATCACTTCAGTGAGACTGTGAGCTGTGCCTTTTTCCTCTGGGATTTTCTAAGCTATTTGCTGCTGACATTCGCTATTAAAAATAAACCTACCCCGAGGAACTAGTCATTTTACGTGGTATTAGGACTAATGTTATCATTTAAGTAGCTGCAGAGATTTTCCAACTACAGAGGCCCAGATAATGATAGAAACATGATCATGTGGGATGATCTTTCTCGCAGAAATGACTTCCATCAACGGTAATATGTCATTTAGATGCTTATTTAAGACTTATGCTATTGAACAAATATTGATGCCTTCAACTGAGTAAAAAGGCATCAATGCCTTGGTTAGATAAAGAATCAGCTGTGCTTCTGGGGCTCGGGACCAGGCTGCATATGAAACGATATCCCGGAAGCCTGTGTAGTGCGTAGAGGGAGAAGGAGGAGAAGAAGGCAACTCACTTCGATCTCACCACCTTCCATTTAGGAACATGCCAGACAAGGTATAGATAAGTTTAAGAAATCTGCATAATAACCTTAGTAAGGAGATAATATTTTAATCCATTTTATGGAAGAGGAAATTGAAGTTCAGCCAGTTTTCTTAATATGAAATTCAAACAAGGTAATGCTAATACATGGCAAAACCTAGAAGTGGAGGTGGCTCTGACTTCAAAGTCTGTATGCTGGGGCTGGGGATGTGGCTCAAGCGGTAGCACGCTCACCTGGCATGCGCAGGGCACTGGGTTTGATCCTCAGCACCACATTAAAAAAAAAGATGTTGTGCCCACCGAAAACTGAAAAATAAATATTAAAAAATTCTCTCTCTCTCTCTCTCTCTCTTCTTAAAAAAAAAAAAAAAGTCTGTATGCACTTCACCAATGTCGCTCTCGCCCAACTGTGGACAGAGCAGGACTCTGACAGCTCTCCCTACTTTACCCATAGGACAGGGATATAAGTCTGCAAGGTCATTCACCATCCACTCTTCCATTGATTTGTATGATTCATCTATCTAGCCAGCTACAAGTAAGCACATATTTATGGAGTATCTGCAATGTACTAGGTATTCAGTTAGATACAGAGCAAATAAAAACTAAAAAGGCATTAGGTCAGCCAGGTGTGGTGGCACCCATATAATCCCAGCCTCCCAGGAGGCTGAAGCAGGAGGATCGCCAGTTCAAAGTCAGCCTCAGCAATTTAGGGAGGCCCTGAAGCAACTTAGTGAGACCTTGTGTCTCAATAAAAAGGGCCAGGGGTGTGGCTTAGTGGTTAAGCACCCCTGGGTTCAACCCGCAGTTAGGTCCCAATCACAACTAGGAAACCAGGTGCCCATGTGCAGGTGGAAACTGGATGCTCCTGTGGGTGACTGTGCCCCGTGCGGTTTTGTAGCCCTTTGACAGAACAGATGGGAGGGGGCCCTTTCACATGCCTATCAGACAGGGAGTCTCCTCAAAGACACAGACTCCATTACTCCACACCTATAACCAGCTCCTGTTTAGTGGCACCCTGTGACCTGCTATGACTGTCACTCAGCCCTGTGACATCATCACGGTCTACTGGGATCCACTATCTACTAAACCCAGTTTACAGATGAGGAAACAGAGGCTTGAAGAGATGAAGTAATTTATCCAAAGGCACATTGATGGGATGATGCAGGGGAGTGAGGATACCAGGCCTCATCCTTGACTTTCTTCACCTGCCGGTGAACCTCTGAGACAAAAATAACGTCACCTGGGAGCCACCATCTTGACATATCCTTGGATCGAGGTGACGTTATCGAGTCCATTTTAGGATGAGCATCCCTAGACAGGGAGCTAGATCCTGGCCCAAGTGCCAGAACTTAAAGCTGAACCAGTCCCACCCACGATCCCTCTCTGAGAGGGAGTAACTTGGCTTTAGTGATGTTGGATCTGCCTGTCTGGCCATGAAGCTGTCACCCTGGGGACAGAAGTCTTGTTAAAGGTGAAACGTGGAAGGGGCTTCCTCCCCTTTGTCCCTCACCTGCTTTTGAGATGCCAAGATCCCTGTGGCCCCAGAAGCTCTGGGGCTAGTGCATGTGTCTCTTCAGAAAACCAAAGGGCTCTATTTCATACTTTAAAAGAACACCAATTTGCAAGGGGGGTGCAGAGGGGAGGGAGGGGCTGAAGAGCAGGCCACAGAGCCGGAACTCCCGAAGGCCGGGGGCGACAGGGCTAGCGCCTGGTTAAGCTGCGCAGCTGGCCTGCTGGGATTTGGCACACGCGGGCCTGTCTCCCTTCTAGTCATTTTTACCTGCTGCATTTGCATATACATATGATATCTGTTATCCTAATTATATCTATTTTCCCAGGTACAGACAGACATACCCCAGAGTTGGGGTGCCCATTAGCAAATCACACGGGCCTCCGCAGCTGTGTTTTGATTAGCAGAAAAGGTTCTTTGGCATCAGAGAACTGAAATCACCTTTTTAGGGTATGACAAGCGCAGCCGAGCGCCTCGCAAGTGAAAATCAGAGGTTTCTCCCAGGAAGGAGCGAGAACGACCACAAAGAATTAAAAGGAGAATAACCTTTAATGGCTTCAACTGTGAAAGCTCCGTCACAGCTCCGTCACGCTTCAGGCCTGCCAGCCATCAGACAGCGTGGCCTTCCAGGATCTCTTCAGGCCAAGATGCCCACACAGGCCTCCCCCGGAAGGAGGGGACAGCAAGGGGAGGCCCAAGTGGGACCCACCGCCTTATGCAGATAAATATGAAGAGTCCAGGGTGGTTTCAGGGGAATGCCAGAGCATCATGGAGCTGCCCTAAATGACTTGCAAATGATATGCAAATCATCATGCAAATCACTACAAGCCCTCCTTTATACCTGTGGCTCATGAGCTCCTTTTTAGTCGACAGGTAGGTAGACTAAAAATTTTACCACATTGATTGTTGAAAATTTTTATCCCGATTTTTTTTTTTTTTTTTTTTTGCAAAAATGTAGAGTTGCAACCATTAGGTAAAGCTTTAAAAAAAAAAGTGTGATGGTATTATTTAAAAATCATTTATTACTACATTGACTTTAGTGCAAGACTAGGGTGCAGGAAATATTCATGAATATACTTTAAAATTGAACAATCCAAATGGACACATATCATTATCATTTCCTCTTGACATTTTAGTGAACATTTTTCTGGTCTAGGAAAAGAAAAAGTTAACACATTAGTTGTTATTGATTGTTCATTAGTGTTGAAATATTACACTGGGGAAAATTTACTACAGTGTTGTAATTTATGGACTTGGAAATCTTAATCTGCGTCCAAAGGTTCTGTGCTGCTGTCTTTGGTTTCATTGTCTGACCTCATCCTCAGTGCCACGTGTCCACTTTAGTTCCCTAACCGCAGCACTCACACAAGTTGGGGCTTTTGGTAATTCGTTGACAATGCGCATGCGCGGAGGATTCTAGGCCTTTGGCCCTCGGTGTGTGGGAAGACAAATGGGCATCCATTCGCAACCAGGGGGTGCACTGCTGCTCTGTTTACCTTTTAAGCAGAGTGAAGAACAGACCGATACCTTGCGATGGTTATATAATTGTTATAAGCCAGTTTGGGGACAGAAGAAACCAGGGTGTGACAATTATGCAAAATACAATATTTTCATGATTGCACGTTCTAACTTGCACTTGTAGACCAAACTCCCTCAACTTCCTTGAAAAGGTTGCACCCCTCCTTTATGAATGTGGTTTATGGGTCAATACCCGAGGTGTTAGGCAGAGTCTCTGTAATACAGGTTGTAATACAGGCAATGTGACCCCTATTGTACTTACCTAAAGTCAAAAAGCCAGACTGCAGTTGAACCTCTCCTTGAACCTTGGTGCCTTAACTTCAATACCAAACTATTCCTCATGGGGAATGATAGTTAAAAATAGCAATAAATTAAAGACATTCTGGCTAGAATAGGAAATAAGATTCTTCTGACTAATGGCTTATCTTGGCTGGGATGGTTTAGATGTGGTGTCCCCCAAAAGCTCATGTGTGAGACAAAGTAAGAAGGTTTAGAGGAGAAATGATTGGGTTGTAGCCTTAACCTAATCAATGAAGTGCTCCCTGATGGGATTAACTGGGTGGGAACTGGAGGCAGGTGGGGTGTAGCTGGAGGATGTGGGAATTGGAGGTGTCGCTTTGGGGTACATATTTGTATCTGGCCAGCAGAGTCTCTCTGTGTTTTCTGATCATCATGTGAACTGCCTCCCTCCACCATACTCTTCCACCATGATGTCCAACCTTATCTTGAGCCCCAAGGAATGGAGCCAGCCACTATGGACTGAGACCTCTGAAACCATGAGCCCTTAAATAAACTTTTCCTCCTCTACAATTGTGCTGGTCAGGTCTTTTAGTCACAGCAGTGAAATAGCTGACTAAAACATTGGCCTTTACTTATTCTCTTACTGCACTCCTGAAAATACTGTGTTACACTCTGGAATAGAGCCCAAGATGGCGCACCAAGCTGCCTGCTGCCAGATGTGGTGCTCAGCACGCTGGCTGCTGAGGCAATGCCTCCCCGGGCTGGTTCTGCCACTGTCCCACCAACCTCCCGGTGTGTCATTCAGTCCTTAGGACACAAGCCCCCTCCACTGAGGCACCCCATGGGCCTGTTCGTGGTCTCCTCTGCAGTCTAGCCCTGCTTCTCCTGGGAGCTGTTTATTCCAGAGCCCCATGGGAGAGTGAGGGCAAATTCCAACCTCTCTCTCCCTAGCCAGTCCTGACGTCAGCTCTAAGAGTGAGTGTCTGATCCCATTCAGGGCAGCACTTCCTTCTCTCAGAAAGGCTAACAGAAAAACAACAGCCTGTGGAAGCTTCTATTCATTCACCCAGGCATTTCCTCACTCCGGTCATTACCAACGGATACTGTAGGCAAGGCCCTGGTCTGACCCCCATGATGGTGAACACAGGTCTCGCCATGGGGTCACTTCCCTGCAACTCCCCCACCTTGCTGGGTGACTTAGGCCAACTGCTGCTCTTCTTACAGTCTTGGTGGCCACTACAGCACAGTGGGAACATGAGGTGTTGGTGCTACAAAGTATCACCACCCAAAAGAAGAGGGACTGGATCCCATTCCCCCCACTTTATAATGAGAACTTGGGGCCCAGCAAAGGAAGGGGACTTGCCCAGGGTCACGTGGTGTGTGGCTGGCAGAACTGTCTGGGAGGCTGGCTGCATCCTCAGAGGCTTCCCCCTTCCTTATGCTGCTGCACGTAGCCCCTGCCCTCCCACCCCTCCATCCTGACCCCCAGGGCTCTCGTGAGAATGAACAAGACCATTCTCCCAGGAAGGCCTGGTGGATACCAGCAGGGTACTGGTTTCTTGGGACACTCCAGTTTAATCGCTGTGACGTAGATGGTGTTCCAGGGAGCACCTAGGGTTGCCAGGGCCCAGGCCAGTGACAGAAGCACGACAGAGCCCCCAAACCCATCCAGGTGGAGCTGATCCCCCACCTCACCCTTTCCCATCTGTTGGTTTCGACTGATCATGACATAGTTCAGCAGGTGCCACAAGGGTGACACCTTCTCCAGTCGACCAGAACTGGACTGTTTCAGTGAATGAAAACATCGTGTTTATCTCAAGTCATCCCTCCAAGGGGCCATCACGTAAATGACCGGCACTGAGCCTGAACATGCGCCAGGCCTTCAGGGAAATGCTTCCCAGTTAAGCTGCACAACAACCTGCAACCAAGGCCCTTTCATCTGCCAGCATTGCTGGCTGCAAGCAACCCAAGCCGACCGCTATCACAGCTGGAGGAAGTTCATGGGAAGCATGTTGTGGGCGTCCAGAGTTGTCAGAGGGTGGTGGATCCCAAGGCTGGGGAAAGGAGTAGGGACTCGGTGAGCCACAGGAGCTAGGTGGACTGCTTGCCCTCTGCAGCTGGTCATGGACCTCTGCCCTTGAGCCCTTGTTCTTTTGCTGCCCTGACTTCCCTGTGGGTGTCCCCACCTCTACTTCAACCGTCAAAGTGGCTTGCATTCATCTCCATGTCCTCCCTCAATCAAGATTTGCTGAGCTTACATCAAGATCTTCCATCTGAACTGGGCGCAGTGGCTCAGGAGGCTGAGACAGGAGGATCGCAAGCTCAAAGCCAGCCTCGGCAAATTAGCAAGGCCCTAAGCTATTCAATGAGACCCAGCATTTAAATAAAATACAAAATAGGGCTAGGGGTGTGGCTCAGTGGCTAAGTGCCCCTGAGTTCAATCCCCAGTGCCCCTCCAAAAAAAAAATCTTCCATCTGGCCGGGCCAAGGCAGAGAAAGGAATCTCATGGGTTGATATTGCACAACATGGAACTAATCATAGGCCTTGCGGGGACCCTTGAAATCAGAACTAAAATAGAACATCCAGCATTCTTAAGTGAGGCGACCTCTTCTGGGTAGCCTCATTTTCTTCCATGAGGGAGCAAGAAGTGGAAAAAGCCAGTGTCTAGGGGGATAGGATGGAAACAAAGCTCAGGAAGAAGTAGAACAGACTTGTGCTATTGCAGTGTCTGATTGGGAGGGGGGTTATTGAGGCCCTGCTGCATCTTTCCTGAGATGCCCCAGTGTGTTTTAGTCCCCTTCTTTTATAAAGTGTTTCAACTGGAGTTTCTGTTGCTTGCAACCCTTGGCTTCCTAATGATGCAACACTGCTCTGGAAAGTCTCTGCCCTCGGCCAAGGGCAGGCCATTGGTTCCTTGTCTGCCTACCCCAAAGTAAGAGCCATCAGGGGTAGTGCCATCATTATATTTGAAGGAAACCAAGTCACTGGCTATGTTTAAAGACCACATAAAGAGAACCTCCAGGGGGTCAGGGGAGCTGGTTAGCGAGGCTCCAGGGCACGGTGTCTGCGATAGATATGCTTTGGCCAAAGATGAGTAAGATGTTAGAGTTGAGGCTGGGCAGAGCAATGGCACCTCATTTATCTTCATTCTGTTTCCACCACTGCTATGATAAAAGCATTATTAGTTACAGAAAGAGCTCATCTTGATCACAGGTATCAGTATGGCATGTGTATTGACTCGCCCAAGTTCTTCTTCTAAGTAAAAGATGAGTTAGACTCACACATATGTACGGCTATTTAGGTGCATTTTCCTTCCCTGTAGTGAATTAGGATCAACTCCCAATCTCCATTCCACCCCACTGTCTCCTTCTAAAGGCCTTGCAGTTCGGGACTTGGCTCCAATTCCAGCCCTGGGTCAGAGGCCACGCACATTCAGCAGGTGTCTGAGCAATGATCATGAATCCTAGCATTGGTCAATGAGACTCAAAGAGATATTTGAATGAAGGATCTGAGAAAGTGTTTTTTCATAAGCTTTGAAGCAAGTATGGAAATCTTGATGTCCTTTTTCCCGGTGGGACATCAACAGGAAAGCAGGGTGCCCTGACACCTGCAACTGTCACCTCAACCACAAGGGCCCCACCCTTCAAAAGAGGCTGGGTGTGGGTCCTGATGCCATGCCTGAGGCCTTGGATTAATGAACTCCAAGTATGGGGCCTAATAAATGCAATCAGGTCACTTGCCGCAGTGTATCCCGTTACTGTGTGAGCTCACCCTAACAAAAGAAAGAGCAGCTCAGCCATCAGGAGCTAAAGCTCTGGAATAGGAGAATTCTCAGTGCAAATCCCAGCTCTTGTCCCTGTTGCCTGTAATGAAGTAGGACAATTCACCCAACTCTCTTGAGCATCCATTTATGAATCTGTGCCTTAGGGGCATTCATGCCACTGTGGTGGTCACTTATCAATTTGGACTAGCTAGCCCACCATCTTCAAACCTCCTTTCGGTGACGCCTCAATATTTGCAGTCCCAGTGAAAGAGAGCCCGCTAGGGATGCATAATGGATGCGACCTCTTTTTCTGCCTTGGCCCAGCAGGTCTTGATGTCAGCTCAGCAAATCTTACTTGAGATGAAGAGAAGTCAAGTTGACTAGAGAAGCAGAGGTAGACACCCCCACAAGGAAGTCAGGGCAATGAGAGAACAAGGACTCCAAGGCAGAGGTCCAAGACCATCTCCAAAGAGCACACCACAGTCCGCCTGGCTCTTGGAGCTCAATGAGCCCAAGTTCCTTCTCCCACCCTCATGTTCTGCTGCCCTGACAACTCTGGAAGCCCACAGCATGCTCCCAATAACTTCCTCCTGCTGCGATATGAATCAGCAATGCTGGCAGATGAGAGGGCCTTGGATGCAGACTGTTATGTGGTTTTAAATGGGAAGCATCTCCCTGAAGGCCTGGCACACGCTCGGGCTTGGTTCAGGTCATCTCTTGTGATGGCCCCCTTGGAAGGATGACCTGAGATAAGCATGAGGTTTTCATTGACCAAAAATGATACCCAGAATCCTCGACACAGAATTGGCAACATTTCCTCTATGCTTAGACCTTGGCTGCTTGGGGTCTGGTGCTTGCCACGTTCACCACGAATTGGCAACCCTTGGTGGACACAATAATACGGAGTATGAACCACCCAACAGCCCAGAGCAAACAAACAGGAAAGCTGCGTGATGATCTTGGCAGTGAATTCTCCTTCTGCACCGTGGTTTGCTAGTTCTCATGTTAAAATCACTTTACAGCCTCAGGACACCCAGCCAATGGGTAGTACGAGGATGTCACAGCAAGGAACCAACAAGGGCTCAGGGCAGAGGTCCAAGGCCAACTCTGGAGAACAAACAGCTATCCCAGGGGTGTTCTGCAACCGCTTGGCTGAGCCTTTTATCACCAGGTAATCTCACCAGTGGTTGAACCCACCCCTTCCTTGCCTGACAGGGGTGAGCCTCAGATCGGTAAGGCCGGTAGTCACATTTGGTGATTGGGTACATTCCAGATGCTAAGTGATCACGGCCATCATCATCATCAACAGCATCTCTCTCCTTCGTAACATTTATTGAGCTATTGCTATGCCCCAGAGACAGGCTAAACATTTTACACGTGCGTGTTGATTTAATCCTTACAAAACCCTTCTGAGGCCAAGCGTTATGATTAATATAAACAAACCGATGCTTAGAGAACTTGAGTGACTTGACCAGGATCACACAGCTTGTAGGTGACGGGGTTCATGATTCACCCCCAGGTTTGCCCAGACCCCTAACCACACAGCTCTAGATAACCCAGCTATATTTCTCCAGGCGTGCCCCCTCCTCTCACCCACCCCCTTCACATGCTCAGACTCTAATTTTAGCCGTCCCTACTCTCTGTGGACCTTTCTCTGCAGCCTGAACAGCCACAGAACAGAACTTTTGCCAAAGTACCTTTGCGTTTTTTATTTGTAAGATAGGTTTTATGCCCAGGTTGGGGCTAGTGGCAGATCCTGTCTCTTCTACATTATAAAATCTTATGTACATGCCATAAAAACGTTCCCTTGGTGCTTATGGCAATATATTGATCATGGTCATTTAATCTTGTGTGCAAAGTCAGAGGGTCGGGCACACACTCCTTTCTGTGATTCCGGCCCACAGGCTTGGAGCCTGTAAATCTCCCCTTCCCTGGGGGGGGGGGGCGGGTGAGGGGGTAGGGGCAGCCAAAAAAAAAAAAAAGATTATTTATGAATGGGATTCTCAGGCATTCTGCCCCAGATTAATTGCTTTCCATCCTATTGAACAGAGGTTGGTGGGGGAAAATGAATTCCAGCCACATGACTCTGATGAGGAAAGACCTTCAGAAGAGGCCCTCTTTCCCAAAGGCTGTGTGGGGAGATCCAGAAGGGTGTGCATCTGCCGTGCTGGAGGGGGCGGCGGCGACAAGGACCACCACGCTCACCCCAGGGAGCAGCTACAGCCCCGGCAGCGCACTGGCCAGCCAGCAGCCCCTGCATTTTTACTACTCTCGTCTTGTTCCAGGGAAGCAGCGGGCGGATCAATAAGATGCCTTGACAGAGGTGCCCGCAGCACGGCCATTTCTCAGGCCAGACGCTGATGGCACCTATCACTAGCAATAAAAGGCCGCCGGAGACAGAATCGGGTCTGTCCCAGCGCAGACCTGTCCACCCCTCTCTGATAAACATCTCCCGCTCGGGCCTGCTGCAGAGAAGCCATTTCCAGGAGGCCAAGTGCCCAGCCATCGAGGGGATGCCACTGGAGAGTCTGTGGTGGCTCCCGGGAAGGTGCTTGTGGAAATCCTTTCCAAATTAAATGACTTGAGGGAGGCCACACCTCCTCAGTCCTTCCTTTTTTGGGGGGGGGCGGGGGGAGAGGAAAAGGCATTGTTCTGCCAAATTGGTTGCTTAAAGTGCTACTTCTCTCCCACCCTCTTTTCCTGGGTTTGCAAAAATAAAAACAAGCCTGTCTGGCCACTGCAGCCAAGGCGTGTCTGAGGGTTCTCTCCCCAGGTCCTGGCAGGACATCCCTCCCTGATCACCATCAGAACAAGGTGGGCAGTCACTGAAGAACTGAGGTCCAATTCTGAAGCAGATGGCAGAAGCAGACACACATCTCCTGGCCCTTCTCTCCCTTCACCCCACATAGATTGGTTGGGAATCTGGATACCCCCCCACACACCAACATCATCTTTCCTAGGAAAGGCAGGTGGGTAGGAAGAGGAGGGTAGGGAAGCCCTCACTGACCTTGGGTTTGAACTCAGACCCCTAAGAGGAACAAGATGTAGGAAAACCATAATGAAAATTTTTACTCCAAAGTCAGCAGAGGAAACCTGTAGAATATTCTGAGGTACCATGAAGGAAAGCATTCCCTACAGAATGCTTAGGAAACTCTCTGAGCCAGGGTTTTCCAGTCTGGGCACTATGAAAGTTGGGATGCCATTAGTCTTAGTGGTGGGGGGCTGTCCTGTGCATGTTCAGCAGCCTCCCTGGTCTCTACCTACTAGGTGCCAGTGGCACCCACCAGTGTTAACCATCAAAAATATTCCCAGATATTGCCAAACGTCCTGGGGCTGGAAGTATTGAATACTGGTGCTCCAAGCAAAGGTGTGGAGGTGGGCAGCAGGTTGCTATATCCAGGAGCTACAGACAGACACTCCGGAGCTGGGAGTGTGGCTCAGTGGCAGAGTGCTTGCCTTGAGTGCATGAAGCACTAAGTTGGATCCCCAATATCACAAAAATAAAGAAAGAAACAAAGAAACAAACAAACATGTCAAAGCCTGTGCAATGGATGTTCAAGTCACTGAACTATGGAGAGAACTAAATGAGATGTGGCAGGACTTCAGAAAACCACCACCAGCAGCAGAGAAGCCATCTTCTCTTGAGTGCCTATCACATAGCAAGCACGTACCAGCTGCTCCAAAAGTCAGCAAGTTATTGGTGCTTATTAATGTGAGTGCTAAAGATGACCCTTCACCACAATGGGTCTATTGCATCCCCAAATCATCATCCGGTCAGTTAACCATGTTGGGCCAGACTCAGGCCCTGAACCTCTGACAGGGCTGTCACAGAGGCTGTGGCCTCCCTCTCCTACAGGCAGATTAAAGGAAGCAGCTGGTTAAGACCAGAGAGGACTGGCCATGGATGGCTCTGGCTATGAGGGGCCAGGCTGCTCCAGGGCTGCCCCAACTCTGGTCCTCAGACTGGTTTGATCCGTCAGCTGGGATCAGCCCCACAACCCCATAACTCCAGAAACAGGCTGAGCAAGGAGACGCTACTTTGGTAGTTTGCCAGAATCATTTCATGGCTGCTGAGTCTATACTGCAATTTGGGGGCTTAAGAGTTTGTCTGACTGTTTTCTATTTCAATTTTTTCCTACCAAGATGTTTTGGTTAAAACTTACACAATTATAAATTATCATTCTTTCTTGGTCTATGACTGATTGAGACAAACCCCATTGGCTTATTACCAAAGACGACCCTTCACCAACCTGGGTCTATTGCATCCCAAAACTGTGTTGGGCCAGACTCAGACCCTGAACCTCTGACACGGCTGTTACCAGAGGCTGTGGCCTCCCCTCTCACACGGACAGAGCATCTAACTCTGTGACCAGCCAGGACTTGACCTTCTAAGGTCTTTATGCTTCCAGGCAGAAGAACAGGGACAGTCACTACTACCCAGGACTCTCGAATGCCAGCCCAGTGCCACCTTCACGGGGCCAGTTCTTGTCTCCACATCAAATGGGACCAAGGCCCAGAGAACTCATAGGGTTGGAGTGCTTCAATAGGACAGTGGCAATTTCCCATTCAGATTCTTTATAGACGGGTGAGGCGCAGAGACATAGGTCCTTAATCCCAGGGACTCAGGAGGATGAGGCAGGAGGATGTCAAGCTTGAGACTGTGCACTTAGCACCCAAAACAACAATAAAACCCTATTATTTATACAATATCCATTTCTGATAGTTTTTGGATGAGAAAACTAATTTTACTGACATAAGTAAACTGAATGCATATACCTAAAGCATACAATTTGGTCACCTTTAATATAGGTATAGAAGCATAGAACTATGACTACAATCAAGCTAACAAGCATTTCTATAACCTTGAGAAGTTTCCTTGGGCCTCCTGACAGCCTCGTTCTCCCTCCTACTCTATCCCTAAGCAAACAAAAAGTCACTGATTTTCTTTCTGTCCCTGTTTTCCAGAATTTTATAAAATTTTCTAGAATTTTACATGAGTGAAATTATAGTGTCTGCACGCCTTTGGTTCTGGGCTTTTTCTACTAAGCATAATGTTTTAAATTTTATTGTATTTTATTTTGGGTACCAGGGATTAGATTGAACCCAAGGGCACCTAACCACTGAGCCACATCCCCAGGCTTTCTAATTTTCTTTATATTTGAGACAGGGTCTCCCTAAGTTCCTCAAGGCCTCACTAAGTTGCTGAGGTTGGCCGTGAACTTGAGATCCTCCCACCTCAGCCTCCCAAACCACTGACTATTTTGAGATTCCTCCACATGGAGGTAAGCATCAGTGGTTCATTCCTTCTGCATTGCTGAGCTGTATTCTACTTGGTGGATATTCGACTTCTGTCTTCTCTATTCAATTGGAAAAAAAAAAAATTTAAAAAAATTAATTTCCCTAATCCACCTGAATATATTCTAACAAGGAGGAAGGGAATTGAGGAGGAAAGATGAAAAAGGAGAAAATTCTTCCAAGCTCATTCCCACCCCAGGACCTTTGCCCTTCCTCATTGCTTGATCCGGAATGCTTTCCAAATCTTGGTATACTTAACACCTTCCTATCCACATCTCAACTCTCAGATCACTTCTTCAGAGGCCTTCCAAGATCCCCCAGATAGTTTTTCCTATGCTGCAATCCAAGTCACTCTCTGTCAAATCATTTAGTTTTATTGTTCTCTAAAGCATTTATCATTCTCTGACTTTATTAAATCTGAGTGTGTGTGTGTGTGTGTGTGTGTGTGTGTGTGTGTGTCTGTGTCTGTGTGTTTTGGTGGGGAGGTGGTTTTGTTTATTTTTGTTTGGTTTTGGTACATCCCCTTCTTTAAAATACAGGCTCCAGAAGGGTAGAGAAGGGACTTTGTGTGGTTCACCATTATATCCTTCCAGTCTAATGTACTAACTGGCTTGTAATAGATGCTCAGTAAATATTGGTTAAATAAATGCATAAGTGAATAGATGGATGAATGAGAGGGTAAATGCACCCTATAGATCAATTTGTATTTCTTAAAGTTATAAAATCATTGGTTTGGAAAAAAATCCCAGAACTCCCTAATATAAGGAGGATATGTCAATGCTACCCACCAGCACCGGCGGTTGCTTGCTGTTGGAGTCAGAGGCCTGGACGTGGAGACCGGCTTGGGGATGTGGTGAGCAGGCTGCCTGCGTGGTGCTCACTGGCTGCTCCACTCCCACAAATCATCTGAAAAGCTAAATCATGTTTAAATCCCCTGACTGTGGCTACCGGGAACCATGAAGGACACTCACAGATAATTTACATACTGCCAAGGTCCTGAGAGCCTCTACATAAAGCCCCCGTGGGGCCCCCAGGCACTATTTTTGAGCAGGACATCAAGTGACAGATCAAATGGAGTCTGTTCCCCCAACACGGGGGGGGGGGGGGGGGGGAGCCTCACCCTCGACTTGCTGACATCTGCAAACATCTTAAACCACAGTTGCTGTCAGATGCCTCCTGGGGCAGCCAGTGTGACATGGGACCTGGGACACAGATGCTCCCGTCCCTTCCATGTCACACAGCTCCACGGCAAACAGGTATGTGTGCTCAGACTCTCATTCCTATTCCAGATTCAAACCATAAAAATTGTTTTTCCTCTCAACGCACAGGAGAAGGGGGCTTTGCCAGGGCACTTTGCCTTCTGCCTATAAAATGTTGGATCACATTTGGTCACAACATGATGACACTAGTAATGAATCAGCCCGGGCAGCAACCATTAGAGGTTCTGAATCCAGACCCAACAGACATATTTCTGAGGGCAGAGCAGCTCCTAAGCGAGGCTTTGCCACCCCAGCCATCAGTGGGCTGCAGAAAGTGCTACTGTAATCACCAGGTTGAATTTTTATAATCTGACAAAATGAAAAGCAGAAAAGCAAGGCCTATGACAGTCCGAGTGGTTTATAGATTTGGGGGACCCAAAGAAGAATAGTACTTTTCTTATTGTTTTGTTGTGTTTGTGCAGGACTCAGAGGAATCTCCGTAACAGAGCCAAATAGAACGACCAAGTGAATACAGGCTGGCACATCAGCGGAAGGCCACTTACATGTCCACCGTGTTCAAGAACCTTCCAGAAACATGAAGATGGTCTGTCTCTGGCCCAAAGGACCCATATGCCTGATTGGACTTTGTTTCATGTGTGATCTGCTTCAGTGGTACATTTCTTTGTTAGTGGGGACTTCCTGCTAGAGCATGAGATATTCTCTGAGAACTTACCAGTACACTGTTCCCTTCACCCCTATCACTGAACCAGGCCATAACACACCCCCCAGGAAATCATCTATTTCATTAGTTGCTTGTAAGCAAGGGAAGGAAGGCCCGTGTTGACTTTCCATTTGCATCTTCCATGCCTAGCACATTACTTTGTTGAATGAATGAGTAAATGGATGGATGGACAGATGAATAGAGAATGATGTTTTAGCCACATTATATCATTTGAGCCTTACAACAACCCTGGGAAGTAATGATAACAGTTAACACTTACATTGTGCTAATTACATGCCAGTCACTATTCTTAAATCTTCATACATATTAACTCTTTTTTAACCCTCTGGAGCCCTAAGAAATGAGGGCTATTATTATCTCCATTTAACAGATGAAGAAGCTGTTGCAGGCATTGAGGTCACACTGCTAGCAGGAGGCAGAGCAGGCTCCGGGGTAGGTGCTGGGTAGCACTGTACTTCTCCATTAGCTGCACTTAATGGAGCAGGAAACAAAGCAATGTTAATTTCAATAAGGCTACCTGCTATGGACACACAGGCCTAGAGAGTTAGAGCCAGGAAGTGAACCCAAATAGCCCAACTCGGAGTGCACATTCTCCAAACCCCAGTAGCACACATGGAAGAGGGATGATCCACTGCAAACAACTGAGATCAGAAGAAGGAGCAGTGTCCTGGGGGCCAGGTGAGAAAACAGGCACTGGTTTGCTCTGCACCATCCTCCCAGAACAGAGGTGTCACAGGGTCCAGGAAAGAAAGGAAAAACAAAAGCAAACCTGGAAAACACAGGCTCCATTTCAACTCTCCTGAAATCATGTGGTTTTGGTTGCAGAAGGGGAAACTCGCGGGCATAACCCTGCGTTCAGTCCCAGAACATTCATTCCAGCCTGAGTCAAGGTCAGAGAAGACCTGGGCAAAGTTCTTGCAGAAGTTACACGAATTACAGGCTATGCAGAGCTTGGAGAAGGCCTTTCCAGAGATTGGATTTTACCACCAACTCTGCCCAAGGGTCTGGGACAGTAGAGCAACCCCTGATGATAACAGAGGCCAGCACAAAATGAAAGTTTACAGCCATGAAGAGGAAGAAAAAGCATTAGTGTGTGAGTGTGGATGCGTTCATAACTTAAGAGACAATTGCTTCCCTTTAAGAGGGCACATGGAAGCAGGGATACATGGGTTTGGCATTTGGACAGGTTAGTAGTCTCTTAAATTTCCAACTCCACATTAAGCCAGATGTTGTTGAAAAAAAAAAAAAAAGCAGTATTGTTACCTTGTCTGAACAGATGAGAAGATTTGGGAGAAAGAAATTATAGTGCAATAATTAAGAAAGCTTAGTCCGGGGCTGAGGATAGGGCTCAGCGGTAGAGCGTTTGCTCAGCATGCACAAGGCCCTGGGGTGGATTCCCAGCAGGAGGTGGGGAAGAAAGGAAGAGAGAGAGGGGGAGGGAGGGAGGGAAAAGGAGCAAGGAGGAACAGGGAGGAAGGAAGGAAAGAAAACTTCGTCAAACTGGGAAGGAGGGAATAAAGGGGGAGAGAAGAGACAGGTAGGTTATTCCCCTCCACCTCCACTTCCCACCTTTCCTTATACATATCTGAAAAGGGAAGGCAGCAGGTTTGAACCCAAAGGCTGCACAGGACCGACTCAAGTTCATTATGGAGGCAAATTAAAGCTACAACTGTGACTCACATTGCAGTCCCAAGACGAGAAACACTTCTCTCCCTCAGAGGATTAAAAAAGAAAAAGGAAGGAAAAAAGAAAAGAAAGGGGAAAATAAAAAGAAGAAAAAAAGTTAAAAAGAAGATCCCTCAAAAGTCAACAGAGAGAAATCCAGAGAAATGTTCCCTCTGAGAGTCATAGTTCAGCTGAGACATGTGGGATTTGCAAATTACCACTAATGTGAGTGACAGGCAGGCCTTGCTCTCAGGCAAGTGCCTGTACCCTGGAAGGGTTCTGAAACCAGACCTTATTGTTTCATTTTTTTCTACCAAACTGAAACCAAAAGGTGCTTGGCCCCATGAAAACGGATGGGGAGAAGCCACTAGGCAAGGTTTCACTGCAAACAGCCTTTTTATAAAATCAAAGCGCACATCTCTGAAAATTTTTTGATCTGCTCTTTTAAAATGAAAGTTTTGCTGAAAAAGTCATGGAGTGTGATTAAAAAAAAAAAAAAACTTTGTTGCAAGTGATATGCTACATTAGTTGTCTAGGCATCCCATAGGGAGTCATTTGAGAGGATCTCCTTTAATGAATGGACAGGAGTTTCCCTGTAGAACTCGGTCCCCTTGAAATGCACATACAACCAGAGCACAGGACCCCTCAGATCTCACACCTAGTTTCCAGCTGAAGACACTAATGAGAGTTAATCACTATTCGCTGGATCCTGAGGTCCTGCTTCTTGAACTGGACGGGAATCTGTGCACCCTTCTGGGCTTCTAAACTTCCTACTACTAGGTTTCAAGAATTAGCTACACTCTATGTCTTGGTGATTTTCTCTCTCTCTCTCTCTCTCTCTCTCTCTTTTTCTTTTTCACGCTCGGAAAACCGCAAAGGGATTTAACCAAAAGGAAGCAAAGGTTTTCTTTTTATAAATTCGATTAGTCTTTTCCACTCTCTCTGCCTCGGGACATTTCCTTTGGGAGGAATTTTATACCCAGAGACCTCTTAGCGAGGCACTGTTGCATGCGGGGCGTAGTGAATTTAACAGCAAGATGCTCAATGTGGACGGAAAGCAAAGATCGGCAGACACTTGCAGTCGCTAACCAAGTCACTTTTTGAATGCTGCTGTGGGAACGGCCCTGCAGGGGAAGAAAGACGAAGTTTGCCTGGGCAGGCAGTTTAGGATCCATGGCTGGGGCGCATACGGGTGGTTACCAAGACCACCTTCAGCTCGTCAGGGCCGTATTTCTCGCCTGAGCCGGCGCCGGGGCGCCAGGTCCTAGCGCTGCACCCGGCGCCCGGCTGGAGATAGCCCTTGGCGGTGGACAGCGGGAGGCCCCCCAAAACTGTTCCTTTTCGCCTCCAGGACTCTGCTGCGGAGTGAGCGAGCAAGACAAGAGCGCACAGCTATCATCGACCAGGGGCGGGGACACCCACCGGACACTGCTATGGCAGGCCTCGGGTTCGAAGCCTCTCTAGGGTCAGAAGGGAATTAGGGTTTGAGCGACAGCAGATGGGTTAGGAGGGAGTTTCTGAAACTCCTAGAGAGGCGTGGTCCTGGGTTTGGGAAATAATCGAACCCACGGAGGGTTTTCCAAACTTGTTCTTTGCTTTATGCTCTTTTCCCTGCCTTCCTCTTCCTCCCACGACTCCAGCCCCAACCCTAGAAGATCCCTAAGGACTAGGGTACGTGCCGCCTCAACCCTTCTTCCCAGTTCTCCTTCCTCAAGTTTCCAGAGTCAGAAAATACAAATAAACCCCGGATGGTTACTGCGGGTGCATCTAGGTACCCCACCCCCAAACAGACACAGACACACACGCACGCACACACCACACACACACACACACACACACACACACACACACACACACCCTCACCACCCGCTGTGACCCACCCACCACCGGGTAGGGGAGGGATTGGGAACCTGATCTCCGGGCTCCTGCCCCGAACGTTTCCCCATCAATAACGTTGATACCATCGATGCTCCTCCTCCCCCGCCCTCCAGGGCGCCGCTGCCGCCTTTTTGCCGCTTTTTGGTAGGCGCAGGAAAATGAAACCTCCTATACCGCTCTCCTGGCCTCAGTGGGGGGCCAGCGGGGCCTGGGCCCGAGACTTAGGAAGCTGGGTCGCCGGTAGGGCGCCTGTGGGGGGGCAGGGGGGACGTTCCCCAGGTCTGGGGTAGGGGGCCCGTCCTGCGAGGGTGAGACGGGAAAGAGGGTCTGGGTCCCAAGCAAGGCCTCATCCCAGACCTGAGGTCAGACTGGGCCCGAGTAAGTGAAGTGATGCAGGTAGAAGCATCAGACTTCGGATTGGGGTGCCTCCGCGCGCTCTCCGCTTCCCAGGACTGACAACTGAAGGAAGTCCCCAAACCCCTTCGCTGGGAATGCGGCTGGGGCCTGGAGCACAGCCCTGGGGCCCTGACAACGCACCAAGGACACTCCAGGTCTTGGGAAAACTGAGGCGGACGTAGGGGTCGAAAGACATCAAACTCCCCAGGATGGGAGTCTGCAGAACGGCCGAACGCCTCCCCGGGTGTGGTTCCCCTCGGTCCTCGAGGTCGCGACCCTGGCGCAGCTGCTGCATTTCTTCGGGCCACCCCTATTCTCTATCGCGAATCATCCCTTAAGTACCCGCCCTCTAGAGGAACCCGCAAGTCCCAACTTCTTCCTCCCAATTCCCACAGCAGCTGCCCCCATTCAGGGGCTGGGAAGGCGCAACCCCAGGGAGAGCGCTTAGGTCTTTGGAGAAACTGGACCTAGCGGCAACTAGAGCTGTGGCACCTAACTCGCACTCGCTGCTTTCTCCCGAACCTCTCAAAAAATAAAAATCACCCCTACTGTCTTCGTTTTTTTATGGATTTCCTTATTTCTTAACATCGTGGCACGCGGATCCTCGCCAGCTCCCTGACACTGCAGCGCCCGCATAAGCGAACCACGGAACTTGGGCCGGAGACAATGGCCCGTAATTGATGTATTGCCACCAACCATAAAGACCAATTCTCCTCTCCCCGCCATTCCGTCCGTCCCCTTCCTCCCATCCCCCCTCTCCTCCGCCTCCCCTCTCCTTTCCCGGCCACAGAGGGAAAGAAAACAAACAAGAAATTAGCTGGGGACGCCGAGCGCAGAGCGAGACGCCTGCCTCTACGCCGTCGAGGACGCAAAAGAACGAAAAAAGTTATTAAAGTTTGGATTCCCCAATTAATTCGTCTCTGAGCTCCCATTTTTAATTAAACAGCGCGAAACAGCTTTTGAGGATTCATTTGGTTTGGTTGGTTGTGGTGGTGTCTCGCGGGGGAGGGAAATCTCCCCCCCCCCCGCCTTAATCTTAATCACACATAGAGCAAGTAACAAACACGTGTGAAACTGTTCCCCGGAGCTTCCCGCGGCGCACACGGCGCGAACCAGGATAAAGGGTTTGCGGGACCGCCGACTCCTTTAGGTTCTTAACAGCACGCTGTGACCCGGAGGCCCGGACTTTCAAGAAGCCAAGAATGTTAGAGACGGATGCGGGAGGCTCCAAACGCAAGCGTACAGGGGAAATGTGGGTGCTAGTGCACGTGGCCGCGTTTGGGTACCCGAAAGAGTGAGGGTCGGTGTGTTTTGGAGGACGCCTGTTTGCGGAGCGGGAGGGCGGGTGCGGGATTTACACGTGCTCCTGCACACGTTCCCGAGGGTTTGGGGGAAGCAAGCCGCTAGTACCCCAGGAGCGCACAGATCTATCTTTGCCGAGGGATCTCTTTAAATATTCAGTGAGAAATAATGGCATTTGAAGCACCACCTATGGAAACATTATTATCTTCATTCTTCAACATCAGACCCACTGATAGCTTCGTTTGTCTTTTTATCAAAATCTACTGTACCCAACAGGACCTGGGGAGAAAGAGAGCGAGGCGGGGAAGAGGGGGAAAGACCGAGCCACAGAGAGAGACGGAGAGGTTGTGTTGGCGACCGAGCAAGGGCAGAAAATAAGAGGGAGAAAAGGTAGAAAGGGCGAATAGGGAGAATGAAAGAAGGGATGTTATACCAAGAAAAATAATAAAAAGTCAGAAGATAGAAAACAAACATTGAGCCGCACAAAAAAAGATTTAGACAAAAAAAAAAAAAAACTTAAGCGAAGAGAAAAAGAGTCATTTGGGGGAGCGCGGTATGGGTCCCAAGTACCCGAAGCTCTGCTCTCGTGATTGGTGCCCACTTCGCGCGAACCGACTGGGCAGTACCCAGACTCAAGGGCGCTCCGAAATTGGGGCGTCCTTATGAGCCCTCTCCTTTCCCGATCGCGAGATAGGGCAAGGATTGTGTATCTGCACCACCCCCCCGCCTTCCCCCATTATTCAGCCGAAGTTTAGTTTAGTTTAGTCCTTCTGGTGCAGGACTTCGGGAACCTTCGAGCAAGGAGACCCCGAGGCGCGAGGGGAAGAGCTAGGCTGAGCTGAGGACGGAGCTTCAGGTTCGCGGGCGTCTGAGCCCGGCAGAGGGAGTGCGGGACCGGGGCTCCGGGCTTCAGGGCGCGGGTAGGGTGGCTGCATCCCAGCTCCGGGAGACGGAGATAGAGCGAAAAGTTTGGTCGCCGCGCTCGGCAAATGCCGGAAAAGTGGAGGCGAGCTTCTGCTCAGCCAGGGAGCAGCGGATAAGGACCCCCACCCCTCTCACTCCTGGCTCAGCACCGCCACCTCATCTCAGAGGCGGGGGGGGGGAGGTCCCCTCCCCCAGGGTAGGGAGCCCAGGGGTCGGAGGGACTGGCCATGCCCTGGGTCAGGGACTGCTGAGCCGCGCCTCCCAGGCCCCAGGCGCGCCACCGCGCGCAGGATAAGCAGCCACCCCTCCCCTCCCCCCCGGCCGGAGCTGAACTCGGAGCCCAAGCCGGTCCCGGCTCTCCACCCGCCCGGGGCTCGGCGGCGCCAACGCCGCCGCCGCCGCCTCCCCGCGGAGTGACGCGCCCTGCAGCCAACCGGGGCAGCCGGGGGGGAGGTTCGGGAGGGGTCCTGGGCGGAGCCGGGCCGCCCCCTTATCCCACCGGCTCGGGGCGCTTCTCCCGAAAACTTCAGCCCTAATTGTCCTGGGAATGTCCGAGGTAGAGAAAGGGAGCCAGGGAGCCAGCGTGAGGCTGGAGGATCGGGGCCCCCTGGGAGGGGGAAGATGGGGGTGGCGAGAGCTGCCCCTCCCCCCCCCGTCCCAAACCCATCACGTTCCCAAACCTTTCCTCGATCCTCTTCTCCGCGCCCCCGCGAGCCCGGGATCCAGGGCATGGAGAACTCGGGGCGAAGGCACGCCGAGCCAGGCGGCGGGCGGGGAGGCCTGGCCGCGGGCTGGAGGCGGACCGGCGTGGGGCTGGCTCTTCCCCACTCGCTTTTTTTTTTTTTTATGAGGGTGGGGGTGGGCTGCTTTCTGGTAGCTCTTAAAGAAACGAAGAAACACTCACGAAACGGGACGCCCTCCCCCCAAAATCCCGCCACGGGACTCCCTCCCCCCGCGGGCCGGCGCTCGGCGTGCCAGAGTTGGGAAGTTCGCGGCGCGCCCGCAGCCCAGGTCCCCAGCCCCCGCCACCCGGCCCCACCCCCCGCCCGGGGCGGCTTCATTCCGGGGAGGGCATGCTAATTTGGGTCAGCCCAGCCCGGGATGGGGGGCGGGGGAGGGAAGGAGCGGGGGGCGCCGGCCGGGGCGCCGGGCGCGCAGTGGCGAGGAGGCAGGCCCCCGGCGGCCGGGCCGCGGAGTCCCGGGCGGTCGCGAAGAGGGTTAACCCAGTGTCGGGCGGCGCGGCTCACAGAGCCAGCCCCGCGGCCGGCTTATTGGGCCAGCGCGCGGAGAGACAGGGGTCTGCAGCAAATCACGAACTAATTGATTAAGGCGAGCGGGTTTGAATAGCGCTGGCCCGGTGCCAATCGCCTTTCAAAGAGCCCCTCTATGATTAATCGCAATGCATTATTGATAATCATAATTATAGCAGGACACATGCGCGCTGCGCCCGGGGCCGGGGAGCCGGGGAGGGGGCGGGCGGGCCGGCGGGCGGGGGGAGCCGCCGCCGCCGCCGCCGCTCGATTTCCGTAATTTTGAGAAGATTTTTTTTTAGTAATTTTTTATTCTGCCCCAGCTGATGTTTGAGCCAGCATGTCGCGGAGGAAGCAAGCGAAGCCTCAACATTTCCAATCCGACCCCGAAGTGGCCTCGCTCCCCCGGCGAGATGGTGAGTGCTCCGGCCCGCGCCGCGGACACACAGACACACACGCACTCACACGCACACTCGGACCCACGCACACGCGGCGGGCCCCCCGCGCCCACTGCCCCTCCGCCGCCGCCGTCGCCGCGTCCCCGCTCGCCTTTTCGACTCGGCGTATTTTTTTCTTTTCTTTTTTAATTTGCAATTTGCCTTGACTGGGCTTCCCACTGGCCCGGGGAAGGCAAGCACATCTCGGGGCAGGACCTTTCCGGAGTTGCAGTGTCCTCCTAGGGGAGGAGGGAGGGAATGCCGGCCTTACTTCTCCGTCCCGGCTTTTCCAGGGAACCGAGCCCAGGGAGAGCCAAGCCTCCCCTGGACCCCGGCGTCCCTCGGCTGGACCTCGGGGCGTGGGTGCAGGCAAAGGCCGTCCGTGCCTGCCGGCGCGGGGCCCCTAGCGCTCCCTGCGCCGCTCCGGGGGCCCCCAGGCTCGGCCTCGCCGCCCCGGCCCTGCTGCCAGCGGGAAGGAAGTTTACTTGGTGCTGGTGGCTGAACTTAGAGCGTGTGGGGAGCTCGCTGCGCCCCTCCTTCCCACGCGCACACTCCCCCTCGGCCCGCAGGGCGAAATGAGGTGCCTTTGTGGGTTCCGAGCTGTAAGAAGGCAGAGACCTGGGTCGAGGCGCAGCACCCTGGGGTCGCGGCCCGGGTGGATACTCTTTGCTGCCGGTTGCTCCCTCGACAGTGCAGGGAAACCGGGTGAAGTGTCGAGTTCCAGCTCCCCAAATTTATTCCCGCATCTTTTCTCCCAGTACATGCACCTAGAGCCCCCCCCTCCCCAAAAATCTTGAGGCTCCGTGTATGTCCTCTCTGAATTGTGGTGCCCAGGACTCCCAGACCCGCAGAGGGAAAAGTCGTAGGGGAGTTTTTCAGGGCTGGGGAGGAGGAGCAGGTAGCCAGCCGGAGGAGGCGACCCCTGACACAGAGGAGCAGGAGCCTTCTCCAATGGAGGCTTCAGCTACGGGGTCCCGAAAAGAATGGACAAGTCCAGAAAAAAAGTTTGTGTGAGGTAACTGCGGCCGAGAGTAGGAGAGATCCGGGCAGGGCATTGGGGATTCGGAGGGAGGATACCTACTACTCTTCCCGGATCCAGAAGGTGTTCCCGGTAGGGGCCTCCGAGCTCCCAGGCCTAGCGCCCGGAGGCGATGGAGCGGCGCCGGGGCTCTGGTCATTCCAGCAAGATTCTTGTCCCTCAGCTGCAGGAGGACGAGGGGCATCCTCGGTCGGGGCTCCGCGGTTCTGGATGCCTCTAGGGATGCTCACATCCCGGGGGACTTTGGGGGGTGCGGAGGAGGGCGCTGGATCCCAGTAGAGCTCCTCCGAAGCGTGCCCTTAGGTCGGCACCTCGGTCCACCAAACTCTGCGGCCGCCCGGGCCCCACGGTCGGTCTCTGCGCTCCTTCCCCAGAGGCCTGCCTTTCCAAAGGTCTGGGGAGCAGGGACCGGTGCAGAACCCAGCAGCGAAGCAGAGAACCCCCCTCTCCCTTTACCTGGAGTCGGGAAAGGGGACTCCTGATGTGGGATCCCTGTAAAAATCTGGGAGACTTTAGACCGATTCAGAAGACTGCTTACAATACTTGCTCCTTCCCAGCACTTTCTCAAGCTTGAAGCCTTGTCTCTGCGATGTCTCAGTCCTGTGCAAAGAACCCCTAAAACCCCACTTTCTACCCCAAAAGGAGCCCCGGGTATGCAGGATAGACCAAGGTGAAATTACCCAAGGCCTCAGCAACGACTGGTGTATTTTTTCCGGGTTTTCTCAGCTGGTTTCGTAGGCTTCTCGCCCCCACATCAGTGTTTCCTAAAGTTTCTGGTGAGACCTTTGGCTCTCTAATAATACTGTTTTTAAAAGCTAACAATCTCTATTCGAAAAACCAAACTGAAGAGAAGACAGAGTTCTTTAATCTATTTTATAAATCTGGACTTTTTTTTTTTTTTACATTTTTTCCACCAATATTAATAATAATGATGACGGGGTTCGGAAGAAATGATGCTTGCTAGTTTTTTGCCTTTAGCCTTCTGGATCTGGAATTTTTAATAGTTAAGGCTTCTCATAAAGCGATAGCATAAAAGGAGTTCACTGCCTCTTACCATTATTATTTATTAGTACTATTTTTTTTTTTAGTTTATTTGAGCTTTGAGGTAAGTTAATTAAGTAACTGAATCAAGTTTCCTTTCCTCTTTTCTTTTTCTTTTAAGTTCTTTCTCTTTCTTCCTTCCTTTCTTTATTTTCCTCCAAAAAGCTAGTTCATTGTGCTAAAAAGCAGTAAACTGTTAGAGGCACCCTAGGAAATATCCCCCTCCCGGCCCCTTTCCTCACCTCTCCCCACCCCCTCCTCTTTTTCTTCAGTAGTAATGGTTTTAGGTTATGACTGTTTTTACATGGTTGAACAATAAGTTTGGGGAGAAGTTGCCTAGAGGGTAGATTTTGTAATAGGGTTACAGGATTTAGTGTGTTGTAATAATATTAGTACACAAGTAATCCTCCCTAACGCGTGACGTGCAGGAGGGCCTAACATACCCCAGTTCTTTTTATTTGGGAGTAGTTGGGAGATAAATGCAATTGAAAGTTCATGACATAGCTCAAGGTTACTTTAAAAAAGTCACCTTTCTGCAGTGGATTCAGTAATCTCCATCCTTCTCCCCACTCAGAACACACACACTTCAAGGAGTTGTTGGTGTTTTGCTTTGTTGCATGTAGCAAGGTTATTAAATTCTTGGAAGGCAAACCCCTATTCGAACATTCCTTTCTCTTGTGTCTTGAGATGTTCTGAAAATACAGCGAATGACATACCTGTCAAATGTTACCAAATTCAGTCAAGTTTATGCTCTTCTTATACTCCGGGACCTCAAATTTTAGGACTTCTACCCAGAGAGAAACCTAGAAAAGTTTGTAGACCCCAGTTACAGTAGCCTCCGAAAGAGTGACTTTCCTGCTGTGTTGTGTGTCCTGTGTGTGTGTGAGTGTGAATGCACTTACAAAGAAAGCCCAAGGAGTGCTAAAGGGCACTAAGCTAAAGGATGGCTTCGTTGCATCCAGTTGGAGAAAAGAAGATCAATTGGTCGATCTGAGAATGTTGATATTTTCTTCTACTCTAGTGCAACTGTGATGCATGCTGGAAACAGGCTAAAATAAACTTGACAATTTTTGTTTTTTTATAAAACCAAGATTATGGCAAACGTGAATTGTCTCAGATGATATTCAACAAGTCTCAAATTACTTGGTAGAAAGATGACCGCCACTGGAAAGATTATTTACCAGGATAGATCATTCTGAGGAAAGGGCATATGAGAATCCAGTGATTTTTATATATGTATTCTTTCCTACAGCTTTGGACTTCAAGCCTATGTGTATATTGGGTTTTTCTTCCTTTGGTGGTATTTTTAAGATTCCTGCAACTACACGGTGGGCCTATTTAGACTCCTTTCATTAATTAAGTTTTTTGGTGCTTAGCTTTTTCAAGAAAAATGTACTATTGGAAGAAAACTAAAAACATCATGAATTGCAGATAAAACACTAACTCTTGTATGAAGTATCATAAAAATCCCTCTTATTTATATTAATAATGAAATTCTATTATTTACCAAAGTAATTTACTCATTGTGAGCAGCTTAATGGCAACACATTGATTCCTGGGACCAAAAGGTTAGAGAGAACTATAATTAATTGCTTTTTTTGAAAAACCGACACCTGCAAGATAAGGCAGTTGGAAAGAATTCATGTTTAATCAGGCCTATTTTAAGTTTGGCATAATGGAAGATTCTGGATAAGAAAATGCAAACTGTCTTTTGAGATTTGTTTCGGGCTGCAGATACTTCCTAAAAGGTTTAAAAAAAAAAAAAGCAAAGTCTAGTTGAGTATGAGATAGATAAAAGTGTGAAAATGAATTTGTGATACTGAGTGTTTGGTGGTTTATTTAACATCAAGTTTCCCCCCTCCCCTTGCTTCCTAGGCAGAAGTGCTAAATTATAGGTTATTCTTTGGGGTCTCTATTTTTTTCTTTCCACTTTTGGAGGTATCTAGTTGTCTTTACCAACAGTCCTTTAGAAGGCAGAAATCCATGTCTTTATAGTGGAGATTTTACCAGAATCTAGGGAAGAAATAAGCAGACAGGTTACATGTTTTGAAATTATTAAAAGCCAAAGCTCTAGGTAATACCAGAACAAATTTCTCCTAGAGACTAGACAAGCAGATAGCCCTAAATTTTAAAATATTCTTAGATGGTCAAAACATGCAGTAGTTCAGTTTAGTAAAAGAGATGGTGAATTAACCTAAAAACTGACCTCCCCCCACCACCACCACCAAGAGAAAAAAGTTTGTGTGCCAGGCTTTAGAAAACCTAGATGTGTTGAGCTGTTTTAACCTTTGCTAGCCTCCTCCCATGCAAAGGTGACAAGGTCCAGATCATAATATGTCCTTCAGTATCTTCCCAGTGACCCCCAAATTGAGTCTTGCTAGTCACTTAGCAGGAAGTTAGTAGTTTATTTTAGTTTCACCTTATCAGCTTGGCTTCTTTTCCTAACCTTATTCCCCTGTCACCCTCAGATGCCAGACCCCCAAAGGGGAAGATTGACAGGTAGTTCCCATAGCTCAGCTTTACCCTCAAACAACAGGGATTTAGTTTCTTGTGCCTTTGCCAATGTTTATGTAGTCAGAGTTTAGATCTCGCCTTAAGGAGTCTCTCTTTTACGCGTCACTGGAATAGGAAAGCCACAAAGAAGTTTTTGAACAAACCCTTGCAACTGGAACCCCATCTAGTGTTCACTTTGATTCATCCATGGGGAAGACGTTCCCCCCTTTCATTTATTGTGTGAATGAGGTGGGCTTGCATCGCTACTTTGAAAGGAGTGTCTTGTCCGGGTTGTTATTTTTTCAGAGATTTCTCTTGTACTCTTCCACGCGAGAACACGCTAATCCTGGCCAGCACACTGAGAGAACTTGAAGGGGGCCGTCACTTTTGTCATTAGGGTGGCACATTGCATAGAGGAAACTCTAGACATTACAGAAAATATGCACAGCATATGCTATAATGTTTACAACTTCTTTGGAATCTTAAGTTGGACATTCAGATGGAGCCTTTTCCTAGGTCTGTGCAAAAGAAAGAAAAAAAAAAGGATCAATCAAATTAGCCTTTTCCCGAAAAGGAATAGCCTGTTAAAATTATGAGCCCCAAACCCACTATTGTGAGAGGTTCTAATTTTAAAAATGTTAGCGCAGTCTTAGGTGATGGGAAGTACAGTGAAGAGTCTTGAGCTCCAAAAAAGAAAACTAAATCTGGTAGAGTTGGTGGTTTTTTTTTTCTTTTGGCGTGTGTGTGTGTGTGTGTGTGTGTGTGTGTGTGTGTGCGCGCGCGCACACTTTGTTTTTTTCCCTTTCCTGGCTGGCTAAGCCTTTCTGTGTGGGGCATAGTTTTATTTTTATTTTCTCAGTAGACAGATATGCTAGAACACTTCAATTTTCTGCTTCCGATTCTGCAGTGTTTGGTTCAAGAAGATGAAAAACTGAGCAATCTGAGTTGGGCATCAAGTACCTATAGAGAACCACAAGAACTAACACATCTGGGATTTTAGGATAAATTTGGTGGCAGTATAAGATCACTTCCTTTCCCACCAAAAAGGCCCAGCAAACATCTTCTTATGTGTATATACTCAGAAAACCACTGTTTCTTAAATGTTCCTATCTGACTAGAATTACAAAATTAATCTGTATGCAAAATCCATAGAAAAAAGAACTGGAATGTTATTTTCAGCATAGTACAAGGAACAAGACAACTGTATTTACTATAATGAGGTCACCAGTTGCAATCCTGTGTAACAGATTATTGAGAAAGATACAAGATAGCAGAGGGTAGGATAGGAAAAATGAATTAGAACATGTTCCTGTGTGTGCGTGTGTGTGTGTGTATGTGTGTGTATCTTATTACAACTTGAAGTATTCCTTTTGGTAGTTAAAGATTCATGCTAGTTCCTGTGTTTTGTCTTCTTTCTTTTAAAGTTGTTCCACTGGAATTCTATTCAGAATGCAGACAGATTTAAAGTTAGGTATTATTACAATGTAGTGACACCTGCTTTTAAAATACATCAAAATAGATACCAGGATTTGGGTGGGGGGGCGGTTGGGGTGTTCATAAACATCAGGAAATTAAATTAGTTGACTACAGTGAGATCAAATGTCAGCTTATTAAAATGCTGTGAAAATCTAAGCTAAAACATGGTCAACTTTTTGACACAAGTCTTTCTTAGAATTCAATTTTAAGCATCCATTTTTTCCATCCAGTTAGCACAATCTATAATATAAAAATGTTCAGGTTGAGAAACTTGAAAATTCTCAAGTGAGTCTCAAAAGCAGCACAAATACAGAATTGGAGTGCAGGAAGGTACTGATCAACTGAATCCTGTAAAATAACCTTCCTTTTTATTTTCTTTATATATATTATGAGAATATCAGATGTTTGCAAGTTATAAAGAATTAAAATGCTCTTTAATCGTGAGCACAGATGTGCTAAATATTTGAAGCAACTACATTGTAATGTGTACAATTGATGAAGTCAGTTTTCTGATTCCCTTTGCTAGTTATTTAGTTCTGAATCTGTCATTATTTGTCTAAGCCCAGCTGACCAAGCAAAACTGTGTTTTAAAGTGGCTTTATGTTTTGATAAATGTGAGCTGGTTGAAAAGTATTTTCCACTGAATGCAGAGCTTAATAGAACATGCTGACATAATAGTTTTAATGCATTTTGTTGAAAATGTGTGAACAAACAGAATAGCTTTTGTTCCTTCATAATTGGCTGTAAAAGTAGATGGAAACATAACCATTACATATGGAAATGTGCAAAGAGAAAGAAATAACATTTCTGTTGAATATATTAGGAATTGCATTTCCTAGTTTAAAATAAGCATCTGAAATGGATGCATCATTTAAAATTGGTTGTCAAAATAAGAAGCTTTAAACAGAATTTTTGTCACATTATTTTTGTCGCAAGTTAAGCAACATAACTTTAGCAAATTTCATTTAATATTTTGTTTATATTATTTTAAGGCAAGGGGAGAGACAGAAAAGCAGCACCTTAAATGTGCATAGGAATCTGGTGCCAATTAGGATGATTAAACATTAAATTAAAACTGGATCATTATTGGTATTTTCTGCTACAACTACGGTTTGTTTGGTGTTGTTAATGCGTTTTGCACTCTAACCTCGTGGAGATTAAAAGATGGGTATTAGGAAAGCTAGCTTATTAAGTATAACTTAGCTACTAAAATAACACTCCCAGTGAATCGAGTGTGCATACATTTGGCATACTTTACTGGGGGTTCTGATCAACCTCAGCATTACTTTAGGCAGATAGAGTTAAGGAATTTTCAAAAGTTAATATTTAGATGTTAGTTATATTTTCTGAAATACAGAACCACTCAAGCTTTTTAGATGCTTAATACAAAAAAAGGCAAACAGCTGGCTCTTTTGAGTAGACTGTAAGTTTACTAAAAAAAAAAGGCAGCATTTTGATTTTGCATGTATTCATATCCGCAATTACTTTTTTCCCTACAAGTTTTCTGGGAGATTCAATTTGGAAGTCATGGAAACTACCTATTATCTGATTCAGTTCTGCAGAAAAGCATGCAGGGAGGTAATCCTTGAATTAAACAGTTTTTTTTTTTTTTTTTTTTTTTTCCTCCACAGCCTTCGGAGATGACCACACACCATTTGTACAACAGAAGTTGGTGTTCCCCATGCTGGGCAAACAATGGGACGCCATCCTGTCTTTGAATAGGATGTTAGCTTGGAGTTGGAGATTTTTATGTTTAATTTACAAATGGTTCTTACTGAGGAGACATCTGAGCAACCAGTGGAAACAAACACAAAATAAAGGGATTTTTATAAGAAAAGGTTCAGGACAATCTGTTAAACAATTGATAACAGTTAAGAGCAAACTGTTTTTAAAGGCATTCAGTCAAGGAGAATTGCAAAGCATTTCCAAACTCTGCAGCAAGCATAATTTCTTACAGGATGGGAGAGCTCCCCTTAAGTTGATATTTAATCAGAAATGTGAATCTCATGCCAGTTTTTACAGATAGAACACTTTTGATGAAATATTTAGAGGCTCGATGTTGCCATTTGGAGCACAGAGGTGTATTTTCCCTATTGGCGGAAGAGTAGCCAGGGTGGCATTCTTTAATTTTAAAAATAAACACACCACAGGGTGATACATAGGTGCCAGGCAGGCCTTGTAACGGATTATGATCATTGTGTTTCTGTGCAGTGTGTGTGTGTGTGTGTGTGTTGCTTTCCCTTTTGTGTTCAAGTGAGTCTTCAGGAGAGCGCCCAGGAGGATTTGTTACTGATGTGACTAAAGTGTGTTTGTCACGGATCAGACTTTGCTCAGGTTCTAGGTGGGGGCTCGAGATGATTTTCACGTTGTCAGTCCACGGCTTGGCGATATGCATTTCTTTTCCCCCTTGTCAACCACTGATTGGAACCTGAATGACTACAAATTAGTTTAGTGACAGAACAAACTGTCACAGATATCTTTGAATCGGTGGAAAATGAATAAGCTTGACAGAAACTCAAGAGCCTAATAAGTCCTCAGGATGGTTGCTGGACCCTTTCTGGATGGGCAGATAATCGGTTATATAAAATATTGGAAATCAATATTTTGCTATGGAATTTCATTATGTACCAATGTCTTCCATTCATAGTATTTTATATTTTGATGAATTAGCTGAAGGCCCTCACTATCTGGGATACTAGAGGGATGGGGGGACTCCTCCACACCCTTAAAAATTAATGATGAGTATCCCTAGGTCATATCGATTGGTTTTGCAGGGAGTACAGTTTTTGAGTTTTGCAGCTAGAAAATAATTCACCTTTTATTTTTTAATTTTTTTATAAGTCATCGATGTCCACGAGTCCTGGCTCCCTTTCTAACCCTGCGCCCTTTGCTGTTCGTAGGAGACACCGAGAAGGGTCAACCGAGTCGTCCCACTAAGAGCAAGGATGCCCACGTCTGTGGCCGGTGCTGCGCCGAGTTCTTTGAGTTATCAGATCTTCTGCTCCACAAGAAGAACTGCACCAAGAATCAATTGGTTTTGATCGTCAATGAAAACCCAGCGTCCCCACCCGACACCTTCTCTCCCAGTCCCCCTCCTGGTAATCCTGACGAACAAATGAAAGACACGGTGAACAAAACCGATCACCCAGACTGCAGCGACCTTTCAGAACCCAAGGGACCTGACAGGGAAGAGCCCATGGAGGTGGAGGCCCCAGTCGCTAACAGCTGCAGCGGCGGGAGCGGCCCCACTGGCCGCACCACCCCACGCTGTGACGGCAGCAACTCCACAGGTACCTCAGCGATCACAACCTCTCTACCTCAACTCGGGGACCTGGCGACACTGGGCAACTTCTCCGTGATCAACAGCAACGTCATCATCGAGAACCTCCAGAGCACCAAGGTGGCGGTGGCCCAGTTCTCCCAGGAGGCGAGGTGCAGCGGGGCCTCGGGGGGCAAGCTGGCCGTGCCCGCCCTCATGGAGCAGCTGTTAGCGCTGCAGCAGCAGCAGATCCACCAGCTGCAACTGATCGAGCAGATCCGTCACCAAATATTGCTGTTGGCTTCTCAGAACGCAGACTTGCCAACCTCTTCTGGTCCTTCTCAAGGTACTTTACGAACATCTGCCAACCCCTTGTCCACGCTAAGTTCCCATTTATCTCAGCAGCTGGCGGCAGCAGCTGGATTAGCACAGAGCCTCGCTAGCCAATCTGCCAGCATCAGCGGTGTGAAACAGCTACCCCCCATCCAGCTACCTCAGAGCGGTCCTGGCAACACCACCCTTCCATCCAGCAGTGGCACTTCTCCCCATGTTAACATCTTGGCGGCAGCAGTTACCACCCCGTCCTCTGAAAACGTGGCTTCGAGCGCGGGTGCCTCCCATGTCAGCAACCCAGCGACAGTCTCGGCCTCATCCTCACCAGCTTTTGCAATAAGCAGTCTATTAAGTCCTGCATCTAATCCACTTCTACCTCAGCCGACCCCTGCTAACGCGGTTTTCCCCAGCCCTTTGCCCAACATCGGAACAACTGCAGAGGATTTAAACTCCCTGTCTGCCTTGGCCCAGCAAAGAAAAAGCAAGCCACCAAATGTCACGGCCTTCGAAGCGAAAAGTACTTCGGACGAGGCGTTCTTCAAACACAAGTGCAGGTTCTGCGCGAAGGTCTTTGGGAGCGACAGTGCCTTGCAGATCCACTTGCGTTCCCACACTGGGGAGAGGCCCTTCAAGTGCAACATCTGCGGGAACAGGTTCTCCACCAAGGGGAACCTCAAAGTCCACTTTCAGCGCCACAAAGAGAAGTACCCTCACATCCAGATGAACCCCTACCCCGTGCCTGAGCATTTGGACAACATCCCCACCAGTACCGGCATCCCCTACGGCATGTCCATCCCTCCGGAGAAGCCAGTCACCAGCTGGCTCGACACCAAGCCGGTCCTGCCCACTCTGACCACTTCCGTCGGCCTGCCGTTGCCCCCGACCCTCCCGAGCCTCACACCCTTTATCAAGACGGAAGAGCCAGCCCCCGTCCCCATCAGCCACTCTGCGGCCAGCCCCCCGGGCTCCGTCAAAAGTGACTCTGGGGCCCCCGATCCGGCCACGAGAAGCCTGGGTGGCCTCCCAGAGGAAGCCGAGGGGCCTGCTCTGCCACCCTCCAGTGGCAAAAGTGAAGAAAGTGGCCTGGCCACCAACTCTGCCCCGACAGCGAGCAACAGCACCCTGAGCTCCCCGGCGGCTGATGGTGGCCCGGGAGGTGCCACCACCTTCACCAACCCCTTGTTGCCACTCATGTCAGAGCAGTTCAAGGCCAAGTTCCCTTTTGGGGGACTCTTGGACTCAGCCCAGGCGTCAGAGACCTCCAAGCTGCAGCAACTGGTAGAAAACATTGACAAGAAGGCCACTGACCCCAATGAGTGCATCATCTGCCACCGGGTTCTCAGCTGTCAGAGTGCCCTGAAGATGCACTACCGGACACACACTGGGGAGAGGCCCTTCAAATGTAAGATCTGTGGCCGGGCTTTTACCACCAAAGGGAACCTCAAAACCCACTACAGCGTCCACCGGGCCATGCCCCCTCTCCGCGTCCAGCATTCCTGCCCCATCTGCCAGAAGAAGTTCACCAACGCGGTGGTCTTGCAGCAGCACATTCGAATGCACATGGGAGGCCAGATCCCCAACACCCCCGTCCCCGACAGCTACCCCGAGTCCATGGAGTCTGACACGGGCTCCTTCGATGAGAAAAATTTTGATGACCTAGACAACTTCTCTGACGACAACATGGAAGAGTGTCCTGAGGGCAGCATCCCAGACACGCCCAGGTCGGCTGACGCGTCCCAGGACAGCCTGTCTTCTTCCCCTCTGCCCCTGGAGATGTCGAGCATCGCTGCTTTGGAAAACCAGATGAAGATGATCAATGCCGGCCTGGCCGAGCAGCTGCAGGCCAGCCTCAAGTCCGTGGAGAATGGGTCCGTCGAGGGGGACGTGCTGACCAACGACTCGTCCTCGGTGGGTGGTGACATGGAGAGCCAAAGTGCTGGCAGCCCAGCCATCTCAGAGTCTACCTCCTCCATGCAGGCTCTGTCCCCCTCCAACAGCACCCAGGAGTTCCACAAGTCACCCAGCGTGGAGGAGAAGCCCCAGAGAGCAGGGCCAAGTGAGTTCGCCAATGGCCTGTCCCCCACCCCAGTGAACGGGGGCGCTCTGGACCTGACATCGAGTCACGCAGAGAAAATCATCAAAGAAGATGCTCTGGGAATCCTCTTCCCTTTCCGAGACAGGGGTAAATTTAAAAACACTGCTTGCGACATTTGTGGCAAAACCTTTGCTTGTCAGAGTGCCTTGGACATTCACTATAGAAGTCATACCAAAGAGAGACCATTTATTTGCACAGTTTGCAATCGTGGCTTTTCCACAAAGGGTAACCTGAAGCAGCACATGTTGACACATCAGATGCGAGACCTCCCATCGCAGCTCTTTGAGCCCAGTTCCAACCTTGGCCCCAATCAGAACTCGGCGGTGATCCCCGCCAACTCTTTGTCATCTCTCATCAAAACAGAGGTCAACGGCTTTGTGCATGTTTCTCCTCAGGACAGTAAGGACACCCCCACCAGTCACGTCGTCCCTTCTGGGCCTCTGTCATCCTCTGCCTCGTCCCCGGTCCTGCTCCCCACTCTGCCCCGGAGAACTCCCAAACAGCACTATTGCAACACGTGTGGCAAAACCTTCTCCTCGTCCAGCGCCCTGCAGATTCACGAGAGAACTCACACTGGAGAGAAGCCCTTCGCTTGCACTATTTGTGGAAGAGCATTCACTACAAAAGGCAATCTTAAGGTACCCCACTCCACCTGCTCCCCGCCTGTCCCCCTCAGCCCACCTCGCTGCCACTGGTACTCTGTAGTACCACATGCTCCTGGAGTCGTTGGCCCAGACACACAGGGAAAAATGTTTCCCAAAGGGAACCTGCTGCCCTGCACGCAGCAGGCTGGGGAGAGATGGGGGTGCCTGTGAGGGTCGGGATAGTGTCAGGGAGGAGGACAGCCTGCAGCTAGCTGCATGTCACAGTGCCTTGAATAATTTGGTACCTAAGCGAAGCAGCGGCCTCTCTCTGTTGTCTCGCTAAGTGCACCAAATGAATTGCTTTACCTACCAAATAAGACAGCCTGGTGTTGCCATGGGGTATTGATTAAAGACCTCCATGTGGCCTGTGTGCTGCCCGTATCACTTAATAATTACGGTTCTCCTTGGCGTATGCAGCTATTTTTCATAACTATGCAGTCCAGCATGGTTTGTTTTTCTAGAAACAATAACGTCACTGCTCTGCTAATGGGTATTATGATAATTGATTATACAACATTTCCTACTGATATGTGTTGGAAATAAAGCAAATATGCTTACATTCTAGAGCAACAGTTGAGCGCTCTTACTGTGTACATTTTTCTGTTGACAGAGTATTTCTCTGGAGATTGCTGCCAGTAATGCAAGATGAATAATTACTTTCTGGCTTTTCTCTCCATATGCCGGGCCCTCCAATGGGTAATCAGTGAGGGGTACTTTCTTTCCATCTGAAAAGGACATTTATAGGGTAAAGGGTGTCAGATACAATACTTACCATTGCAATGAGAGTGGACATAACAATTCTAACCCTGAAAGGAGCTATCTGCGACTGACTGGCCTGCTTGAGGCCATTATAAGCTAAATACGGGTAATAAAAAAAGAGTAAGCAAGACATCTTGCCCAGGGAGAGCAAAGACGGCCCGGGGCTGCGGAGACCCAACACGTTATTACTAGTCCCCGGGAGTGGATGGTTCCCATTCCCTGCTCCACCGTCTGTCATATAATAAGAATAGACATTTGGGCCACTTGCTTGGTCAGTGTTGGGATATGAGTTGAGACAGATTCAACTATTAACTTCTCTTTCTTTTGGTCTTTCTTTTTGTTTTTCTTCCCCCCACCACCCCCTGCACACACCGACCCCCACATCTCAGGTACACATGGGCACGCACATGTGGAACAGCACCCCTGCGCGGCGGGGCCGGCGGCTCTCTGTGGATGGCCCCATGACATTTCTAGGAGGCAATCCTGTCAAGTTCCCAGAAATGTTCCAGAAGGATTTGGCGGCGAGGTCAGGAAGCGGAGATCCTTCCAGTTTCTGGAATCAGTATGCAGCCGCGCTCTCCAACGGGCTGGCGATGAAGGCCAACGAGATCTCTGTCATTCAGAACGGTGGCATCCCTCCAATTCCTGGAAGCCTCGGCAGTGGGAGCAGCTCACCTATTAGCGGGCTGACGGGAAATCTGGAGAAGCTCCAGAACTCGGAGCCTAGTGCTCCTCTGGCCGGCCTGGAGAAGATGGCAAGCAGCGAGAACGGAACCAACTTCCGCTTCACCCGCTTTGTGGAAGACAGCAAAGAGATCGTCACAAGTTGAAGCAGCAGCAGTTCCACAGACATAGCATTCCCGTTCAGAATGCGACCTATGGTGGCCTCCTACCCCTCGCCCCATCCCCCTTCCTTTTGGTCCCCCGGGTCTATGAACTACAACATTATGAAGACATTCTTTTGTACCTTGTTCAACTTCTAGAGTTCTAAGAAAGCTTATTTATTAGTGATATAACCTTGCTTTGCGAACAGAATGCAAGCATTAACTTTGGTCTTCTGTATTTTGGACTAAATACTAATTGACTAGAGTGCTATAAACTTGCTGTAACATTTATGGCAATTGCAAGTTGCCCTGCTAGGCGGTCTTAATCTGGCATTAACTTATTTTCTATATCCAGTTTAATATGAACCTGGTGTTGATGCAATGCCTCAGTGATGCATTAGGTCTCTAATAAAGTCTGTATATAAATGTACACTTTGATCCTGCTGGAAAATTTTATCAGCAAACACATTGTCTAATCTTTCAAAACAGATTTAAGGAAAGGACTGAGAGTACACACTGAACAGTGTGGATCTTCGAAAGGTTTGGGGTTTTTTTTTGTTTTGTTTTGTTCCATTTCTATTCTAAAATTCAACCTGCTTTTGTTTTGTTTTTGTTTTGTTTTTGTAGATTTAACCATTTCCGTTTTGAACTGCTCTTTGTATTGTGCTTTTTACTTGAGGTCTCTTCAATGTTAATAAGTTTCTGTACAGTAATAAGCACGCAGAATTCTTTATAGAGAAAAAAAAATCAAGTGTTGTTTTGGTAGTTGAAACTGAGACGTAACATTTTGCCTTGTAGGTATATTCACAATAGAAAAATGTGTGCTGGAATTTCACAATGCTGCTAAGTATAGCATCTTGAACAACCTTCAGTGGAGAAAATGTAGATGCTCTTGTATATACAATAAGAAATATCACTTTCATTAAAATGTACATATGTTCCTTACAAGAGCAAATGCTTCTTCTTGATCAAGAGAGCAGGTATAGTGTTTGTTTATTTTGTATTAGGTATGGAAGAAAAAAAAAATTGGACTGTTACATGCACTTTCTTGGAAAGTTGAAAGGAAGGGGGGGTCCAATTTTCTTTAACATTTAATACTTACTAACAACAGAGATACTGTAATTTTACTCAAGTAATCAAATACATTTTTTTTTGCAACAGATAAAACAGCATACTGTGTCTGTGTTTTCAGAGTGCATTTCTATTTAGCTAGGCCCCTACATGTATTTTAACATTTCCCCAGGTGCCAGTAAATTGTGTACGTGAGCTAGTATCTTTCTCTAAATAAGAAATTGTAAAAGGCATAACAGAAACGAGTTTGAATGGGCCTGTGTTTCCTTTTCTTTTGAAATTTGGAGACCCTAGATACTTCCCCAATATCCATTACTTGTGTGAGAATGTATTTACAATCTCTCTACCCTTCTCAACCCCTCTTCCTCAAGAAAAAAAAAAAAAAACATGAAATAAAATGTTGTCATTGGAGATCTCATCCTGACAGGTAAGTTTCCTTAAGCAGGATATTTGGATTTAGATTTCAGCTTTAACTCTTCTGGTTTCATTTCACTTGATTCAGTGGCATGTTATTATTTTTTTTTTTTCCAGGCGGCTCAGAGCCGCATTGCTAGAGAATTCCCGATGCAGCAGGGTTATATAATCTGACTCTGAAACTGGGCCTCAACCCAGTGAGGTCAACATGTTCTTTATTTAATTAGTCTTTTAGGCATTTAAAAGCACATGCATATTTAAAAGAAAAAGTCTATTATAAAGGATATGTAGCATCGACTTGAATACATTTCATCAAAATTCAATTTGATTCTTCCTCTCTCCCTTTTGTTCTAGGGAGAAACGTTTTCTTCCTGTGCAGGAATTTGGGGTGAGCCATATGACAGTGGATGTTGGGTCCATGTGGGTTGGTGGTGTCTTTTTTTCCCCTCGGGGAGGTGGTGAACCCTGGTAACCGGTGGCTATCCCCAGGTGAGTGCGAAAGCTCTGGGCTGCCTTCCCGTGGAAGTTTCCTTTGGGGCGCGGGTCACTCCATGGGTCACTCCGTGGCCTCCGCGGACCTTGTCATTAGACTTAACTGCTGCAGGGTCTCAAGGCCGGGACGCGCAAAAGGCGCCCGGAGCGCCAGCTCAGCCTCTAGGCACCTTCTGGGTGTTGGGGAAGGTGGGCGGACCCCAGGCCCCCGATGCAGGGGTGGGAGTGGATGTTTCCCAAACCAAAAAAGGGCAGAGATGGGGGTGTGAGCAGCGTTGCGATGCAGAGAAGCATCCCGATAACTAATCACCCCCAAATTTGGACAGGTTTTCTATAATTCTCATCTCTCAGATCTCGTTCCTGCCTCCCCAGCAGTGAAGACAAGGCCGGAATTGCATCCAGAGCTCTGGCTCCACGAGGGCCAAATAGGGTGGTTCTCCTTGCGAAGGAGGCGACCATCACTTCCTTCAGGCTGGGCGTGGCGAGGAGAGGCTGAGCGCTCCAGGGCCGGGGCTCCTCTCCGGAACCGACCCTGGGGATCTCCCGGGGCGACTGCAGGTCGCAGGCCCCGCACCCCTGCACATCGCCCGCCCTCTCCAAAGGGCCCGGGAGGCCGTCGCGCGATGCTGTCCCCCCCCCCAGAAGCTCGGCGGCTGCACCCCGTACTACCTCTGTCGCCAAAGCGCGGTCCCCGCCCCCTGGTCCCCCGGATCCCGCACACTAGGCTGGGTGTGGGGGTCAGACCCTGCGTCACCCGGGGCCACAAGTCCATTTCCGCGAGGCGGGCGCTGGGGGGCGGGGAGCCCAGGCACTTTTTTCTTTTCCCTCTGCCACCGACCTCCTCCCTTCCAGCGTTTTCTGGAAGTGCGTTAAGGCAAGCCAAAGTGGCTTTTCGTTTATGCATAGATTTTTCGGAGGCAACCGAAGTCTTTAGGAAAAGGTCGTAGACTCTCTCCCCCTCCCCGTCCTCTCCCCTTTTGTCCCTGCCTATCCATTTATCGATTGACTATCTTTCTAATCTATTGATCATTACCTGCCCGTTCCCCTTCCCATCCATTTCCAAAACAAGAAAGTGCCCCAGTCCCACTTCGCCTCAGTGTGATAAATACACTTAGCCTGGCAGCTCGGCCTAGCAGAAGCGAAATGGATTTGCATGTATAAAGCCACACGGCTGGTTTTAAGGCCGATAATGGACGCACCTCCCCCTCTTCGGCTCCCCCCACTCCAGCCACCGCGCGCGCTGCTTGGCCTTCCTTCCCCCCTTCTGGAACTTGAGGTGCATCGTGGTAGTTTTGGAATCTCCAAGAACCAGATTTCAGTGCATTAAGAAGGGTGGTTGCAGAGTGGAATGACAGCCAAGTCGCAAAATTTGGGGACTAAAAAGGTTCACCTTGGTGACATTTTTCCTAGTTCTTTTTTTTTCCCCCCTTAAATGAGAATTGTTATAAATACAGAATAGAACAGCGGTGCCCATCACCCCCAATTTACAAACCTTAGGAACTTTTTTTTTTCCCCCGTTTTTAACTGCTTGGTCCTTTCTTTCTGGCTGTGTCACTGTGGTTCTTTTATTCTCTGAGCCTTTCCTTCCTCTCTTCATCTTTTTTCTATTTCCCCCTCACTCCATCTCCGCTGCTTCCCTCCTCCCCAACACGGGTTTCCCTTGGAAGGGCATTTTGGTGATTGACAAGAACCTGGAGAGAAAAAAAAAAAGGAAGAGGAAACCATGAGGCACCCAAGCTGCCCAAGAGGCCACTCCTACGGGGGTCTTGATGGGGGTGGGGGTGAGGGTGGGGGTGAGGGAGGGAGGGTCCTTTGTAGATCCACTGGACTTAACAGAAACCAACTTTGGGCTTTGAGATTTCACATGTCTGTCTTAGCAGGCCAGGTTTATTTAAATGACTTTTAAGTGAAAGAGAAAAGAGGGGAGAACAATCTTTTTGAATTTTTTTTAAGGTGTTCAGACAGAAAATCCTAAATGATTTGCAGTTGACATAAATTTCTAGCAGTAGATTATTTGCTTATTGTTTTTGGCGTGTTGTGAATGTCAAGAATTGAGAGAAGCTTAAAGAAAAAGAAAAACCGCCTCACTCTTGTTAAAACTTAGCAGTCCTGTTAGAAAAAATAAAGCCACGGACTCTTTAGTGGGAATTACACACTCAACCCCAAATGAAACAAATGTCAGAGAGGGTAACAAAGTGGAGGGGAAAGCCTAAAGTGAATTTCAAAGGACTCCACAGTAAAGCGCAATCTGAGATTCACAGAAAAGTGGAGACGGATAAGACAGGAATTAGGTCATCTCGTCCAGACCCCAGGAAATATGTTTAGATCAAAGCCTGCTCTGTTAGCATAAACAAAACGGGACCCACTGGGCCCTACCAATATTTTCATCTCAGTGCTAAGAGCTGCTAATCTCACCAGCTCTATTTGATGAAAGGGGGTAAAAATTACAACTGTAAAAATGAGCAAGTAACAAAAATGTTCTGTCAACTAATATAGGAAGATAAAGATTTAGATTTGAGCTAAAAAGTAACAAGATTCAGGCCCAGATCAACACAAAACTTCCTGGAATTTTAGCACTAAGTAAATTATCTAATCCTAACCTATTGTTCCCTACCCCATGCAATTGAGTATGCCAGATGATTTACATTAAAAAAAAAATTGTGAAGTTTTAACTACAGTCTAAGAACTTGCAGGAAGCCAGGCTTTGGGGTTCACTAATTCTAAGTTCCTTAAGGATCTCTCTTCTTGCTGCCATCCCCACCCCCTAGAGGCCCCCACTACTGTCACTGTGCACCCCCCCAAGCATTGTGGAGGTAGCATGCCAGCCTTCTCTGTGTGGAGGCTTCTTTAAGCCCACCCGTAAAGTTTGGTCTCTCTTTCCAGTGTAACGGGAGATTGACAGAGGCCGGGAGCTTATGTCATGTAAGTCTGGCTCTGGATCCTCGCAATTCGGCAGCGGTTGATATTTTAGCAGCTAAGCCCAAGTCTTGTGTAAGACTTTCTTTCACCGCAGAGTTGATGGCCTTAAACCAACTGCCAGGGAAAAATTCGATAGATAGAAACATCCAGAAAAGAGACAGGAAATCCCAGAGAAGGAAAATTCACCCTGGCTAAATCCAGGGTTGTAGTTCCTTGCTGAGTCTGGTTTCCTCTTAACTGTTTAAACATATGATTTGGCTTCTCCTGTGTTTCTGCATCCATCTGAGCTCAAGTTCAACAAAGACTCAAGGACCCTGTGTCAGCTTGGCTCCGGCTCTCCAAGAAGCCAGGACAACTTCCCAGAGTTAGGGAATGTGAGGGGGCTTGAGAACACTGTCAGGAACAGGCCACCTTCTGTGTGTGTCCCCCCCCCCCCCCCCCCGGGCAGCTCACCTCACAGAGGACAGTTCCAGGATCCGCTTTTAACCAATGTTCCGTGGGCAGCTTAGAAGATGCAGGGCACAAAGTCAGAGGTGGCACACAAGTTGATCCTTTTTTGTTAGAGCCAGGGTGGGACCTTGTCCAGCCTTCGCAGGCATAGCTAAATCCTGACACTGTTTCGTCTGTTAGGACAGGGACATCAAGACCAAGAGCAACAAGTGGGAATCATGGCTATGTTAAGTATGAGGTCCCGGGCAGTCACCTATAAACAGGGGGTGAACTTGCAGACGAGGAAGCCCCCACTCCTGATATTAGGAGCAGGCAAAGAAATACCACGCTGGTGAGTCTGCAGAGATGCTTCTGTTTTCTGAATTTGAAGGGCTTTATGTGTCTCTTCTTGCTCCTGATTGATAACGAGCCATTGAGCAGATGGCACAACTGAGGCCTGAGAGCAGAGAAGTTAACACTTGGACACAAGGCGTCACCTGGAGCTGTCTGTCACTGGCTTGATGGCCAGCCCTGGGTGTTTGGGGATCACCGCCTGATGGGTGGCACGGTTTTCCCATCTGTGCCACAAGCTAGACTGCCACCCAGTAGCCTCAGTCAGGCTCCTGTCACCTCCCGGCCTTCCTTGAAGTACCTCCCACGCTGTTACTCTCTCAATAATTGGATTTAAGTTGCTTCCCTTTTTAAAGCTTACAGAGTATTTATCTTAGTAGGAATGGGGAACGTTAGATTCCCTTCTCTCCAGCAATTTTCTAATCCTGTGCAAGAGCAAAACCCTTCTAGGGTGGAACCACTCCTCCTGCTGAGGAGCCCCACATCAAGCTAGCACCAACACACCTTGGGACTCGCTCGCCAGCCGCGCCCTGTCCTTCTCCCCAGCTGCCTCACGGATGGCATGTGTGTGAGGTCTGTGGGTTTGAAGGGGTCCATTTCCGACCCCCCACCGCCTCATCTGTGGACACACACCTTGAACTGGCCCACGCCTTTGCTGTGGACCCTGAATCCCGAGTGCATTGTGAAATCAGTACAGCCGCTCCGCCACCATTACGTTTTGATGTAACAGACAAAACTGGGAGAATGTGGCACATAGTCAAGGTCACACGGGGCTTGTGAAACGTTGTTGTTGTTGTTGTTGTTTTTCGGTTGTGTCCAGGTAGATGGCACAGTGTCTCATGCACGAGGCAGAGTTTTCTAGCAGCTGCTTCTGCAGGGACAGAGAGGCCTGGGGCTAGCTCCTGTGGGTTCTCCCTGCCTGGGCTGCTTCCGCACGGACAGCGTTGGTGGCACAGCAAAGTCAAGGGGGTTCTTCTTCAGCCCACACTAGTGCAGAAGAGGTCAAAACTATGAGGGGTCACCGGGTGTGACTGCAGAGAGCTGCACTGTCCCTTTAAGATCCTGCCCCCATGGATCATTGGGCTCAGCTCTTGGGTAACTAAGATCACACCCCTCCCCAATCCTGCCATTTCTAAGCATCCTTAGTCACTGTACTCTCTGTGGGGTTTGCTGTAGCCTAATAATATAGAAGCCTGAGAAATCAGCTCTAGAAGATTTGCTTTAGAATCTGCGGCCCAGGGGCAGGGTATGTAGCTCCCAGTGACCAGGCATGTGAGAGGCCCTGGGACCATCCTCAGGACCACGGAGGGAGAGGGGAGAGGGGAGAGGGGAAGACCATTCCGATCTGGACAGAGAAAAGACCCAAACACACACACACACACACACTTACCTGAATCTCCAGAGCCAGGAGTGGCCGGCAAGGAACTTCTTTGGCTCTGTGGAACCTGAGCTGAGAGCAGGGCCTGACTGACTTCCATCTATCCCTGTGGATCTGGTGGCAGAAGTACCACACCCAAGGTCAGCGTGCGAGTTGAAGATCAGGATACAGAATCACAGCCTTGACTCTCAGCCGCCACTTCTTATTCAGGTGAGGACTGAGAGCCCCCAAGTTCATATAGAATATCGGCCTCCATTCTTCAGCTCTTCTGCATCCTGCGTCCACACCCCTGGCCACCTCACTTGCACTGCCTCCCGACCTAGGGTAGGTGGACTTCCTGCCTGTTGGCTGTACCCAGGGACTAGGTAGATGCACATGCTAGATGCTATGGTGTGCCATTTCCAAGCAGAGGCCTCGGACATGTGTGTATTTGCATTTGTGCCCTTGTGCCTCTGCTGTCACCATGAGAGGTTCGTGCCACCTGGCCTTGGGATCAGCCAAGCCTCAGCCAGCTACTGGCATCTGACTCAGTTGATCCAGGCAGAGCCTGCCACACCCCTACCCCCCCCCCCCACACACACACACACGTGTGGCACAACCAGTCGTTGTCTTAAACCATTAAACTAGTTGAGGGTTTCTTAGCATCAGCAGGGCTCAGTAACCCCATTTCAATAAGATGTATCTAGCAACTTCCTAAGTTTCAAACACTGTTCCAGATGCCCTCCCTGAATCAACTCATTTAAATCCTTACATTATCATTGAGCCCATTGGACGGATCAGGAAACTGAGGTGCAGAGAAGTTATGGTAGATGTCTAAATTCACATGCCTGTTAAGCATTTAAATCCAGACGGCCTGGCTCCGGAGCACACCTACTGGGTTCTTGATGCCTATTGCTACTTCTTGCCTGGTCATAAATCTTCCCAAGAAGTCTGCTAGCAGTCCCTCCTAACCCAATCTCAGTCCCTGAATTATGAAATAAACAAGTTTCATCTCTGCACATTTTCCTTTCTGATGTTTCTTGCCCTACTCTATAGGTCTCAGGAGGAGGAGAAGAATCCTCAGGGATTCACAGGCAAGGGATCAGCTCTTTAAACACCTGTCTCCCAGGAGAACCATCCTGCTCGAGACCTCCAGCTCGCTGTGCAGTGCAGACAGAAATAGCAGGGATCCGCACCAACTGTGGGTCCACGTGCCATTCCATACCTCCCTCCAGGGAGTAAGGAATGCTTTATGCATGTGATAATCCTTATCTTTTCCACAGAAGAATGATCCATCCACTTAGAAGTGAGAGGGCTTTATCCTCCTTCCCTTTCCCTCTCTTGTGGGAAAATAAATCAGCTGTTTTTCTTTTTTTCTTTTCACTGACTGCAAATCATGCATTCTTCACCAAAAGGGGAAAAAGTTCCTTCTGAACTGTCACTGTGGAAAAAAAAATCATTTATAAGCGTGAACATGGGCTGGGGATGTGGCTCAAGCGGTAGCGCGCTCGCCTGGCATGCGTGCGGCCCGGGTTCGATCCTCAGCACCACATACCAACAAAGATGTTGTGTCCGCCGAGAACTAAAAAATAAATATTAAAAATTCTCTCTCTCTCTCTCTCTCTCTCTCTCTCTCTCTCTCTCTCTCTCTCTCTCCTCTCTCACTCTCTCTTTAAAAAAAAAAAAAAAAGCGTGAACAGCTAATATCTTTTGGTCTCCCATCAAGAGAACCAGCGTGATTCACATTTTCTTCCTTGCACAAAGCTCAATTTGAAGATTTCTGGAAAATCAAAGAAATATTTAGAGGAGTCACTAAAATTCAGGAATTTCGGAAATCTGAGAGAAGACGTCAGGTTTTCAAGGTCTGAGGTGCCACTGGGAGGCGAGAAGGAGTGGGAAGGTTGGCAGTTGAGCTTCCTTCTTCTCTTGGCACCTGCCTTAGTCCATAACTGAAAAGCTAAGGCCATTTTTGTTTTTTTATTTGTTTGTTTGTTTGTGGGGTGGGGGAACGTGTGCTGGGCATGGAACCCAGGACAGGCACATGGTAAGATCGTGCCCTACCCCTGAGCCACATCCCCAGCTCAAGACTGGAAGACTTTGCATTGATAAAGGAAAGTTGATTCAGCTCATGGGTCTGGAGGCTGGAATTCTAAGATGGGACGGTCACATCTGTTGAGATTCCTGTGCTGCTTTCTGATAGATTGGAAAGGCATGTGGATGTGCACAGAAGAGAGAACCTGACAGGTACTTGGTTCGTAGCAACTGGTCTTCTAGAGGAGAGTCCATTCCCCAGGAAAGTCATGAATCCCGTGAACCCACCTAGTCACCTCCTAAAAGCCCCACCTCCCAACACCGCCATCATGACAATTGAATTTCGACAGGAGTTTCAGGGGGAGACGAACCATTTTCAATTCATAGCAGTGTGCATCCCATGAATGGCCAATGTAATGATTTCCCGGGATGCTCTAAGGGAACAAAACCCCAGAAAGGAGAGTCTCTCATCTTTAGAGACTGATGTCTGAAATCCAGGTGCTGATGCAACTGTGCTTCCTCTAGAGAAAAGTGTATCCCATGCCTTTGTCTCAGCTTCTGGGGATACTGGCGACCCTCAGCACCCCTGGGCTGGCCCACACAGTAGTTCAGTCTCTGCTCTCATGGTCACGTGGAGATCTTCCTCGTCACCTTGTGTGTGTCTCTCTTCTTCTCTTACAGGGACACTAGCCATATTGAACTAGCGTCCACACTAAGCCTCATCCTAACTTGATGACATCGGCAAAGACCCTATTTCCCAACACGTTCCCACATACAGGTGGCAGGTTAGATGGAGCCTGTTGTCCTCGTGGCCCAGGTGACTTACACCAAGGACTGCAAGGACGCGGGAGAGTGGAAGGAGCGTTGGGTGCTTTGGAGTTAGATCCCACAGCTCAGGAAAATAATGACTCTGAAAGTTCAAAGAGTCCCCGGAGCCTGCCAGCCCCAGTCTGGAGACTCACGGGCTGTTTCAGTTGGCTCATGGTATTGTGTGATTGACAAACTTTTAAAACTCACAACTTTTATAAAATTTTCGATTTCCAGATTTTTTTTTTTTCAAATATCAGATGATCAAGGAATTTTCTTCTTCTTGCATTTCCACGAGCGGCTAGCATCGTGGTGGCATGACGGTCCCCCGTGGAGGACCCAACCTGCTCTCCACTTTTCCACAGTCCCCACCCAAGCCACCTCACCTGCCACCTGCCCGCTGACTCTGTAAGCACTTGACTTTCTACAAGCAAAGGAGGGCGCTGAGGAGGCCCTTGCTTCCGTGCTGAGGGCAGAGACAGAGTGACCCAGCGAGGGAAGGTGGCTGAAATGACAGGCAGAGAGACAAAGACGGCTGGGAGGGCCACTCATGGCATGCGATGTTCAGGAGGAGGACCTGGATCCCACACACCTAAGTCCTGGCTGGACGTGGACGTGGTAGGTAGAGACAGAACGGGACGCACTGACACTGGGCCTCGAGGGGCGGAGGGAGCTCTGTTGTCAGGATCCCCCTCCCCAGGAAAGGAGTTGGGCTTCTCCAAGCCTTTGCACAAAGGGAACAATATATATATATATATATATATATATATATATATATATATATATATATATACTATTCTGATCTGACCTCATCAGAAGCTCATGAAATGTCGTGGAGAAGTGGTAAGGCCTTTGAGAGGTTTTTGAGTTACAAGGGATTGTCCCCATGAAGGGATTAATGTAGTTTCTCACAAGTGTGGTTGGTATAAAGTACGTTGGGCTTCCTCAGCTTTCTCCTCTCTCACTCTTTTCCCTGTTCTACCATGAGGCTGTCCCTCAAAGCCAAACAGATGTGGGCACCTTTTGAGCTTCCAGAACTCTGAGCCAAAATAAACCTCTTTCCTTTATGAATTATCCAGTCTCAGGCATTTTGTCCTAGCAACAGAACATGGACTGAGACCGTTAGTAAACTATTAAGCGCGGCGTCTTAAGTGCCAGGTGGTTTGGTAAACACCAGGATTAACCTCTGTGCTCACAGCATGGCAGAGACCACTGTGTGCGCCTACAGAGTTCAGGGAGGTGTTCTAGAAGTCCCTGCACAGGACACTGAACTGTGACCACAAAAGGGCAAAGGTCTCAGGAGAGCCTTCTCGGCCCTGGAAAGGTGCCTGATTTGCTGGCTGAAGTTCATTCTTTCATGTGGCAAATGTTTAGTGAGCACCCCCTCTACACTGGGCACCGTTCTAGAGCTGGGAGTTGTCAGGGACCAAAGCTGAATACATATCTGCCGGTGTATTGCTTATGCTCTTGCAAAATGGCTGGGAGGGTGGTTCATGAGGCTTTAGACAGCTGCTTTTCTGATGACCACTGCACTTGTCAATCAGAGCAGGAATGACCGCAATGACAACAGTGATTGCTATACAGAAAAGGACATTCTGCATGGGGGAGGCGGGGGGACCAGGAGCAGTAAACCCAAGCAGCAAAGGCCTGCCGCCCTGAGCTCAGGAAGTGACCTCATTTTCTGCCAGTCCAGAGGACCAGAAAGCCCTCCTGCCCCAGGAGTCCTGGATGCAGGAACAGCCCCTTCCTCAGAAACATCACTAAAACGGTCACAGGCTGCCCCAGAAAACCAAGTCAAACGGCACCCACTGCTGACCCAGCCCAGGACACTTCCCTGTCTCCTTCCAGCCTAAATCACCTCCTACTAGGCTCAGGGACAAAGATCGGGTCCTTTCCAGAAGAAATACTTTCATAACAATGTAGGAGGTAACAGGGACACAGCGGGGGAGAGCCCCCAAAGAGTGAGCGACAGGTAGCCTTCCTGTCCCTGCCTTCTCATTCAAGGCCTGGTGCTGTCCATCCGGAACACCTGGGGAGGGGGGCTTGTGCTTCACTGGGGAAGCAGGGGCCCCTGGGGGACCCGGGAAGAAAGGCTCTCTGTCACCTCCAGCCTTGGGCACCCTACTTTAATATTCTTTCCTCATAGAACGCTGCTGGGACTCGGGCCTTTTCTAGGTCTGGGTTCCTTTAACGCACGTGGTGCTTTGGGATCAGCGATGGTTGCTAGAAATCATAGCTTATCAGTTTCAAAGGACAAAGAGATAAAGTCAGGAGCTGGAGCCAATCGAAAAGAAATGTTTGATCAGTGAGAGCCACGGAATAAGCCCAGGGCTCCTACCAACAGGGGCTTCCTCTGATCCCTGAGAGGACAGAAGTCGGGCCTGTCTGAGAACTGGCAAAAGTTGTGACATGAAAAAGGTGAAAAGGCCCAGGTTAACGAGGAGGGGGAAAAAATAAGAAAGATGACATTTTATAAAGCAGAGTGAATAGAGACCCACACAGAGTCAGCGAGACAGGTTAAGTTTTGCCAAGCATCTTGAGTAACAGGAACAGAGCAGGAAGAAGAGTCGAGATCATCCGGGGTTAATGGTCCAAGTCTATTTATTCCACAGTGTCACTCTCTTTTTTTTTTTTTTTGGAGTCTGGGGGACTGGGCGATTGAACTCAGGGGCACTCAACCACTGAGCCACACCCCCAGCCCCATTTCATATTTCATTCAGGGTCTCACTGAGTGGCTCAGTGCCTCCCTGTAGCTGAGGCTGGCTTTGAACTTGCGATCCTCCTGCCTCAGCCTCCCGAGCCTCTGGGATGATGGCGTGAGTTTCTTTAGGTCCTTTATAGTGCCGTGGCTTAGAGACTGCCGGAGTTTGTCCCCCCAAGACTTGGGTGGTAGGCGCTCTGTCCTCAGCGTCAGGGGAGTAAGAGGTGGTGGATCTCCAGAAAGCGGGGCCTCATAGAAGCTGCTGAGAAGCATGGCCCTTTGGAAGGCAGCTCACAGGAGGGAGTTGTTCTAAAGCAAGGGCACGTCACAGGCTTGGCCCCTTCTGTAGGAGGCTGTTTCCCTTTCTGCTTCTCCACCGTGTGTGACACAGCCAGGGGCCCCTCATCAGACGTGCTGTTTGGACTCTCCAGCCACAAAATCCTGAGCCAAGGAAACCTCTTTTCTTCATGCCTCACGCAGCCACACGAAATGGACCCACTCACAGACTTTTTAAAGTAGTAGCAACTACTTTTGCTTAGCTACTTTAATGAAGAATTTTCCCTCTCTTAAAAAAAAAGAAAACTAAAGGTAGAATGAGTTTCAGTATCTATCGTCCAGTTGATGAAACTTTATAAAGCCAAGGGTACAGTTCAGATGCTTCAGTCACCTCCAAGGGGGGTTAAACTTAACCTGACCTGGAGTCGAATTTATCTTTTTTATTGTGGCTCCTTCGTTTCAGGGGAAAAATGATAGCATAATCAGGTATGTGGTAACTCCCTCCTCTTTTATCACTAAAAATCATCCTCTCCCCATCTTGCACTCTACGTAAGTCATCATGATATATAATGTTACAGGATGATATGATACGATCCTATTTTTATCATGATAAAAAATATCATATATATATATATATATATATATATATATATATTTTAAATTAGTGCTTCTCAAACTTCCATGTGTATTCAAGACACTTAGGATGTGGTTGCTGAAGTGCCTGTTCTTGTTCTGATTCAGAAGGTCTGGGTTGGCATCTGAGATCTTGTCCTTGTCACCGGCTCCCGGAAATGCTGCTGTGACTGACCCATGGACCACGCTCTGAGGAACAGGGGTCTGAAATGAGCTCACTCACCGCCCCTGGCCCACCACTCCTATCACTGGTGGTGGACGGGGGTGTTCCCCCCGGGCTGGCTTCAAACTCACAAGCCTCCTGCCTCAGCCTCTCAAGGAGCTGGGATTATAGGAAGGAGGCACAGCACCCGGGTCACTCTCATGATTTTTTTAATAAAGAGAAGACTCGAGAACCGTGATTCTCACATTTTATTGAAATCACCTTGAAATCTTGTTGGCAAGCTCTGAGATCTTAGCTCCCCGCAACCAAAGTCTGATTCATGACTGTCGCTCCCTGTGGCCTAGACCTAAACCTGGCCTAGGAGAAACGTGCCATCGGGGTCCTGCCAAATTCCCAGCCTGGGCTCTAGCTAGTCTCTCCTTACAAAGTGCCAGCTCCAGTGGTGTCTTCTTTGAATGTATCAGGCTTGTTCTGTAACTCTTTATCATACTCTTTGGTCTCAGTTCTTTTTTTTTTTTTTTTTTTGGTACCAGAGACTGAACCCAGGGGTGCCACATCCCCAGCCTTTTCTTTTTTTAATTCAGTGATACGGGACAGTTGAATGCATTCTGACACCGACTACACAGATGGAGTCTAACTTCTCATTCTTCTGGTTGTGCACCAGGTCCGAGGTCACATAGGCACATGGGCTATTAATGTCGGATCCATTCTGCTCTCCTTCCTACCCCCAACCCTTTTTAATTTTTTTTATTTTGAGACAAGGTCTGGCTAAGTTGCTTAGGGCCTCACCTGGCTGCTGAGGCTGGCTTTGAACGTGCAATCCTCCTGCCTCAGCCTCCCAAACTGCTGGGATTATAGGTATACACCACCGCATCGGGCCTTTGGTCTCAGTTTGGATGCCCCAGCCCAAAGTAGTGCTTTCTGCCCGACTCCCTCTCTTTAACACCTCTTCACGCTTTCTTCCCTTCACAGTTACCATTCATCTTTGAAATTCTCTTGTCTCTGTATCAGCTGATCCAATTACTGTCCTGTCTTCCAAGATAGCAGGAACTCTCCCGGCCTTGTTCCCCCACCGCATCCCCAGTGCCCAGGACAGTCCTGGAGTGTTGAGTGAATGAGGGCACCCAGGTTGAGAAGCCACGTGTGAAATGAACCATGTCGTGAATTCGGGCCTAGAAAACTCAAGGCTGCAGAGAGAAGCTTGTTTAAAGAATTGGAGGAGTTTTCTAAGCATCACTGTGCTCCCTTCAGGGGGAGGAAGGAAACCGATTTAGGAATAGAGGAAGCCAGCTGGATGTAGCTTTTCGGTTTCCTGTATTATGCTCGAATTCGGGACCCCCAAAAGACCACCAGAGACCAAGATCGATGTAAGCAGCAAAGAGGTGTTTATTTCGAGCTAGCTCGGTCCTCCGCACGCACACACAGCAACTGGTGACGCTGAGAGGCGCCTAGCCCAGAGTTTGCAGCAGTTTTATACATTCTTTGGAGAAGGCAGGGACCCCCACATACATCATAGCATCCCTTAGCAAATCATCACACACCGCGGGGAAATCAAACAACAACTCTAAAACATGATTAGCACAGTCACTGGAGGGAACAAGTTGGGGAGGGGTGATTGGTCAGTACAAGAGGGGGATTCATTTGAACTGATTGGTTTAAGCCAAGAGGGGTGTTCGTGATGAACTACATGGTTTCCCAACTTGTTATCAACCACCATAAACTACTGGGAGGGTCATCTGGCATCCCAGGTATTTCCCTTTCTCATGTTGATTGGTGGTTGCTAGGGGGCTGCTATGGATCTCCACCTAGCCTGACTGAGTCAGGGACACCTGGCTCAGCAGATCTCTCCTGTTATTTGTAGATAAACAACTTAACAGGGTGGGTATGTGCCTAGGGGTGCTCTGTGGGTATTTCCAAGGACAAAGGCCATGTCCCTTCCTTGGACAGGCTTTGCTCTGAGGTAGAGGCTGGTTTTTCACCTGGGCTGTACAACACCTGCTTTCTGGTCCTTTCTCTGTATCTAGTGTTAAAATTGTCAACATGCGGGTCCATGGCAGATGATCTGAGAAAACAGATGAATTTCACTTAGAAAAACATACGCTGCATGATTCTACCACGCATGGATAACCACGCTTTAATTTTTGTGGCCTTTTTTCCTTTTAGAATATTTCCAAATATATGGATTCTTACAGAATACATGTATGGCACATATACTTTCATATTCTGCTCTTTTATCATCTCACATTAAGGATGAACGTATTCTCGTGCCTATAAAGTGTCTTTAAAGCACGTTTTTAATGGGTGTTTAATATTCCATTATACGGCAGAAATAACGTCATTTATTTCTTTGACTTTATGTTCAGAAAAGTCACATTTCCTAGCTCTCTCTTAAGCAAAGGAAAAATGTCCAATAAGTGAATGTTCCCCTTGACTCTCCTCCAGGTTTGATTTGGGTCTCCTAACCGCCACTTAGCTAAGGTCAGAGACATTTTTTGGTGGGTATAATCAGGAGGAGGTGGAGGTCAGGGATGCTTCTGCTCTCAGGGTGAGCCTCTCAGCAAAGAATTTCCCGGTCCAAATGTCAACAGCGCTGAGGTTGAGAAGCTTGCCGTCCAGGACACAAGTCAGGGTTAATATTCAACATCCACTTCAAATTCAAATTAGCATTCCACCCTGGAAGGACAGGACTTTGCCCTGAGATTCCACCTCAAAATAATGTCTCTGTTGAATGAGAACTCCAGTTACTGGAATAACTGCGATGACTGATATTTTTGCTTTCATAATTCTTATTTTATTAGAGATTTTGAAAACAACAACAACAAAAAAGAAAGTGAAAGTAGAGGTTGCATTTTAAAAATTAAGTTCCAGGGAGGATCTTAATGGTTTGGAGTTCATCCTCCATTGGGTCAACGCAGATGCTGAGGCTCAGAGTGTGGGAGAGCACAGGGTGTTGGGATGCTGCAGTCTGGCTGGGCACAAAATAACCCAGCCGACTGGAGGCACTTGTAAATTCAAACAGGAACTCCTTTATTGCCACCCACGCGGCCCTCCCAGGAACACCCCCAACCGGAAATCCCTTGACCGGAACTTCACCAACCAACGTGAACTCCCCAGGAATCCCCAAAGTAGCAGGCGCCTGAGGTGGACAGCAGGGGTCTATATACAACTGAATGCGCAGCTTAACTTAACCATTATCATCTCAATGGCTCGCTGGTGTCACCTCTCAACCACTCCCTTCTGGCAAAAATGCCCTGTGTCATTCCCTACTGGGCTGTGGCCCTCAACATTGGTAAGATGCTTCTTCTAAGTCAGAGAAATGATTCTGTCATTATAGAAATGGAGTTTCTAAGTCCAACCAAAGGGTTTGGATAAGCACTTAGTTGGATATTTGGAATCCTATTTCCTGAACCTTCCCTTGAAGAGAGGTTTCACTCCTTTACTGGCTTTTGCAATTTTGGTGTTTGTAGGGGAAATCCATACTTAGTAACCTGAGTCATCCAGACCACTTTCCTTCCCTTCTGTTGAGAAATATCCACATCTCTCTTATCCAAGATTGAGATCTTTGAGATCACTGGTGTAGAGAGAATTTGCTATGATACACCCCTGTGGACCACCCAAATACCATCGTTCCATCGAGAACAAAGAGAATGTTGGCTAGTCCTTTGGGTCTGCACAGATTCTTTCTGGGATCGATGGTGAATAGAAAAGGAGTTTAACTTGGAAATGTTTGGAATTGCATTTCAGATATTTACAGGATTCAACGAAAGGCCTTCCCAAGGAGAACACACCAAACTCCACAAAATCAGAAACCACTTTCTGAGCCATAGCAATAGAAATGCAAACTTTAGGTAACACAGAGACAGAATTTAGAACCCTGAGTGGTCAGTGATTCACACCTTGAGATCAATGTCCACCTCTGAATATTGCCTTGTGGTCAACTTCACCTTTTGCGGTATTTCACGCGGCTAGCCTGCAGAGCCTCTGATCTGGAGGGGTGAGAGGAGCCGTCCTGCTCTCTGGTCATCCTTGGAGACGAAGGCATCTTTCCTGCTCCTCAGCAGCCCTCCCCAGGCTTGGCCAACAAGAACCATCTCTGGACTCTCATCAGCTGCATCAGCTAATGACACAGACTGTATCGTTTGGGGGGGGCCTAGGAGAAGGGGGGCAGAGAAGAGCTGGTGAAGACAGAGCTGTTGAGGCTGGAAAACAATTTAAAATAAGCAGTCACCGGCCAAAAGAGAATATGTTGGCTGTTAAATAGGCGTAGGAATAAAAGAGATGGATAGGAAGTCAATTTTCAGGTCTCTCTCTTTTAGGTGAAATGCAGTCTTTTTTTTTTTTTTTTTTCCCTCTGCTCTTAGTCGGCAACCTTTGGTTTCCAAACGCTCATTTTCTTTGTAATTTTCCATTAAAACAATTGATTCAACTGCTGAAAATGATATCGCAGAGCTTTCAAGATTTGCAAGCTAGCCAGGTGCAGTGGCACACACCTGGAATCCCAGCAACTCAGAAGACTGAGGCCTGGGGCAGGAGGGTCAGAAGAGAGAGGCCACGCTGGGCAATTCAGTGAGACCCTGAGTCAGAAATAAAAAGGACTGGGGCTGTCACTCAGGGGTAGGGCACTCCTGGGTTCAATTTTCAGTGCTGCTTAACAAACAAACAAAAGCACTGTAGAAAGGGCAGCCCACTCCTCACCAGCAAGATAGACACATCTCCTTTAAATACACCCAAATATGCAAGTGAGAGCACAGACAATATGTTACACACACACACACACACGCACACGCACACGCACGCGCACACACGCACATTTGGAGGCAACCATAAATTTAGGCTGTGTGGCAGATTGAATTTGCTCGTATTCAACTGAATCCAAGGTTCAGATTCTTTGGATTGGAGTGGGTGGGTGTGGTACAGGGAGGAAGGGTGTGAGGCTAATCGGAATAAAGTTCAAAATGTGGACATTTGTCCTCCTCATACAGAATTCCTCAAAGTATTCCAACTCAATGAATCCTGACTTACTACTTCAATTTCTCCTCTGACTCAGCAAATACCTACACCACATCAATCTGTCCACTAAATGCCATGGCATTGCCCTGAGAGTTCAAAGGGTATGTGGAGCATAAGATGGTCTTACAAATAGTTGCTGCATAATGCGTCAAGCTCTGGTTCAAACTGATTTTCTGATTCCCAAAGCACTGGAAACGGCATCTAAGGTCTCCTTCCAACAGTTCCAATCCATGCTACAGGCCTCCCCGTAGACCGCACTGCCCGGATTGTGGTGGACACCTTACCTCCAGGGGTTGATGGAAACCAGTTGGGTTTTTTGTTAAGACCAAGGGAGCTTCCTTGTGAATGGACTTGATAGTGATGTGAGGCTAGGATTTTTGGTCCTAGGCTCCTTTTTTCTGACCCTAAAGAAAAACTGAGGCCTAGAAAGGACAGCTGACCTGAATGAGGTTCCACAGCTAGCGGATTTTTATTTTTCTATATTTTTCCTGCTCCAGCATGCTTCCTTCATAATCCACCCATGCCTAGATATCAAATAAAACAAAATCTTGGCTGTATCAGAAGAGTACCTGAACCTATATCCTGATCCAGGCAAGAAAGATAGACCAAGGTTCCATTGAGATAAACCACATACAGTCCACAGCTGGGTCTCCTGCAGGACAAAGCTGGGTGAACATGCGTGACCAGCCTCATCTTCCTCATTGTCATGACTACCATCATTTTGTGTCTCTCCTGAAGGAAATCCAATCCATGAAAACCTCTACTTCGAAAACTGAAAACTGAGGCCTTCGATTTGCATCAAGATCCTTCACCTGACAAAGTCATATTCTATAGCATTCACTTAAATTTTGATCGACCCTCCAAAAATTGTTACACAAAGGGAATTCATTATTATGTAAAGGGAGATATATTTACTCTCAATTTGACTCTGTATTTGCATATAGCATAAGAAATGTTAATTAGATTTTCATTTCCACTGTCTACATGACAGTGATAAACAAAGATGTCCATAAAGCCTGGAAATACACATATTATTAGTTGTTTTTGTGATTGAGGATGTCCTTGACCACATTATTTATATTTACCCATGTTTCCAGACTTTATGGACACTCTGTAGATCATAAACATAGTAAACAAAAGAATAAATTACTTGCCATTTCTAGGAATTCCTAATGTTTTGCATGCTTGGTTTGGGGGGGGGAAACATTTTATGATAGAATCTCTGTGTTTATAAATAAAACCCCAAAAATTTACAGAGAAAGAGATCATTTTTACTTTCCTGCTCAATAATGGTTCCATAATCCATGCCCACATTATGACAAATAGTTTATTATGTTCAGGACTGGGAAATTTTTTTTATTATTATTTTGCTAAACTTCATCCTTTTCTGAAGTTCCAAAATTAAAATCAACAGGACTGATTTTTCGTAGGCATTTCTGAATCTTACAATGTAGAGAATTTTTGTTCTACAAATTATTTGTAGTTGCTCTCCTTGGATGCATGCTGGAAATACAAGCAATTTAATTTTGAAACAAAAGAAAATCGAAAAAAAAATCACAGAACAGGTTACGTTCCAGTTTGGTTCTTAAAAGAATTCTGGAATTATCTGTAGGCATTAGACTCCATGGTGGAATGGGGCTAATGCTTTTGTGTTCAACTTAAACCGGCTCCTGGGTTCTGCAGTGACAAAATCATAGCCTGGGTGATTATCTATCTGCCTGGTCAATAAGTGGCCACCGTTAGCCTGAGTCAGCTAATTGTGCGCAATTGGGATTATGTAGCAGGAATGACCCTCCCCTCTCCAAACAAAGGGCATCATTTTATACTGACCACCGTCCTTTCCTGGCCAGTGAGAGCAGAAGCTCAGATCACTGCAAAGTCTATATCCACAAGCGGCCAACATGGTTGGAATGATCAATTCTAGGAAAAGCAGGAGACAATAGGCCGTGGGGGAGGGGAAAGGGGGGGAAGGAGGTGAGGGAATCAGAACAAGATCAGAGGGGAAATCTAGTGTATGGGGGGGCGGGGAATTAGTCACCTAGGTTTTGGATCCTGAAATAGAGTGGCACTCAGTGTCTAATTTCCTGTATTTACACAGCAGAGTCTAAAATGATTCTGTATTGATTCTGAAATGAATCGAGTGGGGTTCTTGGAAGGCCAGGCAGAAGCTGGGACAGCCACTCCTCAGAAGCTGGTGACCAGTGGTGTGTAGACATGGCACTCTTCAGACAGGATCTGGAGGAGGACTGTGCTCAAGTGTCCCCTAAAGCTGTGGCAGCAGCTGCAGCACACTGGGGACAATGATTGTCAGTGGTTAGCAGAAAGAGGGCTGGAATAAAGGCCCTGTTACCTGGAACTGATATCAAGAGAGGGGTGTGGGGTTTCAGCATTCCCCTCCCCCTTCGGAACGGCATGCCAAAGGCACTGTGGTTGAAACAGAAACAGCAGCACTGGAAATTTTGGCAAGGAATAAAGATTTGGTGCAGAGTTAGCCCGGGATTTCTGAATCTCAGCACCGTTGTCATTTGGGGTTGGACAACTGGGCTGTCCTGCACTCAACAGCCCTGGCCTCTGCCCACTAGGTGCTCCATTTCTACCTCCTCCCCACCTCTCAGGCAGCCACATCCAAAAATGTTTACAGACATTGCCAAAGGTCTCCTGGGGAGGAAGGGCAAAACTGAGCCCAGTTGAGAGATACTATTCTGGGCCCTCCCACTCTGCTTTGGGGTTATCTACTGAGGCAAAGACCCTGGCCCAGCACTTGAGTTATCATGCCTTCATGGACCTAGCTTTGTACGTGGGCATTTGTGCATTTGTGGATGGGCGCATACACATTTACATGTGCTTGTCTGTATCTGTAAAATGACCATCAGAGAATATTCCAGAAGTTGACCAGCTCTTCTTTCAACAGTCAGCTCTGATGCACACAGCAAAGGCCACAGGTGGAGCCAGATGATGGGCAAAAGAGATGACCTATTTCAAGGCCTACAAGAAATTACAATGGCTAAGACACGAGCCTGGGGGTCCCTCGCTGGCCCTGCAGAGCTGACCCCTTCCAGATCTCCCTATACATCTGCACTGCTCTGTGACCGGCACAGTCTCTGAAGTCACACAGGGAAGAGAGGGCTTACTTAGGCTCTAAAGCTGCTCCCTCTCTGCCCCCGCCCCCTTAGGGGGCTCACAATCCAGAAGGCCAAGGCAGATGCATGGGTAGGGTAACTTCAGGACTCCTGGACTCTCTCTGGGTCAGACTACCCCAGAAGCTGTGAGGCTCCAGCTGAGGGGTCCCCCACCTTCCCCTCAAGCCCTTGCCAAGACCTGGGAATGCATTCATGTTTTTATGAAATCTGCAAATGTCAGATGGGTTTCTTTGAGAGAACACTGGATCCTCAAAACTGAATCTCTCCCCTTTCAGTTTCCTGTACATCATAGAATCAGATCCTATTTAAAAACATATCAGGAAGAAGCAAGGGGGAAATGCATCCCTTTTTAATTCACAGACAACAGAACCAAACATCATTTGCAAACAGAAAGCAGCAAGAAAACAAATTGTGCATCATCCCAGTGGCTACTGGGGTGCTGGGTCCTGGGCCTGAGTCCTCATATTGTGCCTCTGCCCTCCCTCTGCCCTGTGCCGAGGGCAGAGGCAGCCATAGAAACCTAGAGTTCCTCAAACAGGCTTGGGGAGGGAAATTGGAATCTCTGGCTGGGAGGGGCTGAGCAGCTGGCCTAACCCCCCTTTATAGAAACTGCCTGTTTTTGCTCTGGGCAGAAGGCTCCAGCCTGGAGCTCGGGGCCTGCCCCTGGCTTTCTCTGGGCCATTGTGAGTCCATATTGATCAGGCCGGGAAGCCATAGGGCCTCAGCAGCTGAAGCTCTGGGGTGGGCAGCATTGATCTGGCCCCCTCCCTGGGTTATTTATAGGATGCACGGCCTGGCAAGTAACCGGCAAGAGCTTGTTTAACGAGGGTTCAGGGCGCTCTTCGCTAGCTGGTTAACTTTAAGTATTGGAAATGGAATTGATGCGCACATAATAATATTATGATTCATACAAACCACTTCTCAGGCAACTCAATATATTTCATTACCTCCTCTCTAGCAAATGTATTGATTTCTGTTTTGCGGTTTTATAACACAATTTCAAGGCTGTTGTGGGCTTAATGAGCCGTGTTCTTATGATGTTTAAAAAGATCTGAAGCTATTGTTGAAATAAATATTATGGATCATCCCCTCCCGAGGCCCCTCCCCTCTCTCCCAGCTTTGGGCTCCCTCCTCGCCCCCGCCCCCCAGCCCGCCCCCTCCCCGGCCCGGGCGGAGCCGCCAGCCCCAAGCAGGGGGCTGCAGCTTCGCGGCCCTTTGTGGCTCAGATCAAAGGACTCGAGCGCCACAAAGGCCGCCCCACTCGGGCTGCGCGGCCACACACAGCCGCACCTGCAGCGCGGCCAAATGTCATTGTCGCTTCTGCGGGGCGAGCGCGGGGGACGCACCTCCGAGGCGGCAGATGACGCTAATAACGCTTGATGGGAATTGATGGGGAAAGAGGCGCTCGGTGCCCGGGGCTTTTTATTAGCTGCCCCGACTTCTCCAGCCTCAGCCCGAACGCCTGCACCTGTGGACCCCCTTCCTCTCTGCCTTTATGGAAGTTGACAGATTTTATTAACTTTAAGGAAGAACTTTCCAGCGTGCGGAGGGCCGCAGTTTATTTTGTATTCATGCGAAACGGAAACCGAAAAAGCCATGTTTACATATTTACCGGCCCCAGTGACCTCCCTCTGGGGCTCCATAAGTCACGCTCCAGATTAACTTTGTCATAAAATTGACTGGTGCGCCAAGGGACGTTGGGAGTTTGGGAGATGTTGTTGGATGTGCGATCCTTTTTTTTTTTTTTTTTTTTCAATCGCAGAAAGCTATATTCAATTATCTAATATCTCCGAGGAACCCCCCAAAGACTCCAAATGGTGCAGAAATTGGAATTCTTTTTAGAAGCGTTTGCTCCTGGGGAGAGAGCATTTTGCAGGCAACCCAAGGAGCTTCCCTGGCTCACAGCAAGGTTTCCCCAATCTTGCTGATGACCTAGAGACTTTAAAGGCCAGCAGCAGAAACATCTCCAAACTTTGGAAGAGTCTATTCCCCTTGGAGATTTGGGGGTGAGGATCCGTGCATGCGTCATGCTCAGGCTACCAGGCTAAGAGCACAAAATGTGGTTCATTTAGGAAAAATGATAGGTGTAGTGAAGAAAATATCTGCACCTCACCCAACACGGCTTTATCAATTCTCACGCTATTAGAAAAATCCGAACTGGAGACAACTATTAAGATCTTGCTTATATCCTTTGCTGTCCACTGCACCCAGCCAGGGTGTTTCTAGGTTTTTCTCTCCCATGACAAATGGAAGACCATCACTATGAAAAGTCATGTGATATTAATGATAAAGTGTTGAAAATTCAGCCTCAGAGTCAGCTGGGTATACTGCTTATTAGCTTAAAAGCGTGGAGCTTTCTGGAGCTTCCTTTTGTGTGCCAAATAAACTTCAAATGAACTGAGGATCATTTTGCAGAGAAACCCTTAAGTTGAGTGATAATAGAAAGTAGTTAGTAGAATATTACACTTTTCATTTGGGCAAACAGATGGGATGCCTGCTTTTAGATTTAATCAGGGGCTGACAGACAGGTAGGAGGCCGGCATATTTTAGTTGGAGTCTCTTTCTTTTCAGGAAAGAATGAAACTACTTAATATTCAGTGTATCCGCCACCCCATCCCCCACCAGCCCATCTATTCCACCGTACCTCGTGATCACTAATGCCTAACTTTTTCTCATTTCTGATGACATTACAAAGTACAAAGGTCATCTAACTGCAAGTGAATCCATTTATTAGTACATCTTTTACTCTATTCTTTCCTTACCAAAGGGGAGGAAAAAAAAAGGATAGATATGTTTGTGTGTGTGTGTGTGTGTGTGTGTGTGTGTGTTTAAAAAAAATAAAACACAGACTTCTTAAATCACTGAGAAGGCACCCAAATCTCCATTTACATAGACACAGACGTAAATAAATGATTTAACAATTTGGGAGTCATGAGTCTGTGACCTCATGCTTTCTCAACTAACCTTTTAAAAAGATTTTGATATCAATTGTTTCTCTTTTTTCCCCAGAAGCATAATACATGGTAACCTTAGTATGCACAATCTGTTTCAACAGAGGGATACAGACAAGGGCAGCCGATGGTGGATTTTAATGTCCTAGCAAAGCTTGTATTACCTTGCTGGAAACAAAATCTGTCCCCCTCCTTCAAATGCAAGTCCCTGGACACCCCCATTGGAGATCATTTGTTATGCAGAGTCTTGTGAAGCCATCAAAATTAATTCACAGTGATCTTTTCACCCGAACCCTCTGGCTTCTAATAATGGTCTTTCTCAACAGGTGTTCATTGTAGCAGTCTGACTTCAAATTGCCCGACTAAAGGTTTTATTCTTTACCATTTCTTTTTTAATCTCGAACTTGTAATTTACTAATCTGCAGCAGCTGCCAAGAGGGGCCCAGCTGTTTACCAGAGGGGAAATTCACCACCAAGAAGGCCCCAGGCTGGGAAGAATGTCACCTTCATTGAAGTTCATGGGCCTGCAGAGAAGGTGCAGCCCGGCCTGGGAAGACCAGGGGCCTGAAGTCGTCTTCACTCTACCTCCTCGGAGGGAGGCTGGTCTCGGATTGCTGAGAGCTGGTGCAGAGCCCTTTGGGGTGGCTTTAGACAGATCCTTGGGTTCTGCACGAGTGAGTGAGGGTAGAACAGATTTGAACAAAGCAAAAGCCACCAACAGAAAAGAAATGCCGTAGGGAAGGAAGGGATTTTCTAAACCTTACGTTTTTCAGGTGGGCTATGTCAACAAGCCCAGGCTAATGCTGTGGACTCTATCAACGTCCAAATCGACCTCCTTTGAAGGTCACTTGAAGGAAAGATGGCAGGAGTTAAATTTTCCTGAAGATTCTTGGATTTCAAGGCATGAGACCAGACTTCTGATTTCCAAATTGCTAGAACTGTCCAGGGCCCCATCCCCAGAGATTTCGCTGTAGTGGGAGCCTGGGAATATGCATGCAGACAAGCACCCCAAGGTTCTGACGCTTGTGGTCTGGTTTGGGGGCACCTCTCCTATGCAGCCTAAGAGTCTTTTCATCTCAGCTGCCCCCCATGCCTCAGCAATCCCATCTCTACAATGGGTTCTCCCTCGTCCGTGTTCCCAGGCACATGATTCTTAGGGAGGGCCACTGTTTCTGCTACCAGGTGGCTTTCTTCCTAAGGAGATGGTACATAAATGTCCTGGACAGGGGTGGCTAAGGTCATCAAGAAGTGACTTCCTTTGCCACTCAGCAATTCTTGGCCTCCTGGTTTCTTTTACAGATGTCACCTACAAGGTTGCTGGTCACCTCTGGGCCTACATCTGAGGGGGCATGGCTGGGGCAGAAGAGGTGGGCACTTGGAATAAAGACCAGAGCTAAAGCATGTCCTTCCTGAAGCACGGACACCGGGGACCCACGAGGGTTAAGTTCAGCCGAAGGGTCAGTGGTGGCCCTCAGCCCTGTCACAGACTAGAAGCCAGTCTCCTGCAAGGGCTCTCAGGAAGGAGAGGGGGTGAAGGGCAAAGCTCAGCTTCCTGTGTGCGCAGACTTCTGGAAAGAATCTTTGGATTCCTTCGCTGTTTGCTGCAAGGCAGAGACACAGGTGCAAGCAGCTTCTGAAAATCAAACCCAAAGTCTCCGAAACTCCGATGCAGAGTCTCCAAATGCTGGACACCAGGATTTGCTGGAGACCTCGTTGTCTTGTTGGCCACTCCGGTTTGTGGTGCCATCTCTGCAGATGAAGTCACCATTTGGGAGGCAGGATGTCCCCGTGAGCACCGTTCAGGACATGACTGCTCTTTGGCCTTTCACCAGGGCTGTTCCCTCATGAAGATGCTCCCAGAGCTGCTCAAAATCCAGTTATGTCTGTAAAACTGCAAAGAACCAAGCAGCGCAGACGGACACGTCGGGCAGCATCTTCCCGGCCCGTGTGGCCTCACATGGAGGTGGGGGAGCTGCTCCGAGCATGGGTGGCTTTGACTTTGTCCTATGTCAGTGATCTCCCTTGTTCTGCTCTCAGGAGCCTCTTCCACTCCGTGGAGGCCGTGGAAAGGTGTCTTGGGCTCCGAGGACCACAGAACCCTGTCTCTCACCAGTAGCCGTGGATAAGAGAATTTTTGCTGGACTCATTTCTGTGTTGTACGGAGCCATCGCCATACATTCTACATCAGAAAGAATGCTGAGTGTCGGTGCAGTGGTGCGGGCCTGTAACCCCAGAGGCTGGGGAGGCTGAGGCAGGAGGATGGCGAGTTCAAAACCGGTCTCAGCAACTTAGTGAGGCCCTAAACAAGTCAGTGAGAACTTGTCTCTAAATAAAAATACAAAGAAAAGGCTGGAGAAGGGGCTCAGTGGTTAGGTGCCCCTGGGTTCAATCCCTAGTACCCAAATAAAAAAAAGTATGTTTACCACCCTCTTCAAGAAAATGTGCTTGTGTGTGTGTGTGTGTGTGTGTGTGTGTGTGTGTGGAGGGGTGCTCAATGGGGAATATCCTAAGGTGAACATTGCTGAAAGTTACCCAAGGAAATTTTTTAGTGCTGGGTGGATTAGGCAGCTCCCAGGATTTGGTCACAGACACATGCATGTGCCTACTGCTGTCAATCTGAAGTCCACTGAACCTAGTCTCCCATCTAATTGACAGCTCAGCATAATTTATTTATGCATCTTATAAATACATAGTACTTGCCTCATATGGAAGGTTCTAGAAAAGATGAACTTCATTGGACAAATGAAGAAGCCAAGGCCCAGAGAGAAAAAGACTCTTGCTCAAAGTCACACAGCAATTTCAAGATGAGGCATATTGCTCAGAGCCATCTATTGAACCTACTAATCTGTGGAACTATTAAAATTCTTTTTAAGGAAATGTTTCCCAAGTGGTCATTCTTACATTACCATTCGTTCCCTTGAATAATTCTTTTATTTTATTTTCCAACAACTATTATGAAGCATCTAATGTGAGCCAGGCACATAGGAGCTAGGGATATAGAGATGCAGATATTATCCATCCTTTCATGGAGCTTCTGGTCTAAGAGCTAAAACAGACACTGCACAGATAATTACACAACCAACTAAATATAGTCGTGATAAGTGATTTGAAGGGAGAGACCTGACCAAGTACAGGATTGAGGAAGGGACCATTAGGGCAGGTCCGTGTATTAGTCAGGTTAGCTTATGTTCTGCTATGTAACAAATAGGTCCCAAGTCCTCTGGGGGTTAGCAAGATGTTTCTTTCTCTTTCATGCTGGTCACCTGTTCCTCATGAAAGAGAAACAAATATTCAAGGGGATTTCTGAGCAAAGTAAGCTATGATAGTCATATTCCCAATAACTAAGGAGCCCCCTTTTCCCGCTCTTGAGAAAATGTTCCAAAGATGCTATGTGGTAAAGTGTGGGAAGCTTCAAAAAGAAGTTTTAGAAACATCTGCTGGAAAAAGCAAGAAACCTTTCCCATACTGCACCCCCTTTTCCCAATTAGCATACAAAAACATTTTTTAAAGGAATAACCTTTACTAATAAAATGCTATAATCTCAATAAGACATTTCAGCAGGGGAATTATTAGATATTAATTCATGCCTAGTTGCACTGACAGCTCGCGGCCATCAAAGTTCGCCTAATAGCACACTAGGTGAGAATTAATATGCCATAATTCACGCTCTGTCATGCATTATTGCTTAAATAAGATACATGCAGAATAACCTATTCTGTCGAAATAACTGGGATTCTCAGAGTTCTCCTGGCCAAGTTATAAATAGTTACGTTAGGATCCAGAATTTTTTTTTTGTATTACTAAATTTGAAATAAATTGCATATATGTATCCTCATCTGTAATTACCGTGAACATTTTTCCTAAGTACTAACATTAAGCTCAGTCATATTCCATGTTTTTAAATTGAACTTAAGCAAAATCACATAATTTTCTTGAGACCAAAATAGAAATTTCTTTCTGCCACATATCATCGTATCTGGTGCTATGGCATGATATACCTTATATGAATAATAGCCTAGGAGAGGCGAAGGGAGCCTGACTTAGAAGTGTGCAAATTAGAAACAAGAGAGAGAAATAAGAATCTAGAGGCAAGAGAGACTTGGGGGTGTTCTATTTATGTTATAAAGGGGTTCTGTCTCTCTGGACAACTGTAGTTACTCACAAGTGCCTACTGTTTTCCTAGTAAGGTGAGAGGGTAAAGGAGGAGGCAATCCTGTCCGGCAAAGGCTTAGAGCCTTTGTCTCTAGAAGGGACAGTGTGCATGTAGGTGATGGATTCACACTGTCCTCACAAGGTAATGCCTGAAAAGAAATGCCAAGATACAGAGAGGAAGACCACGGAGTAAACTGGAAAAATTCTGCAGTTCTACAGAGTTAGGAGATAGATCATTCACCAGATCACTAATGCACTCATCACCTATTTATTGAGCACCTATTTTATTGCCAGTCCCTTTCAGAAGGAAGCTGTGCCTATCCCAGCCTGGTGATGGTAAGTTGGAAGAGCTTCACAGAAAGCGTGGTGCCTGAGATGAATCCTAAAGGATGGGCAAAAGTTAGCCAGTAAAACAGGGTTGAAGGGCCAGGCAAATAACAGGAGTATGGCAGCAAATGCTCTACCCCTGAGCCACATTCCCAGCCATTACTTAATATCATTGACTCCTCTCTCCCTTTTGGCTTTAATAAATTTATTCAAAAAGAAAACCTCCATCACTTCCATAAACGGAAATTGACCTTCCTTTGGTATAAATAGACACAAACCTTAAAATTAACTCCATGAAAATAAAGCCATCATGAAAGTCTAGGCAGATGCTCTTGCCGACCAGAAGCCTGCCCCTCTCTGTTAAACAGAGAGCTGTCGCGTCGGGGAGAGCTGCTAAGACATAGTAGAACCAAATGGACGATTTTGCTTGTCTTCAGAGGGACGGAAGGAAATGGAGGAGGGAATCGTTATCTCACATTATCTCCTGTGAATCGACGTATAAATTCGTAGGCTCCCGGATCACCTAAAATCCGCCACGCTTTTAGAAACACTGGGCTGAAAAAGGTGGATGAAATGTGTCCCTTCCACATATCCACCAGATGGGTTATTGGAAGGGTCTATTGAAGTAACACAATGACACAATGCCAGGCTGAAGGACCGTTGTTGAATATAGTTACTGAAGATGTGATCAAACCTGTTTTTTTGTTTTCTTTTTTTTTTTAAAAAAAAAACTTTGTAAGGATATTTACAGTTTTACCATTTGGGGAAAAACGAGGACAATTCTCTGACTTGTCCCCTGGGATGGGCGTGAGACTCAAATGACAATGTCAATGCCCCAGAGCTGGGCCTGTCTCCAATGACGTCTGGGTCATTCCTGCAGACCATTCTGATGACAGGAAGGAGTCAGGGAACAGCCTCCCACCTTCTGAGGAGCAGGTTCCCTCCTGGCCAGGTGGGGCGTCTCCAGGGCGCAGTGCACAAACTGAGCTTGGCTTGGGGCAAATCAGGTGTCCTTTGTCTCTGAAGCACATGCTCCTGGAAGGACTCAGGTTGAGTTCCCCATGAAGTCAAGTCTCAGACACATAAACCTGGAATCCCAGCTGCTCAGGAGTCTGAGGCAGGAGGATCACAAGTTCAAGGTCAGTCTGGGCAACTTGACAAGACCCCATCTCAAACTAAAATGAAAAGGGCCCGGGATGCAGCTCAGTGGTAGAGTGCCCCTGGATTCAATCCCCAGGACTGTTTTCCGTTGGTTACCAGCTTGTGCAACTGGGGCTCCATCCCACTGGGGACTGTCTGAGGACCCCCACAGAATTCTCCTCCCCCAGGGTGGCACTGCACTGGGATGGTGGCATACTCCCTGGCTGTGGACAGATGCCCCAGGCACATGACCCTGTGGGACTGTCTACCTCCCCTGTGCTGAAGTTAGACGGGCCAAGGGGCTGTGGCTCAGGGCACACAAGTGGATGCTTCGCCCTGTCGCCTCCAACCTTGAGAAACGTGGGTAGTCGGGAGCCACAGGAGGTCATACCCCAAGGAAGCCGCGTGCTCACACCAGGAGGTGCGATGGAGGTGCCTGAGGGAAAGGGCAGAGTCTGGTCCTGGGTTCCTCCCACCCGACCCCCCACCCCACCAAGCCTTTCTCCGGGGAGCTGCCTCATCTTCCACCTTTCTGGGCAGGTTGGAGGTGGAGAACTGTCCTTTGGCCCTCCAGAACTGTCTTGTTGCCTTTGCTGTTCAGCTGGGTGGGGGGCGTTTCTTGGGGCTGCTGGCTCTCAGGGCTCTGTGGACTCCTCCTGTGTCTTATTTGGGATCTGAGTCAGTCGCTCTTGGTGTAGGGGTGGAATGGAGGGAAAGGGGGAGGAAATGACCTAAGGACCATGGTGTGGACTCCGAGAGGGACTCCTTCAGCATCAGCCTCATCCCTTGTGCCTTTCCCCCTCCCCAACCCCTCCCTCTGGCCTGCAGCCCCCTGAGCTCTTATGCTGCTTAAAGCAAGGCACAAGTGGAAATGGGATGGGAGGAGGGTGGGGTGGGCTCCCTTTGCAAGTCTCCCGCCCCCCTCTCCTCTCTAGTTGGTCTGAAAATGATGCAGAAATGTCAATTGTCTCCTGGCTCAGGGACTCTGCTAACCCAATCAAATCCATATGAAAAGAACAGATTCAATTGACCCATCCCCATATATTTAATGATCGCCGCTATTGGACCAGGATGCGTTTCGCAGGAAGCGCCTGTCACAGACTATCGATGGTCTTTCCATCCCGAGTTACTTACTGTTGGACCTGCTTTCTGCCCAAGATGGCTGGTCTCCCGTGAGTCCCAAGCTTGCGCAAGGCAGCCAGATGCCCAGTGGCTCTTCTTTACTATTGAATGATTGGGCTTAATTCCCGGCTTATGGATTTATCAGCAGATGCAGCTTCTTGCACGTGTAACACCAGGGCTTCCCAGTCTACCTCTGGAATGTCTGGGGAGGTCTCTGCTAATCAGAAGAGGTGCTACGAAATTCTTAGACCACCCCCCAAAATCCTCTAGATTTCACACCATTTGCAAAGCTATACAGTGTGCAATGATAATATTTGCCACCGTTCTTGAAATTTTTCTTTCACAGGCTTCGATTTAAGAGTCACAAAAGTTGAGATTTTGATAATTTTATTTGGAGGTGAGGATGCTAAGGAAGGTCATACAGCTAGCCCATGGCAGAGCCGGGATGCCAACGGGGGCAGAAAGACTGCACATACTAAGTCACCCACCCTCATATGATGACAGTAAAATTCACATGCGGTGGTGAGTGCCGTGTGGGATCTACAGACCCTGGGATGAGACTTGAGGTGTCAGGCTTCACACTACAGCAGCTCCAGTGTCCTGCATCCCTGGGGTTCCACTGTCTTTTTGCAGCCACATAAGTTCCCAAGACAGCATGGATTCCGGGGGATGTCTCCAACTGGTAATATTGTAGGAACACTGTTTGAGACTGTTGACGCTGTCACAACAACGCCCTGTAAACGCTGTGGCTTCACAATGGAAATTACTTCCCACACTTCAGGAGGCTGGCAAGTCCAGGGGTCAGACACCAGACCGGGTTCAGTGTCTGGGGCAGGCTGGCTGCTTCCTGGTTCATAGATGGCGCCTCCTTCCTGTGTCTGCACATGGCAGAAGGGGTAAGGGAGCTGTCCGGGCCACCTTTATAAGGACTCTAATTCCACTCAAGGACTCCACTCTCCTGACTGGCTTAGTCCTGCCTCCTGTGCCGTCACCTTGGAGCCTGGAACTTCAACATGGCTGGGGGTGGGATGGAGAGAAACACAAACATTCAGCCTCTAGCCAGCACTTATTCCACCATGTGTGTTTCCACCTTTTCCCTCCCTCCCCTTTCTGCTTCTTTCTTTCTTTCTCTCTCAGCAGCTGAGAGTCTGGGACTTCAATTTAACACACATTCTAGCTCTTGATGTTTTAAAGAACTGCTCATAGAGTCACTCAACAAACGTTTACTAAGCCTCTATTATCTGCCAAACTATGCAAGGAAAGGAAAACACTCAGTTCCTACACCTAGGAAACTAGTTTAGGCAAACACATCAATCAATAGCAATAGAGTATAAATCCAGGGACAGAGGCCCAGGGCCCTGGTGGCACTGAGGCAGCACGCTTAGCCAGAGCCCTGTGAAGAAGTCCTCTTGGAGGTAGTGGTGTTTCTACTTAGCCTTGAAGAGTAGCGGCAATAAGGAGTTAACTGGAGGAAATATGGTGATCAAAGATTTCCCCTCCCCTCCCCTCCGGTCCCTCCTTCTTCTCCTCCACCTCTTCCTCCTCCTCCTTCTTCTTCTTCTCCTTCTCTTTCTCTCTCCCTCCTCCTCCTCCTCACGTTTCTTACCAGGCACTTACCACGGAGCCACATCCCTAGCCCTTTTGATTTTTTGTTTTGAGAGACTGGGTCTCACTAAGTAGGCTGGCTTTGAACTCGCCATCCTCCTGCCTCAGCCTCCTGAGCCCCTGAGGTTACAGGTGTGCACCACCATGCCTGGACAAAGCTGACTGGTTTCTTTGCAAGCACATTTGGTTGCTTTCAGAATTTAGATTGGTTGTGCATGATGGTGAGACATGGTGGGAGGGTGAGTGAGGATGGAAGGGTGGGACAGCATATCAAAAAGCTATTCACCAGGGATGCAAGGTGGGTTCAACATACGGAAATCAATAAATGTAATTCATCAATAAATGTAATTATCTTATCAAAGATAAGAATCATATGGGGGTTGGGCTGGGATGGTGGCTCAGTGGTAGAGTGCTCACCTAGCATGCATGAGGCACTGGGTTCAATCCTCCGAACCACATAAAAACAAACTAATGTATCCACCTAAAACTAAAGATACATAAATACATATTTTAAAAAAAGAATCATATGGGCATCTCAATACATGCAGAAAAAGCATTTGACAAAATACAGCACCCTTTCATGTTCAAAACACTGGAAAAACTAGGGATAACAGGAACATATCTCAATATTGTCAAGGCTATCTATGCTAAGCCCCAGGCCAATGTCATTCTAAATGGAGAAAACTTGAAGGCATTCCTTCTAAAAACTGCAACAAGATAGGGTTGCCCTCTTTCATCACTTTTATTTAACATAGTTCTTTATTTTTTTTATTTTTTTTAAATATTTATTTATTTATTTGTTATTGGCAGACACAACATCTTTGTTGGTATGTGGTGCTAGAGGATCGAACCCGGGCCGCACACATGCCAGGCGATCGCGCTACCGCTTGAGCCACATCCCCAACATAGTTCTTTAAACACTGGCCAGAGCAATTAGACAGATGAAAGAAATAAAAGGATATGCATAGGAAAAGAAGAACTTAAATTAGCTGTACTTGATGACGATATGATTTTATACCTAGAACACCCCCCCCCAAAAAAAAACCTCCTCCAGAAAACTTCTAGAACTAGTAAACAAATTCAGCAAAGTATCAGGATATAAAATCAACACCCATGAATCAAAGGCATTTCTGTATATCAGTGACAAATCCTCTGAAAGGGAAATGAGGAAAACTACCCCATTTACAATAGCCTCAATAAAATAAAATACTTGGGAGTCAATGAAAGAGGTGAAAGATCTATACCGTGAAAACTACAGAACCCGAAAGAAAGAAAGCAGACTCCTAGAGTGCAATAATTAAAATCAAGAATCAATAAATGGGGGTGGATTCAAACTAAAAAGTTTCTTCTCAGCAAAAGAAACAACCGTGAGGTAAATAGAGAGCCTACATCCTGGGAGCAAATTTTTACCTCTCACACATCAGATAGAGCACTAATCTCTAGGATATATAAAGAACTCAAAAACCTTAACAACAACAAAACAAAACAAAACAAAACAAAACAAAAAAAATAAATAACCCAATCGATAAATGGGCCAAGGACCTGAACAGACACTTCTCAGAAGAGGACATACAATCAATCAACAAATATATGAAAAAATGCTCATCATCTCTAGCAATTAGAGAAATGCAAATCAAAACTACTCAAAGATTTCATCTCACTCCAGTCAGAATGGCAGCTATTATGAAGACAAACAACAATAAGTGTTGGCAAGGATGTGGGGGAAAAGGCACACTCATACACTGCTGGTGGGACTGCAAATTGGTGCAGCCAATATGGAAAGCAGTATGGAGAGTCCTTGGAAATCTGGGAATGGAGCCACAATTTGACCCAGCTATTCCTCTCCTCAGTCTATACCCAAAGGACTTAAAAACAGCATACTACAGGGACACAGCCACATCAATGTTTATAGCAGCTCAATTCACAATAGCTAAATTGTGGAACCAAACTGGACACCCTTCAATAGATGAATGGATAAAAAAATGTGGCATATATACACAATGGAATATTACTCAACAATAAAAGAGAATAAAATCATGGTATTTGCAGGTAAATGGATGCAGTTGGAGAAAATAATGCTAAGGGAAGTTAGCCAATCCCCCCAGAAAACAAATGCCAAATCTTTTTTTTTCTGATATAAGGAAGATGATTTTATTTTTATTTTTTTTGGTGGTGCTGGGGATTAAACCCAGGGCCTTGTGCATGTGAGGCAACTGAGCTATATCCCCAGCCACCACCACCACCACCTCCAGCCAAAAAAAAAAAAAAAAAAAAAAAAAATATATATATATATATATATATATATATATATATATATATATATGGAGGCTGACTAATAGTGGGGGAGGGGGAGGGGGAGTGTGGGAGAAACAGACAAACTCTAGATAGGGCAGAGGGGTGGGAGGGGAAGGGGGGATTGAAATGATGGGGGAATGTGATGGACATGATTATCCAAAGTACATGTATGAAGGCACAAATTGGTGTGAATATACTTTGTATACAACCAGAGATAGGAAGAAATTGTGCTCTATATGTGTGATAAGAATTGTGGTGCATTCTGCTATTATATATAAAAAAATCAATAATATTTAAAAAAGAAGGAGTGGTGGGGAGCACTAGGAAAGGAGCCTGGTAGGTTATGCGAGTTTGACCTCCATCAGAAGATGCTGGGGGTTCCTGTGTCCTGTTGAGTGTGACAGTGATACAAAGGCCACAGGATGCAGCTCAGAGCATAGCCTCAGGAATGAGGGGGTGAAGCCTCCATGCTCACCAAGAGCTGTGTGGCCTCAGGCTGCTGCATGTCAGGTCCCTAGGCATCCAGGTCCGTCAGTCAGGTTATAAGCGTCTCAGGTTGTTTCTGCAGGAACTAAAGGGTCAGGGGAGATGACATGGTTAATGCCAGAGCCAGGCACATAGTAAGTGCTAAATAAACACCCAGCTGCTTGTAGAAAGCCCTTTCTGGGAAGGAGAGTTGGAAGAAACCCAGGTGGGAAGTGGAGAGATAAATTGGGACGCGGATAGAGCAAGGAATGACAGGAGCCTGACCTGAGGCATCAGCAGTATGTGACCATGTTGAGGAGCAGAGGATAAGGACGTCGGCCTTGAGAAGTGGATGAGGGAGAAGACGGAGGAGTCTAGGATGACTTCCCCATGTCTGGTTTGGTGGTGGCAATGACACGGGCAATGATGTCACTCCTGGACAGTACCAGGGGAATGCCAATAGGCTTGTAGGACGAGGGTCTGAACTGGCAGGTGTTGAGTGTGTGGCGGAGGCGACTGGAGAGAGAGATGGGCGAGGCTCTGAGAAGCCCTCCTCCCAGCGGGAGGCCAAGTCGGCTCAGTCAGGGGCATGACTGGCTCCTCTTCTGTCTGTTCCCCAGGCTGGTCCAGAAATCCTGCCCTTCCTAGACCCAGGAGCAGATGGCCAGCTCCTCCAAGAGTCCTGTCTGACCCCTCCCCCGCCCACAGCCCTCTCCCTCTCTGCTCCCTGCACTCTGTCAACGTGACTTCTTCATGACCATCATTTTGTCACGTGGCCTGGCAGAGACATTGAACACAGATGTGCCTCTTCTCTCCTGTCCCTAAGCCTGGCACAGGTGGGGTCTGTTGCCACCTGGCTTATCCACGAGTGGCTTCTAGCCCTCAGAGAAAATGCTGGTACTTTCTGCTTGGTCTACAGAAATGGGAACCTTGCTCCCAGCCTTCGTGGAAGGGGACATCCGGTCAAGGAGGTGAGCCAGGAAGGGGACCCTGAGAGGTCTGGTCTGAGCTCCCGGGAGTCCCTCCCTCCACCCAAAGGGAACTCTCATCTGGAATCCGGGGCATTTTTAGCTCAGCCCCGACTCCTGGTTTGTAAACGCAGAGTCCCAGCACCCCAGCTCAGAGAAGGAGGAGACCAACCGGGTAGGAACTGACTCTCTCTGTGGCTGGATTCTCCCCACCCCACCCCCACCGGGATGCATCCTTCGCCTCTTCTGCTCCAAGGCCTGGAGCATTTGATCCCGACTATAAGTAGATATATTGAAATGCCAAGTTGCTTTAAAAAGCAAAACACCCCCCCCAAAGATAGGACCTGGGGACCATCCAAACAGACAACAGTGCTCTGCTTGCCTTTGTTGGGCTGCAGCATGTTGCCTGCCTCATGTCCCAGAGTCCCTGTCTCTTGCTTGGTGTCCCCAGTCCTTTCTCTCTTACCCCATATTTATTTTCATGTTGCTTATAGGAAGCCATAAATAACTGGTTTAAGAGGAACGTGAAAAACAGGAGCCAGGGGGCTCTGCCCCTCCCCCTCTCCCGGCCTTTTCTGGATTCTGGGGGGATGTTGGGTGGGTCCCTCCAGCCAGAGCCTGTGACTGTGTTCAGGTAGCCTGGGGGAACTCTGTTCCTTCACCTCCGGGAGAAGTGGGAAGGGAGAGTCCAGACTGGCCAGCAGCCTGGATTGTCTGTCCCTTTCTAACCCAGGACTTTAACCTCTGTCATTAAGCACAGGGCTTCAGGGAATCTCAAGATCTATCCACTGGTCAGGGCGTCGCCTTGCCCTGAGGGGCCGCCTAGATTAGGGTGCTTTCTATCAGAAGTTTACAGACCTGCTGCTAACACGTCAAGAGGCTTAGCAAGTTCTAGAGACCTCTTTCTTCTGGCTTTGTTTACAGGTGACTTGAGGAGTGACCCTGGGCTCCCCGCCCACCTCGTCCACACCACGAGCTCCAGGCCCCTCTTACTCCTGTGGCTTCCAGAATGGGTTCTCTGGGTAATTCCCCCTGGCAGCCGCTCAGCCTCGCCCATCCACAGACCAGGTGATTCTGGATTCAAGGCAGTGGGGGCTGACCTGTGCAGGAGGTCCAGCAGCGTGGCAGGGTTCCACCCCTCTGGATGACAACCTGAATGACAACCACCATGTACAACATGATCACGCTGGGCTGTCCTTCCACTTTGGCTCTTGCATTAACCCTGGGCCAAGACACCATATATATCATATACATATATCAAATATGTGCACACATGTGTAAATATAATATATATAAATATTTATGTATGTGTCCCGTCCGGCAGGACACATCAACGTGGGCAGCGAACCTAGATGGGGAGGAATGAAGGGACAAGAGACATGAAAGGTGACAGCAAGACAAAAGTTCTGATCAAGCTGCAAACTTTTATTGTTCACACAGGGGTATTTATATGCTGGGGATGGGGAAGATCTCTGCAATTGCTGGATGTGGGTGGTAAAACTGCCAGCTGCAAGATGTCTGATGATCCTGATAACCGCAGGATGTTCCAGGGAGATAGGTAGCTGCAGGATGCCTTCAGGGCAGAATGTCTCCCAGGGGGCTGTCAGGCTAATCTTTGAAGGAGAATTTCCTTCTAGTTCCCGACATGTATGTATGTATGTATTTCTGGGGCACATAGTAGGTGTGTGAAATTAATGATATGGATAAAGAGACCAGATTGTTAAGGGCCACAGTCGAGTTGGGATGATGCAAGGCATTCTGCCAGAAGGGAGTGGTTGAGAGGAGAGGCCAGCGAGCCATTGAGATGATGGTGGTGATGTTAAGCTGTGTATTCAGTTGTATATGGACCCCTGCTGTCTGGCAATAGGGTGGCTGGGGGTGGGGGGGATAGGGTGGTTCCTGCTGCCTGGGGGCCACTACTTTGGAGTTCTCTGGGTCCCAGTGGGGTAGGGGCGGAGCCCGGGGGAGAGCTGAGAGAGCTCCCGGGGAGTGTGCATGGAGTGCTGGTGGAGTTTCCTGTTTGTACATACAAGTGCTTTGTGGCGGCTCGGTGATTTGTGTCCCCCTAGACTGTGGCACCAGATGAATGTTTGTACATCTTCTGCCATCTTGGCCCTCTGATTCATAAATATTTTATTAATATTTATAAATATTTATTTTATTTATTAATAAATATGTGTTGATCCCTGGGAGGTGCCAGGTACCTCTGTTCTGAGGACACACTGAAGAACATAGCAGCCAAGGGCAGGGACCTGATGGGACTTCCTGACATTCTACTGGATCCAGGGTGGTGAGAGGGGATATTTAACCCATCAATCCATCAGCAAGATAATCTCCAGTCACAATCAGCCCATGAAGAAGAAGTTTAAAAGGCTGAGAGGGACTAGGAAGGGGGTGTCTTAGACCAGGTGGCCAGGCACGGTTCCCTGAAAAGGTGACAATTGAGCTGTCACTAGAATTTAGGTTGGAAGGCGCAAGAACTTATTAAGGATTCATCTTTGCTTTTATCTCCAAGTGCCTGGCACTTAGTAGGTGTTCAGTGAATCTGTGTTGGTAGAATGAATGATGTCTCCTCTGTGTCCAAGGAGAATTGCTGCTGGGAATACCTGATGCCCTTTGAACTCAAGTGTAAGTTCTAGAAGCATCCGCCAGTGTGGTGTGAGTGGGTAAGGTGTGTGGACAGTCTGAGTCGACCCAGGAAGCGTTCTGTTTTGTCAAAGACAGCTTCTCTGAAATAGAAGGGATAAAAAAATCTCCTTTCCAAGTCAATCATTTAAATCAATCATTTAATCACCCATCAATCATCACTGTCATGGAAAACCTGAAACTGCCTCCATACACTCTGGCCACCTCCCGGCCCAGGTGTGAACCCCGGGACATTTGGGGGGTGCTGGGAACCTGGGAGCTCCCCCTGCAGTGATGGACTCCCTGGTCCCATGCGCTCTGGAGACGGGGTAACGTTACCATTGTTCCTGGATAAGAAGGTCCTGTTCCGGCCCCAGCCCGCAGCAGGGGGAAGGAACAGGAGCTTAATCATTAATAACACTAACTTGCATTTCTAGAGCCTTGAAGATGAGAATTTTGCCCTTCTTTCCCTGGGAGTAAATTGGGTCAGAGTGTTCCCAGAATTTACATTTCAATTAAAAATACAATAATAACACATTGTGCTAATAGTGAATGATTCCGACTCCCGGGAAGATGATACCGCCCGCTACTTTGTTAATGAAAAGCCCCCTTCATTCGGACAGGGCCACACATCAGCAGTCACAAATCTCCTGTCTTTCTCTGGAATGGGCGGGGAGGGGTGGGGCAGGGGAGGTGAGCAGTCACCGCCGCCCTGTGGGCCTTCCAGGGCCCGGAGCACCTAAGCACCGTTCAAAGCTCACCGTTGGTTTTGGGATTTTTTCCCCCAAGAGTCCAGCTTTCAAAACCAAACCCGGACTTTGGAAATCGACCCTTTCATAAAATCCAATAAAAGTGAGATTTCTGTTCATTTTTGTTTGCCTTTTGGGTTTGTCGTTGCTATTGCTGCTGTCTTGTTTTTTTTTTTAATTCATTTTACTTCTCTCAGCAATGGCTGATGACATCAGAGAGCAGCCACAGACCCTCTTCCCGTGGGCCCTTGTGAGTGGATTTAACTTTAAGAGCGTCTTCCATTAGCTTCTCGAGCTGGAATCTGACACAGACTCCAGCACAAGAGAGCCTGGTACTGCTCCCTTTTTGAAGAAAAATTGAGAAGATGGTGGTTGTGATGCTAACTCAGTGGAACTTTTTGAGAAAACCTTCTGCCTCTCTGATTTTTAGGGTGGGTGCAGCCCCCTCCCAGGTTTGTGCCTTTATCAAGATTCCTGTGATATGGAAAGTGAAGGCAGAGATGGCTGGAGGGTGGGGGTCTTGGCAGGAGGGGGTCTTGGCCACTGGCTCTCGAGAGTGCTGGAGAGGAGGGTACTTTGGCTTCAACAGACTAGTAGAAAATTTTTGCTCAAGATTATTATTATTTTTTTTTTCAAAAGAAATGGCCAGGTTCTGTTTTCATCAAAAAACAAACTTTGTGTATGGAGAGAGACTATCCCCTGGGACCCGCTCCAGGAATCCAGAGGCCTCCAAAGAGTTCAGGCAGCACTTGATTAACCAGGGACCTGTGGACACAGACCCCATGCTGGGTGATTCAGTGGAGCTCTGGTGGGACTGCTGTCCCTGTTCCACCTGCCTGGGGTAAACCAGGTAAGGTGAGGAGAAACATTCTAGAACATTCCAAGGGTAGGTAGAGAATGCAGCTGTTTGCCATCCACTGTGTGTGTGTTCAAAATCTTTTAGTGGATTAAAAAAATGTGTACAGGTGTTCTCAAGTTTCATCTGTTTTCCAGCAAAGGACATGATTTTATTCTTCTCTATGGCTGAATAAAAAAATTGAAAGTGCATTTCTTAGGCCTGACCTATGGCTTAGCCTCACCTACCCCACACCTGCTCCAAGCTCTGACATTAGCCCACAGTTGGGCAAAATGAGCTAAAATGTGCACTTGTGATACAAATTATCAAATATGTTGCACTTTATTGTAATTTGTCAAATACTACATGCAAAGCAAAGATCTCAAACGGTTGGACGGTTGTACTTTCAGGAATTTGAAAATCCCTGAGTCAGGGACCATCTGCCTAGAGAAGGCAGAGGAAATGCTGCCAGTTCCCAGGACTCTGGGATCTGGGAATGGGGGTGGAGCAAGCGTCCTGCACATTTGCTGTGGCCAACCTAGAGGGGATGGAATGGACCTCAAGGGCATGGCTCCTCCTCACCCCCACGTCCAAGGAGCCCCGAGGTCCTGAGGCTTCATCTCTCCTACTGCGCTGTTTCCACATCACTGAAAAATGACTAAGGTCACCAAGGTCCAGGTCCTCAAGTTTTGAAGTCTAATAATGAGCAGAGTATAATTGGCATTTCCCAATGATAACGCTGTTTTTTTAGTCTAATGCTCATTTTATACCAAAATGTGGGCACCTTGGGTTTAGATAATATACAAAAGTGACATCAATTAGTGTTGGTTAGATGGCCCCTCCCACTGTCCCCCTGCATTCAGCCCAAGCCCTGTGGTCCCCACCCCATCCCTGTCCTACGTTCACACGTCTTTCTGTCTCACCGTCCCCATTAGCCTGATGTGACTTTTCCAATCCACTGGTTTGCCTGCTCATTCCAGAAACTTCCCCCCAAAACCATTAATTCTTTTTTTTCTTTCTTTCTTCCATATTTTTTATTGGTGCCTTATAGTTGTACAAATGGTGGGATTTGTTGTTATATAGTCACACAGGCGCACAACACAGCAGCAGAATTTGGCCAACATTATTCCCCAGTATATCCCCTGGCCTCAACTCCGTCCTCCCCGGGTCTTTCTCCTCTAGTCCACTGACCGCCCTTTGATTTTCATGTGAACCCCACCCCCAACCTTTCTTTTTCTTTTTCCTCTCTAGTTTCCACATCTGAGAGAAAACAGAACCCTTGACTTTCTGAGTTTGGCTTATTTTGCTTGACACAATGTTCTTAAGTTTCATCCATTTTCCTGCAAAGAACATAATTTCATTCTTCTCCATGGCTCAATAAAAACCCCAAACTGCCAAGGTGGCGCTCACCCTTGCCCTGGTAAACCACTGTCTGAGCTTTGTCATGGCCACTGTTTCTATGGCTGGTATTTGGGGAGCCGGCTTTTGGCCTCTCTATCTCTCCTTCTCCTCACCTGCCCGGGAGGGCTCCCATGGGTGCTTGCTTGGCTGGTCTTTGCAGCCTCTTGCTCTCCTAGTCTTCCACAGAGCACCGGCCTGGGGCTCAGCGCTTTGAATAGGCAACAATATCTAGCAAAAATGGAATCATGCTATTTTGGGTGGGTTGTATGAATTTTGATTCACTGGTAAAATTGTATCAAAATAATGCATGATCTGCTTGCTCTGAATGCACAAGGCCCTGGGTTCAATCCCCAGCACCAAAAAAAAAAAAAAAAAAAACAAAAAAAAACAAAAAACACACACACACACACCCACACCCACAAAAAAAATAATGCATGATCATTGTTTAATACGCAGCTAAGAATACAAGACTCATGATGATCAAGGCTTAACACCATGGTAAGCTGGCTCCCTGCTCCCTCCCAATCCCAGAATGCCACTTTCTTGAGGCAACTCCTGTCAATTCTAACAGCTGGTTTCTTGCGGTTCTGTCCCCCCCACTCCCCTAATTTTAAGTGACACACTTACATTTCTGTTTCACCCACAACAGGCAGATATTATTAATTTCTGAATACGAATGAGTGGCCGTGTCTTCTTCACACTCACGTCCCCTCTCTCCAACTTCCTACCACGGGTGTGTTGTCCATCTTTCGCTGTTAAATCCAGATCCTGCATGTCCTTATTATGGATGGATAAATATTATTCACAGCTTCGACAAGTGGCTTCTGACGACGTCATTCTTGGCTGATCCCTGCCTCTGTTGGCTTGGCTTTCTTTGACCGACTGGGTGACTCTTTCTCACACCCTCCAGTAGCTCTGTACAAAGGCCTTCAATCCAATTTTACACCCGGCCACACCTGTCATTTAATCTGTCAGTTCCATTTTTTCTCAGAGACATCCCTCTTGGAGCCGTCAATCCTCCTGCCCCGTCTGAGCTCAATGCTTCCCAGGCCCACAGCCCAGCTGTCAATGGGGACTTTCCTCTGCTGTCCCATGCAGGAGCTCCTGTGCCCAGGATCTCAGGTCTTCATCTTTCTCCATTTTCTCTTGTTTTGGTGGAGCATATTCTCTGATCTGTTCCTGGTGAAGGGTGTTTAGAAGAAAGAAATGTTGACGACTTACACACCAAAGAAAAAGGTGTCCATGATTCCATGACATTGGATTGATAGTTTGGCTGTGTATAAAATTCAAGAGTCAAAGTCATCTTGCTGCAAAGTTTTAAAAATTGGCTGTTATTTCACTGGCTTTTGGTGTTGCCAAGGAAAAGGTCAATTGCTCTTACTCATTCCCAGTTCTTTACATATGTGATCTGGATTTTGTTTTTGCTGTGTTTTGTTTTCTCTCTGGAAGATCTTGGAGCTTTCTCTCAATTCTCGGTGCTGTGACATTTCATGATGATAGGACTTGGTGTGGCTATTCATAGATTCTATTACACAGTCAGTGACTCCTTCCATTCAGAACACCAAAGTCTTCAGTATCGGTGAAATTTTCTTGTATTATTTCTTTACTGATTTCCTCCTCTCTCTCTCTTTTTTTTTTTTTTTTTGACCTTTCTCTTGCTCTCTGAGTGTTCCCTTTTCTCGTCTGTGTTTCTATTTCAGGGATGTAATATCTTTTCCTAAGTATAGTAGAAGCTGAAGTGCCCATCAGTGTCATTGGACCATATCATTTTCCTGCATACAGTCCAACTTTCTGTCACCTAAGGGCTCTATGATATACAGGCAGTAAGAACTAAAAATTTGTGACTACTGTTAATTGTATTTGCAGCTTTTATAATAGGTATCACAAAATGCTGCTAATGATAGGAGGTTGATTTCCCGAATGAATAAATATCCCATCTTTAAGCTAAGAGTTGGGCAGATTCTGATTTACACTTCCCGACCGTCCTCCCGGGTTAGCCCTACCCGATTTTCCATCTCCTCAGGTGCTCTTCCAGGGTGCCCCTGCTCAGCACATCTCATCTCTGTGCTGCATTTTTTCCCCACGCCTAGATGTCAGTGGATCTTTTTTTTTTTTTTTTAAAAGAGAGAGTGAGAGAGGAGAGAGAGAGAGAATTTTTAATATTTATTTCTTAGTTCTCGGCGGACACAACATCTTTTGTTGGTATGTGGTGCTGAGGATCAAACCAGGGCCGCACGCATGCCAGACGATTGCGCTACCGCCTGAGCCACATTCCCAGCCAGATGTCAATGGATCTTAACCCACTTTTTCTTTTCACTAGCCTCCAAAATTTTGTTGACATCTGTCATTTGCTACCTGTGCCTCTTCTAACCTCTTTGGTCCTGTGGGTTTATGTCTTTTTTTTTTTAATTCCTTAATGGTTATTTGATGAAGATTTCAGAAATGAACAGAGTGCACCCTGTGGGTTGAAGCCACCTGGACTCTCATTGAGCTTATTTGTATAATCCTAGCCTACTCATGGCATGCAATATTGGTTTTCTAGCTTGGAAAGTGATAAAAAAATTTTTCTTTAAAACACATATTCCCATTCCCTTTTTCTTACAAACATGAGCCAATTCAATGAAAAAAATATCAACTAAATAAAATGCAGAACGTGGCCAAAACTATGATGTAACTAAGGAAATTGCAGGAATCTGAGATTTACTGAATCAGAACATCATATTCTCTTGCTGTGGCAGATAAGACAGAATTATCTGAGCCTTTATTCTTTTTATTCTTTTTTTTTAAGTCTAGTTTATTTTTTTTAGAGAGAGAGAGAGAGAGAGAGAGAGAGAGAGAGAGAGAATTTTTTTTTTAATATTTATTTTTTAGTTTTTGGTGGACACAACATCTTTGTTGGTACGTGGTGCTGAGGATCGAACCGGGCCTCACGCATGCCAGGCGAGCGCGCTACCGCTTGAGCCACATCCCCAGCCCCTCTAGTTTATTTTTTTATCTTTCATCTTTTGTTTTTGTTGATGGGCCTTTATTTTATTTATTTCTATGTGGAGCTGAGACTCGAACCCAGTGCCTCACACATGCTAGGCTATTGCGCTACCACTGAGCCCCAGCCCCAGCCTGAGGCTTTATCCTTGGAAGTCCCTGGAATGGACCCTGACTGTGATGCTGTGATACTCACGGAATTCACAATCACAGAGGGCAGCAGTGTCCCCTGAGTCAAGGTTGGGGGAGGTCTGGGGATGTGGGTCCTAACATTTTCCCCCGACACTTTTTCTGGGATATGATGTTGGGGAAGGAAGTTAAAGTGAGGGGAGAAGTGGGTTCTGGCTACTCGTGATGGATGACTCCCTGGTCCCCTGGCCTGACAGTCAGCAAGGCTCCGGTTCCAATGTGGTCACTCTATGGGGAAAGGAGGGGTATGTCCCCCTTGTTTGGCTTCCTCTGGACACAGAGTGGACTGCAGAGGTTCCGTTTCTGAGGGAACCTAGTACTTCTTCCTGCATTACCCTGATGGCTCCAGGAATCTGGCCAAGGCACATGCTTCCCAGAACCACTTCTCGCTTTATTTTTACCTCCATCTCAGACCCACTGGGTTGCAGAGAACTCGAGCACGGAGGGTAGGCAGGTGATGCCCTTTGGTACTTCAGTGGGGTAGACTGGGGTCTTTCACCTCCACCCTGTATGGAAGAGATAGATAGAGTGGAGAGCTGGCTCCGGTGTTGCTGGCTCGGGTGGGACATGGTGGTGTGATTAAGGAGCATTGATCAGTCTTTGCATCTAATGAAAGGAAATCATTCCTGCAGCTGCCGAGGTCCTGGCTGCGGATTGCCTGGGGGTTATTTGTTTATTTAAGTGAACAAAGTAATGGACAGTGGAGATGTCTTAAAATTGCCTGGGTTTGTTCCCTTTCTGCTTACCTGTCCCTCCCGGGTGCCATTGCTCTTGAGCATCCACTAGGAGGGTGATGTCACCCATCTGTCTCTGTTAGGTTAAATCAGTCAGCTCACTCGGCAGCAGAAGTGGAGAGAGAAAATGGTTTCTTGATTCCTCGGCCCAAGCTAGAGAGCCAGAGAGAAATTCTAATCCTGGAAGATGGGTTCCACCTTGAGGGTTTGCAATTGTCAACACAGAGAGGCTTCCAACTGGAAGGGAACTTAGAGTTTTCGGGTAGAAAGGGAAGGCTAAGTGGCTGGGGGATTCTTCTTGTCTTTATTTCAAGACAATCACTTCATTTTTACTTTTATATAAGGTTTAAGTTTCAGAAAAAAAGGTGTTGTTACAAAGTGACTACACACATATTTGATAACTGCTGGCTTGACCCAACTTATTCCCTTTATATACAGTCTGTGACTGAGGGGCTGAGAGAGGAATATTGTCACACTTTCTGATTTTAGGCTTAGAAGGTGAAAAGAATGGCCACTTATATTTTCCAAAAATGGCCATAGTAATATCTCGGCTCCCACATGCTCTTTCCAAATTTTGCCACTCACCATCCAATAGGGAGTTTATCTCCTCCCTGCCCTTGAACCTGGGTAGGACTTTTGACTGCTTCATTGAAGTAGGGGTGATGCATGGCTTCTGAGGCTAGGTCTGAAAACGTTCTGTGGCTTTTCCTGGCTCACTTGCTCTCTGGCTTAGCACAGGTGCCTTGGCTGCCCCAAGCTGCCACGCAAGGCTAGCGACCCTTAATGACCCACCCCTAGTGACCCACCATGCTGCCGAGACCACCTAGAGACAGAGCTGTTCCAGGAACCCCAGCTTTCCCAGCCCCTGTCTGGTTGAGCCCATGCACCAGGCAAGTGAGCAGAGGCCCCAAGATGATCCCAGCTCCAATCTGACATGGACTCACCCACGTCCCATGCAAGATCTGCTCAGCTGAGTCCATTCCACTCCCAGGTGTGTGAGAGGTCATATTGATAAATCATCGTCTTTGTTCAAGCACTGTTGGGTGGGGGTCTGTTCCAGTGATCATTTACCAGAATCCGAGCAGCTTCGTGATGGTGCAATGGTATCATCAGGCATCTTTGCTCCTTGGAGGAAAGATCTGGTAATGTCCCTATCCTCTGCTTTCTCCTATCACATCTAAGATTTGTCCCATAAAGACCTCTCGAGTCCAGAGCCTTGGACTTGCTCAATCGATTCCTTCTGTGCTTTCCCTTGCTCTAAAAGTCTCGCTGACCTTGACATTGGAGTTTTCTTTGGTGTCAGCATATTTCCATAGACTGTGTGAATGCTGACGAGAGACAAGCTCACTTTTCAGGCTGTAAACTCTATTTGATCAATTTAATTTGTTGGATAGCCACCTATTGATTCCTTGCTACCTGATGGCACAGGCTACTTACCCCAGGGATGGAAAACTGGGAAGAGCCCAAACCTTGCCTTCGAGGGCCTCCGTCTTCTGGGGGAACTCGGGTGGCAGTGACTCAATCAGGAAAGGATGGAAGGACACGAGTGATCCATAGGAACCCCAGCCCGGTGACATGCCAACTTGGAGTTAAAAGATCAGTTTTCTTTAGGGTTTTAGGGGGTTTAGGGCTTGGTTAGAATTTGGCACCAGGGGTGCAGGTAAAGGGCTGCCAAGAGAACCTGAGCAACACTCAGGTGTGTAGATGTTGATGGGAAATCGGGGTGGGGGGGGAAACAGCATGGGGAGGGGTTCAAAGTGACAGGTGAGGGTAGCAGGGGAGAGGAAAGGTGATAAATGCATTTACGACATCAACATGGGGCATTTGGGTTTGCTGAAGGTCCATATAGACGGTCAACAATAGGTCACCTGGGAGAAAAATCGACTCACAACCCGCAGTGGCCAACGTGTCCCCGAGAGGTGCTCAACTTCCTAAGGATCAGCCACATAGACAATGAAACAAGGAGCCACCACTTGACACCCAACAGGTTAAAAAAAAAAAAAAGTTGAAAAGATGAAAAATGTCTCTTGTTGGCAATGATGGGACTTACTTTGGGACTCCTGGTAGACTGGTGGCATGTGAAACTGACACAGCCACTCAGGAGTGTCATGGGGCAGCATGTGTGGAACGGAGTGTACCTAGACCCTGAAATCTTGTCCTCGGAGCCCTGGCCTGGCCCGCAGACTGACTTTCCGAATGTACGAGGCTGCTCATTGCAGCATCATTTCTGATTCAGGGACCAGAGGTGACCTGGTTGTCCCTCCAAAGACAAAATGCCGTGGATACACAGGAAATGCAAGGCAGCCTTTAGAAGCTGAGTAAGTCCGTCTTCAGGACGCGGAGTTTAGCGAAAAAACACAGGAACCAGGAAGTTCTTGACCCAGGGTCGTTTATATTCGTCTACAGGAACGGAACCGAGACACAGAAAGCGCCCTGCATTTTACCAGCTTTACCAGCCCACGCGTAGGAAAGAGTTTACATCCAACATGTGACCTGCTGCCCAAGGGGAGGTGAAGGGGAAAACATAAAACAGACTTGATTAAAATAGTGACCCCTTCTTAGTAGGCACTCTCAACGCTGCACTTGAACTTGGGACAACAACAAAAAAAGCCAATCAGAGAGATGGGCACCAGGCAGAACGTACCCAGTCAGGGAATGTCCTGGGAGTGAGTGACTTCAGAGCCACTGTCATCTCCAGAACCTGCACAATGACAAACGGTCATGGAGACGTGGGCTCATCAGAGAAACGTGGAGCCCCGTGCCTGTGTCCTGGTGGAGCCCTGTGCCTGTGCTAAACATCCACTTGGGAAGGATTCTGGCCCCGTGTGGTTGAAATGGCTGAGAGCCTCTGGGTGGGTGGGGGGGGAGCAGCCATTATCTGCAGAAGTCACTTCCATGAAAGGGCTCTCCTTCTGACAGGGCTGGATAGATGAGGCCTTCCTGTAATTGTATGCAAATGGTGCTTCTAAAGTGCTGGAAAAGTTTGGTGTCTTCAGTAGGCTAAATGTCACCCCCTGCAAGTTTCTTCACCCTCTTAATTTGCTTAGTAAATCCCTTTTTTTCAGAGGGCGAATTACAGTAAAAGCGGTTTATCTCTTTGGCGTTCTGTCAACCAGCCCTGGGGTGCAGGGACCCAGGAAATGGTAATGGATGCTACTGGTGGTCACCCCCAGGACCCCCCAGGAGGCTGGAGCTTCTGAGTCATCTAAGAAAGTTGAAAGGAATATCTGTAGCGTCTTCACATCCCACGGATGTTATAGAATCAAGCTCTGGCCAGTGACAGAGGATTCTGTTCTTTAAATTCTGTTCAGTGCAGATTTGACTAGCCTGAAAGCGCATCCCACTTGGAGCCTGGGGCTCCTTTTTTTTTTTTGAACCAGAGATTGAACCCAGGGGGGCTTAGCCACTGAGCTTCATCCTCCCAGCCCCTTTTTTTATTTGTTCTATTTAAAAAATTTTGAGACAGAGTCTCAGAATGAAAATCAAGGTAGGATTCCTGCTTTAGGCCATTGCTCGGTCACTTTGGGGTGGATTCCAGGTGACGACAGGTTCTTGTTTCTCTTCCTTTGGAGAGGTGATTTATTTTCCCTTATTTTATGACCCTTTGAGGGCTGCCTCTGACTGCTGAACCCTAGACTATGACAGAAGTGTCAGAAGCCAGGTTCCAGCCTTGACGGAGGAGGACTGGCGGCTTCTCCTTGGGATCACTTGTAACACTCACTCTTGGGATCCAACCAACATGGCCCCATGGAGAGACCACTTGGAGACACCAAGAAGTCCCAGCCAGTCGGCCGTCTCTGCCCAGGTGCCCAGCCACCCTGGAAGGCTCACCTGTAGGACACTCTCTGAGTGAGAGGAGCAGAACAGGATCCTGGCGTGGCCGCTGCCCGGAGTCCTGAGGTGTGGGCGTGGTCTGTTAGGTGATAATGGAGAGCCGGGCAATCCTTGTTTTTATTTGTTCAGCTGAGAAATCATCAAAATATTGCTTGATTTATTATAAGACAACAAGAACTCCATTGCATACGTAGTACTTTTTTTTTCTTTTTAAAAAGTTGGTTTTGGTAAAATATACATAATGAAGTTTTCTTTGTTAACTATTTTTTGTGTCCACAGTTCAGTGGTACTAATAAGTACATTCACACTGTTGTGCAGGGCTCAAAATCATCCATCTCCAGAATATCTTCGTCATTTCAAATTACCCATCACACTAACTGCCCATTCTCCTGTCCCCAGCCCAGTGGCTCCATTTTTTGGGGGGGGAACCAGGGATTGAACCCAGAGGGGCTTAGCCACTGAGCTACATCCCTAGCCCTTTTTATATTTTTCTATTTTTAAAATTTTGAGACAGAATCTCACTATGTTACTTAGGGCTTCCGCTAAATTGCTGGTTTCTGAACTCGAGACCCTCCTGCCTCAGCCTCCCAAGTCACAGGGATTACAAGCATGTGCCCCTGTGCCCAGCTTCTACTTCCCATCTCTATGAATTTGCTACTCTAGGTACCTCATGTGAGGGGAATAATGCTTGTGTTTTAACCTTTATGTTCTGCAAAACCTCTTACATTATTATGGTGATAATTCATGTGTTAATGTGATTGAGCTAAGAGGTGCCCACATGTTTGACCATACCTTATCCCTTGTGTTTCTGGGAGGGAGTTTTGGGATAAGATTAGCATATGAACAGTAGACAGAGTACAGCAGACTGCTCTCCCTAATGTGGATGGGCCTGAACAGAACAAAAGGCTAACTGTCCTTGAATATTTCAAATTAAAATATCAGCTGTTTCCAAACTCCCCTCTCTATACACTAATTGGCTATATATGTAAATATGTCTTCTTAATTCTGTTTTCCTGGAAAACCCTAATATACCCACTATGGCTCGGATCAAGGTTTTCACTAAATATGGGCAACTGGGAAACCAAGTTGGATCTAATGTCTCCAGTTAATACTTGTTATTCTAACTCCCTGGCCCTAGTCAGACTCAGATGTCGCCAGGAGCTTTCTTGGTAAGAAAGGAAGAAGTGTTCTTTGGGGTTCCTGGGGAACCTCTGCCTCCTGCTAATGTCTCATAAATTCTCCCCGTTCCTGCCACTTGCCAGTCTAAACAGGACCGGCTACGTGGACAAGGCAGAGCAAGGGCCAGGGATCAATGGTCCCCTGGGGTTCAGACTTACGGTCACTCCGTTTGTCCAACAGCGGTTCACAGATCTGTCCGAGTCTCGCTGTCATCTGAGGGCGAGGGAAGAAGCACCAGGGAGTGGGTGGAGGCCCCTGGGTTCCTACTTCCACTCTGAGGAAGGCTGAGATACACAGAAGATGGTTCCTCTCCACATCCGTCCACACGGATAGTACTTTCTCCCTCTCTCTATTCCTAAGTGGTAAGTTCTGCTTTGCAGTGTGGGAAATGTCATCGCCGTGATCTGCTCCACACCCCCAGAACTCTGCTCCTCTCGGGTGTGTTCATCTCAAGCCAGGGAAGCAGAATCCAGTCTAAGTAGTCCACAGGAAGGAATTCGTTATTTTTTTTTAAAATGTATTTATTCTTTTTAGCGATGCATGTCAGTAGAGTGTATTTTGACCCATTGTTATGAACATGGAGTACATCCCATTCTAATTAGGATCCCCGTCGTGTGTTGTAGGTGGTGTGGACATTTACTGTGGTGTATTCATATAGGAACACGGGAAAGTTCGGTCAGATTCCTTCCATTATCTTTCCTATTCCCACTCCCCACCCCTCTCTTCATTCCCCTTTGTCTAATCTACAGAACTTCTATTCTTTTCCTTCCCCTCTTGTTGTGTGTTAGCATCCACATATCAGAGAGAACATCTGACCTTTCGTTTTTGGGATGGGCTTATGTCACTTAGCATAATGGTTTCCAGATCCATCCATTTCCAGCAAATATCATGAAGTCCTTCATGTTTATGGCTGAGTAATATTCCATTGTGCATACATACCACATTTTCTTTATCAATTCATCTGTTGAAGGGCATCTAGGTTGGTTCCATAGCTTAGCTACTGTGAATTGAGCTGCTCTGAACAATGATATGACTGCACCACTGTAGTAGGCAGTTTCTAAGCTGTTTTGGGGTATAAGTTGAGGAGTGGGATAACTGGGCCAAATGGTGGTTCCATTCCAAGTTTTCTGAGGACTCTCCATACTGCTTTCCAGAGTGGTGGCACCAATTTACAGTTCCAGCAGCAATGGATGAGTGCACTTTTTCCCCCACATCGTCTCCAACACTTATCATGACCTGTATTCTTGGATATTTGCCATTCTGACTGGTGTGAGATGAAATCTCAGGGTGGTTTGATTTGCAATTCTCTAATTGCTAGAGAAGCTGAACACTTTTTCATATATTTGTTGACCAATTGCATTTCTTCTGTGAAGTGTCTGTCCGGTTCCTTGGCCCATTTATTGATGGGGTTATTTGTTTTCTTGGTGTTAAATTTTTTTGAGTTCTTTATAGATCCTTGAGATTAAGGCTCTTTCTGATGTGTGATCTGATGTGCGAGTGGTAAAGATCTTCTGCCATTCTGTAGGCTCCCTCTTCATGCTGTTGGTTGTTTCCTTTGCTGTGAAGAAGCTTTGTGGTTCGATACCATCCCACTTATTGATTCTTGATTTTCCTTCTTGCCCTGTAGAGGTCTTGTGGAGCGAGTCCCTTCCTGAGCCGACATGATGCAGAGTCGGGCCCACCTTTTCTTCTAGTAGATAGATGTAGGGTTTCTGCCTGAGTCTTTGATCCCAAGGAAGGAATTTAATACAGGGGATCGGCAGCCCAGGTGATCAACAAGGGAGACGCCAATCATGGGACGGTGGGACAACCAGAGATGAGAAACCGCAGGGAGCCACCACCCCCTGTAGGTGGGAGGCCCAGCTGGAGGAGGCTGGTTGCTAGCATCCTAGGTAGAAGCTAGACCCACAGCAACCTGTCAGCAGGATCTGGAGCTGGGGAGGAGAACCAGCCCAGGACCCAGGCCGCCTCCTCAGGCAGAAACACAGAAGTAGAAAGACTCTAGCTTCTTTGATCTCTGCTGCCCCCCAGGTCTGCCACCAGGACCTTCCACTGACGGAACCCAACTGGAAGCCATCTGATCTGGGAGTCTGTGGGTCTCTTCCTGCCAGGCACAGTGGATTGGAGTGGAGCAGAGGCCGGCAACTGTTCCTAAACTGTGAGGGAGCCCAACACAGGAACCCAACTCACTGGGGACCCTCAACAAACCAAACCAAACCCACGAAAACCAACATTTCATGGAGAATTTTGAAAGAGTCCCACTTGGGTATGAGTCCTGCCTTCTTCCTTTGCTACCTTAGTGGCACTGGATGCATTTTTTAATCTCTCTGAATCCCAGTTTGATGCGACTTTACTTACTTATTCAGTGGTGCTGGGGTGGAGGCCAGAGCTTCTCACAGGTCGGCAAAGACTCTACCCCTGAGCTCAACCCCCAGCTCTTCTGAATCCCGCCTATAAACAAGGAGAATCACAGCACATTTCTCCAGAAATGTCATGAGATATGGTGGAGAAAGGATGGGACTGCAAGAACTGCTTTTAACATGTACTAGGAAACTGCAGGCGAAAGAAAGAAGGGCCCCCGGATTGAGCTGTGGGCTTTCCCGACCGCGTTCTTAAGGTAGAAATCTTACCGGTTCTTTTTTTTAGACATAAATACAAGCATTTACACATAATACCCGGCACATAATACTTAAGCCATAATACATGTATTTATACACAAATACAAGTAATTTTAGATGTAAATGCAATACATAAATATGATACCCTCCACCCGCACCCTACCCCCCCCCCCCACCTTCCAGAAAATTCTTTAGAGTCCATAGGAAAAGAAGAATCTTGTATTCACGGGTAAACAAACCTCAAGAGGCTATTACATTTAAAAAAGACATTCAAGCATACATTTTGAAAATAAAGGGAGCCACGTAAATGAAGTTGAGTGTGTCCTTTGAAAAGAAATTCAGATGTCCCTGCGACAAGAAGAGTCTCTGGATTCGTTCCAAGGAACAAAGGGGCGCAAGACCTTGGTGCTCTGCGAGGGGGTTCAGAGTGTTGTCCCAAGAATTTGTTAAGCAGTAAATATACTCTTGGTTGGTCCTCATGTTTTAGTCTCCATATCGTGTGACATGAAGGACTGCTGACTGTGGCAGAGCAGATTTTCACATCAGAAGAATAAATAATATTAAAGAACAGAACTCAGGCCCTGGAGTGGAAAAAAGAAATGTGGCACATCATTGTGGCCACCATCACTGTCTGGGTACATGTGCACCCATGTGTGGTGTGTGTGTGTGTGTGTCGTTACAGAGTGTAGATTGATGGGGGGGGACTTTTTTACCCTGGATGTGTGTAAAGTGAGAGGGAAATTAGGGCAGTGGCCGGGAGTAGGGAGAACCTGGGTGGATAAAAGGGCTGGTGGCGCAGGATCTAATGGTCGTTAACGGATGTCATTATGTTATGTGGCTATCGGTTGAAGGCGTGAGAAAATAAGTTTTTAAAAACCTTTAATGGTTCAGAGACTATTGCCTGCAAAGGGGTCCCGCAGGGGAGCCGAGTCTCTGCTGCTTACCATGCTGCAGGCACTTCCTGGAGTGGGTGTGGAGCAAGGAGGTGACTGGCCTGGGCAGGGGAAAGCCAACCGTGCCCAAGGTCACATGTCACTCATGGGAAATCACCAAGACTTCATGGGTGCCGTTTACTGTGCGTGTTTAAAGCAGGAGGTCGGCCCCCAGTGTCTCCTGGGTATCAATAGTGCCAGAGTGTTGGGGCACGGATCTCTGTTTTCTGTTATTTCAACAAGGTCACACACCGGGTGGTTTACAGACAATGGGGTCAAGGTGTGGTGGCACAGGCCTGTAATCCAAGTGGCTTGGGAGGCTGAGGCAGGAGGATCACAAGTTCAAAGCCAGTCTCAGCAACTTAGCAAGGCCCTAAGCAACCTAGCAAGATCCTGACTCCAAATAAAATATAAAAAGGGCTGGGGATGTGGCTCAGTGGTTAAGAGGCCCTGGGTTCAATCCCCAGGACCATGGTTCCCCAGGCTGGGAGGTCCCAGAGCAGGGTCCTGGCGTCTGGCCTCTGCTCCATCATCACAAAGGAGAAGGGCCAGTGAGGTGGAGGTGTGGGGGTGGGCACAGGGGAGGACCTCATGTATAAAATCTCTGCTCTTGAGATAACTCACCCACTCCCTCAATACCAGCCTGATCCATGAATGAGGGAAGGGGTGCCCCCGGGACCCAATCACCTCTTAAGGCCACCCTCTCTGCACTTTGTCACAATGGTCACTACATTTCAACATGCGTTTGGAGAGGACATTTGAACCACAGCTACACGTCTCTGGTGGCTTTTTCTCATCGAGTTCCTTTTCCAATATGGCGCTCAGCTCAGAGCAGTCCAGACTAGCTTCCCCCAGCCAAGGAAGACAGACAGTTTGGGAGTGAGGGACCTCTCTTTGCTGAAGGAGGACGAGGTGGGAAGGATGGGAGGGTGGGTCTTTCCTTCCTTCCTTGTGAGTCTGCTTGCTTTGGGGTATCCCAGCAACCCAAGCCCATCCCCAAACTCCAGTCAGGCCCACCAGTGTGTAAAGGCTCCAGCCAAGGCAAGGGCTAGTTCCTCGTCGTGTATGGGGACAGGAACCTGTGGGCTTGGAGGTCCAGAGGTCTTGGTTTCCATTGAGTTTTGACAGACCCAGCTGTGGGAACCCACAGCAAGCAGCTCATTGAAGTGGGTCCTCCATTTTCCATTGGTTTCCATACCGTCTTTTGTTGGGTTTTGTTAAGCAGCAAGCTCTTTCCTATGAGAATATTTCTCCTCGATGCCCATCCTCCAGCTTGGGCTGAGAGCACAGGGGCCCAGGGTTCAGGATAGGAAGGTCCTAGGGCCATTAAGAAGAAGAAAGGGGAAGTTGGTAGCCCTAAAGATTCGGGCCCAACAAAGGGAAAGATCAAAGCCCTGTTTGGACCACCCCTGGATGGGAAAATGCTCTCAAGTGCCCAAGACGGTCTAGCAACTTAGAGAAACCGACTTCAAGTCCTCGTGGGGTGCCTGCCTCTGGGTGGCTTGTGCCACCTCAGGCAGGTGGTTTAATCTCCTCTTGCCTCAGTTTCCTCATCAGACACAGCCCGCCAACATGGCTGGGCTGTGGTGAGGACTTTAATGTGCTTGGTGAACTTGAAAGTAGGAGCCCACTCAAGGCATTAATCGCCTCGTGATCAGCAGGACCGGCATTGTTTCTGCCCGGGTTGCGTTCATTGTGGTCCTTGGGCCACCTCCAGGAGGGTCTGCCCTACCCAGAGACCATCCCTACCTGGCCTTGCTTGTTGCAGGGGATTCTGGGAAAGTTTCCAAGAGGGCAATTTCCCGACTTAGACTGTGGTTCCACTAAGGCTGGTAGGTGGCCTTGCCTCAGGGCCGTCAAAGATCCAGGTTCAAGTTGGAATTTTGTCTCTTCTGAAATATGTGCCTTTCAGCAAGTCAGTGGCTCGTCTGAAGCCTGTTGGATCCCTCTGTCAACGTGTTCTGACTTTGGAAGGTTTTCCAGGGAATAGGAAGAGTTGGCTGCTTAACTCTTAAGGAATAAAGAAACTTTAACATCTGAAAAGGCTTCCCTGCTCCATGCAAGATCAACTTCCTCAACGGGAGGGCCGCTCTCTGCAGAGGGGAGAGTGATTGACGTTTTTCAGTTCCCCAAACACCCAGCTCCGCCGGGCTTTGTACCCAACAGTCACCCAGATCCTTTAAACATGGGTAAACAGAGTGAATATATCTTCTGTAAGAGGAAGGTCTTTCCAGTGGCCTGGAGATGGGGTTGCTCCCAGTGGAGAGGTCAGGAGGGCGTGGGAGCAGGGACTCTGTCTTGCACTCAGGTGTGACATTCGTTCAGCCAGGTAAGAGACAAGTGTTTCCATGTAAGGTGTCTCCCTAAAGCTCATGTGGGAGACACTGCAAGAATGTTCAGAGGTAAAATGATTCGATTATGAGAGGTGTAACCTGATCAGTGGATTAATCCACTGATGTGGATTAACCAGGCGGTAACTCCAGGCAGGTAGGGTGTGGCTGCAGGAAGTAGGTCACTGGGGGTGGGCCTTTGGGGTTGATATTTTGTCCCTGGGGAGCGAAGCTCTCTCTGCTTCCGGGTGGCAGTGTCCTGAGCTGCTTTCCTCTGCCCCACCCCTCTGTCATGAGGTTTATCTCACCTCAGGCCCCAAACAACAGAATGTGCCAACCACGGACTCGACCTCTGCAAGTGTGAGCCAAAATAAGGTTCCTCTCTGCAATGTTCTTGTCTGGTCTCTCGGTCACAGCAACAATGCCAGCTGACCAAAGCAAGGAGCAAGCCTAGGGCCCCTTCTATTAGATTCAGTGCCACCAGATACCAACATTTCTTCTCGTCCCTTGGATTCACCTGGTTACTGAGGAATGACAACAGAAATATGCTGATTATAATTCATCTAGAAAGAATCATCTTGGGGAGTCACACATGATAAAGAGCATTGAACACTATCATCTTATTTGAAAATAACACGACCTTCTTTCTCCTCTATGTCATTTGCCTGGTAATTCCTACAGGCATCTCAGCTTCAAGGACCCTCAAGTTAGGTACTGTGGCCTGTGCCTACGATCCCAGTGGCTTGGGAGGCTGAGATAGGAGGATTGCAAGTTCGAGGCCAGCCTCAGCAATTTAGCAAGGCCCTAAGCAACTTAGTGAGACCCTGTCTAAAAGTAAAATGGAGTGGGGAATGCAGCTCAGTGGCGAAGCACCCCTGGGTTCAATTCCCAGTTCCAAAACAAAAATAAAAACAAACAAAAAAACCTTTAAGCCATTTTTATTCCTTCCTTTTTCCATTATTCAACAATGACTTATTGAGTGTCTACTAGATGCCAGGCTCTGGGTGAGGTGCAGTTGATTCTGTGAGAAAAACAGATGAGCAAACTCTTCATTCCCCAGCACAGGTGTTCTACAGGAGGACAGAGACAAAACCTAATATTTCAGATGGCTGAGTGTTTTGAAAGCAATGACCTGGGAGGAGCTCAGATTTGGAGTCTGAGTCAGGAAGCATGGTCGAGGAGATGTCCACGAGGCAGTGGCATTTGAGCTGAGAGCTAATGGATAAGGAGGAAAGAGGGAGTGGAAGGGCTCAGGAAACAGGAGCCTACAGAACAGAGGTGCAAAGGCACTGAGGGAGCAAAGCATTTACAATGGTTAAGAAGCCAACGTGGCTCTGGGGGTGGGGGGAGAACAGCATGGGGACAGAAGCTGAGAGGGGGAGGCGGAGCCCGGCCCACAGGGAGCTGTGGCGGCCTCTTGAGGGATGGGATTCTTTCTGTATCTAAGTGGGAAGCCGTTGGAGGGTCTCAGGTGAAGACCTGGTGTGCAGGTCAGGCTGGGCCTTTCTGTCTTGGGCTTCCATTGATCCTGTCATAGAGCACCAAGGACACTTGGGGTGCCTGCCTGGTCTTTTATCTGCTCTCCCCATGCTCACCCCATGAGAACAGGAACATTTTGAGGGATGTTCCATCTGGGACTTGTGGGACCCATCTGACACTCTCCAGTGCCTAGACAGTGACTGGCATTTTTAGATACTCAAGATATGCTTTTTTCTCTCTTTCTCTACTTTTTTTTTGTTGTTGGTGCTGGGGATGGAACCCGGGCCCTTGCATCTGCGAGGCGAGCGCTCTACCACTGAGCTACACCCCCAGGCCCTAGAAATGCTTATTAAATCAAGTCAAATATCTATTTCAACATCTCAACCGCTAAGGGACCAGGGGCCAAATCCCCACGTCATCAGGGGCTCAGGTTGAAAGGGTACAAGGCAGAAGCCAGTCACCCCCAGCTGCCCAGCAGGGAAGACTGCCTGGGAGAGGAGGCCTTGGTCAGAGGCCTGAAGGATGGGTAAACAGAGGCAGAGGCAGGGAAGGGGAATCTACAGAGCTTTGTGTCCAGAGACGTCAGCCGCTTTCAGGTTGAAATTGATGAGCCTGAGTTTCACCAGGCTCCCAAAGCCAAGTGGGTTGAAATACACACACACAAGAGGGGGTTCCGGGAGAGTGGGGGCAGACGCAGGCTCTCTCCCTCAAGCAGGTCCCCCCTTGACTTCAGATGCCCTGGGGGTTTCCGAGAAAGGACCCCTCTTCTCCCAGCAGCTGGTGAATCTCATCCTGAGCTGTGACAGCCAAACCCCGGGGCCAGTCCCATCCCTCCAAGCATCCCCAATATTTCTTGATAGACATTTCTGTTGTCTTATGTGCAATAGAATTGTAATCACCTGTATTTAAAACTAATGGATTTGAAATAACCTGCAGGCTTCCACTTTAATGAGAGTTAGATTAATGAAAAAGGACCTTTTGCCTCGGATTGCATGACAACATTTTCAAATTACATTCCTGGAACAGAGAATTCACTTATTCAGAGTAATTGAATGCTGACTTGGGTTAATACGTACAATGTCCTTAAATGAAAATGTTCTATTGTAAGTGAAACTGTATGATACCTGAGGCTTTCTCAATAGATTTGGTTGGACTCTGAGTTAATTATACTGCGTGCTATTTTTTGAATGAATTCAAGCATGAATTCTACACGCTAGAGATGGGGATAATTATATTCAATTCTGCTGGGTGCCCCGCTGAAAGAATTGACCTTTTAGATAAAACGAGTCTCCCGAACAAGAAACCTGAAGAAAGTCTACACAAAGCCGGGAGACGGAAGAGACGAGAAACTCTCAAGTCGGAGAGGGGGTGGGGGTGGGGGTGGGGGTGGGGAGCGGTGGGGGTGGGGGTGCGGTGGGTGGGGGAGGCCCCAGGAACAGTAGCATCAGCAAGATTGATTTTTTTTTGTCACGGGAAAGTATTTCTGTATTGTAGCTTGTTTTGTATCCTCGGTACATAAAGGTATAATTTAAAACCATTGATTTTACTAAGCTGTGTTCTCATCAGTAACACGGCTAAAGAGTAGCCGCGGGAAGAAGGAGAAGCCAGCAAAAAGCAATCTGGGGATGAACTTGGGGTGACGGTTCCCAGGAGGGAGAAGGGAAGGAGCCAGAGGGGCCCGCAGGGTGCTGACCACCAGGCTACCCTGCCTGGCCGGCTCATGAGCAGCGTGTGGCTCTCCCCTGGGGCTTCCTCGCTCCACGTCCTCAGGCTCACTGGCCTCTGTCTAGTTGGGCATCTGCAGTGCCCGGGATGAACCCAGAGCCTCACGCAGGCTAGGCAAGGCTCTGCCACCCAGCTCCAGCCCCCGCTCAGCTCAGCGGCCTGTATCCACACCCTTATCCTGGGTAGTGAAATCTCTGTCCACTCACCATGATGGAGGAAGGTGACCCATCAGCAGGGTTAAACATATTCCTCTCCCTGGGGACCAGATGAGCCGGGCCTGCTGGCCACGGTGTCAATGGAGCGTCCTTGTCGGGCTGAGACATCTGAGTCTTGGGGCCCTCTGGGCGTGGTAGCCAGAGAGAGGGCAAGTCCTGTGCCCAGCTAGAGGGGAGCCCCCACTGCAGCAGCCGTGAGGAAACAGAGGATGGTGCTTTGTCTGCTGGGCGCAGCCCCCCTTCCCAGGGACCGCGAGGTCGCCTTCCGTGTGTGTGAACTGGCTGTTCGACATGCGGTGCCCATTATGAAGGAAGACCTGGACTCTGATCTCCAACTGGGGAAGAAAGTTGACTTACTCCGATGTGTTACTTCCTGACATGTGGGTGACACTCTTTTTCCCCCACAAACAGTGTGATCACGTACTTTGCACCCACAGGTCTCTCAAGCTTCCAACTCCTTCCCCAGTGAGGTTCCACTTTCTTCTCTGGCCTGGCTGGAGCCTTTGGCCTAGGGTACACTTCTTTCAAATCGTCGGTATGAGTTACTGGTAGCTGCTGTAACAAATCACCAAAAAAAATGTGGGGGACCCAAAATTTGTTCTCCCACAGTTCTGGAGGCCAGAGTCTGAAACTGTTCTCATTGACCTGGAAGTAAAATACCGTCAGGGCCACACTCCCTCTGGAAGCTCTGAGCAGAGATCTAGCTCTGGCCTCGACCAGCTCCTGGTGGCCGCTGGCATTGTTTGGCTTTTGGCCACATCACACCAGTCTCTACTGCCAGAGTCACATGGCCTTCTCCTCTCTGTGTCCAGCCTCCCTCCCTCTGTCTCTCTTATGACCCTGGTGACTGAAGATGGGGCTCACTCTGAGGACTCAGGCCTCTCCCTAGCTCCAGACCATGACCTAATCACCTCTGCAGATCACACAGGATCTCACTCCAGGTCCCAGAGAGGAGGCCCTGACAGCTCTGGGGGCTCTCCTCTTGTCCCCCTTCCCTCTGCCCATCAGGAGACTCCAGCCTGTGTAGCACCAGCTCGCTCTCTTCAAACATCGCTGGCCACTGACCTGGGCTGGGTTTCTGGGGCCCCTCCCTGTACACCCCTTCCTCCAAGCCCGGCGGTTAGTTTCTTAACCCCTGCTAGAGAGCTGCTCCAGAAGGGCCCAATCTCTCCCTCACCTGCACCCTCACGTGAGGTTTGGGGGAGCAGAGTGGGGGTGTTCTTTTTGTTTGTTTTTAATATATTTTTTTAGTCGTTGATAGTTCTTTATTTTACTTATTTTTATGCGGTGCTGAGAACAGAACCCGGGGCCTCCACATGCCAGGCAAGCGCGCTACTGCGGAGCCCCCGCCCCAGCCCCATGAGTCGGGGTCTTCTTTGGGGGAACCATCTCCCGGACTCTGTCCATGTAGGATGAATGGGATTGACTCACCCCCATTCCCCACGCTGTGCCTTCAACAGTCAGCCTACTGAGAACACGACGCCGGTGACCTAGAAACTCTTAATAAGGGTGTGCAGTGACCAGGGGCGGGACCCAGCGTGGCTCATCAAGAGCTTCATTGTCCCTGGGCAGGTGAGTGCTCCTGGAGTGGGCATGGGACACCAGCCCCTGGAGACTCCGATCTGGGTCCTCCCTCCCTCCCTTCCTCGCCCTCCCTCTCTCTCCCTCCCTCTCTCTCTCTCTCTCTCTCTCTCTCTCTCTCTCCCCTGGACGGACTTGAAGTTGGGAGGATGTAAACTCATGGCAGCCAGGTTGTGGCCCACATTGGGGGATCTGCCAGAAAATGGAGCCCATAAGAGGAAAGAAGAACCAAAACGTGGAGGAGAAATCACAGATCCAATAACCAGGTTTTGATCTCCTGGATCCAACCATGCCTGAAATTGTACTTCACCTTGACATTTTAGTTTAACAAACCACATATCACCCCTTTTAAAGGTAGTCTGCACTGAGTTTCTGTCATGATTTGGATGGCTCTCACTGACACGTTTGCCGCACAGATTCCCAAAAGGGATTGGCTGCCCGAGCCTAAGCAGAATATCCACTCAATACGACAGCTGTCTGAATCCCACCTGTTCTGTGCTTGGTATTACAGCGGGGCCTGAAATATGAAAAGAGTCAGGCTCCATCTCTTCTCCCAAGGGTTCTCCTTTCGAGTTGGAAAACCAAGGACTCAGGAACCAAGTGAAGCCTTGCTTCCCACTTAGCCAATCTATGAAAAATTTCCTTCTAGCTTTATCAGCTGTTCACTCTGACCTTCCAATCTTTTTCTAACATAATGAGGGAGCCAGCTCGAGACATTAGCTCTCCAGACACAATTGGATTTTCCTTCGGTGTGTCCAGGTGTTCAATCAACACCCTGACAATCACTCTGATTACTTGATGTCCACGGACCTTCAGTTCTGGCCCCAAGACGGTGGGCTTTGGCCTAGAGCCAGTCGGGAACCCCTTCTCATAGAATTGTCCAAGTATGGGATATACCTTTCTCTGCTAGTGTCATACAAATATGAACTACGTTGCTCTCTTTGTCTCTTTTAGGATGGTCAGAATTGCCTTTGGACCTGCTGGGGACCTCGGAGGGTGGTATGATGGGAAAGACTCAGTTCTTGTGTTTGTACCAGGGATTGAAACCAGAGGTGCTTAACCACTGAGCCACATCCCCAGCCTTTTTTTTTTTGCATTTTATTTAGAGACAGGGTCTTGCTAAATTGCTTACAGCCTGTCGGAGGCAGGCTTTGAACTCACAATCCTTCTGCCTCAGCCTCCTGAGCCGCTGGGATCGGGTTCTTAGATTTTTATCTCAATCTGGACACTAACGACCTTCTGACTTCGGGCACTCTCCTCCCCTTCTCTGGGTCTGAGCATCCTTTTTAAATCGAGAGGCTTGAACTTGTTGGGATTTGGCACTGTGCCTCATTGTCCTACCATTTCAGGTGGATCACACCCTCTTTCTTGCAGAGGCCTGCACCCACAGCCTCTGGATCCTTCTGAACACCAACATAGAGGATCGTTAAGATTCAGAGGATCATGATATGATCCTAAGACTTCGGAGCCAAGAAACTGACCCGTTTACTAGATGTCGTTTGGGAATCTTAACTGGAAAACTTTCCTCCTCTCCCTGTCTCCATATCCAGGGGTGTCTACAGCGGACCTCAGTCTTACAAAGTGGAGGCTCTCTTACTATCAGAAAGAAGCCATTCCTATAGTTATATGGAGATTAGAGGCAAAAACAAAACAAAAAAAAAAACCTCCAGCAATTAATTCCATTATGCAGTTAATATAATTAGTCAGATTTATGTGAAAGGACCAACATTTGTGACTCAAATTTCTCATTGTTTCTCCCTCGTCTTTTTTTCCCGAAGGTTCCAGTCCCTTAAATTTGTACATTATCTGTGACTGATCTATCATTTATCTAGAGAATACAGTTGTCATTCACTTCATTTAATTAGCTTATGGATTCTAAATTATCCGCTACCATAAAATGTGATTTTTATACTGCAGATTACAAAGGTTTTCAGAAAATTTAATATGCCACTTTTAATTGGTGAAAAGTACCCTAAAGGGTTCATAATTTTTTTTTAACTGCACTTGCATTTTAGGCTCAAGAGAGAGAGAGAGAGAGAGAGAGAGAGAGAGAGAGAGAGAGAGAGATTGAAATATTTAGTAAGAAATGGGATTTGGGTCGGTGAGATTGGGGATGATTTATTTGGAATAAGGCAACTTGGGAGGGGTGGGGCCATACATGCAGCCGTCGGAGGGCCGTGGGCAAGCAGTGAGACCACTAAATCGAGGAGGGAGCATCTTCTGGCTCTCGCATCCCCGTTAGTCATTTTGATGGGTAACAGTGCATTTATGCATTTGGTTTTAAGTTTGCGGCAATGACTGAGAATAGCCCATTTTCTGCTGTTTTCCCGGCCATTAAATTCATAATCTTCTGTCCATGTGGTATCAGCACACCTTCCCTAAATACCTTCTTGGACTTCTAATGCCTTGGCTCAGTGGTACAGCCGTTTGTTCAGAAAAAGCAAACAGCCTTTTTAATTAATTAATTAATTTATTTATTTTTGGTACCAGGGACTGAACTCAGGGCCACTTGGCCACTGAGCCACATCCCCAGCCCTATTTTGTGTTTTATTTAGAGACAGGGTCTCACTCAGTTGCTTACAGCCTCGCTTTTGCTGAGGCTGGCTTTGAACTCAGGATCCTCCTGCCTCAGCCCCTGGGATTACAGGCGTGCACCACCGCACCCAGCCCCAATAGCCCTTTTTGATCCTCAGACTAGGAAAGCGCTGTACCTGGTGAGGTTAGGGACATAATAAAGAGGACGGGTTATTGGGAGCAACTTCAAGGACTCGCACACACATCCGTCTGAATGTGTTGGAAACAAGTTTATGGACACAAGAAATCTAGAGCCTTCAGGAGAAGGGTTGAAAAGACTCAAAGGAGACAAGGATGAGCCTCCCGGGTCTCCCCTGCCCGCTGGAACCCTGTCCCTCTGGATCCAGGTGCTCATCACGCTGTAAGAACATCAGGTCACGGCTGTACTGACACCACTGCAGGTTCCTTGCGGTTAAGGCATCGACGACTCAGGGCTTGGGGAGGTCAAACCCCACTACAGAGCACAGAGTGGAAGGAGAGGAGGTGCAGAGAATCAGAAGAGGAACAATACAATCATCGTGGACGTGTCATCATGTCATGGTGATGACGGTCAGTCACAGTCACAATCATAAACAGCTCCATGCTCTGCAGTACTCACTCTGTGCCAGACACTGTGCCGGGCTCTGACTCAGGTCCCCCCCTTGCAGAGGGCAGCTGGGGCTCTCTGGGGTCACTTTCTTCCTGAGCCAGCACTTCCAGGAAGCAGGACGCTGCCTGGAGAGGGAACCAGAGAGGACAGATTCCAGCAGTGGTCGGGAACCTCTTTCAGGATGTCCAGTGCTAGCTCTGCTGAATTTTCCTCCTCGAGAGGAAAATTCCTAGAAATTTCTGGAAAAAAAACTTCCTGCTTCCAATAGGTACTTGTAGAGTCCAGATTCTCTGGCCAACTTTCTTTTCCATTGTTAAAATATTTATGCTTTTTTTTTTTTTAAGTAAAAGCCAGTCTATGGCCTCATTTTAGAAAATTATGACAGAGAGATACATAACAGGAAAAAAATGAAACATGCTTCATGATCCCACCACACGTGGAAGAAAACGGCCATGTGAATGTTTTGGTGTGGGTACGGTGCCCACGTGTTTACCCAGGCACCCAGGCAAGTGAATCACCCCAGTTTTGCACCTAATGAGAGAGGAAGTAGGGCATATGGTAGTTCCAACCTCAACTCCTCAGGACCTTGGGCTTCCCACCTACGGGAAGGTCAGATAATGGTTCCTTTCTCCTGTGACTTTCTAGAGAATTGAACCAGGCAAGTGGTCAAGGGCCTTGGCTGGGTGCCTGTGCGTAACCGTGCTCAATAAATATCGAGCACCATTATTAAAACTATAACATAAACATCCTTTAGAGCTATTCGGTATTCTTTCCTAACATCAGTTTAGCACAACTTTATTGTTTTTCCATTATGCAAGTAAAATGGGCTTATTTATAAAACCAGAGATAAACAAAATGATAAACAATAAACCCATCTGCCATCCCATTGATTCAGAAATAACCACTATTAAAATTTAATAGACATATTTCCAACCTCATTAGATGTATGTTATGTAATACAGATAAGTGAAATATATCTGACCCCTTGCAGCTTTTATTATTATTTTACCTTTTTTTTTTTTGGTGGTGATGGTGGGAATTGAACCCAGGGCCTTGCACATGCTAAACACACAATCTACCACCGAGTCACCCTTCCAGCCCCTACTACCTGCATTTTCTCCTCTCAGAAATACATTGTGAGCATTCTCTCATGACCTTACCATATTTATTACACACAGAATATTCCAGTAGCTAAGAAGTAGTCTGTGGACTAGATTTAACACAATAGTCTGAACCAATTCCCTGTTGCAGACTTTAAGGCTGTTCCTATTTTTTTTTTTTTGTAAATACTGTTGTAATAAAGAACTCAGTAACCAGATCGTGGGTCTTGTTAGAATCAGAATTTCTGGGTCAAAGCAACTGGAGATTTTGAAGGAGCCCCAGGTGCTCCGGGGAGGCATCGTGGGGTACTACTGTAGGGCAGTGTCCTGGGTACGGTGGAGCAGGGCTTCCGCGGCTTGGAAGCCCAGCCTGGTTGCTGTATCATGCCTTGTGCTTCTGGGCCACTAATCCTCATGGTCAGCTGAAAAAAGATCTGCAAATGCCTACTCTCTTTTGTGTGTGTGTGTTAGTCTAAAGATAGCAGGGGACATATTTGAAAGAAATGATTAAGATCCACAATGGGAAGGTAAACAGGGTCATAATTCGTGAGATTTCCCATTGTTCTTTCCTGACTCGACTCCTATAATCCTAAGGCAGACACAATCACCTATTCAACTCCACAGATCTTCATTGAACACCTACTTTGTGCCAGATGCGGAGGTAGACGCAAAAGAGAATGCGGAATATTTGCACAGCGTTCGCACTTGACAAAGTGATTCTGTGTGCCTTAGGAAAAAATAAAATAAAAAAATAAAAAAACCCAGCCAGTGCTCAGGGGACCTGATTTCTAGAGTGGCCTCCACCATATCATTGAAGTCAGACCTCAGGCTGATCTCTGCTCCCGATGGTAAACACCAGGCGAAGAATCCCTGCCTTTTCTGTCTTGGAGGGCTGCGGTACTCACCCAAACTGCTATAAATGCTCCTTAGATTTACAGGTTTCAACAAACCTGTGAAGAATGGACGTGGGTGTTAAAGTGTTTTTCAGTTAGACCTAGACTGAAAAAGACCTTGGAGGTCACCGAGGGCAGGGCACACTTTCCCAGCTCTGTTTTGGGGGATCAGGAAAGTACCCTGAGACCAACTTGGGGACAAAGGAGAAGAGGGCTGACCAGGCAGAGCCGGCTACCTGCTGCTCACCCAGAATCCAGGCAGGAACCAGCCTGCTCGTCTCTGGCCCTGGACGAGTTAGCTTTGGAGCCACATCGTTTTGCCATCTGTGATATGGAAGTAAGGATCCAGCTGAACGGGGACACATCAACACGATCGTGTTCAGGACCACGGTGGGGACAGAGTAATACTGCTGTCCCTTGAGGTTTTTCCTAGGGTCAGATTTCTCTGAAAATAGTGTTTAAGAATGATTTACTCTACAAGTGGGAAAGACAACCCAGAGAAGCCATGTTCCTATGCACCTGGAGAAACCCCAGCCCCTCACCCCCCACATCATCCACATCGTCATTGTCACCTTTGCGGCCAGCCTCCATAAGCCAAAGTCCCCCTCACCAGCCTCGGGTGACTGCTGGCTCACTTGCTGGTAAATCATAGAGGACATTTGTGGCCACTGGTTTGTGTGCTATTTCTGGGGCTTGTGAGCTGTTTCAGAAGACCTCACCATCCATACGCTGAACCGCAAAACTCTTCTAATAGACCCGCATCCTCCTGGCCAGCCCGAGGTTTCCCAAACCCTCAACGGATATTAATGTTGGGAATGAGAAAAACGGCAATTCCCCAAATCATGAAGCTCTTCTTAAAATAATTCTACTAGTCTTCATACTTACTTTCTTTAGGAATTCTTTCTAAAAAACACTGTTGGATAAATAAGAAATAATACATTTAATAGTATTTATAGAGAGCTCTACAAAGTTTTTATGAAAATGCTTTCTCTAGCAAATATTCAAATACTGGAAATTGCCAGCAACATGTGTGTGTGTGTGTGTGTGTGTGTGTGTGTGTGTGTGTATCAGGAATTGAACCCAAAGGTATGTAGCCACTGACCACATCCCCAGCCTTTTCTTTTTTTAATATATATATTTTATTTTAGAGACAGAGTCTTGCTAAGTTGCTTAGGGCCTCGCTAAATTGCTGAGGCTGGCTTTGAACTTGTGATCCTCCTGCCTCAGCCTCCGAGCCACTGGGATCACAGACGTGCAGGACCACGTATACTGTAACATTCCGACCTCCCAGCAAGGCTGAAAACAGCACACAGAGTCAAGAAAATAAGCCACAGGACTAATTTTGCTTCCAACCTTATTACTTCTTGGAACTCCACTCATGAAACTTGCAAAAAGGATAGTATGCATATAAATGTATTCATAATTTATTTTATCTGCAAGAACAACTCACCATTAGAGCACGCAACTGCTAACAAAACTGACCAAGTGGATTACGGCCAACTTTCTCCACTGTGCTGTGGCCCTGGTTCCTGGAAAGGTCCCTAACCTTGGACTCTACATGTCACTGTTCCCTGCTCTTACTCTGGCTTGACAGCAGATTCCTTCAAATAACTACTGGCTGCCATGTTGATACCCAGCTTTAATTCTCCTAGGAGAATTAGAATTCTTTTCTTCAGCTTGACTGATTTTTTTTTTTAGGAGTTGGAAAAATATATATATTTCCCAAGGAATGCTAGGAAGGAACCCCTAAAGCATGCACTTATATGATACCATCTTCCCAACCCCACAGAGCAAGGCTGGAGGAATTCCATTCCTGCGGTGATGTCATGCACGGCCCAGGGCTGGCTTCAGGCAGAGGATACAAGGAGTGGGGAAGCTGAGTCAGAGTCCCGGGGGCCACCACTCATTCCCCCCGCAGCTCTTCCGACCAGTCCTGAAGGCAGAGAGGATGTACAGATGTTTCAAGGTTGGGAAAATCATTCCTCTTTTTTTTTTTTAAAAAAAACTCATTCATTAATGTTTATTGATCATTTGTTACATTCCCAGAAGCGTTCTAAGCACTATGAGTGCCGTAGGGACCAAAAGGGAGGAGGCTCCAAACCTTGTGGAATTCACATCCTGTTGGAAGAGGTCAGAAAATAAACATCAACAGATAAATAAAGACCTGAAGTCATACAGGCAGGGATGGTGCCTGCGAAGATCGCGGCCAGGTGGCGCAATACCCAGGGACAGGCACAGTTCAGCCCCCCGGGGAGGCCAGTGTGGTCAGAGTAGGGAGAACTAAATGACTGAGAAGCAAGGTGGGTAAGGAGTCTGTGAGGAGCAACCTCAGCATCATGCACCACAGTTCTCAGACAGACAGACAGACAGACACATCCATAGCCGGGAAGCTCCAGAGATGGGGCGGCTTGGGGGTCGGTCAGTCGGAAATGAATGCTGCAGGACTTTGGGGACATTTTTTAACCAACCTCTTGGTGTCTCTGCTCCCTTGGAAGTGAGAATAAAAGTACCATCCACAGGACATCACGTTGTCCTAGGCATTAAATGAGATGATAATACACGTCAATGTTTAACCAGCATCTTGCACACAGTGAGAGCTAAATAAACCCGACCCTCTCTGGCAGCCGCTGGGGGTGCCCTGACCCTACATCCTTTCACTCGGATCCTTTCTTTGCCTGCTGTCTGACTGCCAGCTCAGCACCAGTGGCACCTGCGCTTCTTTGTCTTGGACTTTTGGCTCCCAGGGGTTGCTTTGTCTGGACACACAGGCTCTGTTAGGTCCAGAAAGGCTGGGGAACCGACCACCCTCCCCCCAGCAGCCTTTGACCAGCGTCTGGTGGAAGGTGGGGTATAAATACCCTCAGATGACACGGCCTCTCCTCTCCCTCCCACTTCCTCAGTGACGTCCTGGGGACGCAGGTGACTGACTTCACGTCTTTCCTTCCCTCTCCTTCCCCCCTCCCACTCTCCTTCTGGAATGTCTAGGATTCCTCCCAAATCAAGTGCTTGCACTTAAAGTGCATTTTGGGGGGCTAGTTCTGGAGAGGTTCTGAACTCAGATGAATTTTTTAAACTTTGACCATCTGTTGAAAAAAAAAAAAGATGGCCAACATTTAATTTTCATTTCTTAATTGTGAATTTAGGCTTTTTTCCCTGACCCTGGCCAAATGTGCTTCTTCCCTCTGCCGTCTGTCTGTCCTTGCACTTTGCCCCTTGATTTGCTGGGCTGTTTGTCTTTTCCTTATTGATTTGTAAGAGCTCTTTGTAAATAATGAAAAATTAGCCCTTTGTCTATTATATGCTGCCGTCTCCGACATTGCGGCTTGACTTCTGACTTTGTTTAGGACACACACTGTCTCTCTTTTGGACCTACAGAAGTTTAGATGCTGATGCAATCGAAGAGAAGATCAGATTTAAAACTCACTGTTTCTTTCCATTCATTTATTGCTTTGGTTTTAGTTTTTCCCATAAAAGAGACAAAAGTGATAGATAGAAGACTGTATCAAGAGGAGCTTTGTCAAGACACTCCTCCATAAACAGACAACTTTACATATATATTTAGAGATTTACGTGGTCATAAATCATGCCTATAAAATGACACACGGTGAAGTTCTTGCTTTAATTGCTGATGTCGTCTCTCTGGAAATTATCTGTGGGTGACTGTAGGAATTCTCAGCTCTGGGCGCATTTCTTTCTTGTTTTGTAAAACCAAGTTTTGTGGGGGCATCTGGCTTTGGTGATCTGGTGGGACGTGGGTGAAAGTCACCTCCCATACTTCACTCTGGCTGCAGTGAATTCCCCGGCTCCTCTGTGCACCATGGCTCAGGCCAGCGTTAAGCACTGAAGTTACATCACTGTCTCCTCTCTACAGCTAAGATTGAAGGTTGGCTTCTTTCCCTCAGCCCCTGTCGCACCCTGCAGGAAGCCTGCAGCCCGCTTTGGGCTGGCCCCAGGGTGCTGCACCTGCCTTAACTGTGTCTGGGACTTGGAGGAGGCTCTGGGGATGGGCAGGGAAAGGCTAGACTCCTCCCTGGTTGGGAAGGAAACAGCAGCGTCAGGGGAAATCTCCGTGATGGTTTTGGGGGACGATCCTCTGACTTTCCCGTTCCATTACCAAGTGTTTACAGGAGCCTGCCTGCTAGAATATTCTGGCAAGGAAGGCGGGTCCTTGTCCCCTACCCTGGCCCGCGGTGGACACACAAAAGGTGCTACCAATGATCATCAGCATGATTCTTCCTGTGGAAGGGTGGGCTCCAGGAGGGTTGGGGGCAGTTAGTGTTGGCCCTTCCACTGGGGGATGGCCAGAGACCTTCTTCTTGGCTGTGTGGTCACTGTGCCTGGGGAACAGAGGCCTCTGATTCTTCAGAGAGGGTCAAAGATTCAGCTGCTTCTTTATGTAGAGATTCACTTGTGTTAAAATTCTCAGAGCAACCAGGTGCGGTGGCGCACGCCTGTAATCCCAGCGGCTCGGGAGATTGAGGCAGGAGGATCTCAAGTTCAAAGCCAGCCTCAGTAACAGAAAGGCACTCAGCCACTCAGTGAGACCCTGTCTCTAAATCAAATACAAAATAGGGCTGGGGACGTGGCTCAGGGATCAAGTGTCCCTGAGTTCAATCTTTGGTAACCCCCCCCCCAAAAAAAAATTCTCAAAGGGACATACTAAACACTGTGATGTCCAGTAGAACTTGGAGGTTGTTCTAGGAAAGGAAGTTGGAAGACAAAATGGAGGTTTTCCAAAAAGAAAGGAGAGCCATTTGGAAAGAAGACCAGAGCATAAGCAGGCATTGTCTGAAAGAGGAGAAGGGGTCTCAGGGTAAGAGGTCGGAGGTGAAGGCCAAGAGGCAGAGGTGACTGGCCTGGTAAGATATTTGCAAAACTGTCCAAGGCATAGGTGATTTGACACAGGATGGGACAGTGTGTGTGTGTGTGTGTGTGTGTGTTGCCAGGGATGGAACCCAGGCCTCCTGCAGGCTAGGCTAGCGCTCACCACTGGGCTCCACCTCCAGCCTGTGCAATCTCTGTTTTTGAAAGGCAGCGCGGAGAGCAGAAGTGCACCGTGTTATTCTCTTTCTCTCCCTCTTCCTCTGATGCTCTCCATCCCTGTCCCGCTCTTGATGGGCTGTTAACCTTGGGATTTAAAAACGCCTGCCATGGCTTTAGGGTGGAGGGGCTGACTGATGGTCCCGCGTGCCAGCGCTCAGGCACAGGCCGCCGTCTGAATGGATTCCAGAGGAACTTTCTGAAACCGAATCAAACAAGAGGCGAAACCGTCAAGTGGGTAAAACAAAAGGGCTCTTTGGACTTGAAAAGGTTAGAGAGGACCGCGGGGCTGCGCACCGTTCGATCGTGTCGGAAGCTGAGGTTTTAATTTGGTTTTCCTATTTACCCCGTAGAAGTTCCTCACTGCTCAGCTGCTAATGCATTTCCAACTGAAATTTTGTAAATTATATTGGGAAACATTCTCAGCGAGAATAGATTGGTCCAGCTCTCAGAACGGCTTCCCGCTGCTGCATCTGGCGACGCGGGGGCCCCCTGGGAGCGCTGTGACTCTTTAAGATCTCGCCTCACTTGAGCCCCCTTGGCCTGAGGCTTTGCACTTTGGGCACCTGCCTGGGCACAGGCCTGCCCTGTCCATCGGCTCCGAGAGCTGTGGGCACCTCCCCTTGGCCTTCATTTTTTATTTCTTTTTGGGTACGAGGATTGAACTTAGGGGCACTCCACCACTGAGCCCCACCGCCCCTCCCCCAGCCCTGTTTTGAATTTGATTTAGAGACAGGGTCTCACTGAGTTGCTAGGGCCTTGCTAAGTGGCTGAGGCTGGCTTTGAACTCGCGATCCTCCTGTCTCAGCCTCCCGAGCCACTGGGAATACAGGCGTGCGCCACTCTTTGCCTTCTTCTCAGGACATCCCCCGAACCCTTCCTCATCCATCCTTGGTAGAATGACTGCCCCCGCCCCAGAGGCTACGAGCAGCTCTTCAGAAGCAGAGCTCTGACCTGCGTTTCTGTCCCAAGCCTCCTCGAGTCAGATCTCGGGAGTTTGAATTGGTCTGGTTTTCAACCAGGTGTATCGGGTCATCCAAAAATTTGACTTGACTCTATTTACTATGATTCCTCTTCAGGAATAAAAGTGTATCATGTCACTCTCCCCCACCTCTGTCCTAGGCCAAGGCAAATGGGTAGAATTAGACCCGGCTCCTGCTTCTATCCTGGTCCCTTCCCCTGTCCCTTCCTCTAGTTCACCCTCAGAATAAAACCCAGCGCCGGTCCTGTGGTCCCCCAGGCCCTCGATGACTGTTCTCCAGCTGATATTCCTTTTTAAGATTTATGTTTCATTGCTTTATGATTTTGAGACCTGGCATCTTGCTAACCGGGCTGGCCCTGAGCTCTCCTGGTACTCCAGGTGCACACCCCAGGCCAGCTCTGCTGCCCCCGAGTGTGCCAGGCTTCTCCTGCCACCCGCCTGGGGCTCGCCTGCGCTCCTCCATCTGCTGGGGACCCTCTGTCCTCCACAGCACAGGACTGGCCTCGTTCATTCCTCCGACTTTCTGCCCAACCTCATCTTGAAGGCCTTCCCTGCCCACCGGACACACGACCATTCATCTTCCTCTCTCCGTGTGGCAGGAAGCGGGCCCCAGATCCACCCTTCCCTTCTCCCTAAGTCTCACCTGGGCAGAGGGCTGCTGAGCTAGAGTCCAGCTTCCCGGCAGCTCCCTGGGACCGGGGGACCAAGTAAGACGGGGTCCAAGCAGAAGTGATCGGCCACCCCCAGTCCTTCAGGACACCTCTTGCCGGACACTCCCTTCTTGTCAGCCTCAGGCATGCTTGTCACAACACCGGGGGCCCACCCGGGCCCTTCCCCAGGGCTCACAGAACAAAGCCAGGAGGCACCACTGGGACGCCGAGTCAGGAAAAATAAGTCTGTTTTGTTTAACTGTTGTCCCTTGGATTCTGTTCATGCGGCTGAGCCAATTTATGGATGAAATTCACCAATGAGCTGTCCTGTCCGCTCCCACACAAGGACAGGGCATCCCCAGAACCTGACCCAGGGACAGGCACCTCGGAGGCACTGGATACGCATTAGGCGGCCGAAGCTGTGGAACGTGGTGGGAACAGAGGGCAGTTTCTGTGTGCCCAGGGGTGGCAGGACAGAGGGCAGTGACTGGGCAGGTGCTCCTTTCCCGGCCCAGACAGCTGCCTCAGCGTGGGAGACCCTGGGCAGGCCCAGGAGGCAGCCGGGACCCGCGTCCTCAGGCCTCCTCGCCATCCTGACCTTGTCAGGAAGATGCAAGACGGCCAGACCTGGGGCAACAGGGGAGCCTGCCAGTGCCCCTGAGGGCCTGAGTGACCAGACCTGGACAGTTCACCCTCTCACCAGGGCTCCCATGTCCCGGAGCTGCTCCTGGGCCCCCCTGTGGGAGCTGTCCTCCAGCCATCCCCCCACCAGGCAGGCTTGGCCTCTACTCACAGAGTGAAGATGGAAGGCCTGGCCCGAGGGCATGCCAGGCCTCAGTCACCAAGGGACATCGGGGACCTGGGGGAAGGCAGGGCCACTCCCTCTTCTGCTGCTGACCAGGAGGGCAGGCAGCAGGGGCACAGGCCACAGGTGCTGTCCCCTCTCTTAGTCACCAGGGCAGCTGAACCCCCAAGCTGGGAGATGATCCCTATTCCTAGGGCGAGCCCCAGGCTGGGCACAGGAGTGGACCCCAGGCCCCGGGAGCCTGCTTCTGAACTCAGCAGGCAGCGCCGGCCGCACCGGGAAGAAGTGAGGGGCTTTACTTGTTTGCCCCTTTGTTCACGTGTTGATGGAGGAGACTCAGCCACACGGAGAGCAGCCAATCAACTTTTGAGAAGGCTCCCTTCGTCATTTATCAAACAACTATTGTGTGCCTACTGCATACTCAGCACTGTGTCCAGAACTCTGAAAAGTGAGGAAAAGAGGAAGAGGACAGGATCTTACTAAGTGCACATGGTCTTCTCAATACTGTGCAGATTCGCATGCATTTTTAAAATGTTGTCCTCAGAGAACACTGATGAGAGACTTTCGTTTGTTTTGTCCAGAGGAATGAACCCAGGGGCACTTTATCACTGAGTTACATCCCCAGCCCTTTTTCTTTTTTATTATGAGACACAATCTTGCTAAGTTGCTGAGGCTGGCCTTCAATTTACAATCCTCCTACCTCAGCCTCCCAAGTTGCCAGAATTATAGGTGTGCACTGCCATGCCTGGCTGATACATGGTATTCTTATCGATGATCAGGCTGAAACCCAGAGAGGTTAAGCAACATGCCCACGATCACACAGCCAGGAAGAGATGAATCAAGGGCAGGGTCCTGGACAAGCTGGCTTCAAAGACTGTCCTGTCTTTAAAGCAAATCCCCCCTCTCCAGAACTATTAGTCACTTGTTAATGACATCATGATTAGGCATTTATTTAAGCAAATCTATTTGGATTATAACATACATACAAGTGAGCACACAATCATACGATGCAGCTTGATGAATTCTCACAAAATGAGCACACCCACGTAACCAGCGTCAGGGCAAGAAACAGGTTGTGCAGGAAGCCAAGGCGAAGCCACCCTGCCCCGTCCGGTTACTGCTCCCCCCTGCAGGGGGCCACTCACCGCAGAGAAGTTCTGTCCCGATACCTGTGCTCCTCATAGAGGATGCACTCCCCACGAAGCGTGTGAGCTTCCCCAGGTGGCTGTACCTGGCTGTGGCACTTTCCTTCCCGTGACCGTGTGACCATGAGCTCTTGACCTGTCTTCTGCAGATGGGCATTTCAGGGCTTTCCAGCCTGGTGTTAGTGCCAACGGTGCTCCTTGGAGCATGAACATTCCAGAACGCACCCTTTCGGGGGGACCCCCGATGCATTCCTGCAACGTGTACCTCCCGGGACCCTTGAGTCTTGCAGGGATCCATTGCTGAGTTCCCACAGTGAGAGTGGCCCCATGTGCAGCTCCGATCATCCCCCTCACTTTGCAGATGAGCAGATTAATGCTTGCAGAACTACAGTGATGTCCCCAAGGTCCCGAGGTAGAGAGTAGCAGGCCACACATGAACCCAGGTCTTTGACACCCAGTCCCCAACACGGAAGCAAGACTCATGTCCCTGCGGTGGAGTCGTGGAGCGGCAGCCAAGAGCCTGGACACCAGAGCTGGCTGCCGGGTTCACATCCGGCTTCACTGCTCACCAGCTGAGTGACTAGACAGGTTGGTTCCCCCTCTGAGCCTCAATTGCCTTATCTGTAAGATAAATGAGGAATTGTGAGCATTCAGTGAGCTAATGCATTTAAGACACCTGCAGCGCACCTGGGGGTGGGTGGGTGGACACTGCTATTAATTAATACTGCAGTATGAGGTGCTGAACCAAGTTGCCGAGTGATTATGTGGTTACTGAACAAAGCAACATGGGCCTGAAGTAAGTTTTTCACTACCCAGTTTGCCCCCGATGTTATAACCAGGGGAGGGGCACATGGTCCCTGAGTCCAAAGTGCCCCCTTTACACAGGAAGGGAAGGCCTACCTCACACCACCCAGGCAGTTAACAATAGGTGGGGGATTCGATGACCACCAACTGGGCTTTATTATGACAGCTCATGGTTCTGTAAGATGAGGGATAGCTCAAAATTGGTTCCTTTGTCCCATTAAAAAGCTTACCACCAAAAAACCAGATAACCCCATCAATAAATGGGCCAAGGAACTGAACAGACACTTCACAGAAGAAGAAATATAACTGATCAACGGGTATATGAAAGTGTTCAGCATCTCTAGCAATTGGAGAAATGCAGATCAAAACTACTCTACGATTTCATCTCACTCCTGGCAGAATGGCAATCATTCAGAATACAGGCAAAGATAAAAGTTGGCGAGGATGTGGGGGAAAAGACACATCATACATTGCTGGTGGGACAGCAAATTGGTGCAGCCAATATGGAAAGCAGTATGGAGATTCCTCAGAAAACTGGGAATGGAACCATCATTTGCCCACACTATTCCACTCCTTGGTTTATACCCAAAGGACTTAAAATGAGCACACTATAATGATACAGCCACATCAATGATTATAGCAGCTCAATTTACAATAGTTAGACCATAGAACCAACTAGGTGTCCCTCAATAGATGAATGGATAAAGAAATTGTGGTCTATATATTCAGTGGAATATTACTCAGCTTTAAAGAAGAGTAAAATTATGGAATTTGCCAGTAAATAGTTGGAGTTGGAGACTATCATGTTAAGAGAAATAAGCCAATCCCTCAAAAACAAAGGCTGAATGTTTTCTCTAATTTGTGGATGCAAATTCACAATAAGGTTGGGGGGTACTAGGGAAGAATAGCATTAGCTTAGATTAGGCAGAGGGAAGTGATGGGAGGGGAGGGGTGGGGATGTGGGATAGGAAAGACAGTAGAATGAAACAGACATTATTACTGTATGTGTATATGTGACTACATGACCAATATGATTCTGCAACATGGACACTCAGAAAAATGAGAAATGATATCCCATCTATGTATGATGTGTCAATGCACTCTACTGTCATGTATCACTAATTAAAACAAATTTAAATTTGTTTTTTAGAAAAATCTTTTGAAGCTGGGTGAGGTGGCAAATGCCTATAATCCCAGCAGTTCGGGAGGCTGAGGCAGGAGGATCTGGAAAACGCAGTCCATTTCCAGAAATCCGTAGCTGGGCGGGTCTGTCTGCAGTCAGCGCTAGTCGACGCCTGTTGTCTCAAATCCATGGGCCTGTGCCCACGTCATGAGGTGCAGGGAGCACACGCACGGGTCCGTCCCTGTTTTGCTCACAGGCTGTGCGTGACGGGTGCTGGGTAAATGTGTGTCCAGTGACTGAGAACAGGACTGCGTCACCATCCGCAGAGAGAGAGGCAGAACTGGAATCAGAGGGACGGGACTTTGGGTCTCAGGTCCACGGATTGCAAAGGATCTCAGGCCCAGAGGCCAACCAGAGCCAGCAGGAACAGTCACAGCAGAAAGAGGGCGATTGGGTCCCAGCGGGGACAGGAGGCCTCTATTGGCCTCCAGTGTTTCACACCAAACAGCAAATCTGGACTTGTCTCGTGGGGCGGGTGGGAGGGGTCAACTTTTCTGATTTTTAAACACTGAAATCTAATCAGAAAGAATCAAACCCTACCCCCCCACCCCCACCCACAAAAAAAAGAAAAAAAAAAAAAACAACCACCACCATGAATGCTCTATAAGGCAAAACTAAGGGACCACATGAGGCCATCAGGTCCCCAAGTTCGCAAGCTCTGACTTCCAGGTTACAGAGGCTCGACCACATCGTCCACTGTCCCCGACCCTCAAGCTCCTCCACTTTTAGGTGGAGGCTACCCCAGGCCTGCTTTCCCTCCCAGGGCTGTGAGGCACTGTCCCAGCCCAGGTAACAGAGTCCCATGTCCCGCGCCACCCACGCTGGCGGCATCCTCTTGGCCTGCTGTAGGAAGGGAGACCCTGATGGACGTGTGTCGATTATCTAAATACGTCTTCAGGCTGGAGTGGTCCCCCGCAAAGTCAACCCGTAGCAGGACAACCTTGTCCGCCCCTTCCACGTTGCCATAGAAATACGGAACAGATCGTTTCCAGCAGGGAACTGACCAGTGGCTTTCAGAGAAGGCTTTTGGCTGAAGTTAAAACTCCTCTGAATTTAAAGCGCGTCTCTTCGGTGGGGAGAATACAGGGACCCTTCACGGTGTACAAGAGCGCAGCGCCCCGGGGGTCAAGTGCGCAAGCAGCCAGACCCTGGCCAGGGTTATCAGTCGGGGTTCCCCCGAGAGGCAGGACCCTCCTGGACATCTCTGTGTGCTGTAGGGATGTGACCTGAACCTGGGCAGCTGGTCCAGCAGTCTCTGAGACCCCCCTCTCCTCCTGTCTGACGTGTGGACATGAAGTCCACCAGCAGGAAGTCGGGAAGGGAGGCAGATGTCAAGTGTGGAGAGGGACAAGGAGTTGCTGGGCACAGTGCCAGCGAGAGCCCAGGAGGGTGGACTGGAGTACGGTCAGTTCTTGCTGCCCCCATCTCTGTGGTGTGGAGGTCTCTCACGGGAGCCCAAGAGGTTGGAAGGGGAGCAGGGAGGGTGGAGTTGCAGACCAGGTCCACGAGGACCCCGAGAGCCACACACAGTGCTGCCTCCCCTCTGCCCTCTGGATCTCCCGCCAGAACCTCTCGGATGACCCACTCTACCCCAGAGCCTACAGGAATTCTAGGAAATGTAGTTCAGCCCACACCTCACAGAGCTGCCATGGCCGGGGAAGTGGGGTTCAGTGATGACAAGCAGACAGAGCACTCATCTCTAGGGCATATAAAGAACTCAGAAACCTTAACACCAAAGAACAAACAGCCCAGTCCACCAACGGGCCAAGGACCTGAACAGACACTTCTCAGAAAAGGATATGCAATCAATCAGTAATGCTAAGTGAAGTCAGCCAGTCCTAAAAAACAAATGCCGAATGTTCGTATATTTATATGAAAAAATGCTCATCATCTCTAGCAATTGGAGAAATGCAAATCAAAACTACTCTAAGATATCACCTCACTCCAGTCAGAATGGCAGCTATTATGAAGACAAACAACAATAAGTGTTGGCGAGGATGTGGGGAAAAAGGCACACTCATACACTGCTGGTGGGACTGCAAATTAGTGCAGCCAATATGGAAAGCAGTATGGAGATTCCTTGAAAAACTGGGACTGGAGCCACCATTTGACCCAGCTAGCCCTCTCCTCGGTCTATACCCAAAGGGCTTAAAAACAGCATACTACAGGAACACAGCCACATCCATGTTTATAGCAGCACAATTCACAATAGCTAAATTGGGGAACCAACCTAGATGCCCTTCAGTGGATGAATAGATAAAAAATGTGGCATATATACACAATGGAATTTTACTCAGCAATAAAAGAGAATAAAATCATGGCATTTGCAGGTAAATGGATGGCGTCGGAGAAGATAATGCTAAGTGAAGTTAGCCAGTCCTAAAAAAACAAATGCCGAATGTTTTCTCTCATATAAGATTCATAGTGGGGTAGGGAGGGGGGCCATGGGAGGATTAGACAAACTCTAGATAGGAAAGAGGGGTGGGAGGGGAAGGGAGGGGGCAGGGGATCAGCAAGGATGGTGGAATGTGATGGACATCATTATCCAAAGTACATGTATGAAGACAAGAGTTGGTGTCAACCTACTTTATATGCAGCCAGAGACATCGTGGTCTACATGTGTAATAAGGAAAGAATTGTTTTAATCCCAGTGACAAGACCAGATGTGTGGTGGCCAACCTGGACACCTAGGTGTTCTAACGACTGGAGAACTGGGTTTGCAACAAGGGGCCACAGACAGCAGGTCCCCAGGTAGGGAGGGCACACATCCAGGCAGAGGGGAGGTGGCCCGGAGGCTTCTGCAGCAACTCTGAGCCTTAAGGAGAAGGGAGAGGCCTACTCCTGTCCCAGGAGGCGTGAAGCCAGGAGAAGAGTCTGGTAGAGCAAGACGGGCCGCGCTGGGCCACTCACACCTGAGACTCCTCAGAGGCCACCACAGACACACAAGAAGGCCTGACAAAGGGCCCAGGTCAGGAAGACTTTGAAGAGGACGGTCCCTGGGGTTGAGTGGTGACAATGGCTAAGACGTAGTCCCCACCTCGAGGAGTTTGGAGGGTGATGCCAGGCACATTGGCGCACGCCTATAATCCCAGCAGCTCAGGAGGCTGAGGCAGGAGGATCAGGAGTTCAAAGCCAGCCTCGGCAAGAAAGCGAGGCCCGAAGCCAATGAGCAAGATCCTGTTTCTAAATTTAAAAAATGAACAAAGGGCGGAGGAGGCAGCTCTGTGGTTAAGCGCCCTTGGGTTCAATCCCTGGTACCAAAATTTTAAAAAAATAGATAAATAAATTTGGAGTGTGAGGGTGAGGGAGAAAGACCAACTCCTGGTCCATGAGATAGGATCAGGAAAGGGTTTTTTTTTTTTTTTTTTTTTTTTTTTTTTTTTAAAGACTAAAGTAAACAAACAATTGTCTGCCTGAGGACCCTAAATCTTTGCTCTGATATTTTCAGTCCTTCACCCCCACAGGGTCTGGGAGGTCAAACCTCCACCAGGCAGAACAAGCTTACGCAGCTCCTCTCAGGGCTGAAGAGGGGAGGCTGAGGGAGGCTGGGAGGAGGTGAGGGCGGAGGCCCGAGGGCCCCGGAAGCTACACCTCCTCTCAGCTTCCAACTCTGGGGTGCATTGCCAGGGGGGATTCACAGGCAGAAGACACCCCTGCCCAGAGGGCTCAGGGAGGGAGGTGACCCTCTGGTCTGATGTTGAGAGACTTTTTGTCTGAACTCCTGGTTCCTTTCCCTACTTTCCAAACACAGGGAGGACGTGGGTCCTCGTTTCTGCTGAGGAGCTGTTTAGGAAAAGTCATGTTTAATTGAAAAAGGGCAGAGTGGTCCAACTGCTTCTGAAAGATGGAGGAAACAAACCGCCTGAAGAAAATGGGCAAGTCCTTGGTTTCTCCCTCCTGGGATTTATTTAAATCTGTTATAAGGGAAAATAAAACTGCTGGGGAAAGATACTCAGGTGAGCTCACGGTCCCCAATCTGGGCCCCCCTTTCCAGGCTATAAAATGAGATCTGTGAGGTCTGGGCAGTTGCATTAGTCAGTTTTGTGACACTATGACAAAACACTTGACATGGGCCGCTTATGAAATAAAGAGGTTTATTCTGGCTTATGGTTCTGGAGGTCCAAGATCGGGCAGCCCCATTGGTTTGGGCATCTGACAAGGGTGTCAAATTGTGGCAGGAGTGTGCTTCAAAGCAAGTGCTCACATTTCAAGCCAGGAAACAGAGAGAGAGATGTCCAACCCAGATCTCCCAGTCCCCTTTGGGGCACATCCCCACTGATCTAAAGACCTCCCATTAGGCTCTACCTCTTAAAGGTGTGCAGTGCCTCCCAATAGTGCCACCCTGGGGACAAAGCCTTAAGCACATGGGCCTTTGGGTGATGCTCATCTAAGCCATCTATGTGTCCATCTCCCTCCCCAGGTAAGTGGCACTGCCAGGCCAGTGCTCAGAGTCCCAGTCACCCCACTGTGCCTTGTACCCCTGCCCCGGCCCTGCATGGGAAGATGGCCTTGGACTCCTCACCCCCAGGACCTCGGCCTCCTTGAGCTGCAGTCAGAGCTGCATGGCACCCCCAGGGCCGTCAAGAGGCTGCTGGCTCCCCGCCGCCAGCCCCCTGCCGCAGTCTGGCTGGTGCTGAGAACACGCCAAGGTCGCGGGTTCGTTCCCCGTACGGGCCACCAAATGCCACAGTCTGGCTGGGCACAATTCAGGAGCCACTTGTCAAAAGAAACGAACTTTACTTTTAGAACCACACAGGCCAAACAAAACAGCTCCTCAGGAAAAACCCTCAGAGCCCAACTGCCACCACCGGCTTCCACAAGCCTCTCACCCCAACACACAAGCCTCTCCACCTCCCACAATCCTCCTGCTCTTGAGGCCAATTGGCTGGGTCACATGGGCGGAGCCAAAGAAGTCCCCCAATGAGCAGCTCCGTGGTCTGAAATGGCAGGGAAACAGCCCAATGAGCATCACCGCAGAGGAGCCAATCAGCTAGATGTTGCTGGGGCCGCTGTGAGCCAATCATCAGCCGGCAGCTGGAAGTTTGCTGGCAGCTGGAAGTTTGCTGGGGCCCCTTCAGCTGTGGCTCTCAACAGCCCCCCATGTTGGCAAGGACCCAGCCCCACTGGCCCGGCCCGGCCAGCTTTCTGGTCATTAAACACACCAACCGCTTGCCTTCCACAGGGCCTTCTGCCTGCAGTTCCTTTGGTGGGGAATTTCAGATGGTTTCTTCCAAAATATCATGGACTGACTTAATTACAGAAATACACCCTCTCCCACGTCCAGGATCCAGGTGTCGGTGAGGCCTCTCTCTTTGGCTCCCGGATGGCCTGGCCACCCTCTCTCTGTGTCCTCACCTGGTCTTTCCTCTGAGCGTGGGCATTCCCGGGTCTCTCTGTGCGTCCAAATCTCCCCTGCTCTGGAGGACACCAGGCCTCATTTTCCCCCAGTCACTTCTTCACAGGCCGTGTCTGCAAAGACAGTCCAGCTGAGGTCCGAGGTCCACGGCTTCATCGCAGGAGCATCGGGGCTTGGTGGGACAGGGATGATTCATGCAGTAGTACCTCGCTTCAAGTCTCTCCCCAAATGCCGTTTTCCCAGGAGCACCTCTGCGACCTCCATGCAGAGCGCAGTGGCTGGTGCAGGCGATGCCCGGTGAGTGGCTGACCCACCCCTGCTCCCTGGCCCAGCGTCAGGCTGCATGGAGATGGGTCCATCCAGGGCAGGGGAGCCCTTTCCTTTGCTCATGGAGTCACACACCCTGGGCCATTTCTGTCCACAGGGGACACCTTTTCCTAATTCTAGTAAAGGTCCTCCCTGGGTGAGTGCCGACCCTGCTTTTCCTGTCCCCACCTTGCCACCTGGGTCCCCTTTACCTTCTCACTGCTCCCCTCTGCACTCGGGGCTCCCAGGTCTGATGAGTGCACCTTGACGGACTGGGAGAACTGGGGGGCTTCCCGAGGACGGCACCCAGGAGGGCGGGCTCCTGGGAGGTCAGGCGGTCGCTGCTGGCCTGAACCCGGCTGGTGGAAATGCTGAGCCCAGAGGAAGGAGCTGAGTGAGCCTTGGAGACATACAAGGTGCATTTGGGGGAGATTATGGGAAAGCACCACATCTGAGTGAAAGAGCCCAATGTCTGCATAAAAATGCCACCGAAGTCTGCAGAACCAGCCTCGGATGGGCAGGAGGCCTGCAGGACCCAGGGGAGCAGGGCCCTGCATCTGTGAGGGTGGTCTATAATCCCGGCGAGGCCCGAGTGTGAATCACTCCCACAGCTGGCAGGCTGCGGACGACGTTCCCCTCCAAGGGAAAGATTTTCCTGGCCCATGCGTCCGAGCCTCTCAGAGCGTAGTTTCTGGGAAAACACTGCAGACCTGCAACTTTCGAGAGTATCATCTGGATATTTCTCTTGATCCTGATGCAAACCAGAGTGTCCCTCTGGCCCTCTCCTGCTAAGGATTGCCCAGCCCGGGTCCCTGCCAACCCCCAGGGACACTGGAGATTTCCTTCTGCATGGTTCAGTGGGCCATTGTAAATTCAGGCTCACATTTTTCCTCGCAGGTGGACATATTCATCTGGGGGATTGTTGTTAGGTCACACAAAGTCCTGGGAAGTGGCCTATTGTTCAGGATTGGAGGCAAAGGCACCTCGGTAATGACATTCTTATTAGAGGTTTGATGAATGAAATGCAATCATGAAGTTTCTTTTGTTCTGGCCTATGGGGCCCGCGACTGTTAATCTATAACTTGCTGTATGGATTCAAACTTATTCATCATTTTAAAGCAAAGTTCTATTTAATGACTAAAATGGAAAATGAGGCCCTGATGAAATGACGTGTCAATCTGGCCCCAATTTCCTCCCGGGTGCATGCCAAGGGGCGGATTCTTGAGCTTCCTCCCCAGACAGGGTTTGGGGGAGCAGAGGTGGGCGAGAGCGGGAAAGAAGGCAGAGCTCATGATGGCTGGGGGTGTCCTGCACCCCTGGGCACCTCTGTGGACAAGGCTCGAGCTGAGGTTTTTGGTTCTGCCCCTGTTTCAGTGCTCACCAGGTACAAAGTACAACCCCCCTGTCCCCCGGCTGCTTCCCGGGTGGACAGGTCCCGATCCGTCTTCTCTGGCTGGCCGTCAGGTCTAGAAAGCTGCACCGGAAGGCTCCTGTCTTTCTGGCTGGAGTTCCTGGTGAAAGCTCGGATGCCCTACATCAGTGGAGTGAGGGGGGATTCGGGAAACGCTTTGTCACTTTGCTCCATCCCACCTCGCAGCGTTCCAGGGCGGGAAGCCAGCCGAGCCCTACGGGAGAGCTGGGCAAACCAGGAGCAGAGAGCCAAAGCCAGGGACGGGGCCAGGACCCCCGCCGAGGTCCCCTCCTTGCAGTCCAGCGTGGTGACACACCCCCCTGTGCACCAGGCTGTGCTGGTCAGGAAGTTCAGGCCTTGAGGCAGAGCATCAGGGCCCCAGGGCCCCGGGAGGGCAAAATGGGGCCTCCCATCCCTACCACAGCCTCACGCCAAGGGACCGTCCAGGCCTGGCTGGGGGGGCGGGGGCTTCCTTAGTCTGTCGTCTGTCTCCCGCCAGCCTGTGAGGAGACGCTGCGGTTTGACGGTGTCTCCGGGTTGGAAACCTGATCCACAACTTCATGGGGACGGTATTTGGAAGCAGGGCCTTTGGGAAGTCATGAGGGTGGGGCCCTCCTGATGGCATTAGTGGCTTTGTAAGAGGAAAAGAGAACATGAGTGTGCACATTCACTGAATGTCCCCATGTCATGTTCTCTACCCTGCCAGCTCCACACTCTTGGACTCCCCAACCTGCAGAAACATGTGGGAAAATAGACTTTTTTTTTTTTTTTTTTTTATAAATCACCCAGCCTCAGCTATTCTGTAACAGCAATGCACAATGGACTCACACCAGGGGTCTCCAATGGGAAGGAGATGGGTCTGTCTGGTTGACTGTGCCTAGAAGACAGCCTGGCACATAGTAGGTGTTCAATAAATATTTGATAAGTTAATTAATAGAAGAACAAATGAAGGAAACCACCAAAGGACCGCCTCTCCAGGCACCACTTAGGATGCCTTCCCTGGATCCTCAGGCCCCTCCTGGCTCATTCCTGTTGGAGAGGTTCTGGGAGGGCAGGGTCAGCACTGTCAGCCACAGCCCATGTGGGCAGAAAGAGACTCTGGCTGGGGCCGCGTCCCATGTCATGCGTACCACCCCTCCCCCCCCGCACCCCACCAGGGTGCTTGACTGCTGAGCTACATCCCAGATCTTTTCATTTTTATTTCAAAGCAGGGTCTCCCTAAGGGGCCCAGGGTGGTCCTGGACTTGTGATCCTCCTGCCTCAGCCCCCCCAGTTGCTGGGATGACAGGTGTGCACCCCTGCACCTGGCTGTTCTTTCCTCTAATTCTTCAAAACCCAACTCAAGTGATTAGTGGGTCTTCCTTTGGAATCCAACCAGCCGTGCCTCTGTGGCAGACGCTGCCGTGCTTGGCTCCGCAGATGGCACAGGGAGCCAGCCAGGCCACTGTCCCACGGGCAGGACCCCTGAGGGTGCAGAGAGGAGAATCACAGCCACCCAAAGCCTGGCCCTCTCCTCCGAGTTCCAGCTGTGGACACAGGAACCCATCTCCAATCCAGTACGAGGACGGTGTGCTGTGGTTCCCTGCTCTGGGGTGAGTGGGCTCGGCCGGCCGGCCCTTGCCTGAGGTCCTGTGTGCAGCTACAGCTGGACGGGGCTGGAGTGCCCGGGAGGTCTCTGCTCCTCAACCTGGTGACTGAAGCTGGATCTGGGGCAGGACCGATGTGACCCGGGCTTCCTCACTGCATGGCAAGGGGGTTCCAAGAATGTCCCAGGAGGAAGCAGGTAGCAGATGTGTCACCTTCTGTCACCTCGGAAGTCACTGAGGGTCCCCCTTGCACACTCTCTTGATGGAGACAATCACAAAGACCCTCTTCCGTGCAAAGGGAAGGGACAGAGGTCCCACCTCTCCATGGGACAGCCATCAGGCCTCGCCGCAAAGAGCGTGAAGAAAGTGGGTGTGGCCTGAGGGCCATCCAGTCTGTCCCGCGGAGGTCCTGGGAGGTCGGGGAACCTCAGTCCTCTCTCCCTCCTGCCTCCCTGCCCATCGTGGCCCACGCCAGGCCAGACGGGGGCCAGGGAGGGCTGTGGTCACCCTGTTCTCTGAGAAGCTGCCAGGTCAGCCCACCAGCTGGGATTCTGGGAGACCCTGGCCCTTCGGCTGCCAATCAGAGTAAGGAACACCACAGAGGACCCACCCGCCTTCCTGATAAGACTGTGGCCCTAAGCCCTCGTGGCAGAAGGGACGGAGGATTTAGAGCCAGGAGCTGCTATGGATCTCGGTTCCTCTTCTTCCTCACCCTGGGCCTGAGGGCAAGAACAGCACTCACAGTATTTTCCAGATTCCCACAGAAGCTTTTCAAGGTTGGTTCTCATGAGTTAAACCTCAGGACCACCCAGTGCCCAAAAGGAGGGAATCATCATGCCCTGTCTGTAGACTAAGAAACTGAGGCTCTCAGGAGGCTGAGGCAGGAGGATCGCGAGTTCAAAGCCAGCTTCAGCAAAAGCAAGGCGCTAAGCCACTCAGTGAGACATTTGTCTCTGAATAAATTCAAAATAGGGCTGGGGATGGGGCTCAGTGTCAAGTGCCCCTGACTTCGATCCCTGGTACCAGGAAAAAAAAAAAAGAAGAAACCGAGGCTCAGAGGGGCTAAGTCACTTGTCCAAGGTCACAGTGAAGTGCAGGGCCCAGCCTCCCTGTCTTCATCCCCTTCCACCGACTTCACCACTTCCGAGAGGTCTCCTCATCCGGGACTGTCGGGGTGACCCCCACCAAGTGCCAGGTTCCTTCTGGGCAGGATGTCACACTGGGCAGTCACATGGGGAGATGTCACACCAGGGTTTGGCTAGGGCAGCCCAGGTCTGCGCTGGAAGCAAGGGAAGTGGAGGCCCGTCCAGCAGGACCAGGGAGCCACGGACTTGGAGCAACGCAGGTCCAGATGTTCCGCCAGCTCCTAGGCATGGGCTCCTGTCCCCTTTCCCGCCGTCCCCCCTGCAGCCTTGGTCCCTCTGTCCCCTGGGAGGCTCCTCACTGCTCACCAGCTGGAGACGCAGCCTGGGGAGGGGCCGGTTTTAAAGAGGATGCACCATGGAGGAAGCCACTTGTCAAGTCCTGGAGGCCACGTCCTAGTGACAAGGCACACCTGGTGTTCCCTTGGGTTTTCTAGATTTTGGCCCCGTCTTTGGAGCTGACCAAGAAGAGACATGGCAACAGGGAAGGTCCCAGGTGTGGGGGAGGGGCTGGGAAGGCCCCAGGCCCTGGTGGCTCCCTGGCTCCGGCATTGCCCCCAACTCCAAATCCGTGCTCAGACCCTCCAGTGGCTTCCCACCTCCTCCATGGTGACATCTAGAGTCCTGGCCACCGAGGGTCCTCAGGCAGTGTCCTGTGCACCTCTGCAAGCTACTCACTCTCCCCCACCCCTTGCCCTTCCTGCTGCCAACCTTCAGATCCTCCAAACCCCTCCCCACGGCCCCCAGGGGCTTTTATATGCCATGCTTCCTCGCCCCCTCCCCCACCGCCCCCTCATCTTTCCATGACTTTCTCTGTTTTTACCCATCACCTCCTCCAGGCAGCCCTCCAGGACCACCCTGTCTAAAGTAGCCTCCTCACTCCTGCCTTCCCTAGCCTTGACCTGGTTTTATTTTCCTTTAGTCCATTTATTTTATTACCACTTGAAAAGTATGTTACAATTGTGTTTATGTCTGTCCCTGCTGGAATCCTTAGGCTCAGGTCAGTGTCCTTGTTATCCACTTTGGGACGCCCAGCGTATATCAGGAACGTTGCTGGAACCTGTTAGGGTTATTATTTATCTCAATGAATAATAAACTCAAATATTGCTGAGTTTATCCATGGATGGATGGATGGATGGATCCCTCTGGAATCCAAGATTACATAATTGCATCAAGATTGAGTACAATTGTGTGAGAGGAGGGGAAAGTCACAGGTTAGGTTGGGCAGGACAGGCAGATAAGGAATTGGCAGGGACAGCCTGGAGGCCATAGGGACGAAGACCCACATTAACCTGGAGAACCAGGGCCTCCTCCTCAGTCCTCAGTAGCCGCAGAAAGGCGGGTGTTCTGGGTCTGGGAGGAAGAGGCTCCCCAGGTTTTGTATTCCCGCTCCGCAACTCTCCCGCTTTCTGCCTCTAGAACAGCCAACTCACCCCTCTGAACCTCAGTTTCTTCTTCTATAAGATGATGCCAAAAAACAGGCTCTCGTGAGATTAAACAGCGCAGTGTTCGTAAAACTCTTGCCCTGGGAATGTGATCAGTTCACAGAGGGGAGCAATCTGTGGCCTCTGTCCTCATGGAAGCACAGTCTGGAACCCCAGTATGCTTCCCTTCTTCCTTCTTCTGCAGGCGTTTGCTTGCCTCAGGGGAAAGCCCTGGACCCGATGGGGACCTGGGCAGGCTCTGCTACGGGGCCTCCCACCCGTCAGGTCGCATCGTCAAGTCTGTCCTGAGACTGCAGTGACTTCACCGCCCACACCCACCCGCCACCTTGCTGTAAGAAGTAGTTATTTATATTTAAAATTCTGTGTCTTTCCCTGGATCATAAATTTATATCGATTTCCACAAAATATAAAATTGCTTTATGTGTGTTTTATTGAGATGCTTCCATACACCCCACAAGTCATCATTCACCTCTGGAATCCCAGATATTAATACACAGGGGGACTCTGGGAGGTGATGGTGACAAGGGGGGACTATGAAGTTGGAAAATGTCAGTTCAAACCCTGGCTCTGCCATTCACTGAGTGTGACCTTGGACAAGTGTGCCATCTTTCCTCCATCTCAGGCTTCCTCATCTTAAAACGGGACAGCAATAGGATTGAACTTGCAGACGTGTTTGAAAGTGTAAGTGACAAAAACACAATCCTGTCCATCAGGGTTCACAGTGGCCGTCTTAATCTGTTTTCTGTTGCTATAGCAGAATGCCCCAAACCAGGTAACTTATGGAGAAAAGAGGTCAACGTGTCTCACAATTCTAGAGGCTGGGAAGGTAACAGAACCTGTTCTGCTCCCAGTGAAGACCTCAGCCAGCTTCAGCTTATGGTGGAAAGGAACCGATCAAGTGGGAATGAGCAGAAGAAAGCAGGGGACAAAGGGGACACTGCTTGGTCACCAATTGTCCCCTGGAGAACGGATCCATCCCTCAAGAATAATCCAGCCTCGTGAGAAGGACACGAGTCTCTCTTTCAGGGCTCACTTCCCAACACTGCGACTTCAACAACCCAGTTCCACTGGTGTTTTGGAGGGGACACACCACACCCAAACCACAGCAGGAGCTTTGGTCACAGAAGATGGGAACAATCCTCATGCCCACCAACAGGTGGGTGGACCAATAAAATGTGGAATATCCCCACGATGAAATAGTGTTTCCCTATTAAAAGAAAGGAATTCTAACCACCCTGCCTGTGTAAGGGACGGACCCCGACTCTGCTAAATGGAGATGAATCAGCCGTGCTAAAGTGAATACTGTCACCAACGCACGATTCCACCACTTACACGAGGTCCCAGGACGGTCAAGTCCACAGAGACAGGCAGTGGAAGCACTGCTGGCCAGGAGCTGGGGAGCAGGGAAAGGCACTGTCAGATCACTGCAGAGTTTCCGTTTTGCAAGATGGAACCAGTTCTGGAGAGGCACAGCGGTGGCCCAGAACAGCGTGGATGGACTGAGTGGCCCCTGAACTGTGCACTTAAAAATGGTCGAAATGGAGATTTTAGGCTACAGACATCTGGACCACCATAAAAACAAAGTAAATGTAACAAAACGCACATACTTAACACGGTGCCTGACCTAATGAATAACAGGTTCAAAATAAATAAATAAATAAATGGAATAAGTGGTGCTGTGTGCAGAAATGGATGGGGGCAGCCCGGTGTGGGGGTGCCCGCCTGTAATCCCAGTGACCGGGGAGGCTGAGGCAGGAGGATTGCAAGTTCAAGGCCAGCCTGGGCAACCTCGCAAGAGCATCCCTGGGTTTTATCCTTAGTATGGAAAAGGAAGGAAAGGAGGGAACAAAAGAGTGGTATCAACGTGCTTTGGAACTCATCCTGTGTCACCAAAATGCCCGAGGTCCCCGCCCAGCTTTGCCTGCCGGTGAGTTCTAGAAGGTTTGCTGGGATCCGACCCAATGCACCAGTCGGCCGTTCCTGGGAGGTTCCTCCTCCATCACCGCCCCTCTCCGTCTGCTGCAGATGGGCAGTGGATGTTTCCGGAGACCAGTGCAGATGGGCACCCGGGCCACCCTCGACTTACAGGGGCCAGAAGCGAATCACCTCTCATTTGTTGGTTGGGTTCGTCCAGATCCTCAGGACCTGGGACTGGTTGGAGGCTGTGTGTCAGAGCAGGTGTCGGCAGCATGTGGTCTGGGTGCGGAGGAAAGGGCTTGTCGGCGCGTGGGGAGCTTGGGGGACGCAGCCACCTCCCCTGTCCTCTGCCATGAAACCTCGGATCTCCAAATGGCCGAGTTGGGACTGCGTTTCAGGTCCCGTGTCCACCCAGGAAGGGAGTGGTCTTCAGCCAGCTTCAGGGAGACGGGTTCTGATTCTCAAGACTCTCCCTGGCTCGCCTCCTAGGACGCTGCCACATGGACATGGCCCGGTTGCCGGGGGCTGGGAAGGTCCTGGGGTTTGTCTTCCTATTTCCTTCTCAGGCTCAGTCCAGGTCCTACCCTGCCATGGACCTGTCCCACGCTCCAGGCTCCCGCAGTATGTAAAGGTGGCCCGCAGTCGGGGCCCGAGGGCCTGGGAGCCTGGTCTCGGAGGCGAGTCTCCAGCCATGAGATGGAATGACGGTGACGTGACCTGGCCACAGGCTCCGCCTGGTCTTTGCTTGAGGCTCCTCTTTGCCCAGGGAGGCTAAGCCACCAGGCAGCCAGAGCGTCAGCTCTGCACCAAATGCCCCGGGGTTGAGATCCTGAGTGGGCCACGCCCTGGCCTGCCTCAGTTTCCCCATTGGTAAAACAGAGATAAGAAGCCAGGTGACCTCCTGGTGTCCCACAGGGACAGCTGATTTCCATGTCGTTACACAGTCAGCACGGTGCCCCGTACAGAGGACACACGGGCAGGAGCCCAATTTCCTCTTCCATGTTGCCTTTGACAGAGGGCCTGCCTGACCCTCGGGTCAGGCTCTGCCCATCCTGAAGATGTGGATCTCTAGAACCGCTCCAAACAGACCTGATAGGCTGGAATCGGATCAGATGGTAAAATAATGTCAACACGACAGCAGCTGAGAGATTTTCTAAAAGGTTCTCTCATTCCTTTTGTTAATATCCATGATGGAAAGTCAGAAGGGAGTGATCCAATTAATATATAAAAATATATGGGGGTCGGGGTTGTGGCTCAGTGGCAGAGCACTTTCCTGGCATGGGTGAGGCACTGAGTTCGATCCTCAGCACTACATATAAATAAATAAAAAATAAAGGTACATCGACAACTAAAAAATATTTAAAAACAATAAAAAATAAAAACACATGATGGAATATTACTCTACCTTTAAAAAGATGAAATTGTGGCATTTTTAGTAAATGGATAGAGCTGGAGAATATTATGCTAAGCAAAATAAGCCAGTCCCAAAAGAACAAAAGCAGAATGTTTTCTCTGATGTGTGGATGCTAATTCACCATGGTGGGGGTGGCTAGGGAAGAACAGAGTTACTTTAGATTAGGTAGAGGGGAGTGAAGGGAGGGGAGGGGGCTACGAGGGTAGGAAAGATAGTAGAATGAATCAGACATTATTACCCTACGTGCTTACATAAATATACGACTGGGATTCTACATCACGTATAACCAGAAGAATAAGAGATTAAACTCCATTATACATGATGTAACGTAGTGCATCCTACTGTCATGTATAACTAATCAAAACTACACACACACACACACACACACACACACACACTGCTGGGGAGGGTAGAAAATGGACTTTGATGTCAGTCCTGAGTTCAGAGCAACTCTCTAGCTGTGCATCTTTGGGAGAGTTGTTTAACCTCTCTGAGTCTCAGTTTCAGTACCTGGTCTCGGTTTCAGGATTCAGTATCCAAAACGATCCTTTTCCTTCAAGGTTCTTCTGAAAATTAAATGAGATAGTGTAAGCAGATATCCATCACAGCCCCTTTGTCTTAAAACAGAGACAGCAACAAAAGTTGGCTGCTCCTATCAAAGATCACATCTCTGTCTCCCTCCCTGAATATGGGCTGACCAAGAGAACGCTGCGGAATCCAAGTGGCTCAACTCCAGAGGCCAGGCCGAGGAGGGCCATGCCACTTCTGCTTTGGTCTTCTTAGACCTGCGTCCAGAGATCAGGAGGCTGGTCCAGCCTCCTGGAAGAAAAGAGGCCACTGGTGGCGGGCTCAGGGGATGGCCAGGAGCCCCAGTGCATCCTCTGGATGTGACAGTGAGCCTCTTGGGACCCTCCAGCAGCTGACCACACACCTGAGCCAAGCAGAGGACCTCCCAGCCCACTTAGAGAGTCACGGGAAATCCCGAGTCCTGATGCCAAGGTCAGCGCAGCGCTTCCGGAAGCCGTCCCCGGTGCAGACTGGCTGCGACCAATGACCCTGGAGCCGTGAGGCCTTGGGAACTTAGAGCACACGATCCTATGATGATTTAATAATCCGGGGCCAGGTGGCGGTGTGACGTCATTGCTGTCTGATGACTTCTGTAAAATTTCCCTGTCCTTAATGGACACCTAACAGTCATGCCTGTGCGTGGGTGCCACTCGATCTTCCAGTACCATGCGTCATGATCGGGGACACGGGTCACCAGCATCTCAAACAGGGGCCATTTCTTTGGGTCGGGAACATGCCAAACCTTTCTTCCAGCTGGTTTGGAATTTACGATCCACTCCTGTCCCCTCTCCTGGCCCTACTGTGCTGGGGACGCTGGGACGCATTCCTCCCAGGTTCTGTGGGGAGACTTATTTCCTGTCCCCCGAGAGGAGACCACAGTCACTTGAAACAGGCTTCGCCGGGCTCCAGTGAGCAGCCGCCTCCTCTGCACAGGAGCGTTTTAAATCTCGGAGCTGCTCGTGTCTGGATGGGCTCTGCGTGGCCTCATCTGGCCACCTGGGATGGCGCCACGGCCCCTATTAATGCTGCCATACGTGGCAGCGTCGCACTCCAGTGCCACGCTCTCAGCTGCCTGTGTGGGGCACGGAGCCTATTTTTGGAGTTTTACATCTATAATTATGGATGTTCCACTGCCTCGCCAATGCGGATTTGCTCTGGGGAGAGGTTGTGCTTATGTAATCTCCACCGTTATTTTTGATGGGGTGAAATGGATTTTGCTGACCTGCTCCGGCCTCCTTCAGCCAGAGAAAACGGTGCGACCCTCAGATTCCCACAGAGCAGGTGTGACATGGCAGCTATTTTAAGTACTGGGGAGGCATGGTGGCTGAGGAACCGCCTTGGAACCCGGGTGGCATCTCCCGCGCGTGTCTGTGGGGTGGATGTGAGCTCTGCTCCTGCGAGCCCATTCAGCCTACAGACCGACGGGGGATTTTTGCAAATTAAAGTTCCCTGCAAGGAAACCAATCCCCCCAGACGCAGGGTCATGCTGGGTGGTGTGGACCTTGCTGACTCTCTGGTCTGTTTCCCAAAGAGTCATGCCCTTGGCCAAGGGGCTTCTCCATCGGGGTTTTCTATTCCAAAAGGAAGAAGAATTGGCCAAGTCAAGGGCAGGAGGGTGGGACCCAGGGAGGGAGACCCTGTCTCTAAACAGCAGAGGAGAAGGTGAAGGGGAGGCTCCCACCGTCTGCTGGACATCCTGAGCATTGGGAGCTGCAGAGATCCAGGCAGGGAGATGGCCGGGGGTCAAGACCACATCACATCTAGCAGCAGAATAAAATAGCAGAGATGGTGCGGGGTCTCAGGCCTGCAGAAAGCAGATCCGAAGACACCCCAGGACAGGTGACTGTGTTCAGGGAAAATACAATCTTGTCCTCACTCACTGATTCACTCATTCACTTAACAAATACTGAAAAGTATCTCCCGTCAGTGCTACTGTCCCAGTTACAAGTGAGACGGATAAAATTTCCTGATGACTTACAAGATAGCTGGTTTTTTTTTACCCTAGGTATTAAAAACGTTCAGGCAGAAAACTTAGGAAATATAGAAAAGAAGAAAGAAGAAAAATCTGCCGAGTATAGTGGCGCAGGCCTGTGATCCCAGCGGCTCAGGAGGCTGAGGCAGGAGGATCGTGAGTTCAAAGTCAGCCTCAGCAAAATCAAGGCACTAAGCAACTCAGTGAGATCCTGTCTCTAAATAAGATACAAAATAGGGCTGGGGATGTGGCTCAGGGGTCGAGTGCCTCTGAGTTCAATCCCTAGTACGAAGAAGAAGCAGCAGCATCCTCTGGATTCCCCTATCTTAGAGATAATCCTTATCCATATCTGCTTTGCATTTGAGTTTTTTAAGCCTCAGAATTGGGATGGTAGCCCCCTGCCCCCGCCCCCCGCCTTTTTAGATAGGATCTTGCTTTGTTATCAAGGATGGTCTTGAATTACTGCCTCAGCTGCCCAAGTAGCGGGGCGAGAGAGGCACATGCCATCACACCCACCATAATTATAGCATGTTAACTATTTTTCACTTATTTTATATTGAGAGAAGTTTCTTATACCTCCAATATGTTTTCTTTCATGCATGCAAGGGAGCCCATCACACGGACAGGAAGTAAATTATTTAGTGGCCCTCAATGGTTTGACATAGATGTTGTCTCCAAATAAAGAACATTATAATCCCCCAGGTGGGCATGGTGGTGCATGCCTAGAAACCCAGCCACTCAGGAGGCTGAGGGAGGAGGATCACAAGCTCAAGGCTACTAGCCTCAGCAAGTTAGTGAGACCCTGTCTCAAAATAAAAAAAAAAAAAAAGAAAAAGAAAAAGGGCTGGGGTTGTTGCACAGTGGTAATGTGATGGGCCAGGCTATGTGGGCAATGACCAAACAGACCCCATTTTGCCCTGAGACTCCACATCATGTAAGAAATGCTTCTCCCAGGGAAAGCCCCACCTCTGTACCCACCAACAGTTGCTTAGCACAGCATGTTTGGCAACACAAAATGGCCATTCTTACACAATGTACAAGGGTTCTCTCTTTGGCTTCCGTATTTCTTGGACAATGTGCCCTGTCCGAGATGGGTTGTCTAGATGTTAGTAACCATTCTTTAACTTGTACACAACTAGGGACGTTTTGGCCAACTCTCTTTTCGGCTTATGATTTTAGATCTCATGACGTTTGTTTATGGTTTTGAATCATAGCAACAGCCACTTATACTCTAATATGGTTTTGGACTATAAAAGGTGTACTCAAACTGCAGGAAGGGATCCAAGGGTGTGGACCTGCAGCCTGCCCCTTGGTCCTCCAGCTGGTGGGTCTGGACCACGGGCTGGTGAATAAAGTTTCCGTCTCCTGCTTTAAGATGGACTCAGTGATTTATTGCAATCTCGCCTTACCAGTGAAGCACCCCTGGGTTCAATTCCTAGTACTAAAATAATTGTAGCAAATAATCTTCAATTTGCTCTAACTTGCACAAAAATGTTCAAACCTCTGAATCTCTCATACATTATTTAAGCTACCCACTAGCAAAATGACACTGACCAATCCTGGCAGAAGTGCAGCCGAATGAAAGAGCCCCCGTATCTTTCCGTGGAGAGTTCAAATTCCATCGTGTCGAGAGATTTGTAAAATACTCCGACTGCACATCTCACATTCTAAGAATTCACGTCAAGGAATTAATATTAGAAATGTGTACCAAGATTTATGAAAAACAATATTTTTATCTGCATTATTTTTGTGCTTAATACATAGTAACTTCTAAAAATGGAAGCTATAATTACCAGTCCTATCATCATCAATGCCTTTTCCAGGCCCAGCTGGTTTTTAAAATAAGAATATTATAATTAATATATTTTTACATTGTGTCATCTCTTTCCAGAATTATTTTTGACACTTGCTTTGTTTCATAATCATGTTAACTGCAATTACTTGGAAATTAACAGACTTTCAGGTTCTGAGTTCTCTGATCAGCCATGTTTCTTTGAGACTCCCTTTTCTCATATCTGACTTATTTCTTTCGTTTCATTTTTTTTCAGCCACCTGGAATATTTGATCTTTTGTATTTTTCAAGAAAGTCATTAGCCATGGCATATGCTCTCAGACCTTCCACAGAATATGAGCCGCACGTGAACCAGGCACAATGGTGGGTTTGTAATCCCATAACTCCAAAGACTGAAGCAGGAGGGTCACAAGCTCAAAGCCAAGCTCAGCCACCTTGCAAGACACTGTCTCAAAATCTCAAAATAAAAAGTAAAGGCTGGGGCTGGGGCTGGGGCTGGGGCTGGGGCTCAGCAGTAGAGCACTTGACTTGCATGTGTGAGGCCCTGGGTTTGATCCTCTGCACCACCTAAATACAATAAAGGTATTGTGTCTACCTACAAATAAAAAAAAAAATTTAATAAAATAAAAAGGGCTAGGGATGTGGCTCAGTGGTAAAGTGCCTCTGGGTTAAATCCCCATTCCCCCCCAAAATAAAATAAAAATAATAAGAATTAACCACGTATAAGAATGGCACCTTGACTGTACATTGACTATAACCTCAATTTCTATTTCCCAAGTCTCACTCTTTCATAGCAGTTTTAGATTTTAAGACATTTTATCCTACCATTTGCTAACAAGTGTGGCCCAATGGAATCCCTTCCTTATTTTGTAAGTAACTTGGGGTGGTTTTTGGTTTTTTTGTTTCTTTATATCTGCAAAAAAAGACTAACCGTTTATGGGATTTTACAAATTTATCCCTGAGATTTGGAAATGTTGCCATTTATCTCTCAAAGAATTCTGACAGGGGCCAACGGATCTTTTCCTAGGAGGCCCCGGGGCTTTGCAGACCTTTGTGGAGTCTCTGCCTCAACCACCCAATTCCATTGTCATAACATGAAAAAGGAAGCCGTGTAGACACTGTGTCAATAAACAGATGGGGCTGCGTTCCAATAAAACTTTATTCATAAAAGCAGGTGAACGGGCTCCAGGATGTAGTCGCCTTGAGGTTCTTTAGCTCAGGGAAGGTACTAGGGCAGGAGATGGAGTGAATTATGTCACGTGCATGTGCCAACATGGTGTGATAAAGCCCACAATCATGCATAATTATGACAATAAAAAATCTTAGAGGAGGAACTTTCCATCACATCTTGAATTCATTGTTCCACTTCCCTTGCTGGGTCCCCCCATTCACGATCTCTCACTTAGATAGGTGAGCCTCAGTGGCTCACTTCCTTTCTCTCTTTTCTCATGACTGTCATTTTTGGACATCTGGGATTGTTCCCTGAGCTTATTTCTAAGTTCCCAGGTGCTGGCTCTGCTCTGTGAAGCGGGCTCTGGGCTGAGCCTCAGCAAATCCCCAGGAGCCTCTCCCCCTGGGAATTCCTCCTGGAGGGAGGGTAAGCAGGTCCCGTCCATTTCTCATGGGAAACACCCAGTTTAGAAATCACACACCTTCAGGGGGAAACTGTCACCCACCATGTGAACTTGAGGAAGATTCTGTTAGAGAATTCTGTTAGGGGAGCGCTGGCTTTTTCGGTTCGGTGGTTTTTCCTTTCTCTCCTTGGAGGTGGGGCTGGCCATGAGGGGCAGAACTGGACACCACAGCATGCAGCTCTGCGGGATCTGAGGCCACCTGCAGGGCTGTGGCGCACTCTCCCTGTGCTGCTTTACCTCTTCCTCCCAGGGGTGACCCCCGTGACCCCCAGCTCACTGCAGGGCCGAGCTCCAGGCCAGGCACCCACAGGACAGAGACGGCATGTTTCTGTTGCGACTGTAGTAACAGCCCCCAGTCCGGATACCAATCCCTTCTGGAGCAACCGCAGCCATTTCGAGGCTCCTTGGCAACACCTGTTCTTTGGCTGTTTCTCTGGGGGATCCAGGAGCCATTTCCAAATCCCTTCATTTACCCCCGACTGGCTACTCTGGAACTGGCTTAAACAAATAACAAGTTTGAAGCAGTTATGCAGCCCCTGGGGGGTCCCTCCCCTCCATCTCCACCTGCAAGGGACTGCACCCCCTCCTGCCTCCTCACCCCCACTCTCCTCCATCATCTCTTTAACAAAATGACTCAAGTTTCTGTTCCATCCGTGGTCTATTTCTCACTCCAACAGTAGTTTCTTGGGTAATGAGGTTGGAGATGAAGGGGAGTTCAACAGAGAAACTCAAATTGCCGTCTGGAAACAGCAGCCACAGCTCCTGGGTGATCCCTTCTGACAACTGTGTTAACAATCTCAGGGACGCGTCTCTGGCTGCTCGCAGTAACTCAGTTCTGCTGGGAGGCACCTGTGGTCCCTCGGCTCCGGACAGCTCTGTCTTCTCGTGTGTCCTGTGGCTTCTCTTTGCTACTCTGTGTTTACCCGTGGACAGGAGTTCTGCTGGACAGTGCCTAGGCCCCTCTGTGACCACCCAGGCCAGGAGATAGGAGGAGAAGGAGCATCAAACCCAGAAACTGAAGGAACAGAGAACCAAAAAGGACAGGGCAAGGGGGTCAGGCTGGATGGTTTTCTGTGTTCTGTGTCTCTATCAGGAACTTTCTGTTCCAACTGGGAGAGAGCCCAGCTCATGGTGGACTAAATGAGAAAGGGAAAACAAGAGGTGCTTCTGGTGTCGGGTAGAACTGTCTCCCAAGTACAACAGCCCCCGGGAGGATCCAGTTTCTTTCCACTTCATGGTGATAAAGTGGCTACCGCAGCTCCAGCTTCACATCCTTATAGTTTACTTCCAACAGCACAGAGCTTGGGTCCTTCCTGTGGTTTGCACTAGACTTTTTTTTTTAATAACAGTTTTATTGAGATGTAACGCACACACCCTACATCGACCCACTTTATGTGTAAAAGTCAATGGATTGAGCATATTTACAGAGTAGGGAAACTATCAGCACAATTTGAAAACATTTTCATGACCTCACAAAAGAAACCCCAAGTCCATTAGCAGTCAATCCCTCATCCGTCTCAAGTCCCCAGCCCTAAACAACCACTTATCTATTTTCTGTCTCTATAGATTTGCCTATTCTGGCTTTACAAGTAAATGTAATCATGCAGGATGTGGTCTTTTATGACTGGCTTCTTTAATTTAGCAGGATGTTTAAGATTTATTCATGCTGTCGAATGTACCAGAAATCCTTTCCTTTTTAGGGCTGAATAATATTCTGTGGTATGAATACACCACAACCTGTTTAGGCATTTATCAATTGATGGACATTTGGGTTGTTTCTATCACTTATCTATTATAATACTGCTCTGAGCATTTGTGTGTGTTGTGTGGACCTCTGATTTCATTTCCCTTGAGTATATACTTGGGAGTGGAATTACTGGTTTATATAGTAGCCCTCAGTTTAACCTTTTGAGAACCGCCACACTGTTCTCCAAAGTAGCTGTGCCCCTTTAAAGTCTGGTGGTGCCCGTGGGCCCCCGTTTGTCCACACCCCTGCCATCCCTGTTGCAGCCGGGCTTTCTGACTATTCCTCCCTGTGGTGTGAAGCGGTATCTCACCGAGGACTCCCGCCAACTGCCGAGAGACATGGTGATGGGCCTCCCTGGGTGGAGTGACCATTCCCGAGCCAATCACTGTGTCCAGGTCCATTTGGTGCTGGACCTGTCAGACCTGGGCCCTGATCCCCATCCTGGAGTTTATCTGGACCCGGATCATGTGGACCGAGGACAGAGGGGAGGATGGAGTCCCAGTTAAAGATCTGGTCAGCAGGAGGATGGGAGGAGCTAGAGGGAGGCAGGGTAGGATGGGCACTCACTCGAGCCAACCGGAGTGGGCTGGGGCGATGCCCGGATCCGGGTCGGCCACGCACTTTAGTTCAGGCCCCAGGGTCTGGGTGCCCACGTGCTGTGACCTTGGTACCGTGGACACTGAGTCATGACACTAACGGGTTCTGAAGGCCCGGCCCCCTCCCTCCCCAGGTCTCAGTGCACAGGGGCTGTGGCGAGGTTCTGGAAGGATGGGTTTGGGATCCTTATCAAGCGGACCACGCCTCCCTGTTGGGGAAATCATGGTTCTGATTGGCCCGTTCCTCAGTCTGAGCCACCTGCCGTGTATCCATCAGAACCCCTCAGATGGTCCAGCCTCTAAATGTCCCCCTTCTAAAATACCCGGTGCTGACATCAGCTTTTACAGTTTACGCGCAATCGGTTATTTCCTCGGGCAATGGGTAAGTGTGTACCTCAGCTCCTGCCCTGGGAAGATAGCCCCTTGGCTTGTTTTTTAGAAATATGTTATTCCTCACCAGGTGCAGTGGCGCACACCTGAAATCCCAGCGGCTCGGGAGGCTGAGGCAGGAGGATCGCTAGTTCAAAGCCAGCTTCAGCCATGGCCAGGCACTAAGCAACTCAGTGAGACCCTGTCTCTAAATTAAATACAAAACAGGGTTGGGGAAGTAGCTCAGTGGTCAAATGCCCCTGAGTTCAATCCCTCGTGCCAAAAAAAAAAAAAAAAATTATGCCTTAAGCAATCATATCTCACTGGACATACCCTACAGGGTTAATAGATAATAAAATTCAACAGCACTTCCTGAAGTTTTATATATGGCAAGCAAGCACTCTGGAATACCTTTTCATTTCATTTCATTCTCATCAGGGTCCCATAGGGTAGGAAATATTATCTTCAGGTGAGGAAACTCAGAGAGGTTAAGTGACTCACCAAAAATCACACACTAATTCAAAATAAGTCACATGAAGTGCCAGGATTATCACATATCACTGCCTGTCACCACGATCCTCCAATCACTGCACCCCCCCCCCAGGCTATCCCCAGATCCTGCGGAGCTTCCCTTGTGAATATCTGAACCGCAGCACCTGCCCCTCCCGGGTCCAGCCCTCATCATGGCCTGTCTGGGCTGCTGGACAACCTACCCTGGGGCCCCCGGAACCGTCTTGCCTCCTTCCATTCATCCTCTGCCCTCTAACCAACATAAACTCTCTGCAGGGCAATGATTGTGCTATTGAGACTTCTCAGTGCAAGCGCAGGTGGACCTCTGGGATACCATTTCCCCGGCTGCCCCCCATAGATTCTGCGTGACTCGCCCTCTTCCCTGTGCGCCCAGCCTGTACCATTCACCAGAGTCACTTCTCCAGGCTCCGTCTTTGAGGCCAAATCTACCCAAAGCATGGAAGAAGCCATTCTTCCATCCCCTCACCCACCACCTGCAGAGCCGTGAGGCCTTTCGACAGGGCCCAGTACCCTCAGAGCCCAGAATCACAGGGCTCTAGTTGAGTGACCTGGTTACCAGGACATCCTTGGAGTCGAGTAGAGACTGCCATGGTCATCTGGTCTACCTCAACCCCTTCCCGAAGACGGTTAACCTACATTCCAAACGGTCCGGCTCTTGTTCCCTGGGCCATTCGTTGTAACCAGGGCATGTGAAATCTTGAGCTGGTTTTTGCAGTTTTTCCATCTGCAAATTGGAAGGAAATCGTAATCATTTTCCAGATAAATTCCAAGGATGTTTTTCCATTCCAAATTTCAATATCCCCCATACAATCTTATCTGAGGGTCTACAGCAAACTGAACAAGGACCTTCCATTCCCCACCGCAGTACCCCTTTGGCTCCTTCCCGTCACTTAGGTACTTTCAAGGCACAGCTGCTCGGAGCAGTGAGGACAGGGTACCATGGTTCCATTACTCAGGAGCCACAGGGCCTGCAGCCCTACAGAGCAGCAGGTCCCCAGCAGGCTGTGTGTCCTACTTAAGGAAGAATAAAAGACCAGGTTGGATTCCTGCAGGACCAGTAAACAAACCCTACATCTGCTGCAGAGAGAGAGAGAGAGAGAGAGAGAGAGAAGAGAGAAGGAAAGAACGGAAAGAAGTATTGATTTTGTGGCATTGGAGGGCCTGGGGCTTTAACAGACATGTAAAATCAGGCACGTTGCTGAAGATCAATACGAGGTTTTTATGCTTCTGACCTAAAAAGTACCAGCTCTGTGTAATTTAAACACAGAGAGCCAGGAGTCTACCGCCCAACATCTGGCACGCTTTCCTCAGTTACCGTGGACACATCTGCTCGCTTCTCTGCAAACATTTGCCTTTTTTACTAGAAAACAGGAGTGGATAAACAAAGGACTTTTCAGGAATGTAGAACCAATTGTTTCGGATCTCACTGCCTGAAATGATACCCTCACGGAGCGGCGTGGGGTGGCTGGGAGAGAAGCCAGGGAGGCAGCTACAGGGTGGGAGCACGTGGGGAACGAAGGAGCACATCTGGATGCACGGGGTCCTCGCCCAGCCTGTGGAAGGGGAGCCAGGCTCGGGGTTTCCAGAGGAAGAGACAGTCACTGTCGACTGAAGGGGGTCAGGCTGCAGCCGGGGGCAGGGAGCAGAGATGATTTCTAGGGAGACACTTATGCCCAAGAATTTCCAGTTAGGGGTGTACTCAAGTGCATGCACACACGTGTACGCACAGGCACACGCACTGATTATTGGTCAAGGGTCAAACAGAAGGAGAGGCAGGATGTCCCCCTTATGGCTCTGAGTTCTATCCTCGAGCCACCAACTATTAGCTGTGACTTGGGCTGGAGTGATTTAGTTTACCTGTTCCTCAGTGGCTGCATGTGTAAAATGGGGGTAATAATGACGATAAGAACCTCTCCACCTTAGGTCTTGGGAAGTGGTAAAGGGCGGGCCCAGGTACAGTTCAGCACAGCACAAGTCCTTTGCAATCCTCGGCTGACTTTTGTATCTAGCAGGCCAGCAGGCCTAGAAGAGAACGTGGCTGTGCCCCAGTTCCCCGGATGCAGTTCTGAAGATGCTGTTTTGACAGACCCCCGTCAAGCAGACTGCGGCTGGCAGAAGTCCCCTCAACACACAAGGCACAGGCACAGAGCGGAAGCTGACCCCCCACCTCCTGGGCCCTGGGCTGCTACCTGTGGCTGCAGCTGCCTGACCCCCCACCCCCACCCCCAGCTCCACCCCAGTTCCAGGGCCCTGACCTGGGGAGCCTGTGGCTTTTCTTGGAGCCTGGCTCCCACGACTTCCATCGGGACAATGCAGGCCCATGTGCATTTATTGGGTAGAGTCCTACCAAGTTCTTTTCCTTAATTTTGCGGCCACATCGGACAGCTAATCTGTTGTGACATGCTATCTAAATGGCCCTCCGATCAGAATTCGGAAGAAGCCATCCATAAGTCACACACGTAGTGGCTCGTAGGAGAAAAAGAGTTACATTGGCTGCGAGAGGCAGAATAATAATGGCCGTTATTACGGCGAATCCAGGGTCGCCACATTCACTCCACATATCAAATCCTCTTTCAATGAAACCAGTTCCATCAGCTGTCAGATTCTATTAAATATATCCCTCAGACCGACGGACCAGCTGACGGGAGAAGCTCAAAACCATCCACCCACCATTAGCATCATAAAATGTGAAATCAGCTGGAAGGGATGATAACAGAACTGAAAACAGAAGAGATGAAAATCTGTGACGCTCTTGTGTCCTCCTAAATAGAAACCCCGAGAGTGACAAACACACCCATAAAATACTGAGGTTTTTTTTTTTTTTTTTTTTTTTTAAAGCCCAAAACAAAAACAATTCAAAGGTGGTCCTGTTGTGTGCTTCCTAACCTAGAATGGGTCTTTTACCTTTTGTGAATGTGAGATTTGCATAAATGTTTCATGAGGTTTATACAATGCATAAACTGAAGCGTTCATTAAGGCAACATCTGTGCTGTTTGCCCAGATAATACTGTGTTTCCTGCAAGTCAATGAAATATAACCTATCCTAAGGTCGGGCTGTTAAAATACTTGTGCAAGAACTGCGATCGTGTTTTACACTTCTGCAGACGCTCGGATCTACCAGAGCCATTTTTAATCAGACAAGAGCTGGGGATGGCTGGCACCTTAGTAGAAGGCACAGAGGTCCCCTTGGAGAGGGGTCCATAAAGTGGAGGAAATCTTTCTGTCTGTGAACCCTTTCTTCTCAGTTTCGGCTTGTCTGCTGAGATAGTCACTTAATAACTTAGGTACAGAAGTAGATCTGTACCTAAAGTCTACCAGGAAGCAGAGACTGGGTCTGAATGCCCAATGGCTTTGTACAGCGACAATCTTATCATGATATTGGTTCCATATGGGACTCTTTAAAGAAAAAAAAAAAAAAACAGAAAAAAAAGTTATGAGACCAATAATTTTTAATGAAACTTGGCTTAGCTCACCAACAAGTCTCACAGATGAAACAGCAGGACTGAGCTAGAAACAGGACTTTTCTTCTTCTTGGCTCGGATGAAAGGGAACATCGTTTCAATGAAAGACCCTAATGGAGATATGTTTCCTATTATCAATTTTACGCAAGTAGGGATTTAGGCATTGTCTCTTTCACCACATGTCCCGGAGGCCTCCTGCTTCTCCAAACGTGGAGGTTTTCCTGATCTTGCTTTTTTTTTTTTTGAGTTGCATTTTTGATAGAAACTTTTTGGGAGAAAATTGTTGAGAGTTCTTGTCTCCATAGTCTTTAGAAGGATTTTGAGGGTAGAGAAAGAGTCACCAGAAAATGGGGGTGGTAATCTGTCCATCCATCTATCATCTCTCTTCTCTCTCTCTCTCTCTCTCTCTCTCTCTCTCTCGGGTATCCCACTATTGACAGTTGTGCTAGATAATCTGTTGTTTTAGGGCTGTCCTGTGCATTGTAGGATGTTTACCAGTGTCTCTGGTCTCTACCCACCACATGCCAGAAGCAACCTTACCCCAATTTGTGGCAACTAAACATGTCTTCAGATAATGCCACATGTTCCTTTGGGAGAGAAAGCAAAATGGTCCTTAATTGAGCATTTTAGTGTTTTCTGGTCTCCAGAAATTTGTTAACTGCTATATCTGGGTGTTCCTTGTAGGAATTTTTTGCTTAAGGACAAGGTGACTTTTTATGACTAGGTGTAGCCAGTCTAAGTCCCTTGTCTATCTATCTGTTGGTCTAGCTCTACCCGTGAGGGGAAATGTCATGAGGTAGGAGGCAGAGTAAGAACACGGGTGGCGGGAGGCAGCCAGGACTCCCCGTTCAGATGCAGGATGGAGCCAGCCCCGCGGGATCCGCTTGACCCGTCTCCTGTCTTCAGACAGAGCAGGGAGAACAAGTCTGGCGTTCACAGACTCCAAGTGTCGTTGCCTCTCACCCTGCTGCATTTTATAAATCCCGGGACCCTCATTGCCATTTGAAAATCTCTTTCCCATTTATACGTCTCCATTTTCCTTGTCGCCCCAACTCGCATACAAAGTGCATGAGAATGGGGACCTTGCTTGCCTGAAGTGGCGGCGTGGCCCTTCAGCCAAACATAAGGGTTTTGTCACCAGATTGTTGGGACAGAAACCCAAGGTCTGCAGCTCATGAGCTTTGTTGACCTTGGGCAGTCACTAAGGCTCCAAAATAAGTAAATAACTGAATAAGAAGACCAGTTCCCGCGTGACGGGACTAAATGAGATGATACTTATCCCAGAAGATGCCTTCCACCAACAGGAGCTAGTATTGCTCAATCCCCGTACTTCTATCCATCAGGGTCGTCCCCGGCACAGGAAGGAACACAACATTAGTGACATGAATGGATGAAGAATGAATGAACAGACTCTCTTGGGTCTGTCTCTAATTTTAATTTTCTTCTGTCACAGTGGACAAGGGGCTCTCCAGCAAATCCCCCTTTTCAATTTTCATTACAGCTGAGAAGCAATGGACTCCTCGAATGTTGGTTTTTATGCAAGGAATTTATACTACTCGGACATAAAGGGTCGAGGCTCGGGAACCGTATGCCACCATTCATATCTCTGGCCATGTCCCTCTGGTGGCAGGTCTTCCCTCGGGAGCTTCTGTCCTCTGCAAGGACTTGGCTGTCCTCTGAAACTCAGCTCCGGGCTGCCTCCGACATTCTTGGGGTCCTCACGGATTCCTGGATCTGTCACTGCCCTCCATGGGGGGCAGAAGTCGGAGGGCGGGGGACAAGGCAGGCAGCCTGCCTGGGATGGGGAGCCCAGAGGCCAGGCTGGGCTCAGCCTCCTCCCGCACCCAGTGATAAATCACCATGTGGAAGAAATGCGCTCAATCAGAGAAGAAAAAGAGATGTAATTATGTCGTTTATAATGAATTCTGAAGGAAACAAAGAATTTAAGAAGAAAAACTCTGGAGACAACAGGGAGCCGAAGCCTCTCGGCTCCTCTGAGCTGCCCTGGAGAAGACGCATCGCTGATCAAACATTCGGGGGGATCATCGGAGGCCGTCCCGGGCCCCCAGAGGGCTCAGGAGGAAGCAGGGAGACTCGGAGGCCGCAGCAAGCACAGCCTGACTTTTATTAAAGAGATGATATGCTCACCCCCTCGGCTTCCACCAGCATCAATAATATCAACTTTTGGACAAACGGTTCTCTCTGGGGAACAGGTTCTGAGACTGGCTCCTAATCTTCCTCCTTTGAAGTATCCAAGGGCTTAAAGGCATGGGTCAATATCTGGGGCCTCTGTGGGAGGGGGCTTGAAAGGGTCCTGCTGGGGAGAAGAGTGAGACCACCAGCATCCCACTCCCCCTCTCAGGCCTACCGTCTCCATTCAGCCAGTTTCCAGGGCTCCAGATCGCCACCTGCTCACCTTGGGGGCAGAATTCCCCAAGGCCCTGACGGCTTCTAAGAAGATGGTTGTCATGTGCTGCAGCTCACAGGCCTCAAGTTTAAAAAGAATTTTTTTTTTTTTCTAAAAATGTGATTACGGTATTTGTTATAGCCCAAGGTATGGAGTACTACTAGCTAGCTTCTTTAAAAATTACATGAGAAATAAATTGATGAATGGCTTCCTATATTCTTTTCCACCAGCACTTGCCGAGTGGGTAGCTGGTTTGGGAGCAGCATCTAGGACCCTCGCATTACGGGGCAGGCGGTGCGCTAAGCACAGTGCAGGATTTCTCAAGTGTTCCTCACACCAGCCCCAGGAGATAAGTATTATGATTCTTATTTTATTGGATCCAGACTCTATGTTTTAACCTATGAGCTATTAAGTTTTTGTGGTCAAGTGAGTTTGTAAAACTCAAGAGTTAATCAAGATTAACGGGGTTGTGTAACTATAGGAATTCCCGGCCTTTTAATATGCTTATATCCATTAGAAATCTCCAAGAGGAAGAACAGACTATGTAGCCGTTCCCAAAGTACTGTGGTGCACTTTTTTCTCCCGGTGTATTTCCAAGAATTAGTGTTCAAGAAAAATCTTGCTAAGAATGTAATGTTCCTAAGGAGATGCAGAACCATCACTTTGTGGGTTAGTCACAATGCCACAAAGCGGATCGTTGTACGGTTTTTGTGTAAAATGAATCGATCTGTTCTTAAAAGCCATTTTCAACATTGCAAATATCAGAACGGAAAACTTGACATTCAATCAAGCATGCTGGGTACCAAAAGTCGAAGGAACACATTAGCAAAACTTTTCCCTGCTTATGAAATTTCTCACCAAGCTTCTTCATATTACCCTCTAGGAAATTTTCTAACCTATAGAATCTTCCAGCGGAACTTCTACAACCTACCCCCATGGGGGTGGACAGTAAATCTGGCCTACCACTTGTTTTTATAAATAAAGTTTTATTAGGACACAGCCTTGGTCACTCATTTACATATTACTTATGGTTACCTTCACACTACAGCAACAGAGGTGGATAGTTGTGACAGAGATTGTATGGCCCAGAAAGCCTAATATATTCACTATCCAGCTCTTCAGAGAAGAAGTCTGCCAACCCCTTCCCCCAGCTTAGAGCAACACATTTGCAATGATTATAGAGCCTGGTTGCAATAGAAAGCCTCTCCAGTAGGGGTCACTAGCCTCTCCAGTAGGGGCCACTACCTAATATACTGTAAGTCCAATTTGAGGCAAGCGAACACCATGACAGACGCACTCCATAAGTTCAGAAATCATATGAAATATATCTTTTTCCCCCTCTGTAGGGAAAGGAGAAAGACATCATCATTTATTCACATGGTCATGTATGTGGAAATGGGCATATATCACCACATTTGAAACTCTCTAAACAAGCAGATATGATCCCGTTTTATGAAGAAAGAAATCATTCCAAAGAGCTGAAGTCTTTTGATGAACATCACACAGTAAAGGATTTGCGGAAGTCAGGACTTCCCAGAGTCTCCATGATGCTCAACTCCAGGGAGATGCCATTCACGTTGCACCTCCAATTCAAAGCTGGGCGCTGGTCCTATGAAATGGTCCACAATGCAGGCTCTGGAATTACCAAGCCTAGATTCAAATTCCAGCCCCATGGTGGACTAGCTTTGCCATGGAGACCGGTGACTTGACTTGGTGCTTCCATTTCCTCACCTACAAAGTGAGGTGGAAAATAATCTTTTCCTCACAGGGTTGATATGAGGACAAAAAGAGTTCATTCATATAAATCTCTTAGAATGATGCCTAGCATATCAAAGGCACTGAGCAAAGGTTGGTTCTCTATTTCATGAAAAGAAGCAAAGAAGGGTCAAGGATAACATCTAAACTTGCCTTAAATGAACGAGTTGGGGGTTGGGATGGTACTTTTGTTTTTGCAAGTATATAGTGGATCCCTTAAAAATCAAGGAGGTGTTTTCTGGTCCACCCTCCCTACCAAGTGCCTCAGACAACATATTCCATTGGATTGATTAGTTGAAGGCACAACTGGGGAAAACATCTGTTAGGAAAGTAAAATCTTAAGCTTCTAAATTTATTGCCAGTGTGGGAAACTTGGTGAGCACCAGAGACTGACTTCTGCTTCAATTTCAGAGGACTAGGCCTTTGTGTGATGTTTAGCTGTCTATCATCCCAAGCTTAGTGCCTTCTAAGAACTGTCACTTATTACCCAAAATTCTGTGGGTTGCTTTGGGGCTCAGTTGGGTGGTTCTTCTGATTGGACCTAGAGTCACCCAGAGATCCAGTTCTGCTGGAACAACCAAGATGGCGCTCCTCCACATTGGTAGTTGACACTGGCTGGAGGCTGGGAGTCCATTGTGGCTGGCTCTCATATCTATTCCTTCAGGATTTTCTCCTTTATACCAAAACAACTCCCACTCGCACTCCATGTCTCAATCTGGGTGGCATTTCCTCTAGGAGGCAAGCCCTGCTTCACACCTCTCCCATTAGCCCAGTGTTCCCATTGCAGCGTATTTTACCCTCCGTCACCCCGACCTGCCCATTCAAATGTGGCATGTCTCCTCCTCAGTGACTGCTGGCTGCTCAGATACTGCTCACCTCCATGAGCAGAAGGTTTCATGGGGGATAGGGACTGGGCTTCATTTTCTGCTACGCACTCAGTTGGTGCCCAATAAATTTCTTACTGACTTAGCTCTTGGAAGGGGTTTCCATCAAGAATGGTGAAGATGGGGAGCTGAAAGAAGGAAGGACAAAAAGAACCCCGTGGTTGATCTGAAAAGCCTCAGAGGACAGAGGAAGTACAAAAACCAAGACCAAGATGGCGGGCACAGGGCAGCCTTGCTGAGCCAAACCCTGGTTCCACTCACTCACAGTCAGGGGCTCACAGCTGTCCCCATGGTTTTCTGAGCTGCATGAAAGACTTAAACCCCAATCAACGTGTCATTCACACCGATTTCTTGGCATGGCTCAGAGTCTCCGAGGAGAGTGAGCACACCAAGAAGTTGCAACTTTGGGCTCCACCGGAAACTTCTTCCAAAGCAAAACACACATGAGTGTGTAAAGGGAGGTTTGTAAAAAAAGAACCCAGAGAGAAAGGAGTGAATCTAATAATGCCTCGATCCTTTATGCTTCTCTAGAAGCATCTGGGGCCTGGCAGGGCCATCAGATGAGGCAGGCCACCCACTGACCTCCTCACTGAGCTGGGGAGGCTGCTGAGGTCCCTCTTCTAGAAATGTCTCCTCACTGGCCTGTAACTGAGGGGCAGTGGAGGCGACTGCTTATTTATTAGAAGCATCACCTGGCTGAGCGGCGGCTGTTCCCACGTTCCAGGGCCTACAGGCAGAGCCCAGGTTATATCCAGGTTTCAGGGCAGCTTCTTAAAGACCTTCTCTCTAGGTTTTACACACAACTGCTGCTTCTTTATATCTCACCTGCCTACCTCCTGTTCTTCCTCCTTGAGACCAGCCCCTACCTCTTCTGCACAAAACACAGCTGTCTATTTCCTGTGCCTCTTGCTTCTGAGATCCAGCAGCAGAGAGAAGCCTCTAAACTCTAACTCTGGGGGCAGGAGGCGTGAACGTGGACGTCTTCCTTTGCTTCCCCGGGGCCCCCGCACTCCCAGGCCGACATTTGTCACACACGAATGAGTGTGCTGTTCCCAACATGATAAATTTCACATCGGTCCTGCTGACTTGGGCTTACTAATTGCCCGAGAGCGTTTTCTTTGTTAAGCTTCTCTGTGATCATCACACTTTTTGTTGAACTGACAGTAGAAATATTCCACAGCCAACCGCCCCAAAGCAGCCCAATGCACCACTGGGCTTTCTTGACCAGTGGCAGGTACGGGTGCCGTGGTTCAAGTCCCTGGACATCACGGTTCCTAAACTTGGCCTCTGCACAGGGCTTCCCAGAGTCACCACGATGCTCAACTCCAGGGAGATGCCATCCACACTGAGCCTTGTGCCTGCTGCCCCTGGGAGCGAGTGGGGTACCACTGTGCATTGTAGGCAGTGGCCCTGGAAAACACCCTTCTGAATCCAGTGGTTTCGCTGGGCGAGAGGTGGGGTACCCATCAGGCTCTTGGTTAAATTAAAGGCAAGGGCAACAGAGGAGGACCCAGGAAGTTCATGCCCATGTCCACAGCCCCATCGTCGATTTGCTTTGTAGACTCCGTGCTGTCTGCCCCGCTTCCCAGGGCTCTCCGATGGAGGCATCTTTAATTTTAGCTGGTCAAGTACGGCTGTCAGATGATACCAGGGAAAGCAGGGCAGTGTGGATACCCCCGGGTGGTTAGAATATGACCTGGATTTGGGGAGGGTAAGAGGAGACCCAGTAGAAGATGCGGATGTCTGCCCTGGGGGGAGGGGGAGAGTGGCAGGGAGGTCTCCTCACTCTCATTTGCACGCTCCTTCCCGGCAATGAGATGGAGCGCTCTTATCAGCTCAAGAATTCAGCCAGCCTGGTCAGCGCTGCATACCACACGGTGGCTGGGCCTGGATCGGCTGTCTAGCCAAGAACAGGCTGGTCTTTGTTCCTGTGTGACTGGGGGTGCTGCTCGGGGATGGAGATCCAGAGTGGGTACAATTATGGGATTTTTTTTTAAAGGTCTAGAAATTGTATCTCCCACCTTGGACCATGGGAAAATAAATGGAAGGAGATACAATGTCAAAAGAGAGGCAAGTGGGGTCCTTTTTATTGCTGGCGACCTTCTTCCCCAAAGTGACCCACTAAGCTCGCCTCCTGTTGTTGCGAGAGCTAGCACTGGTGCTAAAACACTGCATTTAGCTTTTCAACCAAGTTCACCTTCTCCTAATAATGTCTTAACCCCCAAGGATTCATAATGCTCAAGTCTCAGAACTTGAAGAATTCTTGTAGATCACTTATTTATTCACCTATCTATTCCCACACTCATCTAGCCTTCTATCCATCCATCTGTTCATCCTTCCTTCCATCCACCCACCCTCCCAACCCTTCATCCACCCCCACATTCACCCACCTACCCATCCATCCACCAACCTATCCATCATTCATCCATCTACCCATCCATCTATTCACTCATCCTTCCATCCATCTACCAACCCATCCATCCACTCACCCATCCTTCTATCCATCCACCAACCCATCCATTCTTCCACCAACCCATTCATCCACTTACCCATTCATCCACTTACCCATCCATCTATTCACTCATCCTTCCATCCATCCACCAACCCATTCATCCATCCACCAACCCATTCATCCACTTACCCATCCATCCACTTACCCATCCATCCACTTACCCATCCATCCATTCACTCATCCTTCCATCCATCCACCAACCCATTCATCCACTTACCCATCCATCCACTTACCCATCCATCCACTTACCCATCCATCCACTTACCCATCCATCCATTCACTCATCCTTTCATCCATCCACCAACCCATTCATCGCAGCAAGGATTTATTGAGCACAAATGGTGAACCAGGATAACAGTCCCCTTTGCTCATGGAGCTGACATGCTATTGAGAAAGATGGAGAATAAAGAAATAAGTAAACAATACAGCCATAAGTACCCAAAGAGGGAAAACCAAAGAGACCCAAGAATGTAAATGGGAAGTCCTGGGGTGACCAGAAAGGTTCCTCCCCTGAGGTGACATTTAAGCTGAGAGCTAAATGACAAGAAGGAGCAACTATACAGAAAGGGTGGGGGAGGCCCAGAGCACTCTGGGCAAGCATTAAGAGGGTGCTCTGAAGTAGACACCAGCTTCGTGTGTTTGAGGGGCAGAAAGCAGGCCAGCAGGACTGCAGCAGAGTGGACGAGGCCGAAACCACTTGTTCGAATGGAAAATGACTCCAAGTCTAAAATAAAATAAAATAAACCAAAGCAGAGGGATTCAGGTAGAGCCCATTTAAAACCTCTGATAGGGTTCGATGCTGGAAGAAGCTCTGCTCTTCCCTGTAATATTCAGAACTCTTTGGGGCGCTAAATCACGGTCTCTGAACTCAGCCAAAGTCCATGCACACCTCAGGAGTGTCTGTGTCTCAAGAGGACAGTCGTTAGGGCAAGCAGAGGGTCCCCTGGGGTGACATCTTCCTGAACAAAAGTCCCGCTTATTCACCGAGGGGTTGACACTCTGTGTGCTCCACAGCATCCCGAGGCGCTTCCCCCTCCCGGCCAGCTGCAGGCCTCCCCCAGCTGGTTCTTGCTGAGCAGCGGACAGGACATATTTCAGACCAGGAGACTTTGAAGTATGTGTTCTCTTAAGGCTTAACAATGTCAAGCTTCATAACCCAAGAACGGGCTTGCTGGCTTCCTACTTTAAATTGCTCATAATTTGAAACATGCAAACATTTCCACTTTATCAAGCAGGGCTACTAAACATATTATTACGGGGACCTGCATGTTTTATGGTCTCCATACAGCCGGAGAGCTGAGTTTTATTAAAATAGACTGTTAAGAGGCTCAACTCATTATGGAATCTTCCAGGCCCCAGAATGAAAGAGTTTTGTTTATTCTAAGGGCAGGAAAAAAAGGGCTGAGAAGAGAGTGAGGATGAGTGTGTGTGTGTGTGTGTGTGTGTGTGTGTGTGTTTGTGCATGCGTGCGCTGCAGGGAGAGGTGGGGGGAAAGCAGAGACCACCAACAGTCTCTGCCTGGCCCTCATGCCCCTCCCAGCCCACTCTGCTGTCAGCCGCCTATCCAAGGCCCAGCATTTGTTTGTGGGTCTGTGAGTCTGTTACTTATGGTAGAGCGGGGTCTGGCTTGAAGGCAACTGGAATTTAGCAGAGAAGGGTGGTTCTTTTCATGGGTGGGGGGCAAAAGAGGCTCAGGGCCTCCACTGGGAGCAGGCATACGAATAATGTGAAAAATGAGACCAAATAAGTCAACGTAACCATGCAAAAGGTTTTTTTTTTTTTTTTTTTTTTTTGGTGGGGGGCTACTGGGGATTGAACTCAGGGGCACTCAACCACTGAGCCACATCCCCAGCTCTATTTTGTATTTTATTTAGAGACAGGGTCTCACTGAGTTGCTTTGCACCTCGCTTTTGCCGAGGCTGGCCTTGAACTCAGGATCCTCCTACCTCAGCCTCCTAAGCCCCTGGGATTTCAGGAGTGCGCCACTGCATCTGGCTGCCCAAAGATTTTTAAAGGATGCTGATGGTACAGAGGGCTAGTGGCATCTGCCTTTTTGTGTCCTCCTGGGCTGGGCTGGGGCAGGATTGAATGCCATTAAGGCTAAAGCCTTGTAACAGAACCTCTCCTCTGAACTCCGGTAGCCCCCCTTGCATGCTGAGGCAGGGGTGCTGGGCTGCCCACAGGGTGCCCCAGCTCATTGCCAGCCTAGTCCCCATGGAGCCCCACTGTCTCTGAGATGACCTCTCCAAGCCACCTGTCCAAGGTGGAGAGGGACCCAGCTGAAGTTCATTTACACTCTAGCCCCAGAGGCCAGCTGGCAACAACTGCGTGAGAGACCCCAGGTGAGACCAGCAGAAGAACTCCCCAGCTGAGCCCTATCATCCCGTAGAAACGTGGGCCACAGTGAGTGGCTGTAGGTGCTTGGAGTCACTAAGGTCGGGTTGGTCATTTACACAATTAATCACCAACACACCGTATTTCACCTCCTTCCTTCTGTTGGGGTTTTCTGGGAAAGTAGTTCTCCAGGGCAGTCAAGATGATCTTCCAGCCCTCCTGACCATGGTGTAGTGGTGATGGCAGCTGCCATGAGTGGAGGACCCAGAATGTTTGTATATGCCACCTAAGGCAGTTCTATTATTATTCCCATTTTACAGATGAGAAAACAGCCCAGGAGCCTGGTTCCGGAGTCCATGTTTTAGATTCCTGCAAGGCACGACTCTCCCTAGTCTGATTCTCACTGTCAAGCCTAACACTCTGCTGAGGGCTTGAAGGTGAACCCTTAAAAAGCCTGTGTTGGGAATTGAATCCCCAGTGCAGCAGGGCTGGGAGGCGGGGCCTAATGAGAGGTGTTTAGGTCAAGAGGGTTCCACTCCCATGAATGGATTAGTGTCTGTTACGACAGGGCTCGAGGCTGTGGGTTCATCTCTGGCTGTCTTTCTGTCTTGCTGTCACCCCTTACTCTTCTGCTTCCCACTGACACAGCCCAAAGTCCCTCACCTGATGTGCTACCATGCTCTGGGACTTCCCAACTTGCAGAACAGTGATCCAAATACATTCTCATTGCAATTGACTCAGCCTCAGCTCTTTCGTTATAGCAGCACAAAACAGACTAAGACAACTGCAGACCACTGCTGTCAACACCAGGCCTTGCCCACAGGAGGCGCTCAGTGGCAGCTGACACAAATCACACCTGGAGCTCCTCTGAAACTACTAGTCATCCTCAGTATTATCTGGATCTGTGCTAAATTCTGGGAACATCTCTAGAGCCTGGCATGAGACCCTCGGCCCTGCTCCCCTGGAGAGACATTAGCAGGCTTTGACCAGTCACCCTGAAGTTGCCAATGAGCTCCTTCTGCAGCCACAGCACCTGACACCATGGCTGATCTTGCCCCAGCAACCAATGTTAATGAAAGGGGATTATGAATGAATCACATGTGTATAAACCAGAGATGAGTAGGTGGAGGGATGGACGGATGGACGGACAGATGATGTATACACACACTACATTCTGATGCACATTGATTTTAAGCCTTCTTTGGAGTTTCTCTCAAGCTTTTAATTTTATATTCTTTCATTCTTATCTCTGCAATTTTTTTTTTTTAGTTGGCTTGATTACAGGGCAAAGAGGATGGAGGAGTAAGATCTGGCCATGCAGGAGGTCGGAAAGGTGTTAACAAGCTATAAATGACCTTCCCCGGCCTATTCAGGCATAAGTAATGTCCCCAAATTGCCTACAGTCAAAACTGCCAATTCCAAGCTGATTGCGATGAATCAGGCCCCCCCTCTACGCAATAATGTGATCAATTTCTCATTTCGCTGAATAAATAAGCGGAAGATGGGAGACTGTCTCTGACCCACCGTTAACCCCCTGCCTCATTATTCATATCAGACCTATGACATACATGGAAGAAATCCCTGGTTCAATTTTAGCTAATTATTTGTTAGGATTGAAGGCTCTGCGAAGTGTTACTGATGGTACAAGTGCCCAGGGACCCCCAGGCAGAGAAAGCCAGACCCAGCAGCCTTTGTCTACGAGGAGGGAGGCTGGAGAGAGGCCTCCTTTGCTTCTCCCACAAGCTTAGGGTCGGCGTGCTCACCAGCTCGGGCGTGTTGACTCGCCTCTGAGTGTGATGCTCAGTGTTTTATGATTATTGTTCACTTTCATCTTTTTATTGTTCTGGTGACGATCACCCTCACAAATCAGTTCCTTCACTGGAAATAAATCCTGGGATCGTCTTTCCCCTCACCCTGCCCACCCAGCGTCTCCCTGGTCTGGACACGTAGGGACCAGAGCTCTGGGAAAAGTTAAAACTGTTCATGTAACCGACAGGTCGCCTCCGGAGAGAGTTCTGGGGAAGCTGCGGAAATATGTCCACGTGTCGCGGGAGCATCAGGCTCTTGAAAGGGATTTGGCAGGTGACATCCACAGAGATGCTGGGCCCCGTTGGCCTGGTCCAGAGGCTAATGGCATATCCTCTGGGAGGAGGAGGTTGGCTCAGCCTGGACGCTCTGGAGCTGCCCCATAGAGGTTTGGATGAGGGCTGTGACCAGCTCTCCTTCCCAGGGGTCCATCTGCCAGTCAGCCCCTAAGGAATTTCCCCAAACTAGAAGAAAACAGCTGGTTTTAGATGCCTTTGCTTCCTTAGGAGAACAAAGGCCTCTGTCACTGTCTCGGGGCCACATTGCCTTCGTAACTATTTACCCATTTTCAGAACATGTGAGAATGCCCCCAAAGAACCCTCACTCGGGAGACTTTTAGAATAGGAATCATGAAGAAGAATGTCCATGTCACTCAGCAGATGATTTCTGAAGCTGTGTCAGGCTCTGGGCTAAACTCGGAAGATGCATTAATGAAGGAATGGCATTGCCGGGTGGTCTTGCCATGGGGAGGAAGAGAATATTTATGGTATTTATGGTCAGGGGAAATTCATGGGGTACAGGGGAGGTATGGACTTGGGGGGGGCAGGGGTCTTCCAGGAGATAACTAAGGAATGAAAAGCTGTGATTGAGGAGAAGGGGCAGAAAGTGGGTAGGATGGTGGGGAAGGGACCCGTCCGCTAGAAGCAGCACTGGGCAGGAGATCTTGGGGGTAAGGAGAATGGCTGGCCTGAGGACCGTCTGACCCCACTCTGGGGGCTCCCTCCATCTACTCCTGGATGGGAATATTCCAACTTTGAAGTGGGATGTGGACTCTATTAATAATTGGGTCTCAGAGGCTGGGATTCCAGATTCCAATTAGGTCTGCCCCAGAAAACCTAGTGTATGGAGGCGCCACATTTAAAAGCCATATCTGTAAACTCGGGTTTCCGGAATTTTACTCCAGGTTCTCTTGAAGGCAAATGAACAGATCAGTGTGGCATCCTAGGAGGGTCTCGGGCTGCCTGGAGTTGAGGGTTTGGAAGAGGACATGGTATGACCAGCTGGAGAGAGGCAGGACCATCCCCCGTACTGTCTCGGAGGTGGCCTGGGGCTTGGAGTAGGTGGAATGATGTCCACTTCACCGCCACAAAGACTGAGGCCCTGGAAGACCTAGGGCTTTGCCCATCATTCAAAATCACTGGGCAACTGGCTGATGTGCCCAGTCACTAGGAAAGGCAGTTCCAGCCTGAACTCAGTTCTACTGTTTTCCACCACAGAAAACCTATTTCCAGTTTGGGTGATAGGAGATAGACCTCCATGAAAGAGGAGCATGTGTCATTTTTAAACAGAGTGATTGCTTGGAGACCGAATCATGCAGATCCAGACCAAGGAGCTGAGGAATCTGTATTTCGACAACACGGACGTCTGCCCGGCCAGACACCCAAAGGCCGTGCCAGGCATGGTCTCCACTGGGGCTTTGGGCAAGCTTTTCCCTCTGCCTGGAACGTTGTTCTGCTGAAGGGTTCCCTAGGCCATCCCCGTATTTCACCCAGGTCTCTGCTCAAGTGTGGGCTCCTCCAGTATCCCCTTCCTGAATATGCTGTGCAAAACACCTGCTCCCTAACTTTATCCCTCATTGTTGTTGTTTTTTTTTTTTTTTCCCTGTTTGACATCAGGTACCATGTGTCTGTCACTCTGTGATCTCTGCCTTCTCCCCTTGGAAGACGAGCCTCCTGAGAACACAGACTCTCCTCCACTCCTCCCCTCTGCTGTCTTGTATGCAGTGGTGGTTAATAAGATATGAATTGTATAAGTTGAACTCAGGGTTCCCCTGGAGGATTCTTGGAGGGGCTTTCCAAAAGAGTAAAAAGGGATGCTGCAGGAGGACAGACCACAGGCCCTGGGCTCCCCCTGGTACGTCACCCAGCACCCCAACCGCCTAGACCAGGGGCTTCCTCCCTCCACAGCCCTCTGCATCTCTGGGGCCAAGATCGGGCTGAGCACAGGGCAGGAGCCCAGTCGAGGTCTGTTTGGATGATGAACAACAGAAGGACTTGAATGAGCATCTGCATTCAATCTCCCCAGGGTCAAGACCAGAAGGGGACCCTGGCTGGTGGGAACTGCAGAACCATGGGGAGTAATGGCCTCATCGTTATTGGAGATACAGTTAATTGATTATTTATCATGTTCCAGGCACTGTCTAATAATTTCCCATTCTTTATCTCAGTGAATGCTCACAAAACCCCCTTTACGTGATACTATTATGATCCACTTTTTACATATGAAGAAAAGGAGACCCAGAAAGACCTGTGTGTCTTGAGATGACCCGTGAAGGGTGTAGAATAGTCAGGACGGGACTCCAGGATGCAACGTCTCTGGTGCTGGAGCAGGAAGTGGAGCAGGTTTGAGCCCTGGTTGCTGAGTCGGTCACATTTAGGGGAGGAGGAGGAAGAAGAGGAAGAGAAAGAAAAAGGAGGAGGAGGAGCAGGAGGAGAAAGAGAACAGAGGAAGAGGAGAATAGGAGGAGGAGGAGGAGGAGAAAGAGAACAGAGGAAGAGGAGAATAGGAGGAGGAGGAGAAAGAGTAGGAGTTCTGACCCTGGACACTGTGCATCTGACGGGAGGCGTAGCCTGTTTGCAGGTGCATTCCTTCATTCGGCCATTTTATTGCATTCCTACAATATGCCAGGCACTGTTTCAGAGGTCGTGGTGGACAGGATTCCTGTCCTCCTGGAACCTCCTGTCTCATGGGAGAGAGAAAGAAGAACTCAGGGTGCAAACATGGTGTGGGGCCCACCCAGGAGAGAGAGCAGAGAGCAGTCTGGCTGAGGGGCCTTAATAGGCATCAGCCAAGGACTGAAAGGAGAATGGAGCCAGCCTGGTCAGGGGCTGGAGAGGGGAAGGAGAGAGTGGCCACCCAGCCTTGAAGAATGGCACTCCCGCCCCAGAGGAGAGACAGCGCAGGTGGAGGAACCAGGCCTCGGCTTTGGAAAGGGGCAGGGCTAAGCTGGCTTGAGCAGGGAGTCAGCTGCCCTAATGCACCCCATCCAGGCATGGAGGAGGTCTGAACCCTTCCCAGGAACCCACTGCAGGCGAATGGTTGAGAGCTGCGTCCATCCAGAACTGACGCCTTTTTGAAGTTCACACCGAGTCCCCTGTGCACCTCAGTGGCCCCCATCGGGTCACTCCATAAACAGGCACCATTGTGTTTCCACTCTCTGGAAGTAGCCTGGACTCCAGAGGGCCAAAGCAAATATTTGCTGAGCCTGGCATGGCTCCAAATTGGGACAAAGTATGGTCAGGTTGCTGACCTTGTACTCTTAAGGTTCAAGGGCCATGTGGCAGTCTTCCAGCCTCAAACCAAGGCAGGATGGGAAAAAAAAAAAAAATCCTCCCAACCTGGTTATGGGAAGAACTGACCCAGGGACCGTTCTTTCTTCCATCTTCAAGGTTCCTTTCATACGATCGCTTTCACATGCATTTCGAATTCACAAGGAGCTCCACTTCCAAGTCGTTCTTGCTTGTTATGATTCTTCAAAAAAAAAAAAAAAAAAAAAACCTATGACAAATATTTGCGAATGGGAAAACATTGTCGCTGATCAAAGTCCTACCCCTGAGTGGTCCTGGGTGAGGCTGGGTCCTCCCAGAGCTGAGTCCTGGAGAGCAGGAAACAAGTGATAATGATGATGTTCATGTAGAGAAAAATGAAGCCCCTCCTCCGTCATTCAGTCCCCACCGTGGGTTCTGACCCCACACCGGACACTGGTTACCAGTCTCTCAGTGGCTGTTTTCCATGACAGTTTTCTTGTCTGAGCTCATTCATCGATTTCTATGCAGCTAAATCAGTTTATGGAAAGACTCACATGAGTTCCTGAATATGGGGGCCAAGGGGGGACACCATGAGACGCAAGACAGACTTTTCCTGTAGTGGTAGGAAAATCCCCAGCTCCCCCCAGGCCTCCCTTCTGGTCTCCTGTCATAGCTTCACTTTTTCCACGACCTTATCAATTTCTGATAGGCCGGAGCTAGCCCAGCATTCAAGGGAATGGAAGTGCTGGGAAATATGAATCCCAGCAGGTCCCCCACCGGACTCGTGGGGAGGCCCACGTAAGCTCAGATCTGGCCCCTGAAGGAAGGCACCATCAAGATCAATCCCATCTCCTCTTTCCCTGCACATGTGACTCTGGAGTAGGGAGGAAGCTGAGCTAGACAGGAAGTCTTCAGTGATAGAGGGCCTCAGATACCCTGACAAAGCCTGACGTTAGCCTCCCAAATCGAGAGCAAATGTGAAATTTTTGAGAAATTTTATTGGCGGTCTTCAGGTGCAGTTGGTAACCAAATATCACCAAATATTTCTGGTTCTCTCTTCTTCCTCTGGGCTCCAAGTAGGATTGGACTTTCTGGATCCCATATGGGTGGATGGGGCCATGGGACCAGTGCTAACCAATGAGTTGCTAGAGGAAGTGACATACATCACTCCTTGGCTAAGCATTTAATTACTAATTGGGGAATCTTCTAGGACTTTCTTTTTCTTCTTCTTCTTCTTCTTCTTCTTCTTCTTCTTCTTCTTCTTCTTCTTCTTCTTCTTCTTCTAGAATTGTGACTGGAGGAATGATGGAGGTAGCTCTATTTGGATGCCTCGGTGATTCAAATGAATTCAGAGGACGGGTAGCACAAACAAGAAATGAACATGGGTTGATTTGGTTCTGAAATTTGGTGCTGCTTGTTACTGTCACATAACATAGCCTCTGCTGACTGAAACATGGGGTGAGACCATATACAGACTTGGCAAAAGAGAAAAGGCTCTGGTTTCAAGCCTCAGGACCCTGCAGTGCTCTATCCTCCTCATCTCCTCTAAATAATATTAGTAGTAACTTTATGACCTTGAGCCGGTTAATTACATTTCTCTGAGTTTTGTTATTCTTCTGTATAAAATGAAAACAATGATGCTGGCTTCTCAGCATGCTATGAAGTCACTGAGCTAATGCATGTAGAGTGTCTAACCTATTGTCTATGCTATACCTATGGTATCGCATTGATTCTAAAATGCCTGTTTGTGCACATTCAACACTTCTGACATTTACAATCAATGCCATCTTTCAATTAATTGGCAGTGTTTTTTTCTCTCTCAGCAGCATAATAAAATAATGCTGTGCCTTACTTTCCAATGGTGTCAGAGTCACTTAGTTGGCACTCAGTAAATGGTAGAAATTATTCTTATCTTTCATGTGACCCTATTGAAAGGTTCCGGGTTTGGTTTAGATCTGGAGAAGATGACAATCGCAAGATCTCAAAGGAGCAGATGACATGGAAATGCTTTCCGGGTACCTAGGCACTCTGGCAGCAGAGAGGTTGCAACCCCAGGGGCACCACCCCCAGGGAGCCTGACTCTCAGGGTACGCACAGCATTTAGTTCTGGAAGAGCTCTTGAGGAGGCCAGCATTTAAAGAGGTGGTGGGAAATGGTATGGCCAGATGGTCACGGCAGTGCCCAGCTGATGCCCAGTAAGAAGAGCAGGGTATGGTGTGGAATTTGCAGCTTAAAATGCCAGTTTCACAGAATGCAAGACCATCTATGTCTCCTTTCTCAGACTCATCCTCTATAGCATGGAGCCATTTATAGATTTCTTAAAGGACTGTTGTAAGAGCTAGCTGGAAAAGTATACATAAAGGATACAGGCTACATGTCCTATACGATGGCCACTGGCCACCAGTAGCTATTAAGCATTTAAATTTCAGCCAGTCCAAATGGAGGAGTGTTAGCGTGCACAATACATACCCGATTTCAAACTCTTAGTATGGAACAAGGAAAGTAAGATATCTCATTAATAATTTTTATATTTATATTGAAATAGTATTTTTAAATGAGGGTATTTAAAATACACTGGTTGAAGTAAAATGAATGCTTGAAATTAATTTCACCCATCTCCTTTCACTGTTTCTTTTTGGCTACTAGAAAAATTCAAATCCTACTTACCTCTTGCAAAGCGTTGGTCAAGAACAAGGCTTGGCCCATGAGAAGCACCCAGTAAACGTGTTGATCGGAGAGAGGCGGCATGTCCAGGCTTACGGAAGACGGTGTCCAGGTTTGTCTCCTAAGGAGAAAAGAAAACATCTCAACCAAATGGCTTTGGTACAGAAGAGGACAAAATGAGGGACAATACATTTCTTTCGCTTCTCGTCCCTGCACTCTGTCCCCCAGCCATGCTGGCGATGGTTTCTCAGGTCTCAGGGGTGATTTGTCCTTCCCATAAAGTGCCAGTTTCCCAACAACACTAAGTCTTCAACAACAACAAAAATTTGTGCAAAGAATTCATTCCTCCGAGGGTGGGAAGGCAGTTGGAGTTCCATGGCTATTTGTCCACCTCCCAGGTTTAATAGGTGTGCAGTGTTACGTAGGGGCAAGAGCTTGAGCTTGGAGCTGCTCAGGAAGGAGCAAAACCTCTCTAGCCTCAGTGTTCCCATCTGGTAAATGGGAATGTTTCTGTTTCTCTTACTATTTGCTTTGCAGGACTGTGGGGCCAGACAACAGAAACAGCGAATCAAGAAGGTGAGAGATGGGAAATGTTAATTCAGCTCACTTCAGTGAAGAACCCCTTTGGAGCAACATTGTATACGAACTCTGAAATGTTCTCTGTATGTTATAGTTTGCATGCAAGGTATCCCCCCAAAGCTCACGTGTGAGACAATGCAAGGTTTAGAAGTGAAATGATTAGGCTATGAGTTAACTTCATCAATGACTTTGTCCCCTGATGGGATTAACGGGGTGGGGATTGAAGACAAAGGTGGGGAGGGTGCAGCTGGAGGAGGTGGCATTGGAGGCATGCCTTTGGGGTCTATATTTTGCATCTGGTGAGTGGAGTCTCTCTCTGCTTCCTGATCACCTTGTGAGCTGCTTCCCTCTGCAACTCTCCTGCCATGAAGTTCTGCCTCACCTCGAGCCCTGAGGAATGGAGCCGGCTGTCTATGGACTGAGACCTCTGAAACTTTGAACCCTCAAATAAACTTTTCTCGGGTCTTTTAGTCACAACAGCGAAAAAGCTGACTAAAGCACCATATGACACCACTCAATGCACATGCTCACACCGCACAGACACCTGGATACGTGGCTTGGAGAGAGAGAGTGGACATTTGTATTTACCCTTTAATGAGCAGGGTGGGGTTCCCAAAGGATTTTATAGAAGACAAATCTGCAGGCGGAGGAATATGATAATAGTTATTGTAATGAGGATCGTGACAACAGTACTATTTTAAAGAACTGAGTAGAATTCAATCCGTGGATGAAGTTATAGAAAGATGGATTTGTTGTCGTGGGAGAGCATCCAAAGACTTGAATTCAAATCCAGCCTCTGTTTCCTCATCTACACCATGGGGGTGATCTGTCCCCATTCTGCCCATCTCGAAGAATCACTCAGAGAAGAGACATGACAACGGAGGTAGAATCGTAGAATCGCTTTATGAACTGTGACACCCCTTACACATGCAAATGATCATTGATTATCATTCGAGCATCTGCCGGCCACATAGGCTCCCTTGTGAAGCTGTGTCAATGGGTCTGAGATAACTGGGAGTGAGACCAGGTCTTGAAAGCCAGGTAGCACCCCAGACCACTGAGGCCTGCGCAGGAAAGATTTCCAAATGACATTGAACCTGCTGGGTGGTGACCTTTAATCCCGGGCAGGTGAAATACAGGGACCACTGCTGCCAACTTTAACCATGGGGCACTACCTGGGCCTCAGTATGCCCATTCTGAGCCTCTGGAACCTCCCAAGTCCATGTTCTAGACTGGAATGACCGTGCCCTGCAGATGTTGGCTTCCCCGGTGAGGCCCTGCATGTTTCAGTGTGAGGGAACAACGTGTTGAACACTGGAGCAGAGGTCTCTCTTAAATAGCTGGCGTGGGTCTCTGGACATCAAACAGGGCTTAGAAATAATATTTTGAAGAGTGAAGTGTAAATGAATGGGACACACGTGGATTAGATTTCCACGAGACACATATGGATGTAAAAGTGAAAGCAAGGCTTCGGGCACTGCCTGCGGGGATTCCGTTTACCTAGAACATAATAAAATAAAAGCGTCCCAGGCAGAGGACACATTCCCCAAAGGGTATTTCCCTTCAACCCCCAACAGCACCCTCTAGATCTCACAAGGTGGGTTAGGAGGAAGAACCCCCAGGGAAGGAGGAGGTAAAGGAGGTGACAGCCGGGCCAGGAAGCTGTCCTGATAAGTGGCTGTGAACTCCTTCGGGGAAGTCCCTCCCAGGTCTGGCTGCACACTGCTCCTCCAAGAAGCCAACAGCCAGTCCCCGGGCCCTGCTCAGCAAGAAAGCCAAAGCGTGGATGGTGTGATGCATGAGAAGAAATGCAAGCTAAATAATGTTTAATTGACAGAGCAGATTGTTTACTTTCGAATAATTGCACTAAATTGCAGTGCTTAAAAAGTACTTAGACTTCGCGACTTGGCTCTGTTGACCTGCTCCGGGGAGGCTGGGGCCGGGCCTGGGGGAGGCTGCAGGACCCCTAAGATGGGCACATGGGGGAATCCAGGGCCCAAAAGGTCAAAGGGGCTGCGAGGCCATCGGCCCCGGCCTCTCCTGCTTTGTTGAGCCTCCGTTGTGAGGCTGCGACTCACCTGGGCACTGGTGACTCCAAGATGCTCCGGGACAGAGTGCTTTCGCCTCAGTGAACGGACCCCCCGTCACCCTCCAGGGTGCTTCAAACAACACCTGTTGCCCACACAGTGGGGTCAACACTTCTGAAAATCTGCTGCCCTCTGCAGAAGCACTATTCCCAGCAGGCGAGGGGAGCCGGGAAACCTGGGCACCGACTCGGGACCCCCAGTTGACACCAGGATGCACAGGGGCTGTCACCCAAACACTGGGATATTTCTGCACCAACTGGGAGATGACTGCAGCCATGGTTCTGCGTGCCTCTGCCTTCCCTTCTGCCCTAATCCCTTCTCGGGAACACCCATGATGTTTCCATGGGCAGAAACTCAAGACTTAATACCTGGAACCAGAGGGGCCCCTTAGGATCCGGCTGTAACAGTGGGCAGTGTCCATCCTGACCAGCCAATACCCACACTGTCCTCCAAAGCTGTGACGTCACGGGGACGGCTGCTCTTGACCAGGCAGGTGGCTGTGAGTCACGCATACGTCAACAGGATTGGTACTGCGGATGGCAATAGATGCCCCCTGCATTACAGTCTAGTCTTTGTCAGACCCCAGGCCCACACCGTCTGTCCCCCACCCCAGCCACCTCACTCTGGGGCTCAGTTGCTTAAAACATTTGGTACTACAAGCAAAAGATCTAAGCTTTAGCATATGCTTCTCAAGGGCCTGTGAAAATATCTGAGACCTGAAAAAAAATATATTTCTGGCTCAAAAATACGAAAAGGAACCCACAAAATTAAAATTAATATAGGTTGAAATGTCCACAAGCCCTAGCATTACGTCAGCTCCTCAAACCTAAGCCAGCTCCACTTGTAGATGGTGATATAACAGCACGTTGAATGTGGACCCTGAGCGGATTTTCATTTGCCTGGTGTGATGGGGTGAGGCTTTCCGAAGTCAGGGTCCCAGGGTCCGCAGAGGTGCTAAGTGGCCTTGTGCCCAGTACTAAGATACCGTTCCAGCGCCGGTACCCAGGGCAGAATTCTGTTGGGCTGAGCACGGGCCGCCCCCTTCTTCTGCATTTGCCGTTATTTCTTGGCTGCCCCCCTGCATGGATAGACCTTCTCTTCCGGCTCCAGCCCCTCTGCCCTTGGGTGCTCCTGCTTGGCTATTTTTTGGATATTCGATATTTAACCACGAGTGTTTGCCCAGGGCCCATCTGCCCCTCTGCTCCTCCACCCTCACACTCTCACTTTGCAAGATCATCTGTCCCAACAGTGTCAACTGTCACCTTCCTGTGGCCGGCTTCCAAATCCAAGTCCCCATCCTCCAGCCGAGCACCAGACCCATATCTCCAAGTGCAGACTGAAGGTTTCCTCTCAGTGTCCCACACATGCCCCCAGCTCAACGCGTCCCAAGCCACCTCGCCTTCACCCCCAGGGCTGCCCTCCACGCTCTACCACACCCTGCCGTGCCCGTCTTCAACTGCACCCGACACATTCTCTCAGCCACCTTAGAGCTCTGCCATCTCCAACATCTTCCCCTCCCACCTCCACATCACGGCACCAGGCTTCTCCCCTCCTGGAACCCCTCCTAGTCCCACCCTACCTGCCCACATCTTCTACCTTGACCTTCTAGTGTCAAGGCTTAATTTAATAATAGCCAATTTACTGAATATTCACTCTGCAACAAGAGATTCACCCCGATGAACACACTTAATCCCTGGGGTAGTGCTGCGAGGGAAGTATCTAGGATGTACTTCCATTTTACAGACGAGGAAACTGAGGCACAGAGAGGGTAAATAACCCACGTAAGGTCACACAGCTTACAAGGAACAAAGCTGAAGTGAGAACCCAGGAAATCTGGCTCCAGGATGGGATCCTTTCTTGTCATGTTACCGTGGCCCTGAATTCTCACTTCTTCCAGATCAACCTTCCAATCTCCAGCCCTTCCCCCGGCCTTGATTGCCTGTGCCACCTGATTTGTACCATTTGCTGCCTTTGGTCCCCTCTGTGTTGTCAGGTATCTGTGGGGACAAGAACAGAGCAACCCCCTGGGCTGGCAGTAACAGAACTTAGAATGGAAGCACTCTCCCAGCAAGTCCTCCCTGTGCTAGGAAGTGTGACGGTGCCTTAAATACACATTATCTAACTTAGTTTTTATTTGAGGAGTTGGGAGGATATGATTAGCCATACTTTATATGTACAGAATTTGAAACCAGAAAAGTTAAGCAAATTGTCAGGGTCACACAGCAACGGGCCGTGTCCCCGATCTTCACCCGTTTCTGGGCTTACGTGGCTGAGCAGCAGGAAGGGGCACAAACGGTGGGCTTCTCCTCTCCATCCATGGCCCAGACGACATGTGCCTATGGACAGACCCAAAGGAGAAGAGGGACAAGGCAGCCAGGGTCTTGGCTGAGATTCTCCTTTTTCTTTTTCCTCCTCCTTCCTCTGGGGTTCCTTCCACCTCCTCTTTGTCCCTCCGTCTCACCATGTCTTCTCACTGACCACTCCAGGTGTCTGGGGATCGCGCCTGCCAAGCCCTGTCCACGGGACCCACAGGCCCACGGCCACCCCGAGCCGGCACACTCGGGGCAGACACGCAATGGGAAGGGTCATCTCACAGCAGAGCCAAGGCCGACCTCCCTTCCAGAGTGGAAATCGCACGTGTGTTTTTGAGAAGGTGACAAATAAAAGAAAAAACCCTGTTCCTCTATCCCCGCCATTGACACCAGAGCGCTCCGTTCACAAAGCGCGGCCCTGACCTTGCAGACCTGAGGTGGTTTGTGTTACCTGAGTTCCTCCTGAAGCCCTAAAGGAGGGCGATTGCCAGCTTCTAAATTTGGGCGTCTGTGGGCGCCTATTGGCACAGAGAAGAAAGACTGTGCTGTGAGCTGTGGTCGGCCCTGAAACCCAGTCAAGCCCCACCTTCTAGACACAAAGCTGCTGTCTGCCCAGAATCTGAGCCGGGAAGGTGCCTATCGATGGCTCTTCCCTCCCCACCTTCTCTTTTTCCCTCTCTCTCTCTCTCTCTCTCTCTCTTTCTTCTTCATTACGAAGGTGCCAAGAAAGCTCAGTGTGAATGAAAATCGGGATGAGCGCAAATCCAAGCCTTCGTTATCTGCCACAGACGATCAGGGATGCGGGGCGGGACCGTGGGCGAGCCATCCGGGCAGACCTGCCCCAGCGCCACTGTTTACCGAAGAAAGGAAAAAATAGAAATCGATCTGTGGCGTTGGTACAGGGGCCGGGTCAGGCCGGGCAGAGGATTCGGTTGCCGCTCTTTCAGCCACGCGAAATGCCAGCTGATCTCTATCAGCCCCAAACTGGGGTATCTCGAAGGTAAATCTCGTGTTCCACACTCGAAGCCAGGTCTCTACTTTCCGATGCCCCAGCAGAGAAGGTCCACCACTGAATCCGCCCCGATCGGGTGACATCTCAGGTACGCCAGCCCAGCGGGCGCTCTGACACCCACCTCCCGCGTGGGTCTTTTGGCCCCCTGTGGAGGAAGGGACTGTGGGTATCCAGATTTGTCCTCAACTGTCTCCATCAAGCTGTGTCCTATGGCAGGGGACAAAATACCCGCGGGGCTGTGGGTGAGATGCCCCTTGAGAAAATCACCAGGAGGGGTCCCTGTCCAGGTAGGAGCAACCTGAAAGCCAGGAGAGGTCCGTTGGCCACCTGTTTTCACCAGGCACCTCAACGGCGACTCTTTTCTTCCTCCCCGGGAGGTGATGGCCGGCTGTCTCCCATTTCACAGATGAGAAGGCCGAGCTGCAGATGACTCAATAGCAAGGAAACCAGGAGCTGAGCGAAAGTCCACCTGCCTTGGAAGCCTGTCTCTTTTCCCCGCCGCCTACCGGCTCTCATCCATGTCAATATTTCTTTAGAGTCACCTACATTTTATTCCTGGATGTCTAAATTTATCAACGGGTGCCACCTTGAGCCTTGGCCTCCCCGTCGGGACAATGAGGCTACTGGGACAAAGGCGGCTCTGGCATGTTCTTCCCTGGCTCTGACATTTCTGAAATCCTGTGTCCACGGACACATTCAGCTGCTTTCAGGCAATAAATCACGTTGTTTGGAAATTAAAAATAAGCAGGGAAAGAGGGACTCACAGCGGCTGGGGCCTCGAAGCCGTGATCTATAAAAATAAAATCTGGCTCAAGAGGCTTACCCTTGGCAGGGGAGGTGGCCACCTCGCCCCGCGTCCCTGGGGCCAGGCTCCCCAGCACGGCTGGACAGATGGAGCTCACTGTGCACGTCGGGCCCCTGGTCCACGGTGCGCCCTCATCAGGCGGGGGGCCAGGGAGAAACCTGACTTCCTGTGGGATGGCGGGACAGGGGGTTGAGGGCCACGTGGGGGGGGGGTGACAGTGTGCAGCGGGCGACAGGACTTGGCAGGCCTCGGGGTGTTTTCTTAGCACAGGGAGCTCGTTGGGGCTGGCTTGGCAATCCTGAGCTCCCGTCTATGACCCTCACCTTCCCTCTCCCATCCCGCCCCCCTCCCGCTCTCGTGGAGTGTGGCGGGAACCTGGCCAACGCTGGGAGAAAATGAAGACATTTCTCAAATGGCATGTTCCAGTGGCTGAGCGCTGGCAGGCAGAGCCTGCGGGGAAGTGGAACCGATTCCCTGTCCATCCCCTAAATATCCTAAGTATGCTCCGTCCTGGGCCGCAAAACCACAGCAATGTCTCCCTGCCTTCCCCTCCTCCCTCGGACCCCAGGTCTGCAAGGAGATCAGCCCGCCACAAGGTCCCAGAGGCGCCACCACTGCCCAGGGAGAGGCCACGGCCAGCCTGGCGCTTGGCGGGCTTCCGGGTTGGCACTGGTCATCCACGGCGTGTCCTGCCCAGCGTCTGGCCGCCATGGCCAGGTCTGCTTTCCAGGGTAAGCGGGTCTGGGTCACAGGGAAGGCCTTGCAGTCCCCTCGGCACTCCTTTGGGGTCAGGGGACTTCCTCTTCCTGCCCTTCCTAACCCAGACCCCTGGGCATGCTGGGCCCAGGACTGACCTACTGGGCATTGGCTCCCAGGTCCGGACTTATTTTTGGCACTGACTATTTGTGTGATCCGTCGGAAAGCCACTTCCGTCACTCGGTTGGCACATGAAAACTTGGGGAAGATGAGTGGTTTCAGAGCTTTCTTGTGGGAGTTGGGTAGGAAGGGCTCAGACAGGGTGGGAGTGGACGACCAGGGGGACCCGGCCCCCAACTCCCAGGGCCGCCCCCGCCTTCTCCTATTTTAATACATCTGCTCCAAGAGCCTGCTCTCCTACACTGAGGGACCCCTGTCAAGGCCACTGACATCAAAGTGTCTCTCTGTTCGTGGGGCCTCGGGTGTGACCAGGAATAGAACTGAGACCATCAGGGACAATCAGCCCTTGGGTCTAAGGAGGAAGAGGCGGGGGTCCTGCAGTCAACTGGAAGGAGGTGGGCCGTGGGCGGACTGACTGTTCCTCTCTGACCTTCCTCTCCAGGTTTGCTAGTGTCTCCTGGAGACAATATCAGAAAGTTCTCCTGAGTTCTCTCCTTCGGACAGGTCTCTCCTGCCCCTCTTTGTCGGGAGAACCCTCCACATTCCAGTCCTCCCAGGACTCTGCCTTTGCCTCCTTGCTCTGTTCTCTAAGCTTTGGTGGGTTTGGTTCCTCTGTGGCTCCCAACCCCACTTTCCCTTGAATCTCCGGAATCTTATTTTCAGCCCAGTCCATGGGCAAGATCCAGACCTGCAAATGCAGCTCCTACTCCCCCGACCCTGGGCAGCTCCCCCTAGGCCCTTCTCAAACCTCTCACTCCACATGGCTCCACAATCTACAGTCATCTTGCTCCCAAGACAGCTCTGCCCCGAATGCCCCCATTAGAGGCCACCATACCCCCATTAGAGGGACCACCACGCCCTAGGGCTACCCATGCTCAAGTCTTGGACTTGACTTTGGATGTGCGCGACCCCCCACCACTCCTACTTGGCAGCCCGTCTAGACCTCTTTGCTATACTGCTTCCTTCTTCCTGTCCCATCCATTGATACCTCTGCCACTTAATTCATGGCCTAGGCTGTGTCTGGACGCGGGAAGTGGTCATCGTTTGAGCTTCTCCTCAGTTCATTCAGGGAAATGTTTTGTTTCTGCTAAACCGTGCCCTGGCCCCATTTCCCGGAGCAGATACTGTTTGTATTTCCCTGCTTCTAAGTCTTGGCTCACAGGCGTCATGGAACCCAGATGTGGCCGACAAGGATCGTATTCCTGTCCCACCTACTCGTCCAGAACCCGTCACTCTCCCATCAAGATGTGAAGCCTTGCATCCTCCCCGTCCACCCTGAGCCTTGGGAGGAGGAATCACTTCCTGACTGCCTTGACAGACAAAGCCCAGAAGTGTCCTCGAGGACCCCACTAGATGAGGCTAGGTCACAGAAGGCCATGCCATTTCCACCGGACATTCCTTCTTGGGACGTGTGGTTCTGGAGCCTAGATTTACCATGAAAAAGCTCAGGTACATTGAAGCCACCGGCTAGAGAGGTCACGTGGAGAGAGCGAAAGGCCTGAGAAGTCCCCACTCTCCCAGCCCCCCTCTGTGTGAGTCTTCCCAGTCCAGAGGCCACCGCTGTCCTTTGTGACTGAGGTTCTTCAGATGACCCCATCACCACCATCTGGTGGCAACTGCTAAAGAGAGCCAGTGAGAACCGCTTAGTGGACCCCGGTCAGCTCTCACCTCCTAGACCGGGAAATAATAAGTGGTGATTGTTCTTTGAGCCACCAATTTTATGGCGGTTCATCCCATAGAAGTAGGTGAGTGGAAGGTCAGGCCCTGGTCTCTCAGGCGAGTCCCAGGCGAACGGCCGTGGCCAGGTCACACATCTTTCAGAACTCCCCCAGGTTCCCCATCTTCAAAATGGGAGCCAAGACACCTGCACAGTAGGCTTGCCTTGGGGTTCCCAGATGATATGGGAAATGTCCAGGGCCACGTCTCCCACCTAGCTGGCTCCTGATGAATGACAGCTGGTAGTGTGACCCCACTAAACAGTTCCTCTGAGGTGTCTCCAATATCAGGCTCCGTTTAGCCAGATTCTGCCCTGCTCGAAGCCGTCCCCCAGGAGGATGCTTCCCCAGCCTTTCTGGCTGTGAGCAAACTAGCTCATGATAGAATGACTGGATGTCATCTGCGTGACATTGAACCCCTGGCTTGTCCTATGGTGTCTGGCATATGGGAATAAGCCTTGGGTTTGCCTCACCTCCCAGAGAATTGCTGTGAGCTGGGCTGCAGGCCATGACTGGGCTCTCCGGCATCCTCTGGACCTTTCCCTGCAGAGACACCATGGATTGAAATCGCTGTCTCTTCACCGTCACCAGGGTGAAGGGACAGCAGGGCATTTCCTTCCGGAAGCTGCTATTCTCTTCTGACCCGAGACCCTTGTGCTTCAGAGTCTGCTTCCCCCGGCGCCCTCCCAGCCCTTGCTCCAGTGACACCCCCCCACCCCGTACTCCAAAGGCATCTCACACGAAGCCACAACCCACCCCCGAGCGACACCAGCCGCCGGTCAGCACCTCCATCAGGCAGGACAAGCGTGATGAGAGAGATGTTCCCTGAAGTGTGACGGACCCGGGGTTCAGGCTGAGGCTGCCCCAGGCAGGCACTGGGAAACATGTCATCTCAGCACAGTGAGCAGTCTGCCCGGGGAGGGAGCCGAACGTGGCCAAGAGGGAGATGCAGTTCAGAGGTCGGGGTCTCTGGGACCTTGACATCCCTCCAGGACAGGAATGGAGGGTCTGTCACAAACGTCAACACCTTGCTGGGCCAAAGACATCCTGCCCACTTCTCCTCACCAAGAGGGCGTCCATCCGTCCGTCCGTCCTTCCTTCCTTCTTTCCTGCATCAGCCAACATTGGCCTCAGGCCCACATAGGGTCAAGTGTGTGCTTGGGACACCATAAGGATCAAGGTACAGGTCCTGCCCTGAGAGAGCTGCAGTCCAGCTCCTGTGTGGGTCGGGGTGCAGGGGATTCAACAAGTGGATGTCACACCCGGGCAGGTAGTGCCAGGCACACAGGAAAAGCTGCCACTGTACCTGGGGACCCAGAGCAAGCTTGCCCAGGAGACGGCAGCTGGACTGAGCCCTGCGCAACAGGAGGGAGTCAGAGTGCAGAGTGGACACTGGGCAAGGGCAAGGCAAGTCACAGCGACAGCAGGTACGAAGGCTGGGGGTGACAGGGGTGTCAGAGGGCCTGGTGTGTAGGTGGGACTCACGGCCACCAAAGGCTGACCTAGTGCGGGTGGGAGAGGCGGTGGAGAGGAGCTCCAGATTGGCCTCACCGGGGGCCACAGGGGGCGTGGGAGCCAGCTTAGCTTCATCCTGGTCTCCAGGGGCCCTTGCTCCTGCAAGTCACTTCTGCATGTTAGAAAGACCCCCAACAGGTGGAGAATGGCCTGGGGACCATGACAGGTGCACGCCCATAATTAGGAGATAAGGGTGGTCACTCCAGCAAGCATCTGAAGGGGTCGGACCAGAGACGGCTCAGGGTTAGAGGGGAGGCCAGCCCCTGCCCAGGGGGTAGAGGAGACCGAGCACACGTGGGAGGTAGATGTGCAAACAGTGTGGGGACGAAGAGGGGGAAATCCAAAGAGGAGGCCACAGGCGTCCCAAGGAAGGGAGGGGTGACCTTCCACTGGAGCCTTCAACAATGGTGAGGACCTGTGTGCTTTGTCCCCTGCTTCTAACTGTGTGACTGTCAGGAGACGCAGGGGTGAGCTCCTGGAGGAAGCAAGAAACCTGGATCCCACCCCCACCTCCAGTCCTCCTGCGTCCAGGCTGGGGACTCCGCCAACACCCATCCCCCGAGGAGGCAGGCACTGGCCCCCTAAGGTAGAGGGGCCCTCCAGGAGCAGGCAGTGTGGAGGGGAGGAAAGGACCTTCTCATGGCACTCCCTGTGTCACGCGGCTTAGAGTCTAGAAATGAGAGGAAGGTAAGCGGATGGCTCAGAGGTCAAAGAGGGATTTGAGGTTGTGCCTAAAGTTTGGCGATTCTCCGTGGTTGCAGACCCCCCAATGTTCTGACTCCTGGCTCAGCAGTGGGGCCTCCACAGGTCTGGGGGTGCTGGCGGGGCTGGGTGGCCCTGGTTCCCAGGGTTGCCTTCCCCTTACTCCAGGGAGAGAAGCGGCCGGGCTGAGGGCTGCTGCGTGTTCAGAAAGTGCTGCCAGAGGCCTGAGCCGGGAGGCGTCTGCCCCAGGAGCCAACAGGAGTGTCCACATGGGTGTGTGGCATGTGTCTCATCTCAGCTTGTCCCTAGGCTGTAGAGTAGGTGTACACGTGAATATGGGTGCTCCTATGTACATATGTGCTGTGCGTATGTGTGTATGGCCACCAACGTGTGTGTGAACTTACTTTTCTGTGCTTTTGTGTACAAACAAGTACAGGCAATGCATGGGGGCCCACGTGCAGCACACATGTATGTTTCTGGAAGTCACAGCTCCTGTCAGCTCATGCTGTGTCACAAGACATCCTGAAACTTAGTAGCTTTGAGCCACACACACGTATGATTTCTTACATGGGCTGGGGAGGTTCTTCTGGTGCAGACCAACGGAACTCTGCTGAGCCTATTCATGTGTCCGTGGCAGCTGGTGGCTCTGCTGGGGGCAGGGGGGGGGCTACAGGAGCATCACTCCTATGTCTGTCAGCAACAGTTGACATGATGTCATGGAATGACTTTGCTCCATGGTCTCACCCTCCAACAAGCCAGCCAGGGCTTCTTCATGTGATGGCCACGGGGTTCCAAGCACAGAAAGAGCAAACCACTATGTGCAAACCTTTTTTCATTCTATGATACATTTTCTATTGTCCCACCAGCCAAACAAAATGAGTTGGGATGGGGAGAGATTACCAAGGATGCAGATACAGGGAAGGGACTTATTGCTCCTGATTTTGCAAAAAAAAAAAAAAAAAAAAAAAGACAGAGAATAACTGTTTCTGCCCTTGTACCCCTATATGCACATGCAGACCTGTTTGCATACATGTGTGTACATGCTTGTGTATGGGTATGGAAATGTGCATGGTTGTCCCAAGGAACAAGCTGCCAAGAGCTGTGTGTGACCACACCTGGTATACCTTCTGTGCGTGGGTGTACACACAGCATGCATACATGATTACTCAAGACAGCGGTAGCCGATTCACACATGTGAGCATGCCCTAAGACTTCTCCAGATGCACGTGTACATTCTTCATGGTATGATGTGTGCGTGGTGTGCATGTGATCGCCTGGCTGAGCAGGTGCAGGAGTCTCTGCACGTCCCTGCACACACATGCATGTCCACATAGCTGGCTGTACATGTATATGCATGTGTCTCAGTCTGTTTGTGATGCTATAACAGAATACCTGAGACTGGATAATTTATAATCCACAGAAATTTGTTTGGTTTATGTTTCTGGATACTGGGAAGTCCAAGATCAAGGGGCTGCATGTGGCAAGGACCTTCTTGTTGCACCATAACACGAGCAAGAGAGAGAACAAGAGGTGTGGGGCTCACTTTTATAACTAAACCATCCTCACAATAACAAACATTCCACCCCTGGTGGGAAACCACATTTCTCCAACTCCCTCGGTCTTACCGCCACTCACCTCTCATACAGGCCCTATTTCCTGGCCCCCATCCACATTATGCAATATGCACTCACACATACCAGTAAAAAATAAAAATCTCCCAAACAAGGTGAGATGAGAGGCTATTTTTGCCTAGCATGAGCCAGAGGCAGGAGAAATTGGGAAACACCTGGAAATATATTAAATAATTTCAAAATCACAATAAAATGATATGACTAGTTTTTGCACCACATTATTAAGATATTGTGTAGAGTTTCATAGGTATTTTCTCTTTGTGGTCTACAACGCAATGGCATGCACTGCATCCAATAGAGTCTTAGATTAGATGCAATATGGTACACGCTCCACACTTCCATGTTATATCTCATTTAATCTTCTCCAGCCCCCATGATGTGAGTATTGTATTATCCCCTTTTATAGATATCACTGAACCTTAGGCTCAGTGACTTGCCTAAGATCATCCAGCGCATAAGCAGGACGGCCATCTATTTGACCTCATAGTCCAGGGGCCAAATGATTCTGCTGGGAGCCAATAGGGACTGAATGAGGATAGAGACCTGGTGATCTACTCACATCTTAAGGTCCCACCTCTCAAGGCCATTGCATTTGGGATTAAGCAGGCAACACGTGAACTTTGGGGAATCCATTTGAAACCTAGCATGAGTGCTGTGTGCCCGGGTGCAGGTATGATTGCCCAAAATAGCAGGTGCAAGAGGCTGTGGTCCGAGGACCTCAGTCAGTGATGGGGCTGCTTGTCACTTCCCCGTCAGGGGCTGGATGGTCTGTGCTCTGGGCTCCACTGGCTACAGGGAAGTCAGGAGACCTGGCAGGTCATGTCCACTCTAGTGAGTTCTACAGGGTCCCCTAAGCCCAGAGTGCTCTAGGGGCTAAGAGAGTTTACTCAGTCTTCCCCTCTGTATCTCACTTCTGGACGGGGAGCAGCAAACCACCCTCTGAATAAACTCCCTTCTAGGAAGTTTACCCACAATCGTCAGTGATTTGAGGACAAACATCCTATTTTTGCCATATCTACCTGTTCTCTGCTCTTGTTTACTTAAATGCTTTTTTCTAAGTCAGCCTTCTTTTCCTGTATGTGTCTGATTATGCTGCAGTAACAAACAATCCCACAAATCTCAGGGCTTGTAATAGTATAGGATTCCAGTCCGAGGTGAATGACCTGTCAATCCAGGAAAAGATCCCGTGGGGGAGGCACATAGTGGATAAAAGAGTAGCATTTAAACCCCAAAGAAAAAAGGAGAAGCTTCCAGGTAAGGGGGATGCAGTCTCAAAACACAGTCACCTCCTGTGTCTAAAGAGGAACATGGGTCATTTCTCCCTTTCCTCCCATATAGCCCCATCAAGAATGCAATGACATTGTACTGTCACCTGAAAACGTTGTTTTTGAGCGGCTCTAGGCAATCCTGTTTGTGACCCACCCACACCCTTGGGTTAGTTGCTATTTCTTCTTGCCCTGACCAGCTCCCAACTGCTAGTTTCCGGGTCATTTTGTTTGAAAGCTGTCTCAAGACCTTGGGAAACCACTCCAGCTACACCTACGGGGACTGGAGGCTGCAGACTCCGATGGTGAATGGGGCTTGGTGTACTTTCCCCAGCTCCCTCGGGTCTTGGTGGGGTGACTCTGAGTTTGCTTCACTCTCTGGAGCAGCGGGGTTAAGTGCCTGTGGTCCCTGTGGCGACGAGCTAAGGGAGGCACCCTGCATTGGTGCCCTTCCTGCCTTGCACCCCGCTCCTGCACTCCCTAAGTGAATCACCTGGCTCAGGGTTGCTTCTGTGGATGCCCAAACTAGGAGACCTAAGAGAGCCCAGCCCCTGGGCTGGGCGAAGGGGCGCTACTCTCCTTAAGGTACCCCGTGGAGTCCAGCGTTGATTCCTGCGACCTGCTTTCCAGGTAAAGACCTGCTGGAGGTCAGCGCCTCAGTCCCCTGCAGACTGAATCTGGAATCTCGGGGGGTGGGGGTGGCTGCAGGAACAGGGGTGGGGTTCACCCTAGCTCCCCTCAAAGACCTGACCTGACAGGCCCTTACAGCCCCAGCCCGACTCCAGCCTCACAGACAAGGACTTTGAGACCCAGAGAGACGTTGCCCGAGGTGGCCAAGCTGCTTCAGTGGAGACCAGGAACCGCGACCCCTCAGGACGCAAACCCACAAACAACTGGTCAGGACCACCCCTGCAGCCGTTCCGCTTCTCCAAGTTCAGGATGCGACGACGCGCAGTGGAAGGAAAGTCCCTTGTCCGGCCCTGAGGCTTGCTCTGGCCTTCTGCAAGGTCAGCCTCTGCTCACCAGTCCTACCTCTTGTCTTGCTGCCCTCTGCTCCTCACAAGCTCTGAAAAGAGTCCGGGCTCTTCATTTCCCAAAAAGAACCATTCCCTGGTCTTCCTGCCTGGTCCCAGCCTGGGTGACCCTGCCCCATGCTCATGCATTCCCTCCTTTTACCCTGCTCTGCCCACCAGCTCCTGAAGGTCCTCGATCCTTCTGCCCAAGCATCACCTCCTCCAGAAGGCCTCCCTGGTTTTCCCTCCCTCGAGCCCCTCCCTTTGGTGATTCTTGTCACTCGTGTGAGTGTGTCTGCCAGATCACAGGCTCCCTGCCTGTGGGCGATGCCAGCTCTCCACCCTGTCCTAGTGCCCGGCACCAGCCGTGACCCACACGGCACTGTAGAGCCAGCGGGTGTGGGCCAGGCCAGGCAGCCCCACTGAGGCAGGGGCCAGGGGTGGCGGGTGTCAAGACAAGGGCAGGGGACAGAAAACAAGATCCTCTTTTGATTGAGCCAATGAAGTCACTGGTGAGAGAGTGAACCCAAGGAGCTATAAATAGCCTTGGAGATCATGCATATTACATTAGGGGTGTTGGTGACAGCTTAAGTATATTTCCATAAGGTTCCATTATATTTACGTATTAGTTAATGGATACTTAAAATATTATGTTACCGTAATGCTCATGTTTTATTAGCAAACTATCACATCAAATGGAGTTGCTAAGTGTGATGGAAAGTTGGCTCTGCAGCTAGATTTCTGTATTTTCACACTGAATTTTTGATTTCTAACTCCCCACCCATCCACCCACCCACCGCTGGTAAGGAGGTGATTTTCTTCAGAATACATGTGATCTCTGCCTTCCACTGGGCCAGGGGGTTGGGAGCACAGAAGGACCCCAGCCCCTCACTGCAGAGCATGAGATTTAGCTTAGGGTTTTCGTTATTGTTGTTGTATGTTTTTATTAATTCCAGCTTAGTATTAACCTGCTGTGTGATACTGGATAACTTTCTTGCATTCTCTGTGCTTTGGTTACTCTGTTAAGTGGAGAGTTTAACTTGAGGCTCTCTGTATTAGTCAGGGTTTTCCAGAGAAACACAATCCATAGAGTTGTGTGTGTGTCTGGAGGTGGGGGGGATTGGTCATGAAGTTGTGGGGGCTGGCAAGTCAGAAATCTGTAGGGCAGGCTCAATTTGGGGGCCAGGGAGGAGTTAGTATTATAGCTTGAGTTTGAGGTCATCTGGAGGCAGAATTCCCTTTTCTTTGAGGGACCTCATCTCATCTTTTAAGGCCTTCAACTGATGGGATGAGGCCCAGGACATTATGGAAGTTTGGCTTCAGCAGTGTCTACTGATTTAAATGTTAGTTACATCTTCTCAGCAATATAGAGACTGGAGTTTGACCAAAAACCCAGTATCCTGGCCAAATTGACACATAAAATTCATCCTTAGGATCTCTGAGTTTCTTAGGACTCTATGGGTCAAATTCTGGATTATCAGCAAGGGCACTTCAAACTCTGTTGTCCTCTGGGTTAAAAAGATGGCTAGAGGCATGTCAGGACTTCCCCAGGGTGACAGGACAGAACTAGGATTTTGCCTTCATGGTCTTCAGCATTTCGCTCTTTCTGGAGAGGCACAGCCCCAGACTGGGTTTCAAACTTGGCTTCTTACTGCCAAAGCAGCTTCCAAAAGACCTGTCAAAAGTCTAACGTTGTGTATAAATGCCACATTTTTTAAATCCATTCATCTATTGAAGGGCATTTAGGTTGGTTCCACAGTCTAGCTATTGTGAATTGTGCTGCTATGAACATCGATGTAGCAGTGTCCCTGTAGTATGCTCTTTTAAGGTCTTCAGGGAATAGTCCAAGAAGGGGAATAGCTGGGTCAAATGGTGGTTCCATTCCCAGCTTTCCCAGGAATCTCCATACTGCTTTCCAAATTGGCCGCACCAATGTGCAGTCCCACCAGCAATGTACAAGTGTACCCTTTTCCCCACATCCTCGCCAGCACTTGTTGTTGTTTGACTTCATAGTGGCTGCCAATCTTACTGGAGTGAGATGGTATCTTAGGGTGGTTTTGATTTGCATTTCTCTGACTGCTAGAGTAGATGGGGTAGAGAGAGAAGATGGGAGGGGAGGGGGGATAGTAGAGGATAGGAAAGGCAGCAGAACACATCAGACACTAGTATGGCAATATGTAAAACAGTGGATGTGTAACCAATGTGATTTTGCAATCTATATACGGGGTAAAAATGGGAGTTCATAACCCACTTGAATCAAATGTATGAAATATGATATGTCAAGAACTATGTAATGTTTTGAACAACCAATAATAAAAATTAAAAAAAAAAGACTAACGTTGTTTTTCTGCTTTAGCCTTCATTAAGGATGCAAAAAATCTGAAATAGAAGAGCCAGGGATGGTGCTCTGGGCAGGAGCTGGGTGGTGAAAAAGAGCTGGTGATAGCAGGGTGGGGGCGGGGCCTAGCAGGGGTGGGGCCTAGTGAAGGGGTGGGGCCTCGTGAATGGGCGGGGCCTGGAGAACGGGTAAAAAGAGGCATGTATAAGACCTTACCCTTGCATCTCAGTGGCCAGCCAAGGGCCTGGGGATCCTGCAAGTTGTGATCCTAGAGACCTGATTTCAGAGTCTGGTGAGAGGAAAGCTCCTCACCTCCCAGACAGGTGTTCCCAGGGGCCCGGGCTCTCAGCTGTGCCCACAAAAACAGTCAGGCTGGAAAATAAACGGGCTTTGAGGAAGAAGGTTCAAGTTCACATTTGCTCTCTGTTTGTATCTGAGCCGGTTTCTTCACCTGCGCCCCCCAGGACCAGACCATCTTCTAGGCTGGGGAAAAGGGTTCAATAAATTAATACATTGAAATAAATGAATGAATAAAACCACTGAGAAGACTCGAGTGTGAGTTTGGTCAAGAGTACTCGCCAGCTGGTGACCTTGTACAATTCCCAATTTTCTGAGCCTCGATTTTCCTTGTCTGAGAAATGGAGAAATCAACAGCGCTTGTGTCAGAGCTGCCCATTCATCAAATATCCAGGAGTGGCTCTCACCCTCTGGATTCTGGAAATGCAAGTCGTGCACACAGCAGGTCAAGTCCCTGGTGTTATGCAGCTGACGGTCTAGTGGTGGGCATGGGAGTGCCTGTGCTGTTATTAATAAAGACATATTTCCAAATGTGATCAGACTTACGAAGAAAAACCAAGTAGGACTGGGCAGAGGGGTGCCCGGAGGTGGGTTTGATTTAAAATAGTCAGTGAAGCTCTCATTGAGAAGGTAACATTGGTTCAACCACCTGCACAGAGGACTGACTGAGCAGTCCTAAGCAGACCGGAGGGCCAAAGCCACCACCGACATTCCTTTGGGGATTTCCCACCACTGTTTTTACATCAGGACAGACTGGGAGGTGGCAGCAGAGATGCTACAAGCTGAAAATATTCACCATCTGGCCCTTTTCAGAAAATGTTTGCCAACCACTAGCTTAAAGCATCCCACAGATCTGCTAGACCCCAGAAGGGCTCAATAAACCCAGGATTATTGCTATTGCCATCAGGTGACAGTTGAATGACGCTGCAGCTGAGGCGTTAGGGAACCAGGATCAGGGGCAGTCCCTTTCCCTGCACGAGGCCACCCATAGAGTCCCGATCTCTGGTCTCAGAATGGAGAGCATCTCTGCACACAGAGCCCCTGAAGCAGGAATTCCAAGTTGGAAGCGTCAGCCCCCAAAGCCTGGGAGTGGGAGATGACAGATTGCGTTTGGAGAATGGTTAAGTGGCACCCGGAAACAGGCCTCCCGTTTCCACCTCCAAAAATACCTCTGCCCCACATGTGGCCAGCAGCAGGGCCCAGGGCCGGGGATCCCCGGCTGTCAGCAGGCTGCTTGGCCAGCGGCCGTGGGCTGGAGGTGTTGGGAGCGGCATTAGTCGCTTGATTGAGTTATGACAGCTCCTCGCGCCCAACGGGAAGCCGGGCAAGGCAGTCCTAGCGGGGGCCTGCAGACAAATGATGATAAAGTGCTCACTTTAAGGAACCATCTCCATAATATTTCATGCTCGCGGCAGGGGGAGGGGGCGGGCAGGCTGCCCTGGTGGTACAGCTAACTACTCCATCAATGGGTTTGATTCACGGCGGCAGCTACTCCCAGTCATAATATTTCAAATAAATGGGGCCGTGGATAGAAATAATATCTGCATCAATATTAACCCTGAAAGAACTAATGGACATAAGCTATAATTTCTTGGACACCCTAATAACGCATTTTGACCATCGCTGCCGCAGGACGATTTTTCTTTCTCTCTTTTTCCCTCCTCGGCTCGTCTGTCTCTCGCCTCCTTCGACTCCAGCAGATCAGCTGTGTTCACCCCCAGCCTGCGGTCTGGGGACATCAGGGCCCTTGTCCCCACCTCCTGCCAGCCACAGCACTCTGCAGAAAAGGAACGAGAGGGAGGCCAAGAGCTTCATGGTCCGTTGATTCTGAGCCCCGGGAGCAGTTCCCCAGCAGAGGGGGCGTAGGGTTGCTTGGCCGAGGAGAGCTGGCCTGGCAGGGCGGGTAGAAAGGAGGCCTGATGGTCCCTTTTCTGGCACTTATTCAGTCCATGGATATTTACTGTGCACCTACTATGTGCTGGACAGTTTACCAAGCGCATCCGAGAGCAGAAGAGAATAAAACCTTCATCCGGTGGCATTCCGTTACAGTTGGGGGGAGCAATTGGTAAGCCCCGTAACACAAGCAATAGATCATGCAGTTCAGTGGCAAGGCGAAGGTCCCCCACGTCCCAGGGTTGTCCTGTTTGCAGACCCGCAGGGTGAGGGTTCCCGAGGACTGAGAAATGGAGACTTCTCAGCCCTGTCTTTTCCACAGTGGGGGAGGAGCAGTTGTGGAGAGCAGAATACAGACCTCAGAAGTGGTTCGTTTGGCCGGCATAATGTTTCCTAAACATTTATGGATAAAGTTTAAAAAGCAGGAGATTTTGCTTGGAAATTCAGTTCCCACCTTCTGTTTAGAAATGGGGAGATCCAGCATTTGCTGTTGTGATCAGGTGACAGGTCAGTGATGCTCCAGGAGTCTTCCCCCCCTGAAGCAGCTGGCGAGGGTCCGTGTCCACCTCTTGGACCAGGTTCTTGCTAGCACCTGGCCACAGTCCCCACTGCTCCCTGCTACCAGAGCCCAGCTGGCCAGGTGTCGTCATTATGGTCCTGTGGGCATCTGCCCTGGGGGCCTCTGGTTTGCCCCTCAGAGCGGGTGGGTCCCTAAACCTCCCTGTGGCTGCCCAGGCCCCTCTTCCGTGGCCCCTCCTCCTGGACATGCCGGCTCTGGAGCCTTTTCTCTCTCCTCCCCGCTGCCTTTTCTGGACCATACTGTGGCCCTGTCACTTCGTGGGAACACACATGCAGCCACCCTCGTTTGCCTAATTACAAACATGGTGATTAAATGCATCATGATTCCAAGAGTTGGAGGAAGCAGAATTTGTAAGAGTGACCCAGGTGGATCTGGGCTCAACACCCCCACTCTCCCTGGGTAGCTACAGGACCTTGTGCCCTAGTTTTCTCCTTTTTAGAAAGGGGACAACAACAGGACCTTTGTCATAAAGTTTTTGTAGAAATACAATGAGATGAAATAATTAATGTCTATTTATGTTCAGGAACAAGAGTACCTAGTATTCCTTCTGACGCCACAGTGACGCTCCCTTTGAATTATTGTCCTCGGGGAAGCAGGATGGGAGGCGAGGGTGGGAGATACGCACTCCTTGGAGGTGACCCGCAGGCAGCTGCCTTCCTGCTCAGGCCCCAGTGAGTTCCAAAGTGGTTTCCTAGCTGAGCTGACCTTGCTTCCGAAGGTCCACCTGCTGGAGAGAGGCTTTCCCTGCCGTGGGGCGGGCAGACCCGAGGGACCCTGGGAATGCAGGGCACACACTGTCCTCCTAGACCATGGGTACCCATGCTGCAGTGTCCATCAGGACCCCCGGGATGGGCTTGTCAAAGTCCATATCACTTGTGTCCAGTGTCAGAGTCCAGGAATTCATTTCTACTGTGTCCCCAGGGGATGCTGACGTGCTGGCCCAGGACGCGTTGAGAACCACTTATTTAGAAGATGGATGGCACGGCCATGGTGCTGAGGAAGGGGGTGGCACGGCCATCGTGCTGAGGAAGGGGGGTCGGAAAGATGGTCCTGGAGGAACGTGGGGAACCAAACAGGGTCGTGCCCTTCACCGCCAGCGCCAAGGACCACAAGGTCAGGTGAATGAGCACATGTCCCTGCTGTTGGCAGAGCCCCAAGCTCCTGTATTTCTCAATTGACTTACCCACATGACGGTGGCTCAGGAAGCACGGAATGGAGTCACCTGCTGGGACCCCGGTGACTGGAATCAGGAGCAGCCGAGCCCAGGGGAGGCAAGCCGCCTGCGAGGTCTTCCTGGTGCTGAACGTGTTCCTGAAGGAGGGTGAGGGAGGTCTGCTGGGTGCTGGCCCCACATGAGATCTTCATTCCCACCTGATGGGACATGAAGGTGACTGCCACCTGCACGTGCCAGAGTTCCCCACGGCAGGGCCTGCAGGGAGGTGCTAATGGGCTGCTCCCACTTCCCTCTCTGGGCTGCAGGTGCCCCCCCCACCCTTGCTAGGAAGGGGAAGGTCTACACAGCAGATGCCACCTGAGGGCCACCTGAAACCTCTTAGCCCCACCGTCCACTCCAGCCTGTTCTCTGCCGGCTGCCTGGTGCCACCTGACTGCCCTCACCTCCTGGCTCCATCTCTGTGGGTCACATTCCTGCCCAAATGCTTCTAACACCGTCACACCTGCTCGTCTACATCCTGACCAAAGAGGGAGGAAACCAAGGGGTCCTTAATCTTCCCCCTGTGGCCGCTTTGGTGGCAGCTCTGATGTCTTCACGCTGGCCAGAAGGTCCCAGGGATCAAGCTCAGTTGCTCATCTTGGTGGCCGACCCCACCCAGCAGCCTCACCATGGACCCCACCTGGCGGCCTCCCGCCTCCTTCTTACTCACCTGCTCCTGTTACCGCTTCTTTAATACATTTCTTCAACGTGAGCCTTTGTCCTGGGCTCTGCTTTGAGGGGAGACTTTATTTGCTTAGAGAACCTCCTCCAGGCAGATCTGAGACTCCAAAGTCAGGGGAGATGGTTCACTCTCCAACCGGTTGAGCAGTTCTGGCTTTGACCCTGGCGCTGACGCACGCTGGGTCCTAGAGATGCAGCAGTGGACAGGGCCATGAGCCGGCTACAGATGCTGACCTCAAGGAGCTCGTGGTGAAGTTAGGGAGGAGCTGGCAAGTCAGAGGACGATCCAAAGGCCAAACGATGCCCCAACCAGAGTGGGCACCCCGTCCACTCCTCCTGGACAAGTTGATACCTGGGATCTGTCACTAGAAAGGAGAAAATCCAAATCTTTACTTTTCAAAGTCCACCCAGGGTGGGGGTAGAAATTGGATTCCATCAATGAATGTAATTTACCATATTATGCTTTCTAGAATACACTAGAATTTTCTGATCTGCTCTCAAGAACACCCTCCGTTGAGTCTAGTGAGAGAGCCTGACCACTTCTTTCTCCTCTTCTGACCTTCCTCCTCCTGGGTCCATTCCCCTCCAGGGTCTGGCACAGCGCTGAAGGAGAACCTGGTCCTCGGGGCATCGGGATTGAAGGAGATGTGTCTCTTGGGGGGACCCTCAATCTCCCCACAGAGATCCCAGGCTCTGCCACCTCGGGACCAGCCTTCCTTCCCTCAAAATAAGAGGAAGAACTCTTGCCCTCACTCATTCTGGGAAACGTGGGTGCCAGCTCTTTCAAGGGATGTGGGATTTGGCTCTGGGTTTCCGCTGAGAGCCTGCATTTCCCGGGGTTGGAACTGAGCCAAGATCTCTGTGTGGCATCATGAACCCTCCTTTCTTTTCGGTTTTCAGACCCCCTAGGTGGTGGGGTCAGCAAGGTCAGCTTCCTCCCTCCCCTGGCACCAGGAGAACTTGGCTGGGGACAAACCCAGGTCCGGTGGCAACCAGCCCAGCTAGAGTCAACATACTCCTTGGTGTGAATTTCCTGAGGAAGAAGGTCAAGTTCCCAGGACAGTCTAGTTTGGAGACTGACTTGGCATCCCAGAGACCTGTGTGCCAGTCCCAGCTCTGGTCCTCCCCCTGTGTCACCTTGGACAAGTCATTTTCTCTCTGTGTGTCTCTCAAAATCTCCATCTGTAAGATAAGCATGCGGGGACATCTCTCACATGTCAAGGTATTAAATGTGATGCCAAGAGATAGAGATGATAGAGAGATAGAGAGAGAGAGAGAGAGAGAGAGATAGGGGATATCTATAGATGAGCACAAGTTTTGGGGAGGGACCTTTGCCTGCAGCACCCTTTCTGAGAAAAATAATGGATTCAGAATTCAAAGATCATGAAGGTTCTTTATTGCTGAAGGGGGAAAGGTCCGAATATTGCTTAGCAAATTACCATCTGCTAGGGGCGCCATTATGCCTTGACACAACCATTGGTCAGCAAATTGGTCACATTATTGGTTAGTAAATTTGAAGCTGCAGAATTATTTATTGGCAAATTAGAGATGGCAGAATTATTGGTTGGCGAGGCCAGAATTGCAGCGATTGGTTAGCAAATTAGAGATGCCTGTTTTGGTCTGTGAATAAATCACGGCTGGTCAGGGTATTGGAGGCCAAATTAGAGGTGGCTGGGTTATTTATGGCCAAGGCAGGAAAGCAGAAAGTGCCTTTGCCAGGCAGAGTGGGGGGCCAGGGCTCAGCACAGAGGGCTACCCCAGGGGAGTGCCCTCAGGTTGGCACTTTTCAAAGGAACGATCGTCATTTTGTAAGCACTGATGACCAAGTGGCACGAGCTGGATCTTCATTCTGCACCTTCTAGCCCCAATCTCCACGCCTGGCTTAGGTCACAAGGTCTCCCATGCTAGGGCTGAGCCAGGGAGCAGATGTGACAAGTTCAGCCCAGGAAAGGGGTCGGAGTGCTGGCTGAAAAGGAATGCGGTCTGACTCAGAAACCTGCTCTCAGCAGACAAGACTTTGGATTGCCCTCTAGCTCAGCCTAGGATGGGGAATCAAAGGCATGACGTGCTCTTGACTTCAAGAGTCCTTAGGATCTGGCCAGACCCCAGTTTTCCAGGAAGGCCACCTCTCCCTGGAAGCCTCCAGGGGTCTGACTCCTGGTTGAATGCTTTCTATCTGGACCACTCATCACTCAGCTACATTCACCCTTCTTTCAAGTAGTTTTTGACTCTGGTTGAACTTTTCATAGCCCCTCTGCTCGAGGAAAAGATTCCAGAGGACAGAACTCTTATTGTTGCTCCACTCACAGAACCTGGAGCAGGATGCAGCTTATATAGGTACCTAAACCTGCATAGAAGGATAGATGGATGGATAGGTGGATAACGGATGGGTGGATGATAGATGGATGAAAAAGATGGATAGATGCATAGCTGGATGATGAACGGTTGGATGGATGAACAATGAATGGATGGAGAATAGATTAATGAATTGGAGGATGAACAGATGAATAAATGAATGAGGAATGGATAGATGAGTGGACAGACCAATAGTGTTTAGGAGGTCAGCTACAAGGATGGGTGATTGTTGGTGGTGTTGTTTATAAGAAGCCAGGGATTCCAAAATGGGGCACTAGGAGTTTCAGGGTTAGAAGGGATTCAAAGCCATGCCATCCATCCTTCTTTTTCCCTGGCCAATTTTTTAAATTAAATAAAAAAAATTCAAGGATTGCCATTGTGACTAGTCACATATCTGGAATAAGGGAAAGTCAGCCAAGGTCTTTTGGGCACCCCCACCAACAGTGAACCCCTCTCATCCTCAATCTGAAGTAGAGAGCAAGCTCTAGGGAGAGCTCAGGACGAAGCTCAGAGCAGAGGACACATGTCTCTAGAGGAGCACAGGCCTGTGGGGACGTCATGAAGTCCTAGATGAAGCGGGGTCTCACCGCCCTTGGAATCATGAGCCGAGTCTTAGCCATCTCACTCACCTCCATTCCTTCCCGTCGTCTTGGAGGGAGCTTCAGTCCACAGGGAAGGCAGCTGACGCTCAGAGGGAAGGAGGGCTCTGCTTAGGAGTCCACACTTCAGGGCTGGACCCCGGGTCCCTAGCCACTATCTCTGGCCCACCCACCTCTGAGCAGGCACCTGCCCTCTCTTTCTCTTTCCCAGTCCTTGTTGTTAATTTGTTTTAAAACTATAGAGATTTATTTGGCTTGTAGTTCTAGGGTCTGGGAAGTCCAGCATCTGCTGAGCATCGGTGAGGGCCTCCTTGCTTCAACAAAACATGGCAGAGGGCAGCACACAGTGAGACAGCAAATATGGCAGCCCTTTCCCAGTTCTTATGCGTCACGTGCACACTCTGCGGCTAGTGTCCGTCTCTCCACTGACATGGCAATTCACAATTGTTCTGCCTTCTTCCCTCTCTCTCCCCAATGATACCATGACCGTCCGACGTCAGGGTCAGCATACGTTAAGGGCCTGTCAGCAGCATGGGGCCAGCACGGGCTCCATATTTGGTTGTTTAATAGAGAAAAATGAAAGACGATATCATTCTATTCCAGCTCAACACAAAGCCTTCAGTTTGTTGTTGTTGTTTGTTTGTTTGTTTGTTTGGCCTTTCAAAGAGATCTGGCTATGTCATTACCTCGAAAGACAGCTCAAGTGTCATCCAATGGTGGTTATTTTGTTTTTCCTCTTCCCATACCTACCACCAGCTCTGCTCTCCGCCCTAGGAGGTGAACTCTTGGGGACTGCATTATCCAAACTCCCCTGCTCCCTGGTTTCTGGTTAGGATTGACCAATAGGAGGACCAGAGGGAAATGAAAAGGTGCAAAGAGAGAAATTGGGACATCTCTTCCCTGGTCCCTCTATGCTTTTTTGCTGGGTCTCTGCTAGGAGCTTTATCTCTTCACAATATCAACTCCTGACAAGTGACCCCTCCTACAATTCTAGATCTCACCAAGTTCCAGAACTGCTACTTCTTCTCCTTAACCCTTTAGCTCTAAGTGGATAAGAGGGGGAAACGTATGAATGCATGGGTGAGGAGACAACTTTTCCCATCCCTTCCTAACTCCTCTAACCCCATGTATCAGTTGGTGGAGGGTATATTGGTCTTTCTTCACTATAACAAAATGCTGAAGGCTAGGTACTTTGCAAAGAAAAAACGTTTATTTAGCTCATAGCTTCGGAGCTAAAAAACTTGAAAGTACCAGATTGAACTGTTCCCTTGATTTGTTTTCTGATGAGGACAGCCCTGGGCTGGGTCATATCATGGCAAGTGGCATCACAGTGGGAAAATATGCAAGAGAGAAAGATTACACGATGAGGCTGGAAATTACAGACCCACTGAAATCCCAGGAAAACTCTACCCCAGTTTTCCTGTCACTAGACCCCACTTCTTAAAGGTCCCTCACAGCAACTGAAGATCAACCTTCCAACCCCAAGAAACCTTGGGAGCCAAACCACATCCCAAAGAGCACACGAAACCCATGTCAGCATTTGGCTTTTTCCTCCCCAAGGCTCAGCTCCAATGAGGGGGTGTTGATGGCACTCTGGGCACTGCCTGCCATCTTGGTCTCAACAACCACAGAAAGTCACCCCTTGGGGAGAAAGTGCTTCTACTTGGCAGCTTCCTCACCTCAACCAGCACCTCCCACGTCTCAACTGTGCCTGGTGATGGGATGGGGATAAACTTACCCCGTGACCCCCCAGCTGGGGCCTCCCCCACCCATCCTTCCTTTCCTCTTTTAAATGAGGAGTAACCTGTCACGAGGCTTAGATGAGATGATGTGTGCCGTGTCCCTGTAAAGAAGGCACTCAGTGAGAGAGGCACTTTACTCTCCTAGTGACAACTCTCCCTTTGTTGTTGGACACTTCAGTGACTTCAGCTTCTCTCCACTGTGATGGACGCGGCGGTGAGTAGGTTTGCAGGTGCAGCGCTTCTCACGGTTGGCTGTGTCTTCTTAGAAACGACTCTTGGTCCCAGCTGAAGTCACCCTCCAGGTCACAGGTCTGACCGTTGGTAACTTCGACAACACAACCAGACTAGTCCTCCCAAATGCCTTGCTGGGTGGGTGTTAAGAGCAGCATCCACCATTTATGAAGTGCCTACTGTGTGCCTGGCACTGTGCTAAGTATTGACCTGGACTGACCGACCCCCACGAGCTAGGTCCTTTGTTATTCCCCTTTTACAGAAGGAGAAGTCGAAGTCCCTGACTTGCCCAAGGTCACGGAGGCTGTCCATGGGACCACTGGAGGCCCAAGTTAGAGTCCACTGGACTCCAGAGGTCCTCCTTTCACAGCTTTCTGCCTGGTGGGTGGCCCACCACTTTCCCCTCAGTACCTGTCCTCGGCTGGGAAGAGTGCTCTCCACCGCTCCCTTCAGTTACGGTCAGGAAGGAGGCTGTGACGGCTCAGGTGGGGGAGACGGTCTGGGCTCTCCCACCCTGGGGCACTCCAGCTTCACATGGCTCCCGGGAAACCCAGGTGACAACTCTCAGTTAAGATCAGGAGGGACATGGCACAGCCCTGAGGACAAGTCCTTTCACACTTGGGGAACCACCTGGCGCTTCACTTTCTGGGGGCTTTTTCAAGCCAAGTCCCAGTTCTGAATTTGGAGAGTTCCATCAGACCAAGGGGGCCTTCTGCCGGTGGCCAGGGTCATTGACCCCACTAGACTTGCCGCGCTCTGCCGAAAGGCTCACCACGCAGATTTGGCCACCAAGTCCATGCAGACACAGATATCGGACGGCTGTTGAAACGACAAGGAGGTTTGGCCACCCAGGCACGCACCCCCAGGGCAGTAGGCATTCAGACCCGGGTTCCAGCTGCTGTCTGTGGACAGGGCTTAACTCTCCAGTCCACTTAAGTCCCCCACCCGTACATACACATGCTTCATCTATCCCTGTCGGGGCCACTTTCTCCTATTGATGGACTTTGCATTTTGCTACCTGAACCACAGCTGGTCTTGCCTTTGATGTCGGGTGACCCATGGGAGGGGCCGTCAGGACAGAAAAGAGTCCACGCTTTGCAGAGCTGCAAAGTTGTGATCAGGGGTCTGTGCAGCAAGCATTCATACAGAGGGCAAGGCAAACCCCTTGAAGGAGGCAGCATCTAAGCCAGGCACCCAGTGACAGTTGCAAGGACAATGTCTGGAGAGGGGGAGCAGCCAGGGGACGCTGGCAATGGTGGGACTTTTCAGGATGATATCCATGAGGATGCAGGTGGGATGGGAAGGGCAGAGGACAGGTCAGCTGGGGGAGGCTGTGAGCTACAGAGGGACCCTGAAGTTCACGTACTGGCCTTCAGAGGGTGTCTTGGTTGGGTCGGGAAACCTGGATTCTAACCCCCAGCTCTGCGGCTTCCACCTTCGCCAGTTTCTTGGCTTCTTTACTTCAGTTTTCCTGCCTGTAAGATTATCCGTCTGTATTAGTCAACGCAGGCTGATGTAACAAAACACCCAAGACTGAGTGGTTTAAATAGCAGAAATTCATTTTCTCCTTACTCTGGAGCTTCCAAGTTCAAGGGGCCGGCAAGGTCTGTGTCATTCTGAAGACTCTTCTCTTAGCTTGTAGGCATTCACCCTCTCACCTGGGCGCTCACATGATCTTTGCTTTGTGTGACTCTCTGACTTCCTCTTCTTAGAAAGGCCCCAATCCATCTGATTAGAGACACATCCACATGGATTCAATGAATCTTAATCACCTCCTTATAGGTTTTAACATCCAACGACAGTCACACTGGGGACTCCAACATACATTGGGCTCCAACATACCCATTTTGTTAAGATGCAGTTTAGTCCATGGAAACATCTAGTAAGTGATGATGAGGTTTGACTGGATTGATATGTCAAGCACCAGAGCGTGTCAGGGTAATGCAGAGTGGTAGGGAGTAAGGCAAAGTGCCATCTCAAGCCTGGCTCTACTCAGGGACCAGCCCATGTGCCTCAGCTTGCACTTCTTCCAGGAGCCAGAAAATTCACGATTACATAAAGTTACGAAACAAGAAGAGGAGCATTTACCTGTCCCTTCCTTTCCTTTGCAGTCTTTTCTGAAATAAAGCCACTTCTCTGTGAGGTAAGGCAGGAGACCCCCCACAACCAGGACCCCAGATTCCTTGCACCAAAGTATCTTTTCTAGTGGTTTCCATAGGGACCCAAGTCCAGCAAAACCTGGTAGCTGGTGAGCGGCTTTGCTGGTGTCGAGGTGGGTCTGGAGTCTACCCTGGGCACAAGCTGCACAGAGGGTTTGCAGACATTGATCCCTGAGCACAGAGGTGCGGTCCCCACAGCAGAGGAGCAGAACCTGTTAGAAAGGGAAAGTCCACGCATCCTGGGGATAACCAAGGAGCACTTAAGAGAGGGACGCAGACATACCCACGGAGTTCTGCTCGGCCAAGAAGAGGTCGTGGCACTCACAGAACATGGATGGAACTGGAGAACATCGTGCCAAGTGGACGGAATGAGCCAGACTCAGGAAGTCGAGGTCATGAGTTCTCTCTCATAGACCGAATCTGGTGAGGGGGAAAGGGGGAAGAAAAGGGATCTCATGAAAATAGAAATGAGGGGAAGGGGGTTGGGGGAGGGAGGAGAGGAGAGGAGAGGGGAGGTGCCCGGGAATAAAACAGACCAACGGACCCTGGGCAAGTACGAATCCATCACAATGAATCCCCCCCCACCATCATGTGTAATTAGAGTGCACCAATAAGATGTAGAACATAGATATGTTGAGAATCGAAAATAAAAGAAGAAAGAAAGAGAGAAAGAAAGAGAGAGAGAGAGAGAGAGAGAGAGAGAGAGAGAGAGGGAAGGAAGGGAGAGAGAGAGAGAGAGAGAGAGAGAGAGAGAGAGAGGGAGGGAAGGAAGGGAGAGAGAGAGAGAGAGAGAGAGAGAGAGAGAGGGAGGGAGGGAGGGAGGGAGGGAAGAAAGAAAGAAAGAAAGAAAGAAAGAAAGAAAAGAAAAGAAAAGAAAAGAAAAGAAAAGAAAAGAAAAGAAAAGAAAAAGAAAAGAAAAGAAAAGAAAAGAAAAGAAAAGAAAAGAAAAGAAAAGAAAAGAAAAGAAAAGAAAAGAAAAGAAAAGAAAGAAGAACCGGGAGACCCAACATCAGTGTCATGACAGTTCCTAGCACAGGGTTGTGGAGCGGATTGATGAATTCACAACCAGCAAAACTTGGACCATTGCAGCTATAAGTGAGGCACGATTTAAGGACTAGCCTCTGTTGTTTGTTTGTTTGTGGTTGAAACAAAAACAAAAGTAAGTAGGGGTTTCTCATCTCTCAGAATAAAGCACCCAAGGAGCCCTGTTCCCAGTCACAGGTGAATCTAAAGGTGATCCAGAAAAATCACAGAGTTCGAGACGTTCAGAAGTTCAGGATCCAGAACCAGGCACAGTGGGGAGAGAACGGCGTTCCTGGTAATTCCAAGCCATCCCAACGTCTGGCCACATAGGTGTTGACCTTGACAATGAGTTGACACGGTGGCCCAGCACCCTGTTGTCATGTGGATCTTTGGAAATGATGAGTCCTACAGATGAGACCCAGGGCTGTGACCGGGCTGGAGTTAGGCTCCCTCACAGCCTCCTTACTATTACATGAAACAATAGCTTCTCGCACCTCAGAGAGACACTCTCCTACTCCAGGAACTAGGACTTTTCTTTTTCTTTATTTTTTTAATTTCTTTTAATTAGGTATATAGGACAGCAGAATGCATTTTGATTCACTGTACACAATTGCAACACAACTTTACATCTCTCTGGTTGTACACAATGTAGCATTGTACCCTATGTGCAGTCATTCATATACCTGGGGTAACGATTCCACCATCTTTCCTACCCCACACCCCATCTCCAGCCATCCCTCCCCTTTGCCCCATCAAAGTTCCTCCATTTTTCCCATGTCCCCCCCATTTTGGATCAGGATCCACTTATCAGAACAATCGGCCTTTGGTTTTTGGGGATTGGCTGACTTCACTTAGCATGATATTCTCCAACTCCATCCATTTACCTGCAAATGCCATAATTTTACGCTCTTTTAATGCTGAGTAATATTCCATTGTATATGTATACCACAGTTTCTTTATCTAGCAATCTATTGAAGGTCATCTAGGTTGGTTCCATAGTTTATTTATTGTGAATTGAGCTGCTATAAACATTGGTGTGGCTGAGTTACTATAGTATGATGATTTTAAGTCCTTTGGGTATAGACCAAGGAGTGGTATCACTTGGTCAAATGGTGGTTCCATTCCAAGTTTTCTAAGGAATCTCCTTCCTGCTTTCCAGAGTGATTGCACCAATTTGCAGTCCCACCAGCAATGAATGAGTGCCTTTTCCCCCACATCCTCGCCAGCACTTATTGTTGTCTATATACTTGATAACTGCCATTCTGACTGGCATGAGATGAAATCTTAGAGTAGGAACTAGGAATTTTCAATGGCAGTGACTGAGCAATTATAGGCTATGATTTACACTATATCTTCCTGTCCTTTGGCCAAAAGAGACCCTGTTATTAGTCAGACAATAATAAGATCTGGAGCAGTGACGGGACTGTTGGGGTTTCCTCCTGGCTTGGTCCCCAGAAAGTTGTCCTGGATGTTGAATGATTTTGATCCCAATGGGTCCATTCCAGAGCCTTCTAGTTATGTGTGCGTATGTGTGTGCACGCGCGTGCGCGCTGAGGGTGTTTTCTCTGAGTTCTCATGGGGACCCCAGGCTCATTGCTCAGCTCTTGTGCATTATTCTGCAGCTGCTGGTGACGGACCACCCAAGCCACAATCTCCAGACTCTGAGATCCTCCCGGATTTTCACTGAACTTCTTCCCCAGGGCAGTACGAAGGACCCCAACAGGTATTTCAGAACCCTCCCCACTTTCCCCTTTTTGTCTTTATTCCATTTTTATTTATTCCTTTTCCCTGTTTGCCTTCTGGGTGGGTTTCTCTGCTTGCTTCCTTGCAGCCTAATTATTACTACATGAGAAAATAGCTTCTTGCACCTCTCCAAGAGACTCTCTCCTACCCCAGTAACTAGGAATTTCCAGTGGCAGTCACTGAGCAATTATACGCTGCGATTTACACTCTATCCTCCTGTCTGCTCCTTGACAAAGAGAGTCCCTATTATTAGTCAGGCAATAATCAAATGCCTAAAATAGGCTTCTAAAAGATCTCTGAACCACAGGAAGGGGCCGTTACTGGGAGTTATGATACAGTGCAGGAGCAGGTTTCCAGCGAAATAGGCAAAATGCAAATGTTCCCCCTGTTTTTTTTCTTTTTGGCTGGGAGAAGGTGCCTAATGCAGGAAAGGAAAGGGTCGTGGGGGCTGGAAAACCACAGCCCCATCAAGTTATCGTTCTTCACCGAGGGCAAAGCTTCCGGGGCCTAATACGTTCTTCTCCACAGTCTTCTGTGCACAAAGGCAATTTGTTGGGCCCCGATCAAACTTCATTACCCACGAAACCACTTGAAAGAGCCAGAATCCTGTTTTACCACACTCTGTTTGAGGAACTCCTAGACTGGCTTCCTCTCGCTGAACTGTCCTGTATACCCTGATGGACAACAGTGTACCCCAAACTTGTGCTCTCGTGCTAGTGTGTGTGTGTGTGTGTGTGTGTGAGCTTCACAGTTTTCTTCATGTCCACGCACTTCCTGTACTAGGTTAATGAACTGTCATCTCTTTTTAAAGAGACTTGTTCCAAATAAAAGTCTGAATTCACTTTTTTTTTGGGGGGGGGGGTGGGCAACTTGAGAACATTACCCCTCCCCAGCTAAAAACATACGCCACTTCTTCTGCCCTGGTCTCCTGCTGACTGCTGCAGACAGGCCTCTGTCCCTGCCTCCTTGTCCAAGGCATCTTCAGGTGACACTCTCCCCCGACACACACACCTTCCATGAACTCCCAGCAGGCTCCGGGGTTACTTGGTGGGAGGGAGAGACTGATGGGTTGGGCAACGATGAGAACTGACACCACCCACGAGCAGATGGGAGTATCTGCGGGTACCCTGAACTTCTGTTCATTAATATGTTTGTGTTTTTGTTGTTATTGTTGTTTTAGTGCCAGGGATTGAACCCAGGGGTGCTTAACCACTGATCCACATCCCCGGCCCATACGTGTGTGTGTGTGTGTGTGTGTGTGTGTGTGCTCGCGCACGTGTGTCACCCACTGCTAGTAGATGTAGAGGGTGCATCTCCCCGACTTATTGTTCCCATAGTTTGTTTTCACTTTGTCTTAGTCTAGAAAAATCGCTAGGGAAGGAGCCACACCCCATTAGAAGTATGCTCCTTTACATAATCCCTGAAGAAGACCTTGTTTGGTTTCTGTTGGGTGAGAAATTGGCAGCAGAGTCCCTTACCGCTTGGGAGCTGAAACCTGAGGAGCTACCATCTTCCTATAACCTGTGCAGCGAAGTGGAAGGTGTGGGGCCCAAATTCTTAGAGAACACCATAATGCACCAGTGCTCATGTCATCCAGGAATTAAAGTGTCTCAGCACACTCCCGTCTCCCAGTTCCAAAGCAGGGCTCAGATTCCAGCTCCACTTTTAGGAAATTATTCAACCCCTTCACCTCAATTTCCTCACTGTGAAATGGGAAAGATGATGGTGTTGTGGCTTCATGCCGAGGGCAAGGGTTTCTTTCGAGGATTAAGAGGGAATGCACCTTAGGCGCCCAGCCTGCTCCTGGGACATGGTGTGGACTCCCTGCTCCAGGATGGCTCCACAGCTCGGCCCACTCCACCCACCCCCACATCCCCCTGGGCCATCTCTCACCAGCTGCCGGCAGGATTTACCAGTCTCCTACTTGGATAGAGAGCAACTTTGATAGTTCACCCCATGTGAACCTCTTCCCAAGGGCCTTATGTTTGTGAGCAGAGTCGTTGCTCTTCCCAAGGCCTGACCCAGGTCAGCCTGACCTTGGCAGCTTCCATAGGACCCAGGGCTTCTGGGCTGTCCGCTCATTGGCTGTGTCCCCTGACCATGTGAGCAGACGTGGATCTGCAGCAGCCCTCGCCCCCTCCAGCCCATCCTGCCAGAAGCAGAGGTGGGCGAGGCTGGTCCCCCTCTCCACCAGCCCATGGAGCCTGTGGCATTCCCAAAGTCTCCCAGAGGCAGGTCCAGTAGCTGTGAAACGTTAAAATGCAGCTCTGGGGAAAGCGTTTAATGGGGTGGGGTGTCAAAAGCACTGATTCTAGTGACGTCTCCGCCATAGACCTGATGCAAATGAATTTGCCAATTTTCTGGATATTTTTAAGTATTTTACCTATAAAATGAGATTTTATTTCTATCTTTTGTTTGAAATATTGCCTTTCAAATATTACTGTGTAATCGAATCTTTAAGTATTACACACAGAGAAATGGGTTAGGCTACTGTTCTGGAAGGAGCCAGAGAGGATGTACCACCTCTGTGGCAGCTACTCCCCTCTGTCTTTCTAGCACGAAGGCAGTCACAGACCATGTATAAGTGGGTAAGCATGACGGTGTGCCAATAAAACTTTATTTGTAAGAATAGCCACAGATAATATATTTCACTCCGCCTCTGCGAACATACCATGTAGAAGGGAAGGCGGTGTTTGTGCAGATGCATGGTCAGAATTTTGTACTATTCAGATGGGGTCGTGGGAATAAATGTGCTTTCTATAGAAATTCTTCTAGTTGCATTTCGCTTGCTGTGACCAAAATCCCAACAAGAACAACTCTGAGGAGGAAAGGTTTCTGTGGGGCTCATGGTCCCAGAGGTCTCAGTCCGTGGACAGCCAGCTCTACTGCTCTGGACCCAGGGAGAGGCAGCTCATCATGGGGAAAGGGCCCATAGAGGAAAGCTGCCCAGCTCAGGGCGGGGTCAGGAAGCAAGGTGGGCAGGGCCACAAGGAAGATGCACCCTTCCAGCAGGTGCTCCCAGGCACCCCCCTCCTCCAGCCATGTCCCACCTGCCTACGGTCATCTCCCGGTCAGTCCGTTTGAACGAGGATGGACTGATTAGGTCATCACCATAATCAGCTCTCATAATCTCATCACTTTACCTTTGACTCCATTCACAGGAGCTTTGGGGGACCCTCATATCCCAACCGTAACACCGGTGGTCCTCAATTGCGGGGTATTTTGCCCACTCCACTCGCCCCCAGGGGACATTTCAAAGTCTAAAAGCACTTTTGCTTGTCACAACTTGGAAAGGGGGAAAGAGCTACTGGCATCTGCTGAGTAGAGGCTGGTGATGCTACTTAGATGTCCTACAGGACACAGGACAGCCCCCCACCACAGCCACCAACCCAAGCGTCAGTCGTGCTGAGTTGGGGAAACCCAGCATTGAGACAGCCATCACTGGACCCTCTAAGGCAGGTGACCAATAGTGGCACTCTGTTCTTGCCTGGGGATGAGGTGACAGGGAAAAGGTCTCAGATCCCCATGGCTGGACCTTCTCTGGAGTTGGAGCCCAGAGCACTTGTTGACCATGGACAAAAGAGACATGGCCTTTGTCATTAAGAGCAGCGACCTCCCCAGCGGGAAGCAGGCAGTAGCAACAGCCTCCGCCCTCAGAAGAAATTCACTAATCACTGGGCTCTCGTTACCCAAGCCTCCACGCTCGAATTCTCCCCGTCCCTGTGTCCTGACACCCCTGCCTCTCAGTGGCATGGCTTCCGCTTCGGGTTCCGAATAGGCCGTACTCAGCCATGTGGGGACCAATCCACGGCAAATCACTGGAAGATCAAGCCCCCCCATATCTCCTATGTCTTGTCCCCAGGCACCCCCATTTGCTGGCTGCAAACAGAGTCGATCTGGTTTGGGGTGATATCATTCCATGTCCTCAACCAGAGACTTTGAGATAATAACTTTCCAAATATTGTCTTACTAGATGCTTATCACTGTAAAACAATATTTTGTCACCAAGCGGTGAGCAAGCTACAGTGTCATCTTGCAGAAACACGCAGGTTGGCGAGGGGAGGCCAGGTCATCGCCCAGGGCGGGAGGTGGAGAGGAAGCTGCGATGGGATGAGATGGTGGGGTTCGTGGGATTCAGAGGTCTGCGAGATTGGGGGGGGGGGCTTCGCCAGAGGGGGTGGCTTTCAGGCTGCAAACAGTGAATGCCAAGTCCGGGGGAAGGCACGCTGCCCTTGACATGAGATGGTGGGGAGCATCTCTAGGGAGGACCCCAGCCCTGCTCTCGGGGATTCACAGTCCAAAAGGGAAAGACCCGAGAAGCCTGTGGAAGCCAGGCAGACCCTGGGTGGGCCCAGATGATCTACCAGGTCACCTCTCTCATGGTGAGATGATCACTGGCTGCCTAATAGTTCTTTGGCAAAAATAAGATCCACAGAGAAACTCCACCACGTTAAAGGCACATAGCGGTTAAAAGACATGTCATCCTCTGGCCTCCAGTTTCCTGCTTGGTAAGAGGAGTCTCGGCCCAGGTAATCCTCTGGTCTGTCCGTCCAAGATTCTGAGCTAGGAGACAGAGA